>NC_138376.1:14357547-14405555 GCF_054177405.1 Leptonychotes weddellii
GTGTTCTTTTTTTTTTTTTTTTTCAGTAGGAATTCTTATTCTCTGTGATCCCAGAAAATAAGAAGTCTATGTGGAAACCTTGAATTTTAATTTTTTTGATGAATATTCAGAGGTGGAGTACCACTTGATGGCTTGGCTTTAGAAGTTGAATAAAGCAAGTCATGGAGAATAATTACATTTAGGTAGATCAGGTGTTGGTGAGAGAGGATAAGATGAGGCCTATGGAAAGAATGACACTTGTGATAAGTGTTAGGGTGGAAGTGAATATAGGTAGGTGTTACCCAATAGAAATATAATGTGAGCCACGTATGTAACTGGACATTTTCTAATAGCCCACATTGGTTAAATTAAAAAAGAAACTAGTGAATTAATTTTAATAATACATTTTATTTAAAACAATATCTACAAATATTATTATTTTGGCTTATACTCAACATAAAAATGTAAAAATATTTTACTTTTGGAGGAGGGTATGAAGTCTTTGAAATCTGTGTGTATTTTACATTGACAGAAATTAATTTCTTAATTTCACGTGCTCCATAGGCATACGTGGCTGGTGGCTGGTACTGAGCACTGTGATTGTAGCTAATTAGACCCGGAAGTTCAGCCGTGAAAATCTCCGCGGTACAATTTGAGGAACTCAGAACTCTTAGAGAACGTTCTCAGCCCCCAAAATGCTGCTTCACCAATATTGACCCACAATACAATATTACCAACAGAGTCGCAATTGTACTTGTTATTTCTAACATAATTTCTTTCTTTTTAAAAAAATTTATTTATTTGAGAGAGAGAGTACGTATGAGCTTGGGGAGGGGCAGAGAGAGAGAGGGAGAGGGAGAAAAGCAGACTGCCTGCTGAATGTGGAGCTCCACACAGGGTTCCACCTGATGACCCTGAGATCAGGACCTGAGCTGAAATCAAGAGTTGGATGCTTAACAGACTGAGCCACCCAGGCACCCCTAACATCATTTCTATGATATTAAAAAATGTCTGGATACAAAGGGTATTCCTGAAGATAGGCAAAGTGAATTCTTCTATGTACCAGGAATTAGTAACTTCTCCATGATTTCAAAAAAGGCCTATTCCAAACGCCAACTACCTTGATGTTGGTTTTGTATGTATGAGTTTCTATAAGGAGAGCATAATTGCTTAGGTAAATGTAAGTTGATTTAGCATTCTGACATATCCTTAAAACTAGAATTTATGTTCCTGTGTTAGTGTTTCTTAACCCTGGTTATCTATCAGAATTATCTGGGGAGCCAGGGATCCTTTGGCAGTTATAACCTCTGGGATCGCTCTTGGGCTGGTCTATATTCCAAATCTTCTATGAGGCATTTGGATGGACAGCTGGGGTTGAGAGCTACTACTATGGGCTTATTCCCATATCTTAGAGATGAGAGTAGGTATGGGAGGTAGTAATTGTCATGAGTGATAGTTAGTTGACCTGATTCTGGAAAATGGAGAGAGCTAAAATTTTATAACCCAAAAGTAGAGCAGAGTGGAAGGAACAAAAAGAAGAAGATTTAGATGGAAAATCCAGAAATGATTTAGTATCATCCTGACAAAACCAGCCAGACTTTACATGGGTAGGAGTTATACCATCTTTCTTCTGGAACATAGTCAACATTAAAAAATAATTATTTGCTGCATCTCTACTCAAACCCATCCTGTTTGCCTGCCTTTGGGAGAGCCTCCAAAAAAGGTTTCAATTGCAAATGAAATGTGCAATTTTACAGTCTGTGAATGAAGAAGAATATTTGAAATATATGAATTTAGAAACTTCTAGATACTATAGAACACCATGTTTCTTATTAATATTTTTAAAAAAGGAAATTTATTTCATCTGCCAATGTGATTACTTAAGTAAAAGAGTAATTAAATATTTCCCCTACAGTGCTATTGAAATGAGCACAAATTATCATTCTATAAGCAAATATCAATACATTTCCACCTTTTAGATGCTTTAAAAAAAAGTATTAGTAAGAATATGTGTGATTATTTTTGGTCACCTGTCTTCTGTTCCATCTTGCCCAGAACTTATGCTTTGTGTGTATAGACTGCTTTTCTGATCCCAGCTCATCCTCTTTGCTCATTCCCAGCTATGCCCTGACCTGATGATAATTAGCCTCCTCAGAAAGGGAAATTCTTAATTATGGTATTGAAAAGGGAAAGGGGCAGAGAACATACAACTGCTTAGAATTTCAAAAGAAAGAGGAATCAGCTTAGGTTCTGAACCTGACAAGGGCTTGAGGGCTGGATGGGTCAAAAGGGAATATTTAATAATCTAAATATATAATATGGTGGCACTAAACAGGTAGAGAATGCCTGAAGTCTAGATGGCAGTAAAATAAAATGTGGGACAGGTGTGAGAGGAGCTATGGAAAGGCTTTAGAAGAGAAATAAGAAAGAATTATAGAAGTGGATAGAACAACAAAAAGAAAAATAACAACAAAAAGAAGTGGATAGAACAGTTCCACAGTTCACTGAGTGATTTCATTGCACTTGAGAAGTTCTTTCCTTTTAATTCCTGTCTTTCATGGAGGTTATTTCTAGTGTTCTTTCCATCCTTGCTTCACTTACTCTAAGTCCTAGGGGAGAGCATTGTGTTGGCCATGCTCAGGTTACTTGCTTGCCTCCTGGTTTTATCACAGCAGGACAAGTAGGTTCTATTCACCTCTCTGGCTTCTGTAGTTGGAGACAGGAATCTGGAGTTACTGGACCATCAAGATGATACACACTGGGAACTAGGAAATCAGGATGCTTGTAGAGAGGGAAAACGGATGCAAGACAGCAACACAAATCAACCAAACAAAAATATAACTGTCCTTTACAGTTCCTATGTCTTTGATGATTTACTGATCATATCCCAGGTTAATAACATCAGGACAACTTAAAAATAGAATTGATCTATATGTGATTAGTTGGATATAAAATGATTTATACAATATTTTGCTTAAGAGTTATATATATATAATAAAAAATGCATCTGTATTTCTCCATTTCCTCCTCCTCATTTACTGAAAAGCATATTAATTGAACATTTTCCATTTGTCAAGCACTATACTACATATGGGAGATACAAAAGTGAATGAGAAGACGTGGAAACTCTCTGTGTTCATCCAACATATTACATCGGCAAAGTCACAATGAGATTATAATTAATTAATCCAGATTAATCTGGTACTCTCAAAAAAGCAATATTTTCTCATAAAAGAATTTTGTATCTATTTTACAAATAGCATGTCTTAAATTGGGTGATTCTAGAAGTATGGATTAAAATAGGAAATTGTGTGTGTGTGTGTGTGTGTGAGTGGGATCCCAGTTTAGTTGATTCAAGTATGTTCAGCCTCGGACTGAGTATGTATGAGGATTTGTGGCTTAAAGGAGCCTAAAATGAATATAGATTTTTAGTGAAAAAAACTGATATAGAAGTTTAGGCTTTCTGATATGTCAGTGATGTGGTCAATATCTTAGCAGTTGGACAGAATTTTTTTTAAAAGCTAGTTTCCTTTAAATATTGGGTGAAAATTAAAAAAATATACTTTCTTGCCATCAGATTAAGGAGTTATGCTATATCAATGAAATTCCATCTTAAATTCAAACTTTGCTAAGCTCTTTTCAGCTGCCATTTGACTGACTCATTTGTTGCATTTCCGTTTAAGAAAAAAGTAAGATGACCCCTAGGAAAGGGTTAATTCCAAGGAAAGAGCCAGACAGGCACACAAGCTTGATGCCATGCCAATAGGTCAAGGCCAGGGAGGAAGGGTAATTTTGATCACAGTAGAGTGTTTGCCAATCATATTGTCCCATGATCTAATCCCCAGGCATTTATTCCTGGGTTTTTGGAAGAGGGGCTTGGAATAAAAACTAAGATCTTTGTCAGTGGTCGAGGACCTCAGTGGCTCTACCTGCTGATTTGTATAATGTGGAAGAATATCATGTGGGCAAAAATGATGTTTATCCCTTTACTTGACATTGTCAATGGGACGTGGGATGCATATGGGTGTAAGTCCAAAGTTTGATCAGAGCCAGAGAAGTTGTTATGACATGACATGACTATAGTGGGTACTAGCAGAAATTAGTATTGGAGGCAACAATTAGTATTGAAGTGGCCCCAGCAGCAATTCTGGAATGGAGAGGAAGTAGTTTTCCTGGGGCTTCATGGAACAGAGTTGCCACCATTGATCTCATGATAAATATGGTTTGAAGAGCACCTTTGTTAGCATAAAAACTTTTACACTGGCAGCAGCCAAGCAGAAGGCGGAGCAGTGGAGAAAGGAAATGGTCGATGTTCCAAACACACTGAGGGGAATTAGTTTGAGCATATGTGATCTAAGGCCTTAGATCCTTCCAGAAGAAATGAGGGGTAGTTTGAAATAAAGGTAGGAGATCCATAATACTTATGCCTAAACTGAAAAAATCCTGGATTAAGGTTATAAATGTGACCCTCAATCTAATTTCAGATTGGTGTGGCCATTAAAAAGACACTTATGCAAAAATTAAAAAAAAAATAACGTATAAGTACACATGTTAAGTGCATAATTCAAATTGTCTGAGCAGATATGTGATGAGAATTGTTTTTCCCCATACTGCACATAGCCTGGATTATTTTATTATTTTATTTTATTTTGTATTTTATTTGTATTTTAGAGAGAGAGCATGCACATGTGCATGTGTGAGCCGGGGGGTGGGGCAGAGGGAGAGAGAGAGAATCTCGAGCAGGCGCCATGCTCAGAGGGAGTCCAACTCAGGGCTCAATCTTACACCTTGAGATCATGACTTGAGCCGAAATCAAGAGTTGGACCCTTAACCAACTGAGCCACCCAGGCACCCCCATAACCTAGATTATTTTAGAGGTGATATTGTATAAAACTGTTTAGATTGCTCGCACTTAATAGCTATTTTTCCCTTAAGATGGGAAACAGGTGTTATATGAAATTTATAGAACATTTAAAAATATATATATATTTTTGCTTTGAGACATTTTAACTGTTATTAAGATTAAGGAAATAGACAGGAAAATCATTTGCTGTTAGGTTTATTGAACTGACCTGGATTTGTGTCTGTAGACACCATTTGGCTCCTAAGTGATTTGAATTTCTTTCCTTGACTTCAAAGGCTAAAAATAAGCACTCAGGAAAGCATCCTTCCTTCTGAAATAAGGAAATATTTTATAGAGATATAAGAAAGATGAAATATTTAGTCAATTTATACAAATCAACACAAATCAACTTAAGATTACTTTCCTGTACTTTTTTTTTTTTTTTTTAATGGAGTAGCAGAGTTCTAGAACAATGTCCAGTTGGGGAAAGAGCATTTTAATCAGATGTTTGAGTTTCAAGAGTTTCAATAGAATAAGAAAAGTTTAATTTACTGTCTTTTCAGAAGGAACTGCCTATTTCCAGTTAATCAGACAGATTCGCTCAGGAAATCAGCAGAATGTCGATTTATGTTGTCTTTTCCTACTTGTTCATGCTAAAATTGAAACCATGGGTAACACTTTCCCAGCTGTTAAGCACAATTATTTTCTATATTCTCTTCAAGTTGATGTTAGCAAAACCCCCAATGGATGACTTTGTTTGTAAAATAATATTTTATAAAATCTGTCATACATAGTTGGTTGGAATAAGAATTTTTTAAGAATGATTTTAACATTGGAAGATATTGCCTTGTTACTCCAGTTCACTGGATTTATTTATATGCCAGTGAAATTCATATAGCTTTAAAATAAAACTGTGAGCACAGGAATCTATACGATGGTGAAAAGTATGGTTAAGAATCTTAGAATCATAAAAATGCTAGACTGGGTAGCACATAAGCTGATATTACAGAAGTCCAATTATTTTCCTACTGTAAACAGCTACATAGTATAAGAACTGAGAGAACAATGTTTTCTGATACATTAACAATGCAGTGTGTTAGCAGTTGGACATGTTACTGAATCGTTTACCTACATCTTCTGAAATATTTGGTGAGATTTTATTTTTAAATTTTTTTAAAGATTTATTTATTTATTTTGAGTGAGGGAGAGAGAGAAAAAGAGAGAAAGAGTGCAGGGAGGAGAGGAAGAGGGAGAGAATCTCAAGCAGACTCTGCCCTGAGCGTGGAGCCCGGCATGGGGCTTGATCTCACTACTTTGAGATCAAGACCTGAGCCAAAATCAAGAGTCGGATGCTTGACCAACTGAGCCACCCAGGTGCCCCTGGTGAAATTTTGAAAGATGTATTTTTCTACCAGAATAAGAAATTACATTATATCAGTGAAACATCATATAAATTTCAAGCTTTGCCAGTCATCATGTTGACCAGAGTTCAATAGTTGCATTTCCATTTTAAGAACAATTTTACTTGAAAAGTTTATCATGACCTTGTATTTTATGCTTTTAGTATAAACCAGTCCTTAATCTCCAAATAATTCCACTTAAAGTTTCCTTCAGATCACTTTTGTTTTCTATTAAAAAGAATTTAACATAAAATATGATTTCCCTTAGTCTTCATCAGATTAATTGACCAAAAGCCTTATTAAAAAACCCAGGGGATGTCTTGAACCACTGCTTTATGAGATAAAGCATAGATGTCTATAAATTACCAGATTTTTTAGAGAAAGGATTATTAATTAAGATTGTTTAAATGAAATCTCATAATCCATGATATTGATTGCTTCCATATTAAAGTGTGTTGTAGTGTGATGAAAACGTTACTACCCGAATGAAGCCTTAAATACAGTGCATATATACAAGTAATCTCAGATCCAGGAGGAAGATGTATTGTTAAATAATGAAGGCACAATCAAAAAGATTAGAGGGTGACTGATGTCTAATTTTAGGTACATCCTAATTTGACAGGTGCTATTATACACGACATACATTGATGGATTTCCATGTAGAATAATACTGCCAGGCTTCAAACTAGAAAAAAAAGGAAACCTACTTTGATATTTTTGGAAGGACTTTTAAGCATGTTAAAAAAAATTAATATATTTATACTTAACCTTTGAATTATTACCATTACTTAAGTATTGGAAAGATCTTCCTGTTTAGAAGTTAGCTCCTTAGGGATACTTTAACTCTGAGGATTTGAGGTCCAAGGGAGCCCATGATGCCTCAGTGCCTTGGGGTGCGGGGGATAAAGCGTTGCTGCAGTTACACACTCAACAACACTCCAGTGGTTTGAAAGTTAAGATGCCCGTAATTTACCACGAGGGAGGGCCTTAGGGGAAGAAAGAATATGGCTCAATTAATTAGTACTTGTTAGCAAACTTCAACTGTTACCCTATTTAGATTTTCAAATCACTGATATCTCAGATACCCACAAGATTTGGAAAGGAAGTGAGAATAAGCAGTGGAGAAAGCTAATTTGTCCAGCAGGGCACCAGCTCTGGAATATAGTGCCCACAACCAAGCAGTTGTCCCAGGTCAGCCTTTCTATAAAGAAGAAGAAGGAACTGGTGTCCATTTGCTGTTTTTAACCCTGTTGTTAAAAACATCCATGTCTTTTAGTTTGAATTTCTGAATAAAATGAATATTCTGGAAGACCACCTATGGATTCCTATGAAAAGTCCGATATAAATAAATTAATTTTTGAGAGCTGTCTGGAGCTTTTTTATGGGTGTGGGTTTTCTATACTCATTATCTCCTAAGTGGCTATTGTTCGTATTTAGAAAAGTTAATGATTATTTTTAAGATTTTATTTGTTTATTAAAGAGAGAGAAAGCACAAACAGGGGGGAGGGGCAGAGGGAGAAGCAGACCCCCTGTTGAGCAGGGAGCCCGACGTGGGGCTCAATCCCAGGACCCCAAGATCATGACCTGAGCCGAAGGCAGATGCCTAACATACTGAACCACCCAGGTGCCCCGGAAAGTTAATGATTCTTAATGATTATCTGGTTATTTTCAAGCAATTAGGCCAATAATTTCTTCTTTGTTCTAGAAGTTTTTTGGTTAAATCTCATGTTTTCATGGTAGGGAAGCATATTATCTTTAAATAATAATTATACAAAATATAATTATTTTAAATAATTTTAGCTCATCCCCCCTCTCCCCCCTTATTTTTCTTCTAACTGCTTTGGCCAAGATTTCTAGGAGAATGTTGAATAATAATATTGATAGTGAACATCTGAGTCATACTTTGAGTTTTTGTCATTAGGTTTTCTTTTTGGATGTTTATTTGGGTTTTGCTGTTCTGTTTAGGTATTTAGTATAATGAAGACTTTGGTTTAAGATAACTATTCTTTATCATATTAAGAAGTATTCTCGTGTCTTTGGTTGCCTTTAATTTAAAGTATATTTGTAAATCAACTTTATAAAATAGTATTTGGATTGATTTAGCATGGTAGAACATGTTTGAGTTTGACAGTCTCCCCTTGCTATATTCTAGTACAGCCCCTGATTTCCACATTTATGTTTCATACATCTGGCCTTATGGACATTTAAACCTGAGTTCTTCATATTGGATTTTCAAAGAGGGGAAAATAGGAAGTTTTCTCAAATTTATTCATAAAGTTCATGGGTATCAAATTTAATTATAGTTATGGAGGCTTCATGCCTTTAAGAGGGATACCGTTCAGGAGAACAATCTAGTTTGTAAAACGTTGGTGCATTGCTAGAATCATAAGATGTAAATTGTTTAGTTAGTTATTTAGTTCACATGCAAGCCTTGTGTTAATTTAACTTATTTAACTTATAGTATATTACAGAAAACATGATGATTGGTGATAAAAGGCTGAGCAGAAGCAGGTGGATTCACAGGAAAAGGACAAGAATGGAGTCCATAAAAACCTCCCAAGGAACAGACAGATGCATTCAGATTTTCTTCCTCTGGAACTAACCTAGCTGATTTGAAAGGAAGTGATTGCCTCATTGAGCCAAGACACTTCCATGATTCACACTAACCTTCCTCTGGTGGGCAATTTCGTTCTCGCTCTTACAGCCCCCAAGGAACTGCATGGGTGCACATTGGAGGATTTCCTGACCAAAGTTCATGTACGGTGTAATTTAAGTAAAAGCCGTGATTACATTCTGTGCTGTTCTGAGTTAAATGAACCTGATATGTGTAGAAGGGCAGAGGCGAGTACATGTGCTTTCCTCCCCCAGATCAGTAAAAAGCAGCGTGAGCAAAGCAGTAGCTGAGGCCGATTCTAAACACCAAACAGCTAATTCTAGGAGTTGGAAACAAAAATAGACTATCTAGAGTACGGACAAGACCAGTGTATTGATTTATTAATTTATGTATCACACCCAGTTGCTTCAATGGAGAGCCATACTTTAATGTATACACATTTGCAAATGCGATTCTCAGGTTATTCATCTGAATATAACAAACAGTTAAATATCAGCCAAATTAAAATCTGTTGTATGTACATTGCTAAACGCCCTACTTTGAATTTCTCAGTGGGTCTATTAATTTTCCTGCGAGATGACTGTAGATATATCCAAAAGCATATTCTGAATGATTAGGGCGCTTTCAGAAATTTATCCTATTAGTAACCTACCTTCTGGTAATAGACACCTTATTCTGAAACCATCCCACTCTATTAAATCATGACACTATCCAATGAAACACGAGCGGAGGAGCGAATGTTAAGATGAAGTCTGCTGTTTCCAAATTTATAATAAGCTCCATGTATTTCATTGTCTTAAACTCTGCTTACTGTATTTAGGTTATTGATTTACCAGGGCAAGATATACCAATAAAAAGGAGGAATTGTTTTGATATTTAAGAGTAGGTTCTTATCTGACTCGTAGGCTGATTTATGTTATAGCAAGAAATTGGCAAAATTGTAATAAGTTACAAATAATAGATTATAAGTATTATAATTACTTATAAATAAATTATATATAATTATAAATTACATATAAATTATAAGTAATTATAATTACTATAAACATTATGGATTCCCTATCTCCAGAGTCTTGAGAGTATAGTGATTTAATCCCGAGTTTTCATTCTTAGGTTTGAAATAAAGGCCTATGTGAGAGATGTGTCCCCTACTCCTCTTGTGGGGGGCATAATCATCCTTATCTGGCTCTTATTTTTTCCCATATCTCTAATCACTATCAAAAAACTGTAAAGTATACATTTTCATTTGCTTTTTTTTTTTTAAGATTTGATTTATATATTTGATAGAGAACTAGCACAAGCAGGGGAAGCGGCAGAGGCAGAAGGAGAAGCAGACTCCCCGCTGAGAAGGGAGCTCCACAGGGGGACTGAATCCCAGGACCCTGGGATCATGACCTGAGCCGAAGGCAGATGCTTAACCAACTGAGCCACCCAGCGCCCATATACTCATTTGCTTTTATTCTTCCATTCCCAGAATGTAAGCTCTGTGAAGGGAAGGATTTTTGAGTGTTTTATTTTACTGACGTATTTATATAATAGGCACTCACTAAGTATTGGTCGAATGAATAGATATGAAACCTCACGCAGCATAAAGTGACACTGTACAACAACTTAATAATAATTGGAACAAAAACATGAGTTAGGGGCCCCTGGGTGGCTCAGTCAGTTAAGTATCCGACTCTTGATTTTGGCTCAGATCATGATCTCAGGGTTGTGAGATTGAGCCCCACCTCTGGCTCTGAACTCAGGACAGAGTCTGCTTGTCCTTCTCCCTCCCCTTCTGCTCCTCTGTCTCTCTCTCAAATAAGTAAATCAAATATTAAAAAACAAAAAAACATGAGTTAAACTCAATGCTGGGACTAGTGAGGAAGTTTCAAAAATTTACTTCAGATAGCAGTTTCTCCAGAGAGACTTCTCTGAAGTGCCCAGTATGGGCTGGATGCTCCTGCTATGTGCCCAAACAGATCTCCATCCTTTACCACAATATGAAATCTTACCAGACTGACCATGTTTCCCTTCCTTGTTCTCGGAGCTCACTGTGCTCTGAAGACAGGGACACAGGGTTTTGTTTGTTCGTTCTTAGAATCTTGGTTCCTAGAAAGCACTCAGTTACAAAAGCAAAGGGAAGGGGGTCTTGAAGAAAAAGATAGAGGGGATGGGGAATAGAAAGGAAGAGATGAATAAAGGATGGAAAAAAGTTGCTCATTTAATCAAGATAGAACATCTGGACAAGGGAAGAATTTGGGTATTGCCGTAGGGTTCCCAAGAGAGGTTTATTTAACAAATGAATTTGGATTTATGAGTACCTCTGTGTGCCAGGTATGTTTCTAGCCACTGAAGGGGTTGCAGTGAACAAAGAGCTGATGTCATTGTCCTCATGGAGCACTTTTAGGTTAGTTTAAAAAAAAATTTTGTTTTAGTTTTAAATTTTTTTGGTGGGGGGGAGACAGACAATAAACAAGTGTAATATTGTATATGTAAAACAATGCACAACATAATGTGAAATATAGTGGAAAATGTATAAATTGTAAAAATAAATGGATTATATAAAATAAATGAATTATATAAAATATATGAATTATATAATATATGTAAATATAATATATAATATATGATATTATATGATATGATATAATGTAGAATTTGGGGATGCTTTTTTTTTTTTTTAAAGATTTTATTTATTCATTTGAGAGAGAATGAGATAGAGAGAGCATGAGATGGGGGAGGGACAGAGGGAGAAGCAGACTCCCTGCCGAGCAGGGAGCCCGATGCAGGACTCGATCCTGGGACTCCAGGATCATGACCTGAGCCGAAGGCAGTCACTTAACCAACTGAGCCACCCAGGCGCCCGAATTTGGGGATGCTTAAAGGGAATCCGTGAATTGCCTTTGTAAAGATTCCTCATAAGCCCTTACCTGTAAAATACTATTTGCCGTATTCCAGAATGCGAAGCACAACAGAAATCACTCCAGGAGTGGCATTTATAACTAACTTGTGTGCCTCAACCTAGCCTGAATGTGGGAGGAACGATTTGCCTAGATGTTGAAACCATGCGTAGACCTTCGAGGGGCCCATCTCCCAGTTGCGTGCAGAAGCACCCTGCCCCGAGGGGAGACTTGGGGATCTGGAGGCTTCCTGCGCGCAGGCTTCCTTCTTGCGCCCCTGGGCGGGACCCTCCTTTTTGAACTGACAGCAGGGATGAAAAGGGTTTGAGAACTTACAGACCAGATAAACTTCTCCAGACTTTTGGTTAAAAACGACTGCACTCCGTTTCTTTCTTCAAGGTCTTGATTAAGTTGGTATTATTTACAAAGTCGTTTCAGTAGACAAAGAATCGAGTCTTGTACCGGAACGGAGGTGTTTGCAGGATCTGGGTCCCCACGGTAGACTGCTGCGGGTACGTGATAATAGTAAGAAATACACTGCCACTTTTGCTTTAATACAGGCGAATTTTGCTAGCATATGGAAGAGTGTGCTTTGGGTACCACAGTGCTTTGTGGTAGAGGGGAAAAAAACCCAAAACCAATTACATGAATGAGGTAGAATGACTGTGTTATTGCAGTACATAAGACTTTGATTACATACTGCCAAGATTCATACCAGCCTAGTAGTTGTTGACAGATAAAGTAACAAAAATGAAACTCATTTATTTTTTTCTTTATTGAGACCTCAAGGAAAAGCAGATTTTCAGTTCTTGTACTTACTACGTTGATAGAACAGAGACGGACAGCGAAAATGTGCCAGTCCAGAAATATAAATTAAACCTCGGTTCATATCAAAATTCCATTTAGTCTTGGAAAAGGAGCTGCTGTTTGGATTATTTTTGATCCTAAATCAAATATACAATGGAGGATCACAGTATACCTGGTATTTGTTAACCCTTTCCTGTGAACAATACTTGCAACCTTATTGTTGTTTTTGGTCGACGATGCTTTATTTCTTTCGCAGTGTTTGAGGCAACTTGAATTATCGTCAGGGTAGGTTATCTTTTACTGAATGCAAATTGCTAGCAACAGACATATACATTTCAGTCTGCAGGAAGTATGAAACTAGGTTTGGAAAATTGATAACAGACTCTTTTCTCTATTACAAAGTCCTATTCGATGCTACAGTTTGATTATTGAGACAAGGACAAAAGTAAGTGAGAAATATAAAGTGAGGATTTTTGGATTGTTTGTTGAGATTGTTGATGTGTATTGAACAAAACTTCTGCCTAGATCATTTGTACCTTCCCTTCATGTAACTTAAGTTGACAGAGCAAAAAGGACCTTTTACTTTCTTTTCTTTTTCTCTCTTTATCTCCTGCCCTCCTTTACCCTCCCTCCCCTCCTTCCTTCCTTCCTTCCTTCCTTCCTTCCTTCCTTCCTTCCTTCTTTCTTCTTCCCTCCTTCCCTCTCTTCTTTCTCTCTCTTTCTCTTCACTTTTTCTTTTTATTCAACTGTTGACATGGAAATTTTGCTACAGTTTCTCATAACTAAGACACTACGAAATCGATGACAGAATTCTGGAAACAACAACACGGTAGACTTGGGGAATGGATATACAAGTGGGTAAACAGAACAATCAGTGAACCCTAAACATCATTATAATCCAACAATGTCCGTTTCTTTGAGTATATCCTAAACATAATTTTGCTTAAATTTTTTTTATTATTATTCTAAAGTCTACATTTGATCATATTCTCATTAATTTTTTAGCAACCGAAAGCATGAACTCGTTTCTTGAATTACCTTTTCTGACCTTTTGCAAGACGATAATTACAAAAAAGGGAGGCCTGGAAGAACTTGTACAAAAATTAAGCTTATAAAGTAGCTAAAATGGCCCTTCTGTGCTGGTGTCGATTTCAAAATTAACATTTTGGTTCATGTGCTTCTAATAATCACTGACCCTTACTTCATGTACTTTCCACAGGAAATGAATATAGCAGAAATTACTTTGACCCACTGATGGATGAGGAAATCAACCCAAGGCAGTGTGGGATGGAGGTCAGCAGAGAGGGTGAGCTAGAATTAAGTATGTAATTTTTGTGTCAGAATATTCTTTTCCATTCATGAAAATGAGGTGACAAAGATCACACATGCAGTTCCGTTTAGATTTTGCGGCTTACAATTTAAATGGTAAGTTTTAACCACTAACAACATGATGGGCAGCGAAGGTAGCTTTTGATCAAGGACAGCCAGCTGGTCAGAGAGAAGAGGCAGGGATTTGCTTTCGTTTGACACAGCCACCAGAAGCAGTTTGGTGTCATTATAAGGCCCGTGTTATGCGTATGAGGAGCATCATCACTTTACAAATTCCATCTCTGCTCTTTGAGTTTAAAATGAGCATTCTTCGATGAGTTGCAAAATTCATCTAGCGTAAGAAGATTCTGTGCATGGTGACTACTGATTCCTTTCATTGGAGGCGGGACACCGCTGCCTGGGTTCTGAACCACAAAGGTGCATTGGTCTGATGATTTCTTCTTCTATAACCTTGAGTCTGTTGCAGTTGTAAAATAGCAATTCAGAAGATGACATTTCACACTGGGCACCAGTCACTGAATCTGAACTTTTTAGGGGAAGATGGGGTAAATCTTCACAGATAGAGGGGCTCAAGCGCAGTGCAAAAATTATTTTAAAAGACAGTTTTCAATAACTACACCTCTTTTTAGATGACACAGAATCCACGGATATCATCAAAAGACGTATGTACAAGATAGGGCAAGAACTTACTCTCAGGGCAGTTTTTACCAGTAACTCAAATCAAGGTGAATTGAAAACTGGAAAAATCTCAACCTTATATTTGCCCAACACACTTGGGGGATGAAAGATAATCCCAATGCGTTCTGGAGAGGAGTATCAGTTGGATTCTTCTTGAAATCTGTTTTAAATCCTTGGAGATCACAATATATAGCTGTGTTTGATGGAGTTTTTGTAATGTAAGGACTAAAGTTGGCTTAATAAGATGTTCAATGATATATGATGAGGAATGGCTGTAAGCACGGACAGGCAAGTGACCCAAAATATTGTGGGCCACTCTTCCCTAGTCAGCAGTGATCGCCCAATGCCTGGGGTTCACTTTGGGTCCCGTGTTTCAGAGCAGGCAGCTGTCTTTATATCCAGTTTTAAGCCTGCAATTAGTAATCATTTCTTTTTCTTTTTGCCGGGTATTCAAGCCTATTTCATCTAGGGGAATAGACAGTGCTAATGAACACAAGATTGCCTTCCACATCCTCTGTGGCACAGAGCTGAAGACCATGCAGGGACGTAACAGGGCTGGGAGGGGCCACCTGAGCAAAGGTGCAACGCACAGCATTTTGTGTGTTTGCCCCATCTATCTTCACCCTGGTTCAGCTTTGTTCTCATATTTATTTGTTTATAATTTGTTTTTTTTCTCAAATCAATACAGCTTTTATTGCATCTTTAAAATACCACAAATAAGTCTGAAAAATCATCCGACATCTTGCTGTTTCTGTAGCTGGGCAACTTAGATCTTATTCATCAGCCTGCCAGACTGGTCCTTTTTCCGAAGCATAGACACCATCTCCAAATTTTCTGTCATCCTTGTTTTTAACTGTGGTGGCTCACTGAATCAAATCAGCTGAGTGTGATCCCAGTTCAGTGTCCTTTCCTTCAAGAATTAACTCATCTTTCTTGAGTTACTGAACAAGCAACACCTAGTCTCATCCAAACCCTGGGGATGTATTTTTCACCCAAGAAATTTCAGATTTCAAGAAGAGAACCATTCTCCTGAATGACAACGTTGGTGGTGAAGTGAGCTTTCACAGGCCTCATCTTGTAATGGAAGCCCAGTGTCACGCCCTTGACCATGTTCTGTACATGACTACAGACAGTGTGGACAGTAGCCAGTTCTTTGCTGTTTCCTATCACTTGTCAGCTCAGAGCCTCTTCTATTTCTTTCCAAGGAGTCTGAGTTCTACATTGATGTGCTTGGAGTCTCTTTTCAGGGTTCCTCTGGGGCCCTTCACAATAACAGTGTCCCTTCAGAGTGATGTCGACACTTTCGGAATGTCAACAGTCTGATCGCTGAGAATGGTCTCCATTCTCACAGTAGATGTGGCAAAGCTGTTTATAATTTGTACTCTACTTGTTTCCAAAATAGTTGGAGACAGCTTATAATAGAAATGTAAATGCATATGGTCAAAGCAAAGTTCAAATATAGATGAAAGAGGGATTTGAGAACGCCTATACAAAGAAGTAAATGTACGAGAAATCGAGGACAGTATTATAACTATAATTAATCACTTACTCTTACTTTGTGCTTCTTGGAAGTTAAATATAAAGGGATATCAGTTAGAAAACGTTCAATGTTAAACAGAATTTATGACTCTTTTTCAGTGTCGATAACCCACCATCACCACCACCATTTTATTTTATTTATTTATCTTTTAAATATTTATTTATTTGGGAGAGAGAGAGAGGGTGAGTGGGGGGGCAGAGGGAGAGGGAAAGAAAGAGTCTCAAGCAGACCCCACGCTGAGCATAGAGCCTGACTCGGGGCTCGATCTCACGACCCTGAGATCATGACCTAAGCTAAAATCAAGAGTCGGACGCTTAACAACTGAGTCACCCAGGCGCCCCTACCATTTTATTTTATTTTATTTTATTTTATTTTATTTTTTTAACAGTAGATCCTGGAAGGATAATATTATGCTAATTTTTTATCTGGCAAAGATTGTAAAAATAGTGGACAATTGGTTCTTGGTTCTTGGTCAATACATTTTACTTAATATGGAGTATAGATCTGAGAGTTGCTACGAGGCATCTACTACATAGCTGCACAACATTTTATTATCTTACAATTTGGATATGATTTGATGTAAGTGATATTAGCTTGTGGATCAGTCAGGGTTCTCCAAAGAACCAGAACCCAGAACCAATAAATAAGCTCTCTTTCTGTCTCTACATATCACATAATACATGTATAACATACATGTACATAATACATATACAATATGTGTATATGCAGAGAGAGACAGACGGATAGAAAGAGGGAGATTTAAGAAATTGGTTCATGTGATTGTAGGGACTAGCAAGTCTATCTATAGGGCCAAGGCTGGTAGGGTGGAGATTCAGGTAAAGTTTGATGTGAAATTCAGGCAAGTATTGATAAGCAGTCTTGAGACTGAATTTGGCAGGGCAAATCACAGAGATTTGGCAAGCATGGAGTGGAAATCTGATCCCTATCTTTGGCACTATCTGTTCTCTTTTCCATTAGGTGTTGCCTTTTTCCTGTTGCCTTTCCCCACCTTTCCCTTTGAGGAGAACTTCTGAAGGGCAAAGTAAGCAGATTGATTCAAATTGTTGAATTTAAGTTTGAAGGGGACATTCTCTTGCCTTCAGTTCCTGTCTTATGTAACCCATTTGACCCTCCAGGGTTCTATTGGGACAACACTGAGGGGGTTTCTCACCAGGTCTGCCTACAGAAGGAACTAGAAACTTTGGAAGTGGAGGCATAATTTCTATATCGCAGTTGTTGAGGAGAATCACTTCTTTGGGAAACCTGCATTTTCTCTCGTGCCTTCAACTGATTGGACGAGGCCCACCCACATTGCGTGTAGAGTAATTTGCTTTACTCAAAATGTACTAATGTAAATGTCAATCACATCTGAAAAAGACCATCACAGCAGCACCTAGACTGATGTTTGACCAAACAACTAGGTACCCCAGCCTAGCCAAGTTGACACATCAAGTTAACCATCACCTGTTGTATTTAATAATAACAAATTAATTCATAATAATGGAGTGTTGAGGCCCATGGATTTGACATACTAAATTTGTTCTCCCTGATCACCAGACTTTAATTCTCTTCCTACTCAGTCTCAAGTGAACACCAGCTCCTGCCTGGAATTGTTGGATTGCTTTTGTCCACACCTACTCTTCCTTTGCTTTAATCTATTGTCCACACAGCACCTTGCTCATCCCCCACCAAAGCTCTCTTACTGTTGCCTGTTGCTTTCAGGGTAAAGACCAATCTACTCTCCTTCTTCATCTCAGGTCCCCTGCACTTGCTCACTGTGCTCTGGCCACATTGGACTTCCTTTTGTTCCTTATATGCATGGAGCTCCTTCTGGACACTGAACACTCACAGGTGCTGGGACAGCCTCCTTACTGGCCATTGTACTCTGTTCCTGAAGATTCAGCTTACATGTCAATTATCCACTCCCTTGACTAATCAAAGTGATGTTTCCCTGTCTACCTTCTTTATCAAACACATCGCAATGATCACTAAACTGTTTATTAGTGAGGTTACCTGTGAAATGTGTTTCTCCCCTATTAGACCATCTCCTGAACACAAAGAAGGATGAGATTCTGCTTACCTTGTTCACTGATGAATTCTTTAAGGCTTAGCACAACAGTTGGCATAGAGCACGAGTTGGCTTGAGAAATCTTTGTTGAGTGAATGTATAGATGAAGAAATGAATGGAAAGTGCTAAGCATAATATCCCAAACATGGTGAGCCTTCTGTACACAGGAGTTATTATTACTTCTTGAGTGCTCAAGGGGTGTCTTAAGCTGGACATAGCAGCTCTGGCCAGCCCATGCAAAACTGTCCAAAGTAGCTGTCATTATTTCTATTTTTAAGAAGAAGAAACAAGCTGGGGCGCCTGGGTGGCTCAGTCGTTAAACGTCTGCCTTCGGCTCAGGTCATGATCCCAGGGTTCTGGGATCGAGTCCCGCAATGGGCTCCCCGCTCTGCGGGAAGCCTGCTTCTCCCTCTCCCACTCCCCCTGCTTGTGTTCCTGCTCTCACTATCTCTCTCTCTGTCAAATAAATAAATAAAATCTTTAAAAAAAGAAAAAGAAGAAGAAACAAGCTTAGAAAGATTTAGTAGTTTTCTTAAGATCACAGAGATTTGGCAAGCATGGAGTGGAAATCTGATCCCTATCTTTGGCACTATCTGTTCTCTTTTCCATTAGGTGTTGCCTTTTTCCTGTTGCCTTTCCCCACCTTTCCCTTTGAGGAAAACTTCTGAAGGGCAAAGTAAGCAAATCGATTCAAATTGTTGAATTTAAGTTTGAAGGGGACATTCTCTTGCCTTCAGTTCCTGTCTTATGTAACCCATTTGACCCTCCAGGGTTCTATTGGGACAACACTGAGGGGGTTTCTCACCAGGTCTGCCTACAGAAGGAACTAGAAACTTTGGTTCAGGTTCCTCTCATATGACACCTCAGAAGCTGTCTATAATTCATTACTTCATAATGAAAACGAAAACACTAGTTCAGAATGACAGAACCTAAACTATTGAAAAATTCTGTACTTCATACAATTACTAAGTAGTTAACAACAAACAAATAAGGAAATGGGGGTGGCTGCCCTTTGCTGAGTCCCTACTATATTCTAGGCGTGAAGCAACATGCTTTACGTGTGTTATCTTCTTAACCCTCACTTCCATCCCATTTTGGGGGCCAGGAGATTAAAGCTCAAAGACTCTAAGAAGTTGCCCCAAGATTACAGAGCTAGTTAAGTGGCAGACCTGGGATTTGGACGTAGGTTTGCCTCTCTCTAAAGATGGTGTCTCTGTATTAATGCCATTTATGTTTTGCCTATCTGTTTGCTTGACATGCAAGATGTATGTTCATTTATTCTTTTCTGTGATCCTCATTGGTCTGTCAGGATTACCTAGTCCTTATAGTGAGGCTTTTATTACGTCTGCAGAAATTTCCCCATCTATGCATCTGCTATTGCTCACTGTTAATTTCTAAATAAGATTCTTTTATGAGCCATATATCAGCATTACAAGTTTTGTTGCTGTTCTCCCTAAGACTTATCAAGTTCCAGGCAATGCCGGAATACAAGTTCATGCTTCCCTAATGCACAACCTGCAAAATGTCTTCTGGGGATGGCCCCTTCTCCCTTTCCCCCAAATGTTGGGGTGGTAGGAGGTTTGTGCAGGCTCTTGGCAGGAAAAGAACATTTGAAGGTCAACTGATACTTGAGGAAATCATCTGCAGGGTTCAGTGAGCAGAAGCTGACTTCAAAGACCTTTTTATGTTACACTTTCAGACATTCTATCTGGCTCCAGCAGCCTAAGCTTTCCTGACTACTAATCCCAAATCCACGAGCACAGGCTACAGTGAATTTCTTTCCAACACTGATGTTCAAAAGATCATAGGGATGGATGGAAAGGGGGGACCTCGAATTTTCGGGAACTTCTCACTTGGACAGTGAAAACCCCTTAAGGCTCTTCTAGAACACTTGCTGTTGGAGTTTCAGATGTGAGTTGCAGAATTGACTACCATCCCCAGAGTTGGCTTGCCCATGGAGTACAAAGTGAGAAGTAGTAGAAATATGTGGGCTTTATTAAAACTACCTCTGTAAGAGTACAACCACAGTTTAGTTCATCCACTTGCCTCCTAGAGGAAGGGGAACATTTTGATGTATGTATGTATATCCTAAGACAGGGGTGGTAATCCAAATTTGCATCATTTATGTTTGGTTCTATCTAGTGGCAGATCTACCTAGATGACTCTTTAAACCCTTTTCCAGAACCATGTTTTTTTGATCATGCGTTTTTTTTTTTTATGTTTGGTTGGTTGGCTGGTTTCCGTTTTTTAATGACATAACTCTGTTACTTTAAATTCACAAAAGAACTAAGTAGCACTTGTATTTGCTATTATATTGCAATAGCATATATAAAAGAATTTAAGACCACCTAACGCCACTAAGTTTGTTGTTTCTTGCATATATGCAGTAAAAAATAGGATATGCAGAGAGTAGGTAGTGGAAAACCCTCATTCATTTTGCTTATATATTCTGTTGTATGATTTGACAAACCATAATGGCTTGTTCTGAAATGATTTTTGTGTAGTGCATGTCATAATCCACTGAATTTTAGATCATTTTTATTGGAGAAGAATTATGAATTATGGTATTCATACCATATTTGAATACCATATATCATACCGTATTATGAATACCCTGCAATATACATTTAAAAGTCATTGTTCCAGTTATCATTGATTTATAAAAGGTTTTTTTTTTATTTCAGAGGAAGGCAGCATATTGAATAGAATTTGTGTCTATGACCTATAAAATAACTAAAGAGCCACAATGATTAATAATTTCTTTTTGTAATTCAATTTGCATATTTATAAATTAACTGATGAGAAAGTTATCACAAATATGTTCTTTTAGCACCCCTACAAGTTGATAATAGAATTCTCTGTGATTGATTAATGGGGCTGTTTGACAAGCATGGACGAGGAGAAGCCCAAGGTTAAGAGACTAATTATTTTCAATCTTTTGTATTAACATTAGTTGTAAATTCATTAAGACGTTTTCCTGCAAATGCTGATCTGTGTTTTCTAAACATAACCACTCACTGATAACCTATGTGTGTCTTTGATGGTTGCAAATACTTAAATATAGCTAAAGCTGGGGGGAAAGGTAACTATGGCTCAGTTTTCTAGAATTACATAGAATTTATAACACTAGAGAGTGAAATGATTTACTTGCTATTGCATGATCTTACAAGGAGATATGACATATTTGGATTCTCTACTATGGTGCTATATACCACTCTTTTTAAAGAGTGTATTTCAGCTTTTAGATAAATGCTTTGGGTGATAGAAAACAAGCAGTATATTGTTTTCAATCTTAGCATGGGAATTCATACTTGTGAATGTTAGGCTCTTTAAGTAAGTAATTCTCATGTGTATTAATATAGGAATTTAAAGATAATCCCTTAAAACTAAAATCTAAATTCTTAGGTTAACACATACAAATTCATGCCAGAACCACACTGGAGATTTTACCAAAGCATTAATTGTAAATTGTTGTAACCACTTGTATTTAAATTCATTAAGTTTTTTTTTTTCTCAGTATATGTTTAGTTCTTCTCAAATGATCATTGTCTCTTTCTAATTTAAATAATTCTTTAAAATACTTGTGAGGGCTCGTAGTTAAGTCCTCTATATTTTTAGTTATTTTTCTAATAAATTTATGCTTAGCCTTCACCATTTGGTAACTGTGTGACCTTGGGCCAATTTCTTAACGTTTCTTTGCCATTTCTGCCAAATGGACATATGATCCCTCCCACAATGGAGTAGTTATGGGGATTAAATTATTCATTAATACATGGGCAGACATCATAAGCACACACACACAGAGAATAATGAATATAATTGATAATGATGAAAAAATTAATACCAACTAAATATTTGCTGAGTGCTGACCAGGTGCTTGGCATTGTCCTAACCACTGTTCAATTTTAAATAGGGTAAGTATTAACTTACTTAAACCTCCTAACAATCCTGAAGTTTAGGCCACCTTTTTTATCCCCATTTACGGAGTATCATCCCCTAAAAATTTTATTCCTGCCTAGATACATTTCCCCTTAGCTTTTTTACTATCAGTTTGTGTAACTTTTTATTTCTTTTTGTCTTTATAAACCAAACAGACTCGTTTTCAGTCCAGCTTGATCCCTCATTTTGAAAGATCCTCACTTGAATGAAGAATTAGGATTCCCCAGAGAAGCAGAATCCAATAGAACCAATAGAAAGAGAAAGACATTTATGGGGGCTGGCAAGTCTGAAATCCTTAGGACACACTGGTAGGGTGGAGATTCAGGTAAGAGTTGATGTTAAATTCAGGCAGGAGTTGAAGTCTTGAGTCATAATTCCTCAGGGCAGCAGGCTGAAGATTCAAGCAAGAGACAATGTTGCAGTCTTGAGACTCAATTCCTTCTTTTTGGGGAAACCCTAATCTTTACTCTTAAGGCTTTCAAATGACTGGATGAGGCCCACTCACATCATGAAGGGGGATCTGCTTTGCTCAAAATCTACCAATGTAAATGTTAATCACATCTAAAAAAATTACTTCGCTGGCAACATCTAGACTGGTGTTTGAACAAATAACTGGGCACCATACTCTAGCCATGCAGACACATAAAATGGCTATGTTTAAATTAGTGAGATTTCTATATTTTTAGTCTAATATGTGAGTCAGCAAATATATATTGAATATTTGTGTGTGTGTGTGTGTGTGTGTGTGTGTGCTAGGCATTGAGCAATGCCCTTTTATACCTACTATGTCCCTTCCATTCTGACAAGTCTTTGCAGCTTGGATTCTGGAAACCACCCATGTACACATTTACAGGTGGCACCTGATAGGCTTTTGAAATAATTTGTGAGCTTTCAAAAGTCTTATGGAACTTACAGAATGAATAGCCAGGCACTATTTGTCAGTACTATATGGTCAGCTATGTTGTTCAAGAGGATATATTTGAGACTTAGAAAGTTTAAAAAAACTTGTGCAAGGTAATACGGTGAACCAGTGAACAAAGAAACCAATCCTCTGGACACTGAAGCCCAGGGCTCTTTCCCAGTATCCTACCTCATGTCCTGCTGGACACCAAGCTCTCTTCCTTTGGTTAAAAGTGTTTAGGTTTTTGTTAAAATTCTAACTTTGGAGGCATGGAAAATTCTACATTTTATCTTCCAGCATTTTTTCCCAAGCCTGGAAGAGAGAGGATTATTGTATATTTACAGTGTGCATCTAGCTAGATGAATAGATGCATTTTGTAGATGATACTGTTTTCAGAAGATAGAGAGAGAAAGAAAGTACACACATACAAATATGCAAATAAACAAGGCAGCCCAAATAAAGTCCCTCTGTGTTTGCAAAGCTCAGGAACTGTTCTCAGGGGTCCTAACTTGAAAAATGAAGCCAAGCGCTCCGGCTTCTCCTATACATATTCACCTCCCAAGTTGGTTTCAGCAAAATGGTGAGCAAGTGGTAAGACGTTGAGGTAAACAACATGTAATATTAACACACAGAAAAGCGGAATATCTACACTTCAGGAGGTATTTGGTAAGTGGGAAAAAGGCTTTCATGCAGAGCCTGTATTTGACTCAACTTTGGGGACACGACAGGAAGAACAAAAGTTGTTGGCATTGGGCTTGTTTTTAATCATAAAACTTGTTCTGGGCTTTAGCAATTTCCCAGTACATTAAACAGAGAATAACTTGCTAAATTGTAGATTATGGAAAACCAAGCTGTATCCCCAATAAGAAAAAATGTGGTTAGATGACTGTGTGTTAAGCCAATGTTAAAGTGACAAAGAGCAAGTCAAATTCGTGTGATTTTTCTTGGGGTAAATAGATGAGAGCTTCAAGGAGATTCTGGATTCTGAAGAGCCAGTGAGTTCCAGAAAGAGACCCGAACCCCGCAAAGAGGACAGCCAAGACACTTCTGTCTACAGTGAGGCGTCTGGACGTGTTCAGAAAAGTATAATTCTGCCTGGAAGTTCTTCTTTGGAACAGGTCAGCATGAAATATATATTGAGAAATGTAAGATAATCTCTCTTTTTAAAATAGCAAGTTGAAATGTCAGTCCTACACATCATCCATTGGTTTTACTCACTAACCCACCCTGTCTAGAACACATGATTCATGACTTGCCCAAATCTTTTCCCTTATTTTTCATATACCTTTTAGCAAGCAGAACTTATGCTATTTATCAATATCACACAATTTAATTTTACTTCATCTGGTTTTATTTCATTTACCCCGAGAAGAAGGGTAGGCTGAGTCAGGCTAAAGAGGAAAAAATATCACCAGGGGAGTGGTACTTACTTCAGTGCATTGTTAGAGGAGGAGGAGATGAGTCATTCATAAAGAATCCAGCACAAAGGAAGTGCTCTTTAAATGGCATGGGCATGCGGAGAGAAAAAATGATTGTCCCCTTCCCAGGCCAACACTCTCCATGTTCTCACTTTCACAGTGTCAGGAAGTCCCCTGAACATTCTCTGCAGGAAAATACTTCACATTTGGTGTTAGAGCTCATAGCTTTCATCCTTGGTCCTGATATTTATATGAATTTGAATTTCTGTGTAAAGTAGGATGAAATAATTTAAGCCTTTTATGGTTGTGGTGAGGATTAATAAATGTGTCCAAATGCCTGGCAGTTGATGTTTCTCTTTTCTTATGACTCATATTACATATTTGTTGAGACTGTTACCTATGCTTACTTTTTTTTAAAGATATTTTTAAAATTTATTTTGAGAGAGGAAGAGAGAGAGAGAGAGAGGGAGTTGGGGGAAAGGCAGAGGGAGAGGGAGAGAGAGAATCTCAAGCAGACTCAGCACTAAGCGTGGAGTCAGATACGGGACTTGATCTCACAACCATGAGAGTATGACCTGAGCCAAAATCAAGAGTCAGCCGCTTAACTGACAGAGCCACCCAGGCACCCCCACCTATGCTTACTTTTTATTACTATTGTAAAGGTGAACTGATACTTACAAAAGTCAAGGTGTTTATTTTTTATTTTTTTTTAAAGATTATTTATCAGAGAGAGAGAGGGAGAGAGAAAGCACACGGGGGGGAGAGGCAGAGGGAGAAGCAGGCTCCCTACTGAACAGGGAGCCCGACGTGGGGCTCGATCCCAGGACCCTGGGATCATGACCTGATCCGAAGGCAGATGCTCAACCAACTGAGCCACTCAGGTGTCCCGAAGAGAAGATCTCAATAGAGGTGAGAGCTGTTGGGTGAGTCTGTTCTCAAACTATTTATCTATACCTATTAATGTATATTGGAGCTTTCATCTCAACATTACGTGGCCTCTAGTGGTGGTTGTGGGGTGACAAAGAATTGAGACTGCAAAATAAATAAATAAATAAATAAATAGATGAAAAGGACCTTTACTAAAACATCACAGGGACTGACTGGGCTGGGAATTGTCTGGTACAGAGATTACTGTGGGAAAACCCAACAGACAGAGATCCTGACAGTTGATGTGTATCCTGGAGAAAAAAAAAATAAGACTGAGTGCTACAAAACCAAAAGAGCAACAGTGGATTGCAAAGGGCATGCAACTGAGAGTCAATTGAGGCTTGGAGTCAATTGAGAGGTCCCATTTCAAGGGTCATGCAAATGATGACCTATTACTTTAATTGTTAACGCTGTAATTTAGTTACCTGAGTATATAAAACTCTTTAGAAATATTTGCACTGACTTTATATATCTCATAGACATTAGAAAGCTTGTAAGAAAGACATGAAATGACTTGGGTTTGAGAATTATCCAGTAAGAAATAAAACTCAGCAATTAAGTGCATAATGTTAACAAATTTAATCATAGAAGAAATCCAGGAAACAATCATGCATTGTTTTTTGAATAAGTATTGAATTAAAAATAAAATAATTGTATTTTATATTTTAGCTACCAGAGGGAAGTGTTTTCCTGGACATTTCCTAATATTTACTGTATGTGATGTACCTGCTCTTATCGGTTGCAGATAACTAGGTTTTCCTCTGAATTTTAATAATAATTCATATATTTAGTTTATTCAATTAGGAAGCTATGCTTTCTGGAGGTTTTAAGAAATGATTTATGTGTAATGTACTACAATAAGGAAAATTATTTTAAGTTTTGTCTTGATTTTATTTTATTTATTTATTTTTAATTAAAAAATATTTTATTTATTTATTTGAGAGAGAGAGAGCACAAGCAGGGGGAGAAGCAGAGGGAGAGAGAGAAGTAGGCTCCCCACTGAGCTGGGAGCCCAATGCGGGGCTCGATCCCAGGACCCTAGGATCATGACCTGAGCCGAAGGCAGACGCTTAACCCACTGAGCCACCCAGGTGTCCCAAGTTTTTGTCTTGATTTTAAAAATGAAATATAGCATTTAGGATAATGGTGGAGTAACATATTAGTTTGAACCAAGCATCTTCCAGGGAGACATTCTGAAAAGCTTATCAGTGTGTACTGGCAGCTAAGCCTACTTTTCTAAATTTTTCATAACTGTCTAGTATTTGGCAATGGGCAATTTTGAATGAAATCTAGCATCATGTGTGAATGAGAGTCAAGTCTGAACCCTCACTCTTGAATATAAGAGAAAACATAGATGTGTAAAATCCATAGTAAAATCCCCATAAATAAAAGATGGATGTTATAAGACACTTTAATAGATTAATCAGTATATTTTCTGTAAGTAAGAGCATATTCTCCTATGTGGTTAGCATGGAAAACTTTTTGAGATACAGTGGACTTTTAAAAATCACTAAAGACATTTATATGAGCTAAACTTCTATTTTCTTACTTAACCAATATCATAGCTTATCTTTCACTCCTTAAATATTACATTATATTTAATGTATTTAATGTAAATATATTAAATATAAAATAACATTTTTATATTTAATTTATATTAAATTAATTTTAATTAAATTATACATATTTTAATATATAAATTATAAGTTTTTAAAATGCAAATACATTATATTTAATGTATTTAATTTAAATATAAATTAAATATAAAATATAAATTATATTAAATATAATAATAAATTATAATGTAAATATAAATTAAGACATAATAAATAAAATTATAAACAGAAGAAGAGTGCAAACATTATTTCATAGTGGCAAAAAAAAGCAGTAGTGCTTTCCCACATGTTAATTCAAGGGAAACCATGATGACACTGCCCTGGTCCATAGTTTGTAAGCATCTGCCACATTCGGTGGCTTTTCTGAAATAGGCAGGGAAAATGCCATATTATTACAAATGTGAAAGATGGCTCTCCAGAGCAGAAATACAATTTTCCAAATTAAAAACCTCATGGAATCCTTTTCAGTTTTAATACGTGGTTAAATCTATATAAGAAAAATGTACTGTCCAACTTATGGCACTCCGATTTTTCCTTACTTAGCCTCCATTGTATGTATTATTTTTCAATTCCTCATTAGTTACCTGGCACATATTTTGAACATCCCAGAATGATCAGGAAACAAAAGGTTTCAGACGGAAGCATTCTTGCTAAAGCAGACTGGCATTGAAGGAACAGCAGGTTACCATCTAGAATGAATATACACATTTCAGTGATGTTATCTTTGCTCTGAAAATCTTTATCTAAAGCAGCCACAATCAACTGTTTATTTACTTACTGTCAGTTCACATTTTATCAGCACTTCTAAGTGAAAAGAGATTTGCAAAACAAAAAAATGTTTTGACTTGTTACTTTTTCATTGAGATTTATTTTACGTCTTACCTTTTTTTTTTGCTGTGATTCATAAGATTTTTAGTTCCTATCAAAACATGAGTTTTTCTCCATCTTTTCTTTCCTCCTTTCCAATAGTAGGAGCTATTAAAGCTGATAATTAAGCAACTGGGGTGACTGAAGAAATTTATATCATGAGAAAATGTGTGGGCACACCGCATAACAGTAACCTAAGAATGAGTAAGGCAACTAATTCTACAAGCATCTGTCTCTGGGTGTGCAGACATGGTCCAGGGATAACATTTTATATATCTAGAGATTGGGTGAGCTGATCATTCTTTAAAAAGTCTCCATTAGCATAATTTCTTAGAACTGAAAATTCAATATCCCTAAACTGTCAGAGAATTTGAGGTTCTATTACTGGATACAAATCTAAAGTGCAAAAATTCTTTATTTCAGATGAATGGTAAATGCTTTTCTTTTAGTACTCCAGTAAGCCATAAAGTATGGCTTATGTGCTCTTATGGGAGTCCAGGAGCCTATTAGGACATGTTCCAGGATAGGAAGCCGCCCCACTGCTGCATGGAATTGGGTCAAGGAAGGAGAAAATGTCATGATTTGGAGTACAGGCTTATATGTGTTAATAGAACCATCTGTGTGTGTAAGACTGATGAATCACAGACCTCTACCCCTGAAACAAATAATATATGTTAATTAAAAAAAAGAATTCAGAAAGAAGATTTCAGGCCCAAAAACCCTCATAAATGAAAATTTTTAAAGTAAAAAAAACCAAAAAAACCCACCATGTGTAGGAAAAGACAAAGTAGGAGAGCTGACTAATCTTCAGGAGATTGTCATATTCTTTTTTTAAAAAAATATTTTATTTATTTATTTGAGAGAGAGAGAGACAGAGATAGCAAGAGAGAGAATGAGCAGGGAGGAGAGGGAGAAGCAGGCTCCCCCCCTGAGCAGGGAGCCTGATGTGGATTTCCATCCCAGGACCCTGAGATCATGACCTGAGCCTAAGGCAGACACTTAACCGACTGAGCCACCCAGGTGCCCCAGATTGTCATATTCTATTAAACTTCTAGATCCTATTCTAAACTCCTGTATTTCAAATTGTAGTAAAGTGGTTCCTGACATGTCTAGCCATTCACCTTTATCTTTTTATCAATATGTAGTCCACCACCACCAACAATCAAGCTTGCTCAAAGTTCAAGGCAAGCTCAAGAGGCTGTCAGTTAGCATTTTGACCAGATATCCTCTCACCTTTATTAAGACAAAATTGACATTTCTGAAACACAGATATTGATGTAAGGGTTTCTCGTTTGCTGTTTGAGAGCAAAGCATGCTACTTTTTATATAACTTTTTTTTTTTGTAATTTCATTATGTTGAGAATGTCATACAGAACATGATTTTATTATGTATCTTTGTAAAACAAAACAGCATCAGTTTGACAAATTACTTAATAATTCTACTCTCTTCTTTGCCCAACTCCTCCCATTCTCTTACAAAGTTCCTTGTATAACCAAATTCCCTTCAGAAACTCAGCCCTCAGTTATATATCAGCAAATGAAAATTTGTGCTGAATAAGACAGAAATGAGAATGCTACATTGTGTTCAAGAGAAGGAAACCCCCCTACATGATATTTAACACTTAGAGTAGTACCTCAGTAAATAAGTCAAGATACTTATGCTTTATTCCATGAGCTTCTCTAACATCAGGGTCCATTTTTTTTAATCTTCAAACCAAGTCCAGAGCCTGGCAGAAAACATAAAGTATACTCTCATTTTTAGATGAATGAATGAATAAATGAATGAATGCTGTAGATAACTGATAGGGTAAAATTATCATGGATAACATTAGCATATTAATGTTCTTCAATATTAATTTTCTCTAATACAGTCTAATGTCTCTATGTGGAGTGTTAGGATTTGGTACTCTCATACATATCATCTCAATTATATTTAAAAATATTTGTGTCATAGAATAGAGAAAAAGGCTCTTTTATGGATTTATTGAGGTATAATTGAAAAATAAAATTGTAATATATTTAAAGTGTATAATGTGATGATTTGGTATACTTTTTTTTGTTTGTTTTGGTGAGAATGCTTAAGATCTACTGTCTTATCAAATTTCAAGTGTACAATCTAGTATTATTAACTATTCCTAATGTTATATATTAGATCTTTCAAAGTTATTCAACCTATAACTGAAAGTTTGTACCTTTGATCAACATCTCTCTATTTCTCATATTCCCCAACCCTGGCAACTACCATTCTACTCTATTTCTATGAATTTGACATTTAATTTTTTTTTTAGATTCCACATATAAGAGATAGCATATAGTATTTGTCTTTTTCTGTCCAGCTTATTTCACTTATCATAAAAATCTGAACAAATTAGGTATAAAGAAATGTACATCAACATAATAAAGGCCACCTGTGACAAGCCCACAGCTAACATTATAGTCAATGGTGAAAAGGTGAAAGCTTTTCCTCAACTATCTGGAACCCACTTTTGCCACTTCTATTCAATATAGTACTGGAAGTCCTAGCCAGAGTAATTAGATAAGAAAAAGAAATGGCATTCAAATCAGAAAAAGCTTCTTAAATAATACAGTAGTGAACATTCATTGCATACCTACTGATTCTATTTTAAACACTTTGCATAATTTAACCTCACAACTGCCTTAAGAACAAATGATTATATTCATTTTCTAGAAGAGCAACATGACACACAGAAAGGCTAATTGAAGGTTTGTAGCTAAGTTGCTGAACCAGGATTCAAACAGAGAGTCTTAACCATTACATTATATTGTTAGTAGCAGTTCACAGTATTCAAGGAATATGGCATTTTAATGTAAAACTTTCTGTCATTTATCTGGTATTTTGAAGGAAGTGACATTCTAGACCAATTAAGTGCTTTTGACATCCTTTGAATTATTCTATAGGGAATATGGACCGATATATTTTATGAAGTGAGTGATAACACTATTTCATCTTGTATTTGGTAAAACCAAAAAAACAAAACAAAACAAAAACAAAAACAAAGTTGAGACATGTTTACAATAGCTTAAAGACTCCATGACATTCCTTGCAGTTAAGCTGGTAAAATAATGTCCAAGAAAGAATGAATTACAAAATAATTATTCTGTTATTTTTGAAAATACAGAGCATTAAAAAGAATTGGCTAGCATTTTATACTACATACCATTGAATTCATACCTTATATACCTTCTTTCACCTTAAAAAAGGACTGTCATTCCCCAAATATATACCACATTAAAAATAAAATTCTTCTCCACAATCTGTAGTTAGTCACGTTCTACTACTATTTTTTTAGGAAGCTCAATCTGCTCTTCTCTTGCCACATCTTATCTTATGTTCTCTGAGTAAGTGACATATTGCTATCATGCTCCGCTCACCTTGAAGTTGAGAGCTTTGTCCTGTTTGTGCATCTTTCTACCCAACATCCATCGTGGAATTCAATATTTGCTAATTAGATATTTATTGAATGGGCATTTGATACATAGCATATTGGATAAAGAAATACTTGCAGAACATCTGAACCATTCACCTCCTAACATATCTTCATAAGGTCATGAATCCAATTAGAATTTTTATATGTTAAGATGAAACAAAGTCGTTACAGCCTGTTGCTACTGTTCTTTGTATTCTTTAACTCTAGCTGCCATAACAAAATACCACAGCCTGGATGGCTTAAACAACAGACATTTGTTTTCCCACTCTTCTGGAGGCTGGAAGTCTGAGATCAGGGTACCAGTGTGGTTGGTTTCTGGAGAGATTCCTCTCCCTGGCTTGTAGGTGGTTGCCTTCCCCTGTATCTTCACATAGCAGGGAAAGAGAGAAAGCACAAACTCTCTGGCTCTCCTTAGAAGGGCAGTAATCACATCATGAGGGTTCTGTCCTCACAACCTCATCGAAATCTCATTATCTTCCAAAGGCCCCATCTCCACCACAGTCACATTGGGGATTAAGGTTTAAACATTTGAATTTTGCTGGAACACAATTCAGTCTGTAGAACACTTCCTTAAAAAATACTAGGTTTTCATGAAAACTTTTCTGCATAGATCTTAGCTCATGAAAAATTTATTTACCCTGAGTCCTGAAGAATGTACTTGTTTCACAAACGTTTCAGCGGAAGTGCTCCTAGTGGCTGAGTGCTTTGTTTATTTTAGGATAGAGCCTTGCATGGAGAGAGGCCTCAGGCTGAGAAAGAAGGCTGCTCAGAGACAGGTGGACTGCCAAGGCGCTGAGAAGTTGCACTCCTTCTTGCCTATCAGAGACCAAAGTGCTTCTAAATATTCCTGGAAGAAGATTTTTGACATGCACTTTTAGGAGGGACAAAGTAAAATAAAATTGTCTACTTTACTGTTAATATTTAGAAACTTTTCTTCAATCATTTGAAATCTGATCTGTGCCATCTATCAATTTGGAAAGGATGAAATCTTTCCAAACATGTGCTGAATGTGTACCATTTTTGCTAGTTCAGTTGCTCACTCTGAGTGTTTAATGTGTTAGAATATGAAATGGTACAGTGGAGCATGGTTTGAGAAGAAACAGAAAACACATGTATAGTCTTGGGGCTGAAAATTTCCAGCAAAACCAATGATTTGACTCTTAGCTTCTTGAAGTGAAAATTTGGATTACTTCATTTCCAAAGAAAAGTGAGGTGCAAAAAAGAGTGTGTGTATGAGAGAGAGACAGATTTATCAGCGAAATTGTTTAAGGATCATTAAAATGAAAAAAGGGGTATGTAAGAAAATCATCTTAATGAGAACTTTTGATGCCAAGTCCTATGTACGTAGTCAGTTGAAACATGAGTTCTCTGTAGAATTTGCACACAACCATGAAAAACTCCCAGTAGGCACAATCCTCTAAAACCAGGATGCTGGGTAGGTATATTTACAAAGACTTCCAAACAGGAACTGTTAGACTACAGGAAGCCCATTTTCTATATGTCTGCATAACATCAATTAATATTAACAAGAATTGTATCTGACTATGGAGAGAAACAGCTTTCTTAACTTTCACCTCTCTTTTCCCCCAATAAATTATTGCTGACCACAATGCTCATTAGTGACACAATAAAAAGGGGCTACTGGTAAATAATAACAATTCTTTGTAATTATATACAGCGCCTTTGATCAGAGCAGCTCAAAGCCTTCGTGACTTACTAATTTTTGAAATACTTCAGTGAAGTATGAGGGTGTCAAGGATTACTACCCTCATTTCGTAAACAGAGAAATCGAGTTTTGCAAGAAACTATCCCAAGGTCATTCAATGATTGGGTGACAGTATCAGGGATATGATCTGTAAGCCAGAGATAATGAGAACAAACAGCTCAACAGAAGCCAACAGCGTCTCAGAGATTGCTGAGAAACTTTATGTAATGCTCAGAAATAAGACGGCTTTTAAAAGCATATTTTTCATTTAGCTTTTACTTGAATCATTCCTACTAGTAATGGAGAGCCCTCCACAGTTTCCCATTTAGATCACTTAATATTGGGGCATTTCCTTGAGCCTTCTCTGTGTTTATATTTCTTCTACGTGAAGAAATAGTGTATGTACATTTTCTTTGAAACCATTCACATTAATTACTAATAGAAAAAAAGAAGAAAAAATTACATATATAAATCTCCACCTCTATATATGTTTAGTCCATGGAATATTAATCCATTTCATCCATTGATTTTGAAAAACATTAAAAGATGTATTGTATTCTGCTTCATTGTAATGCTCATCTGAATCAAGGTCAAGGGTATAGAGCCTGCATTATTATTATTATTATTTTTCAAAAGCTGACTTCTCAGTTACAATTGGAAATGACACTCAAAAGATGGCAAATCAGATTTCCTTTAAAATTTGTCTCAACCCCCCCACACTGTGTGGTTTATGGGGAGGATAAAAATTTCTCTTTTCCGTGATTATTTTTACATTGCCTCTTTGCTCTGTTATGGTTACTTAAATTTTCAAAGGCTTGTGTCTTCGGACACTTATGGAGTAAGTGGCAGAGTCTCTAAGAAACAGGCATTAACTTGTTTGCGTGCATGCGCGCACACACACCCACCCACCCACACACACAGGAGTTCGTATTTTATGTCTTTTCCCCATGCCCCATTTTCTAAGTATATCACAGTTTTATGCATAGTGGACCTTCGAGATTGTCCACTGGTTTCCTTGTTATTTTGCTGAGGACTTCCTTTTCTCATACTATCTGTTTTGTTTTTATGACATACCGATTCTCTCTCATCTTTATCTCTTGTGTTCTTCAGATAAAACTCAATAATACTGTCTATTTAAATGTGGTCTATTGACCTCTCTCAGGATACCTGAGGTGCTGATTAGAATGCACATTCCTGAGAACGAACATGTACGTACCATCTCAGAATCTCTGTGATAGGAGCCCTAGAGTATATAAATTTAACACAGGCCTTCCAGAAGATTCGTATACACATTAAACTAAAGATCTTATTCTATCTTATAATCATCGATAATACTTTTATAACACTTACTATGTGACAAGCATTGGTCTTAATGTATAGGAACTCATTTTATTCCTGCAGAAACCCTTGAGATGTTATGACTTGAAAAAAGGCATGTTGCTAAGAACATAAATTCCTGCTCTCCATATAAATTTATAATGTACTAGTCATACGTAAGATGACTAGACCTTTAAGCTATGAGGTATAATTTCGGATTTAATTGATAAGTTGCAAAATTAGTATAGAAAAAGCTTGACTACCCTTCATTCAGATTGAATTGCTTTTAAAAATAATTATCTCTGGAGTGGTACATTTATTTCATTGAGATCTTTTTCTTTGGTAGAGCGGATTTATTCTGTCTTTATGTCTCAGTCATAGAAAATGATGTATTTTCTGGAAAGTTTTGGACTTTATAGGCATTCTTCCATTGTCCATTTTTGTTTTTAGGTTCTTAAAATTTTCTCACAAATGAACTATCTCCAAAAAACCATTTTTTTCCCAGGGATTTTTCTGGGATAATCAAGAAAATTGGGATATAGACAGGATATTAGAAAATATGAAAAAACTAGCTGTTACAGTAATCAAGACAGTTTGGAATTGGTGAAAGATCAATGTAACATAATAAGGAAACTAGAAATAGACTAACACAGATATAGTCAACTGAATTTTGATAGAGGAGTAAAAATGCAATGGAGAAAAGAAAGTCTTTTCTACAAATGGTGTGGGAACAACTGGACATCTCCATGCCAAAAACAAACACACAAACAAAAAACCCCCAAAACAAAATAGAACTTGAACACAAACTTTACACTTCTCACAAAAGTTGACTCAAAATTGATCATAGACCTAAATGTAAAGCACAGAACCATAAAATTTCTACAAAATAACATAAGAGACATTTTAGATGACTTTAGGAATGGTGATAACTTTTTAGATACAACACCAAAGGCATAATCCAGGAAAGAAATAATTTATAAGCTGAACTTGATTAAAAACTTCTAGTCTGTGTAAGATAGTATTAAGAAAATGAAGAGACAAGCCATAGAATGGCAGAATATATTTCCAAAGATGTATCTGAAAAAGGACTGTTATCCATAATACATAAAGAACTCTTAAAACTCAGCAATAAGAAAGTGAATGACATGATAGGCATATTAAGAGATGCTGAATGTCATATGTCACTAGGGGCATATAAATTAAAACAACAATGAGATAGCACTACCTGCCTATTAGAATGGCCAAAATTCAAGACAGTGACAACATGAAACACGGGTGAGGATGTGGAAGAACAGGAACTCTCATTCATTGCTGGTGGGAATGCAAAATCGTACAGCCACTTTGGAAGACAGTTTAGCAGTTTCTTAAAAAGCTAAACACACTCTTACTGCATGATCCAACAATCACTCTTCTCGATATTTACCCAAATGAGTTGAAAACTTATATTTTCACAAAAACTTGCATACAGATGTTTATAGCCGCTTTATTTGTAATTACCCAAACTTGAAAACAACCAAGATGTCCTTCAGTAGGTAAATGGTACATCTGACAACAGGATATTATTTAGTACTAGAAAGAAATGAGCTATCAAGCCCTGAAAAGACATGAAGAAACTATACTATAATTCCTGCTAGGAAGCAGTGCTCAGACTTTCCTGTGGAACAATCATAAGGGAACTGATTTTTTGGCACTGCTGGTAGAGACTCACCTCTGCACTGATTCTTACCCAGGAAGGGGGCCTTGTCTGTGTAGGAGGTGGCAGAGTGACAAACACAGAAATAGCAGGAAATCACAGTTTGAAAAACCTTCTACGTGATTCTCACAGGTTGCTTCGAGAGTGGTGGGTGGTGGCCGCAGGAGCTTGACTCCCTCCACACTTTCTGCAGTTAAGAACTCTGATTAAAATAACATGACTACCTATACAAAGCACTGCATGACTTGCTTAAGATTATTTTGACTCAATGTGTATATTATATTGTAAGACATTCATAGAGAAAAAGGCAAATCGAAGCTTTCTCTGTGGAAGAAGTATCCCTCATCCTAAAACTAATTCATTTTTCTTTACTCTGGGTCAGAGCTCTCCCCTACACTTCAAATTCTCCATTGTCCTTCTAAACCCTTCTAAACCAGTGGCTATTCCATTTTCCTCATCTTCATAATCTTCTCAAGAACTATTTTATTTTACCTTTTCAGTTTCTTCTATTATTTGTTCATTTTCTATTTCAGTGATTTCTTCCCTTATCTTCATTATTCCTTATTGTATTACCCCACAGGTGTGCAATAGACCCCCCCCACCCCAAATTTACATCAGATATCAAAATTGATGGTTTCACATACACACACCAAGAGGGTACGAGAAGGTTTATTACTCATATAATGAGGTTTTCTGGGGAGAACAGGACAGGTTCACAAGTGGACCTAAGAATGGCTTGAGAGGGTAGGGAGAGGAGAAGCCTGGCTTTTCCTGTGGTTAGGTGGTGGGACTGGGGTGAAGACTCTGCATGCAGTATGTATTGGCATGGTGTGAACTTCTCACTGACATCAAGTGTGAGAGTATCTAGGCTTTCTTAATAGCTTGCCCACCTATGGGGTAGGGTGGGAGGACAGAGGCTGAAAAGTGTCAACGGTCAAACATCAAAAAAAGAGTGAGACTCTTTATTACCCCACCATTTGCTTACTTTGGGATTAATTCACTTTTCAAACTTTTTTTTAAAGGCTTAAGGTGAAAGCATACATCATTGATTTTATACTTTAGACCTTCCTCTCACAATGTAGAATTAAAAGCTATACATTTTCTTGATGTACTTTTTTGCTCCATTCCACTGGTTTGGGCATATTTTACATATATATATATATAAATTTATTTCATTTTACAATTTTAATATATTTAAAAATTTCCCCTTTGACCTATGGGTTCTTTAGAAGCATGCTGTTTAAGTTCCAAATATTTGGGAAATTTTTCTAGATATCTTATTGTTGTTGGTTGCTAATTTAATATAGTTGTAATCAGAGAAAATACTCTGTATTATGCTAATCCTTTGAAATTTATTACAACTTATTTTAAGGCCCAGCATATGGTCTATCTCATTCAAGGTTCTACCTGCATTTGGGAAGACTGTATGTTATGCTGTTCTGTGTAATTTTCTATAAATGTCAAATAGGTCAAGTTGTTCAATAGCACTGTTAAAATTTTCTACATTTTTACTGATTTTTTTGTGTGTGTCCTCTTCTATGAGTTATTGAAAAGTATTAAATTCTCCAAGTAAGATTATGGATTTGTCTGTCTCTCCCTTTAGTCCTGTCAGCTGTTGTTTCATATGTTTAGAAGCTTTATTATTACATGCCTATACCTTGAAGACTATTATTTTTTCCTTTTAATCATTACAAAATACCCCTCTTTGGCTCTGGTCATACTCTTCATCTGGAGACGCTCTGCCTGATGGTAATATAGCCACACCTGATTATACTATGTATTATACATCTGATTCTTTAAATTATATATTATATATCTGATTCTTCGCATAGTGTTTGCATGGTTTACATTTTTTCATTCCTTTACTTTCAAAATTTTATGTCAAATGTATGTTTCATGTTAACAACATATACTTTGGTCTTGGTATTTTATTTTGTATAACAATCTCTGCCTTTGTATAAGGTTTTAGACTATATTTAATGAAATCACTAATATGTATGAGTTTAAATATATCATCTTGTTATTTGATTTCTATTTATCTTGTCTGCTCTTTGTTCTTCTGTTTTCTCTTTGTTCTTCTCTTTTTATCTTGCCTTTTTAGAGGTTTTTTTTTTTTTTTTTGGTGATGGATCCATTTTATCTATTCTGTTGATGTTTTTAATCATGCCTCCTTAGTGTTGTTTTTTTCTTTAATGGTGTTCTAGAGATTACAGAATGCATCTCTAACTTATCACAGTCTGCCTTCAAAAATATTTCACTGTTTCACAGAACATTTAGGAAATTGACAATAGCATATTTCCAATTGTAAACCTCCCATGCTTTGTGCTCCTGGTCTTACATATTTTATTTCTATAAATTCTATAACCTCCAAAGCATTGTTATTATTATAATTTTGCTTCAAAAAGTTAACAGGCTCTTCAAGAAATGGAAAGACTCATATATCTTTAAAAATATAAATAGTAATATAAAGATCTTTTATATTTACCACCATATTATTATTTCTGGTGTCTTTTATTCTTTCCTCCAAAACTGGATTTCCATCTGGTATTTCTAGTCAGATAAGGAACTTCTTTTAATAACTCTTATGGTGTAGGGCTGCCGTAAGTGAATTTTTTCTGTTTTCATCTGGCTGAAAATATCTCTATTTTGCTTTCACTTTGAAGGATATTTTTGTTGAACATAGACTTCTAGACTGACAGTTTTTCTTGCAGCACTGAAAATATGCTATTCCATAGTCTTCTGGTCTCCACTGTCTCATTTGTGAAATTAGCCTTCATTCTTCTGTTGTTTCTGTATATGAGATCCAGTTAATTGTCATTATTCATAGATTCCTGATTTGCAAATTCACTAACCTGCTAAAATTTATTTGTAATTTCCAAATCAATCATTGTGGCACTTTTGTTTTAATTCATGAAGATGGGCAGAATGGTAAAAGTTTGAGTTGCCTGTTGGGCAAGTTCCCAGCTGTGGTTGGACAAGGTAACACCATACTTTCTTCTTTCAGCTCTCCTATTTAAACAAGGGTACTTTCTGTGGTCTATTTAATGCCACATTTTTTGCATTTCTTTCCGTTTTTTGGTGATTTCACTGTTTCAAATAGTCCCCACGTGTAGTTAAGTCTGTCTAGTCTTCCTAAGCACAAGAAAGCTGTGATGGGCCTTATAGAGAAATTATATATTTTAGATAAGCTTCATTCACATGTGAGTTGCAGTTCCACTGACTGTGAGTTGAATATTAATGAATCAAGAATACAGTACATCCAGAAAAAGGAAGAGGAAATTCACCTCCTCTGCATGAGGCTGCTCCAGAGAGTGCTAAAGTGACTTCTATACTGGGTAATGAGCTATGGAAAAGATGGAAAAGTGGCTAAATTTGTGGATTCATGAGATGACAACTCATTTCATATTTAAAGCATAATGGGCAGTATTTTTCTGAGACTAACAACCAGATAAATTTGTTGTCATGTTTCCTAGGTTCAGGAATGTGTTAAACCTACCTCAGTTAGTGCTGACCTACTTTCATGTTTTGAAAGGTGATGCAATGTGAAAAATGTTCAACTTGCCGTCAGGGCAGGTTTGGTAGATTGGAGGCTGTGGAAGAATTTTAGAAATACCAGCGAAGTTTTATATGAGGAAAGGTGATGTGGTAAAGGAGGTTTGTGTAATGAGACAGGCTTGTTTTATATGGATGTCGGCAATGACTATATGTAACAGGTAGTGTTTCTATTGATAAAATGTGACCAGAGGCTCACAGGCACCTAACCCCATATGTTCCCTAGGAACAATGGTTCAGTATTCACTAATTCAGTGTGTGCAGTGACTTTATTGAACATTACTACCACAAATGATAAGAATCAACTATATGTCTTTTCATCTGGGGACTTTCAAGATTTTTCTCTTTATTTGGTTTTCATTGTTTTGGTTCTGATGATCCTTAGATTTGATTTTCTTTGTATATTTGCTACCTGAAGTTTGTTGAGTTTCTTGGGTCTGTGGTTTTGGTCTTTTATCAATTATGTAAAAGTCTTAGCCATTACCTCTTCAAATATATCTTCTGCCCCATTCTTTCTCTCTTGTTTTTCTGGGACTCTTTGTATGTTAGATTATAAGATGTATTTCATGGATCTTGGATACTGACTTTATTTATGTGAACTTTTTTTCCCCTTGAATTTGCATTTATATTAACCTATTTTTAGTTTTACTCATTTTCCCCCTCAGCCCCATTCAGTCTGCTAAGTCCACTGAAAGAGTTTTTGATCATTGATATCTTTCTTATTTATTTATTTAATTTATTATTTATTTATTTATTCTTAGAGAGGAGGGAAGGGGTAAAAGGAGAGGGAGAGAGAGAATCTTTAGCAGACTCCATGCCCAGCACAGAACCCAACACGGGGCTTGATCTCATGACCCTGAGATTATGATCTGAGCTGAAATCAAGAGCAGGAAGCTTAACTGACTGAGCCACCCAGGCGTTCCTCTTATTAATTTTTTAAATGTCCATTTGACTTTTTGTAGTCTTTATCATCTGCTCATGAAACTTGTTCATCTTTTTTAACAGGACCCTTTAACTTATTTTTTAGCCTTGTTATACAGGTCCCCACCTGATAATTTCAGCATCCCATCCATCTCTGGGTATGGTTCCACTGACTGCTTCCTGTCTTGATAATAGGGCATGTTCTCCTGCTTCTTTGCATCTTGGTTTTTTTTTTTTCCTTTTTTAATTGAATGCTGGAATTCTGTGAAAAAAAAAGAGATACTAAATTAAATAATATTTCTGCCAAGAAAAGGCATGTTCCTTCCTCTGTCATGTTATGAGTGTCAGAGTTGACTCAGTCTGCAATCACTCAGTCAGGAGGTCTGGGTTGTGTGCTTGCATTGGGTAGATTAGCTCACCACAGTGCTCAAATTATCTAATGATAAAATCAGAGCCTTCCTTTAAGTGGGGCTTCTGATCTGAGTGCTCGAGTTTTTCTTTCAATTTTCCTGCCCTCATCTGCCCGTCAGCAGCCTCTGTGTACTTGCAATGTGGGGGAAGTGGTCTCTCTTAGCATTTCTGTCCCTCCTCTGACCACTCTGTGAAGGGGCCAGAATAGTTGTTGACTCCTCTCAGTCTCCTGCTCTTCCTTCAGTATTTCGTAGCTTTTGTGTCATATGCTTGTGTCATATGCTACAGGGTGTCTATTTCTGCTCTCCTATCCTACTTCTAATCTTTCTTATGAGTACTCAGTGAGGACCCATGGAAAAGAATCGGTGCGTGGTATATTTTTGTTTGTTTATTTGAAACTCCAAGGACTTCTAAAATTTCATGCTGGCCCACCCTTGGCTTGATAAAATTAGGGAAATAGTTTGTTTTTCTTCCCATATCTATGGTAGCTTCTACCTCTTACCACTGCTCTGTGAGGATAAAAGCAGCTGTGAGACTCTTCTTCTAGGAGATAATAATAATTTTCGGGGTTTCATTTGACCATGTTTCTTTGTGACCTAAGCTCTCAAATAAGCTTTAAAAAACCCTATTGTTTTGTAGATTATGCTACCTTTTTTTTTTTTAAAGGAAGGGAGAGACATTCTCTTGAGACTTTTTATGTCTTAAAGTGGAAGCAAAGGTCTCTCTTGTATCTTCAAACACTTCCTTTGATTTTTCTCTTTATCAAATTATTATTTCAAATCATCCTCAGTTTAAAAACAAACAAACGAGAAAGCCCCAGTAGGCTAATGGATAAGGCTTTGGCCTCCTAAAAACACATAAATGGAATAACAACTCTTCCTTGACCGTTTATCCTTTTTTCCCTATAAAGGGAAATTATTCTCTGAAGACTCAATTTATGTCTCCAACCCACATCTCCATCCTGCTCTCCAGAGCTGCATATTAAACTGCCTTCAAGACCAATCATCAGGGGTGCCTGAGTGGTTCAGATGGTTAAGCAACTGACACTTGGTTTCACCTCTGGTCATGATCTCAAGTCATGAGATCAAGCCCCGCCTCTGGCTCCGTGCTCAACATGGAGTCTGCTTCAGATATTCTCTCTCTCTCCCTTTGCCCCTCCCCCATCTTGCATGCATGCACTCTCTCAAAACCAAAAACCAAAAACCAAAATGATCATCAGATGCCCCCACTTTCTTTTTCCCTTCCCAGCTCAAACCTCCTCTTCTTGAATTCTTTATCTTATTGAAAATTACACCATCTTCTATGTGGTTTTCCCAACTAGGAATCTGGAATTCATTACCTTTTTTTAAAATCAAATCAACCACCTGGTCCTATTTACTCACCTCCCATGCATTTCTCTAATCTTGCTTCTCCTCTCCTGCCACATTGCCACATCCCCAAAGCTACAGCACCTGCCCCCTCACTGTGGCCATACCTTCTTTACTCGCCTCTCTGTGTTGTGATCAGCCCTCCACACTGCTGCCAGAGATTCTTTCTAAAATGACAATCTGATTAGATTTTCCCCTGTTTGAAACCAGCAATCATTTCCCTTTCATCTACAATGCCTAACACATCAGAGACACTCAATACTTTTAAAAGAATGAAAGAAAGATAAAACTCAAAATTACATTGAAATGTATTCAACGTCTTTTGTTCTCTGATCCTTGTCAGTTTTTCCAACTTGACCTCCTACTTTTCTGTCCTTAGTCCTTCATACTCTAGCAATTATCAAATCTTTTATAGTTTCAGGAGGAAGCTTCTTTGCACCGACACATTGTTCCTTTTTTTCTGAGATATTTACCTTGTTGACTTTTCCCAAGAAACTAGATGGTCTTTTCCTTCCATTCTAATGAGCTTTGGTGAAAGCTCCATCCTAGCAGTTCATTATTGGTTTGCTTATAGGTTAGATTCTATAAATGATATGCTCCTAAAAAGGGAACTTTGCCTTTTCTACATAGTAGCTCAGCATCTAATAAATTGTCTGGTACACAATAAAAGCTCAAAAAAGTAGAAAGGAAAGGGTGTTAATTCAACCCCAGGTTATGACATACTAACCCAAGAACTGGTTGTGACATACTAAAGCCTGAGGGTTGGCTTATTTATTATTTATTAAAGATGCTTTCCTTTGATTGGAAAGAAATCATTTAAGACTGGAAAAACATTTAGAAAACCAGTGATGAGGGGCAGAAGATGATAGGAACATAATAATTTTTCCAATTTTATTTTCTGGTTCCTTTGTAGAAGAGGTAGTGAATCAAGAAATATTGGAGAAAAATGGTTTTGAGACTTTTTTTTATAATAGTTATATGGTGAGGGTTGAGCACAGACAGGAAGAAATCTCTTAAGTCCATCATTAATGTAGTTCAGGCAGCGGGAGGAAGTTTTGATGATTTTAGAGCTTGCCAGAAGAGTTTGGACAGTCCGGGTCAGATCAAGACCTGGAGGCAATGTAGGTAAAGAAAGTGCTGAGAATTATAAGAGCAGAGAGAAAAGTTAAGGATATGTCAGCAATAACACAGTAGCAGCTGACTTGAATGAGATAAGGTACTTTGTATGGTTCTTTAAATTTTGCAACTTGATGTATTTGTGAAACAGAGTAATCAGAATACATTAATGATTGGCCTTGTGATGTTCGTAGTGAGTTATTTTTTTATGAAACACATATACAGGTGAATTGTGAGCTTTAGTTCTTGTGTGGTCTCTTTTCTTGGGTGATATTGTTTCATCTTTATCCATCTGCAGTGTTCTACCTGAGGCCATGGTAGTGGAGGTATCCTGGGTTTGGTCCCTGGAAGGGGATGGCTTGTCTCTGGGAGGCTGCCCTAGTATTTCTAGATTGAAGAAAGATGTGGATTAATCAGGAAAATAAGAAAGCATGTGGGATTCAGTCATAATATCTTTAGGTAAAACAACTGATGACATTTAGCCTATTGTTTTCAAAGCCTATAAACCAGCCAAATGGGTTCTCTGTGATATGACAAAAACATAAGAAAAAAAAAATTACCAAGTTACATAATAACATACTTGCCTGGGAATCCTGCTACATTGTGTTCACTTAAATGTGATCTTAAGCAAGTTGTCTGACCTCTCCGGTAGCTCAGTGTTCCTATCTGCAAAACAATAGGAATGACACTTGCCCTTCTTACTTCATTATGTTATGTAAGACCAATTTGGTACAGTATCTGAAAGTGTTTTTGAACAATTTAAAGTGCTATAAAAAAGTAAATTATTATTATTGTGCTGTTTATTACTATTATTATTACTATTGTTGTTGTTATTATTATTATTACTTTATGGTCTAGATTCTGGACTCACCCTACTGTCTCTCAGGTGGAGTTCTTTGGTTGTATAACATGGAATGGGAAATTGGAGGCATGGCCTGTGAATGAGATCACAGGCTCTGAGGGGGGACAGACAGGATTCGAATTCCAGCTATTCTGTTTCATATTGGGTGACCTTGGGCAAGTTGACTTCTCTTTGCCTCACTTTTTTGTTTTTGTTTTGTAAAATGGAAATAATAATAGTATCCACCTCATAAGTTGGTGCGAAGCTTATATTAAAACATAAATTAATGAATGAGATAATTTAGATAAACTCTTAGTACAGTGCCTGGATCATTGTAGGCATGGGATAAAGATTAGCTTCAGGAAGGAAGCTACCCTAGCTACTCTGGATAAATGGCTGGGGCCTTGGTAATGAGCTCTGGAAAGAATTGTTGCTTGGTGAATATAAATTTTATAAATTTTATAGAACCAGGCAAATGCTCCATCAAAAGTCTTTATTAAGATCTGTTCTCTCAACAGTTTACCATTTTCCAATCTAAAGACCCTGCCAAACTCTGAACGTAATTGAGCTTAGAAGGCACAAGAGGACCAGTGCGATAACATGTTCAGTGGGCACTGTGATTAGTGGGAAAGGCTTTACTCATTCATTCATAACCTTCTGCTCATCTTACCATATGAAAACAAGGAAAATAAATAGCAGAGTGACAACAACAACAAAGCCCACATATATATCTCATACAAAGTCTTTTTTGTATATGTATGTATGTATTCATATATATTTATATATGTAAATATATATTTACAGAGAACTCAATATTGCCAAGTGTTACAGATGATAATGGTAATGATGTACAATTAAATTAGAAATGGATGTTTATTATTTACTTAGTGTTATGACCTATTCTAAGTACTTTATGTTCTAAACTGATTTATTGCTCATATTATAAGATTGATAAATATTACCACTCACACTTTACAGATGAGGGAACTAAGACTCAGAGATATTCAGTAATTTGCCTAAAGTCACTCAACTAGTAACAGCCGACTGAAATTTGAACCAAATTCAACTAGGTATGGTGCCCACACAATGAAGCAATAGAATGAATCTCAACCAGTTGCTGGAGAAAAGTAAGTGATGAAACAAATTCATATTGAGACACAGCAGAATAGTAGAACATCTGCTTAACCCAAATCTCTATCAAGTGAAATTTCTGGCAGTTTAACAAACCAAGATTAATGGGGTGAGCGAATGTGAATTATTGTTTTAAATGTTAATGTGCGAAGTGTCCCCAATGGATGATGAATAAGGTTGAATTAACTATTCTTGGAAAAAAACAACAACAAATATAGACATTCCAGTTTCTATGACTCTATGGTTCTAGATCAAATGGGATTATCACACAGAGAAATGGAATCAAAGGAATGCACTGCAGTGCATTTTGCATGTTAATTTTGTTTTAATGCCTTCAGTTTAGATTATTCAAATACACATGCCCAGGTATGTAGAGTTTAAAGAAATGTGAGGATTGATGAGGAAAGAGAAAACGGTGCTATAAGTTAATGGGGCAGGGGGCATCCACAGTTTCACCCACTGAAGGGAGACCTCATTCAATGGCCTGGAGAGATATATTAATTAAGGAGTGGAAACTAAAAGTAGTTTGTCAAATTTGTTTTGGAATCCAAAATGTGTAGCAAATTTTAGAAGATATTTCCTTTTTTATTAAATGAATGGTGAAACCTGAAAATTAGATATATGGAACCTAGGGTAGAGTAAAAAAGAAAGAATTGAAATATGGCTGGAGCTGTCGAATTGAGACACATGGTTGCAGGATGTCCTCTCTAATAATTGCCTCATTGCAGTTAAGTCAAGAGAAATCAGAATAGTTGAGCCATCTAGGACCTTTTATAATTCTCAGGGCCTGTTTTCATCTGTTTATTTTGCCTCAAGGTCATATTCCAACCTTGTTTAGCACTTACTGTCAAACAATGGACAGATACTGTAATTGTTATGGTATGAATAAATAAAATGAATGAATGAATAAATAAAAGAATGCTTTTAGTTTGCTAAAATCCGTATGTTAGGTTTTTTCTCACTCAAGGTTTCAAATGCCCTCTACTTCCATCTGATTGGACCTTATAGGCCATGTATTGGATCCCTGAATCCTCCTCATTGGGCTCCAATCTGAAATTGTGTTGATTGGCTCAGCCTGGATCACGGTGTCACAGCCTAGGGGGTGGGGCGGGGCAGGGCAGGGCAGGGCAGGGCGGAGGGGCGGCTGGGTTGGCCTCAGCCTTCTGAGCCTGAGGGCTCTTGTGGGTGTCTGGCGAATCCTCATCGTCTAGGAACTATAATACACATCTTGTCATTTTTTGTAAAGGTGAAAGATATGTATTTCCAATCTATCGTTAAAAAAAAAATCTATCATTTTTAAGCTTTCCTTGCAAGGGAATGGTTTTATTCCTTACCTTTTTCTCCCTTCTCTCTGTCATTTTCTTCTTTTAGCATGTATAGTGATCATAAGTACCAAAAATTTTGGTATGATTCTCAATATCATAATTTTTGCATGAATATATAATTTTTGAAGGACTGATGAATGAGGGGAATTAGAAATGAAGAAACAAGAATGTTAAGAATGAGAAAGGGTGGAGCAGGCTGCGGAGGAGGAAAGAATGTGAATTCTGTTCTAGAACCTGTTCTATGCCGTTTGGAATCCCCCTGAAATTACCTCAGAAGATACTGTTTTTCTAAAAATCTTAACTAAAATAGAGATAGGTAAATATCTGATTTTTTCAGTCCACGTTCCCCAAATAATTAAAGGAAAACATTGTAACTTGGCATAAATACATTCTTTTAAATATAAACATTTCTTTCCTTGCTGAACAGTTGTGCAATTAACAAAATGCTTCTTATTAAGGTAGTTCAATGCCTGTGAGGTAACAAGTTCAAGCGTAAGGCAACTTTAACAAAATCTTAACCGTTTTCCTGGCTTATCTTCTCTCTTTGCTCCAATCCATTGTAGGATTAGTGCTTAAAGTGTAAGTCATTATTTTACTTCCTTGGTCAAAAACGTTGAATAGCTTCTCATAGGTGTTCCCTTCCTCGTTAGTTATTTTTAAGGGAGGCATCATGTTATGGTGGATGAACTTGGGTTTTGGAGTCAGAGAGTAATGGGTTCAAATAGCCTTCAAATCTTATGGCATATGTGGTCTTAGACAACTCAATTAAACTCTCAGGATATTAGCTTCAATAAGATGGAAATACTAATGCATATCACACAATGTTGCCAAAACTATTATGTATAAAGAGCCTGATCCAATAAGTGGTATTAAAATAATAAAAATATTAGCTATTAAATCATATATGAATAATCCAGTGTCTTTATTAGTCAGAAATTTCCCATCTTATCTGTTTTTGATCCTATAGTACATTGCACTATTATTCAAATGTATTTTGTTGCAAACTTAATCACAATTTTCTTATGGACAAGGACTTTTTCTTTTTTTTTTTTTTAAAGATTTTATTTATTTATTTGACAGAGAGAGAGATAGCGAGAGCAGGAACACAAGCAGGGGGAGTGGGAGAGGGAGAAGCAGGCTTCCTGCCGAGCAGGGAGCCCGATGTGGGAATCGATCCCAGGACCCTGGGATCATGACCTGAGCCGAAGGCAGACGCTTAACGACTGAGCCACCCAGGCGCCCCAAGGACTTTTTCTTATATCCTCTAAATAACAGGAGCTTAGAAATATATGTAAGCTTAATGTTAAAAAAGAATACTTGTTGGGCTTCTGGGTTGCTCAGTCAGTTAAGTGTCTGCCTTTGGCTCAGG
>NC_138376.1:14406055-14454978 GCF_054177405.1 Leptonychotes weddellii
CCTGGGTGGCTCAGTTGGTTAAGCGACTGCCTTCGGCTCAGGTCATGATCCTGGAGTCCCGGGATCGAGTCCCGCATCGGGCTCCCTGCTTGGCAGGGAGTCTGCTTCTCCCTCTGACCCTCCTCCCTCTCATGCTCTCTGTATCTCATTCTCTCTGTCTCAAATAAATAAATAAAATCTTTAAAAAAAAAAAAAAAAGTTAAGTCAGAAATATGTAACCTTTCTCTCATGGTTCCAGTTCTCCTGGCTAGTTCTAGCAGTGCTTGGTGAGGGAGGTCACTATGGCGGTCAGTCCTTTACTAAAGGCCATTTTCTGATGGCAGCTTAATAGTAAGAAACTATTGGACATCTCCATGGACATGTCTTAGAAGAGGGGGAGCTCATAAATCATTATGTTGGTTTTGTAAGAGGCGTGTGGAGCCAGCCCCCCCCCAACCCAAAGCAAACTTCTTTATGCCATTAAAAAAATAAGAACATAGTCCAAGCTATCAACATAGTTAATGAAATTCAAAATAATTCCTTAATTTTACCTAATATCCAGTCTATACTCAAATTCACCAATTATTTCCAAAATGCCCTTTACTATGTTTTTGTCCAAACCAGGACCTAATCAGGACCATGCACTGCATCTCGTCTTGTGTCCTGTAAGTCAAGCCTGACATGTTGACTGGGTCAGATTTACCATAGACATTCTATCGACAGACTTGTAAAATCGCTTCCATCTGGTGATGTTAGCCTGTTCTCTTATTCCCTGTACTTCCAATAACATGGAAGTTGATCTAAAGGTGCTGATTGAATTCAAGATGAATATCTTTGGCTGGAAGACATTGGAGACAATATTGTGAAATCCTATTTGAACACACCTAGAGATGAATAATATCTGATCATTGCATCATTTATGATGCAAGAATTGGTCATTGGTTTATGGTGATGGTAGCTTGACTCATCTATTATTTTCCCTTTGAAATAAACAAAAATCTGTGTGATATTACTTTGGTAGCAAACAATATCCACTTCCTCATCAACCATTCACTGTTTAGTGTTATTATATCAATTGGTAATCCTTGCCTGAAATACTAATTTCATTAAAAATTGCAAAATTATGGCTTTATATTCTACCATTTTGTCTAAATTTATTAGCTGTAATTCTTCCATAAAGTAGAACTTTCCCTGACCAACTACCATTATTTTGTCACCCTAGATATCTTCTTCTAAAAAGACAGGGTAGGGGCACCTGGGTAGCTCAGGTGGTTAAGCATCCGACTCTTGATTTCAGGTCATGATCTCAGGGTCGTGAGACCGAACCCTGCATCAGGCTCTCTGCTGGGCATGGAGGCTGCTTAAGATTCTCCCCCTCCCTCTCCCTCTGCCCCTCCCCCTGCTTGAGCTCTCTCTCTCTTTCTCCCTAAAAAAAATAAATAAAAATAAAATAATAATAAGTCAGGGTACTCTAGAAAGAGTTTTCATGGTATTAGGTCATTGGTAGATACTTTACTTGAAAGGCAAGAGGTATGATTTTATTATTTTCTTTTCTTTTAAAGGCATGATTTTATATTTAACATCAAATATTTTTTTCCTCATGATTCTAAGATATACCTCAGTAAAGCAGTTATTTTTATTTTTATTTTTTTTTATTTATTTGACAGAGAGAGACACAGCGAGAGAGGGAACACAAGCAGGGGGGAGTGAGAGAGGGAGAGCAGGCTTCCCGCCGAGCAGGAAGCCTGATGCGGGGCTGGATCCCAGGACCCCGGGATCATGACCTGAGCCGAAGGCAGACGCTTAATGACTGAGCCACCCAGGCGCCCCAGTAAAGCAGTTATTAAAAATAGTTTGAAAATTAAATAAATTTAGGCAATTTGTATGTTATGAAAGCTTTCATGAATCTGTAAAGTGGTGCATTATTCCTCAGGTATTTCTCAGTATCTCCCCTACTCTGGATCATACCAAATATTTGTTTCATATTTGATTTTATATTTCTTGGAAATTTAACTTTAGATTTTCTTACTTTCTGAATCCATGTCTTCATGTTTTATATTCTCCTACATATTAATAGAAAACCTGTTCTTTTTTCTTTTTTATTCCCTTGAGAGAGAGAGAGCAAGCAAGAGAGAGAGCACATGCGGGAGGTGGGGTGGACTAAGAAAGAGGGAGAAGCAGACAGCCGACTGAGCAAGGAGCCCGATGCAGGGCTTGATCCCAGGACCCTTGGATCATGACCTGAGCCAAAGGCAGATGCTTAACCAACTGAGCCACCCATGCACCCCAAGAAAACCCATTCTTCTAAGAGCCTGGGATCTGACTCCCATGAGCTTTGAGTAGAAGATGATGTAGAATGGAAAGACAACTTTCATTGTTTATTAAAGAAAGACTCTTGGGAGTTTTTTTTTGTTTTTGTTTTTGTTTTTTTTATCAACCATAGTATATCCTCACTCTTCACTCTGATATTTGAAAAATGTTAATACAGAGTTCAAAGTACCTAGACATTTTTATGGATGTCATCTGACAAGATTAAACTATTTAAATTTTCCAAGGCATTATTGTCTATTATTCTTTAGCTTGATGCTTATTAGGTTAATCCTTCAATCTAAGTAACTTTATGAATGCTATATTTAAAGTGAATTGTTTTAATAAGTTTGTGCCCTTCAAAGGATAATTCCACTCTCACCTATGATTTGACTTGGAATTTTTATTTTTATGACATATTTACATTTTTAATCATCGTAGAATTATTAATTATATCACATATACATATTCCATGTATATGTTTAGTGATATATATATTTAAGATTGACATATGTTAAAGTTGCTGGTACCTATGTACTTAAATGTGTAATTTTTTGGAAAACTGAGAGAAAATTAAAATAGTTAAATAACCAGAGACAGCATTTCTACATAGAGATGTAGAGCATGCATTTTCATGCAAGATTTTACTTTAATATATTGTTTATATTGCTTGGCATGGCTCATGTAAGTTTTAAGTTTTTAGAAAAAAAATTGAAAAATTGACATTAAATTCAAAGACAATTTTAGTATTACTGTTTTATAAATTTGATATATGAAATTCAAGTATAGAGATGATTTTCCATATAAACTTAAGTGTTTGTTATTTCTAAATAACACACTTGTAGTGTGTTTGGCTACTAAGCATTGCTTTTGAATAAAGAGAAGTGGTTCAAATCATTTAATATATGGTTAAACAATATTAAACTCAGAACTCCATAATATAGGGCTTAGGAACATGTGCTCTGGAGGTCAACTCTCCAGGTTTGATCTAACCTTGATTTACTCAGTTTGCTCACTTCAAAAATGAGGATAATTATAGTGTTTACCTGAAATAGTTAATGTGAGGTTTCGGCAGCTATTTCATAGAATCTCCATAGATTAGTGCCTAGCACATTACAGATACTCAACAAATATTAGATAAAATTGAATTATGTCCTTCATTTCTTTCTTCTTCCCTATGTTAGTCATTACCACAGGCAAAGAGTTTGAATAATAACATCCCAGTAAAGAATTCACTGTTAGATAAAATGAAAAATAGGTATCTACTCAGTTTGCAGAATCCAACTGGTTCTTTGGTGACTTACATTACTTGTCAAAAAAAAAAAAAAGAGAGAGAGAGTTAAGGAAATAGAAATAGTTTTAGTTTTTGAGGATTTATGGATATTTATGAAAAATGTAACAACATTTAGAGCCATTATCCTATGTTGTTTTTTTGAATATAGAAGCATCTAGAACAATCTTGTTCTCCTTGTGTTATTTTTTCATACTTTTGTTAGAAAAGGTGGTTCAAACTAGGAAAATCTGAAGACATATTTTTGGAAAGTCAATATTTAAATTTTTTTAGCGATAGCTAATTAGGAATATTTTGAATTTTGTTTAGATGTTGGATGAATACGCAGAACATAACTATCTTAATTTCTCCTTTAGTAACAATATTTACTGATAATTTTTGCCAAACCGTTCTCTGTGTAATCCTCCATTATAACAAGCCATCACTTGTTCAGACGAATAGGATATGGTGGAAAGTCTGGGTTGCCAAGTATTTTGAAATAAACTCTACACAAAAAAGAATATTTTTATATGGAAGAAGAAATATGACCAAACCTGCATGAAATAATTGTTACGTCATAAAGTTTGTGATAAAATCTTCCTTAATGAGGTGATAAATTTTAATTAGTTCACTGTTAATAAATAATTGATGCTTCTCGAGTACTTGAGAGGATTTGAAAATAGTTGGCTCCATGAGGGCATTCATTCTCTTTGCAAACCGGGCTTGCTCTGTTTGATCTTTTTTGGAAAATATTTGGTGCAAAGGAAAATTTCATAAGTTTTAATAAAGTTTTACTGTTTAGCCCTTTCTATTCATTTCCAAAGGACCATATATATCCATTGATCCAAGCCTTAGGTGTTTTTACAAGGATGTTAGTTAAGGGCTAATAATAGAAACTATATGGGGTCAAGTGAGTGAAGAAAACTGTTACCCTATGCATGTAGCCTCTAAAACGACAAGGTAACTACATGAAGGGCCAATTACATGGATTAAGAGCTGAGCTTTGGAACCACAGAGAGCTGGCTCCAGTCTCCACCACGTGCTGCAACCTTGGCAAGTACCTAAAGCACTCTAAGCTTCAATTTACCCATCTGCGAAATCAGTCTGACACTCAGAGCATCAGCATCAACTGACAAAACCTACAGAAGTGCTTAGAAGGGTCTCAGGATGGCTACGTTCATTCCCATCACCTAAATTCCATTATGTTACTGGTGACAGCCAGAACCTCTGACCTCTGCTCTTACTGTCAGACTCCTGGATCTTACTCCTACTTACCACTGCCATGCGGGTATCACAAAAACACTGCAGATTTAACACGTCCAACCTGGAAGCTGATATTTTGTCCCTCAAAACCTTGTTTGTGGGTGCCTAGGTGGCTCAGTCGGTTAAGCATCTGCCTACAGCTCAGGTCATGATCCCAGATTCCTGATCAAGTCCCTCATCGGGCACCCTGCTTGGTGGGGAGTCTGCTTCTCCTTCTGCCCCTCCCCCTGCTCATGCTCTCTCTCACTCTCTCAAATAAATAAATAAAATCTTAAAAAAAAAAAAAACCCACAACAACTGTGTTTGCATTATCTATCCCATTTTTCCTATCCCAGTAAACAGCACTAGAGAACACTAATTGACTTAGACCAGAAATTTGAAATTCATTTTTGGTTTTTTATTTCCCCTTATCTTCCTCATTCAATTCATCAGCAAGACTTCCTAGTTTAGTGAAGTGGTTCACCCTACAGCTTTTTCTACATACACATTTGCTCCTTGGTAAGCTTGCCAGGCTAAACCTACAGTATTCTCTATCACACAAGACTAAACTGTGAGGGCACGTCTGTAGGGCTCCTGCTCCCTATGGCTTCTGGTTGCTTTCCATCAATGGGGAGTGTTGTTAAGGGCTAAGAAGGGGAGAAGAGAGGTCATGTGATAGTTCTTCCCTCCCTGCATTAAGCTGCCTCCATCCCTCCACCCAGGGTCACTGTTCTACTCAAGAGTAGATGACTTTATATAACTCTCCTTCCAGTGTCTGGTGACTACTCTGTCTCCTCATCCCTTCAAGCCTAACAGTAGAAACAGCCTGCTCCTAAATCCACAGCCTTGTAATAGTACATTTGTAAATAAATCTTCTTCCTCCAGTCATCTAATTTTGAGAATGCGTATGTTTCTGCTGGGACCCTCACTGATATAGATCCTAAACTTGGGCCTTCTTGGTGATTAACCACAGCAAAGCACCCATTTTACTCTAATGTGGTTAACTAACATCACACCTGCCATGTTGGTACATGCGGTACCATGGAACATGTCTCTTCTCAGAATTTTAACTGAAAGCCTGACATGACCCTTCTGTCCTTTGATTTCTCCTCAAACTGTCTCACACTTCTTCTGCAATTCCTGCAGGATTTCTGCCTTGGAGAAGAGGGTTTGGGGTGGGGGTGAAGATACCACATGTGTACATTTGGCTGCTCGATTCTCTTATTTTTACCTCCTTCTCCAGTTCATAATCCACTGGGAGCAAAAGGGGAAATGTTCCCCACTGCCTCATGCATTCTAGTTGTGACTTTTTTTTTAAAGATTTATTTATTTATTTTGGTGGGGAGGGGCAGAGGGAGAGGGATCGAAAGTCTTAAGCAGACTCGGCGCGCTGAGCACAGAGCCTGACTTGGGGCTCCATCTCATGACCCTGAGATGGCGACCTGAGCTGACATCAACAGTCGGAGGCTCAACTGACAGTGCCGCTCAGGTGCCCCAGTTGTGAGTCCTTTTTAAGGTCCTCCACATTGAGAAGACATTTCCCTTCTCCAATTGTCTGGAATTATAGTAGCTGAATTTTGCTGAGAAACATGATTTATAGGAGAGAGGAATAAATAAACATGCATTTAATATTTTTAAGATTTCATCACTGGTTATATATAGGACAGATAATTACTACTCATTTACTTAAACCTTTTACTGGCTTCCCAATTGCCCATAATACGTAGATTGGTTAACGTCACCTGCAGGTCCAGCAGGAAACTATTTATGTTTCCAACCCAATTTCCCAATATTCTCCTTTGAGGCTGTACTTAGACCACACTGATCTTCTTTTTAATTATGTAAAACTATGTCCTACCTCAGGACCTTTGTACATGCTGTTCTTTCTGCCTGGAGCAATTACTTTCTTTTGCTTTTTGCATGGCTAAACTATTCTTTTACTAGGTATCATTTAAAAAAATCACTCTTTCCTAACCTTCCTCCCACAACCTTCCTCCCCTAAAAGTCTTCTCTAGACTGTTCTTTGGATTGTTCTTACCATCCTTGACATTGTTTTACTCATTTCTCAAGTTTATTTTATTTATAGTGTTCATTAGAAAGATGACTTTATAGTGTCAGGTATAATATAAATCTTTATATACCACTGTATTCCTGGCTTCTAGCATTGTGTCTGGTATAAAGCAAAATTATAATGATAGCCATAGAAAAAGAGACTGAATGAAATACAATGTCTTGTAGGGTATCAGTGCTCAATAAATGTATATTAGCATTGTTGTTATGAAATCTCACTGCTAATCAATATGTGATAAATTTAAGAAGATTTACTTAGTAGGGGTGCCCGGGTGGCTCAGTCGTTATGTCTGCCTTCGGCTCAGGTCACGGTCCCAGGGTCCTGGAATCGAGCCCTGCATTGGGCTCCCTGCTCGGCGGGAAGCCTGCTTCTCCCTCTCCCACTCCCCCTGCTTGTGTTTCCTCTCTCACTGTGTCTCTCTCTGTCAAATAAATAAATAAAATCTTAAAAAAAAAAAAGATTTACTTAGTAGAATCAGACTTTTTATTAGATCTCACATACTTATTTTAGAGGTCCTCTTGGCAGAGCTGTATTAAGAACCTTATTTATCTACATAACATGGCATCTTTCAGTGGAAGCCTGTGGAAGGGAAGTTCTTCTTTTGAAGAGATTTGTGGGTTTGGTTTTTTCCTAATGAAGTGGACTCTGCTAAGATTCACAGAAGACCCACAGAGTTGTAAATGGAATTAGATAAGCAGAAAAACCAGTCGCTTGAACTAAAAGAGACAGAGAGAAACCAAAATGAAAGAGTCTTTGGACCCCCAAATCTACTGGCAGGAAATGACTTAGCTGCAAACATGGGCTAGCTTTCATGAAAAAAACAAGGACGATCCATGGAGTGGAACCAGGTGTCCAGGGGACAGAGCTGAGAGCCATGGAGAATCATTCCAACCTTGAGACTTAAGCAACTCACAACATTTGCTTGTTTGGCTTTGTGATTGCTATGGAGTCAGGATCCTGGCCTCCTATTAGCACATTTTTGTAGTTCCTTCTTACACTGTACCAGGGTTGATCTGTGTGACCCATAGGGTACCACAGAAGTGCTACCATGTCCTTTCCAAGGCTAGGTTATAAAGGACTGAAGCTTCCACCTTGAGTTCCCTCTCTTTCTCTCCTTCATTCCCTCAACATTCATCTTCTCAAAGTGTGTTGGTGTTTGTCTATGATATCCTTTCAGAACATCTGGATGAGTATTATTAATAGAATTGCTATACATTATGTTGGGCATGGGGTAGTCCTGGGTTGTGCCTGTTGTCCTAGAATAATTGTTTCCTCTTTGCCTACCAAAATGTCTTGGATTGGATGATAAATTATACGATCATAATTATTATTAACATCTCTAGCATCCTACACATTCTGCCATATCTCCGTTTACATTTTGTTAAGTGTTCCATTGTGTGAGTATACCATTATGCGGTATGTGTGCATGTGTGTGTGTGTGTGTGTGTGTGTGTGTGTCTGTACATGAGAGAGAGAGAAAGAGAGAAACAGAGATAAAGAAAACTGGGTTTTCATCCACCAAACATTTCTCCTCCTTTTTTAATGTTCTTTATTATCCTCTCCACCTTCCTGGCCAAAAGTAACTAAGCAGAGTGAGGAAAGTCATATTCTATAAAAGGTGGCTGCTCAAGGTATAACTCCCATGTTTTTATTTGTCTCCTGGAACCTTAACCTTCAGAGTAAGCATATCCAGGTCTTAGAAAAGCCCACTTTTGCATATGACATTTCAAGTGTATTTTTAATCAATTTTATTTCATTTCTGTTTTCTTTGATGCAGGATTTAAAATGTGAAGGGGAAGGACTCAATCAGTACATTCCTATGTCCTGTTTAAAGACTGACAAAACATTCAAGAAGTATGTTCCTTCATGGTAGATTCAAGGCGTTTTCTTTTCTTTTGTTTCACTATCGATTAAATATGGGTCAATTATAGGGACCAGGCACCCCTAGTTTGGTTCACCCTAAGGATCAGGTTTGTGAAAACTGTGACCTCCTTTCCTCTTGAAATTTGTCTGTGCCCTTTCATTCATATACGGCTGTTGGGGATGGGGCATTATAGTGAATGGTGGTATAGCTGAGAGCCATGTCTCATTTGCCTCTCAGGAAGTATCTACATCTTTGAGCCAAGGTAGGAACTTCCAAGATCTGGGGTGGCAGTTGCTTCTTCTCCGTGTCAGAAGAGGAGATGCAGAAGTAGTCGGTATAGGTTCAGAGGGGCTTTCAAGTTAGATGGTCTCACTTTGAATCTTGGGCCCTCAAATAAGATAGTTGACGTTCTCCAGCATCAGTTCATCAGTGAAGCAGAAATAAGAATACCTTGTTGGACTATCATAAGGGTTAAAAGAAATAATAGATATAACATATTTAAAAGGGTGCCCTGAACATGCTAAGCATTCAGTAATAACTGTTCATACATATATCAGTGGTGCTCAACAGGGATCGATTTTGCCCGCAGGGGACATTTGGCGATGTCTGGAGACATTTTCTATTGTTGCGACTGGGCCTAGGAAAGGGTCTGTTAATGGCATCTAGTGGGCAGGGGCCAGAGATCTTGTTAAACATTCTACAGTGCCCAGGCCAGCCTCCACAGCAAAGGGTTATGTGGTTCAAAATATCAGTAGGGCAGAGGTTGAGAAATCCTGTTGTAGACATCAGTGCTGTTCATTCATTGTCATTTTACTTAATTTCTAATCTGACTAGCAGAGAAAATACAGTATCAACTGGAGTGGGACCTGTCTCTCTGTGAAGAGTATTCAGTGCCCCAGAGAACAGGCCATGGGGGCAGGATTATATAATGCTGAGGTGTCAGACAACACTCAGTGTAGTAGCCCTGATCACTGTACTTCTAGGGCTAGGACTTCAGACCAGGAAAATGGCCAGGGAGGTAGACAAGACATTATATGCAAGAGACTTAATTATGGGCTAACTTATAATAGTGAGACTTGGAATTAACCTAAATACCCAACAATAAGAGATTATGCTGTAGAAAAAAACCTTAATCTCATGGAAAATGCTTGTAATGTACAAAGTGCATTATATGGGTGACAAAATAACACTTACATCATTGGCCTTATTTTGTAAGGAGGAAAAAAAGGTGTATTTAGCTACCTAGCTATGATGAATAGACCTCAGTATTTTATTAATGTTTATCTTTGAGTTGTGGACTAATGGATGACTTTTGGGAGGCTTTTTATATAATCAAATTTTGTATAATGTGCAAATGTAAACATATATTTATATAATCACAAAATTAATAAGTGCTGTATATGAGGTGAAAAAAAAAAAGAGTAGTAATATGCCACAGGACCTAATTCAAAACGACCTCATGTCTGGTCTGGCTCCTGGTCCAGGGTATGACTGCTCCAAGGGGACACAAATCTCTAGACTTAACTCTAGGTAACTAATATCATGTTAAAGCTGTGTGTTAACCTTTTGATGTGCATGTTCCATTTTAACTAAGGAAGTTATTTTTAGAAAACCTTTAATTACAAAGAACTGGGATTGCAACTAAGGATCTTTTTTTTTTCCTTTAGCATGATAATCATGAATTCAGCATCTAATTATTTAGATTAAGTTTTTAGGATATTTCATGAGTGCCTTACAATGCTTGCCAAGAGACCAAAGAAAGAAACTGAGGAAACTATTTCACTCTGGTTAACCTAACATGTTTGATATTTACTAATGAAATCTGTTTACCTTCATAACTGTATAATAGGGCCATTAAAGACAATAGATACAGTAGTTTAAAAGTAATAAAATTTACAACAAAGTGTATTTAATTTGAAATTGAATTGCCAGCAAATGGGTGTCCTAATGAACCCTTGTGTCAATGTAGCTCTAACCAAATTAAGGGAAATCATTTCTATCACAAGAAACTAAATCAGCTGCGAGATCCAAAAGGCCATTCCTCTGCTGGGGGAACAGTCATTATCTCAGATGGCCCTGCTGATGGAATTAAGCTTAAGTCAGAAGAAGTGAAATACAAGATCCTTCTTAATTCAAATGAATATGGGAAAGTAGGTGAATGTTGTGAGGACATGTGAAGCTTAAAATAAATAAATAAATAAATAAATAAATAATAAATAAATAAATAGTCAGTAAAAAAGAAGGTCAAATAAAGTCAGTAAATGTTAATAGGAGAAAGAAAAAAAAAAGCCTGGGGAATATTTTGAGGGCAGAAATAGATCTTGATCTCTGACCATTGCATCAAAAAAAGAAAAGAAAAAGTTTATGTAATATCAGCTATTCATCTGTTTAAATGATTTCCCCATTCCAGAGTTTCTTTATCAATTTATAGGATGGAAGGGGCTGGGGGTAGAAAATGAAGTGGCGAAAAGTCTTACCAAATATGTGATCTTCTGGTAATTTCTGAAACAAGCCACATTTTAATTGTTGGGAGATCAGTACTGAATATTGTGAGTCTTGTATTTTGTAGGATCCCATTTCAAAAGCTACTCATCTCCCCAACTTTAATCAATGGTGACAATGTGGTATTTATCTAGTTCTCAGTTAATCTGACACAATGTTTAAGGGAAACATCAAATTGTGTTGTGTTTCCAAAGGCAAACCTTTTTATTATGCCCATTGTCGATTTCTGTTCCTTTTATCTCCCCTCTTCTTGTAACTGCTGCAGAGCGCCAAGTCAACCATTAATTGCAGACCTAAATGTCTGTAGAGAAGACAGCGCAGCCAAGCTCTGCAGCCTCCCAGAAGTAACTCATGAATCAAAGGGAGCAGCAGGACCTTGCTGGAAGGTGAGGTTCTCACGATGAACTTTATCTCTGCTGCAAAATGCCAAGTGATGAGATAAGTTGTTATTGACTCCCTTTCCTATTGTGCTTTTCCTCCTGTGGGACCCTTTAGAGAAACAGAGTTTCAGCAGGTCTCAGTTAATATTTTTGAGGAGAAGTCTTTGCTAAAATAGAATGGCTAAAATTCTCAGTTGTGAATCCATTGGAATTCCTCATGTCCACGGTGTCCATGGTGCCAGGCTGGGTTCTCACTAGACAATGAGGCAGGGCTGCCATCATGCAAATATGACAAGGTTTGAGATTTGATGGATCTTCTGTCTTCTTTCCCTCCTCATCTGACACTCACTTTGAGGAAGGTTGTAAATGCAAGAGAGATTGTGGTATAATTCCTCAGACTGGCATTTCTGCCCCCTAGTCACCATTCGATTATCTTCCAAATTGCTGTGTTTCAGAGAGATAAAGATTTTTTATGGTTTGCTGACTTGAAACAACCACAAGAGCCAGCAAAGAGATGGCTAAGCGGCCATGCATAGTAATTCCATTGCTAATGACAAAATCTTTGTTTGTATGACATTTTCAAAATGACTACAGAAGATGAATCTAAAATACAAAATGTCACATTTGGCATGCAAAACTATCACAATATATTTCAGTATAAAATTCATAGAGGCATTTAATTTAGAATGTGTTTAATAACTCGGTCTGCCTGCATCAGTAATCCTGCCTTGAGGTTTAAAGAGATTGTCTTATTTATTCACTTGGTGTTAATTTTTCAAATATTTTTGGAAACCAAAATATTAAGGTTAAGTCTTTTTTGTTAATTAAGATTTTCTAATTAAACCAAAAATAATTGTTGTTCTGATTAGCTTTTAAGTATGATTTATATGAAAAAACAAAAGAAGTTTAGCAACTTTCACTCTTTGTTTTACTGTGATTTGATTCCAGAAGCAGACTATCTATATGGAAATATATATTATCGCTCACGAAATAAGTCGAGGCAGGATTAATAAGTACTTACTGTTGGCTGCAGATTAATGGGTAGTGCTACTAACTCTGGTAGCCAAGAGAGTAACCTGCTTCCAGAAACGACATTATTTTTTGCTATAAGCACAATGTAATAGAGAATTCTTTGAGGTCAAATTATTCTGAAGACTATTTGGGACTTGTGAGTATAGAAAACATGACTTAATGACATTTGAGTTATTAATAATCCCAGTTTAATTTTTGTTTAATCTGAAACAAGTCCATTAAAAATCTTATCAATTTGGGGGTGCCTGGGTGGCTCAGTTGGTTAAGCGACTGCCTTCGGCTCAGGTCATGATCCTGGAGTCCCAGGATCGAGTCCCACATCGGGCTCCCTGCTCAGCAGGGGGTCTGCTTCTCCCTCTGACCCTCTTCCCTCTTGTGCTGTCTCTCATTCTCTCTCTCAAATAAATAAATAAAATCTTTAAAAAAAAATAAAAGTCTCATCAATTTGTATAAACTTTCCAGCACTTACTAAAAATGAAAATGGCCTATTTCTGTCAGCTGAAGGTAAGCAATGAAATTTAAATGTCCCATAAAATATGCCTGAATCATGTTCTTGTTACATACAATTTATGCTAAGTTGTAAGTTAAAGCGCTTACAAATGCTACCCCCTCCTTTATTTTTTTATTCTCATTTGAAGCTGATGGGGCAAGTGGACCTCTTGTTGAAACTGAATAAAACTACCGGGTGAGATGTTAGTCTGACCTACTTTGTACTTCCCTCCTCAACGTGGTCTAGGGACCAAGGGCAGGCTGCCCCAAATGTACCACAATGGCACAGTGATTATTTTGAATTGAAGCTGCTTGAGAAACAGCCAGTGCAAGACCACTCAGAACCTCCCCTGTCCCCCTGAATCAGTCTCCCATATGGAAGGTACCCTCCCTGTACTAAGAAGTGAAAAGACATGGTTATCACCAGAGATTGGAATTTTTAAGAGGAGAAAGATGTAGAAACCTTGTTATTTATTTTTACTAATCTACTACTTCGCCCAAATTTTGCTTAGAATTTCTTCCTCATTAAAACTCTCAAACACTTGTTTTCTTTATCCTGTCAATTTCTCACAAATGTACTGTCTCTCTTCCTAAAAGGTAGAAAAACTGCTTGCCTTGGTCATTTCTGTAGGTTTCCATTTCATTACTGGGCCTTGCTGTGTAGTAATAAAACTTTGGCTTCTTTCTCCTGTTAATCTGTTTCATGTAAATTTAATTTGTAGTCCAGCGAAGACCATGAAGGGTAGAGAAAAAATGTTTCCTCTCCTACAGTGTCATATGGTCTGTGATTAGTGTCAGAAGTAAGGGCTGTCGCCTTTCAAACTCTGAGTTTGAAGCTCACTGCCCATGTTCACTCATCCCAGATACCTTGAAGAAGCATGATGTGTGGTTTTTAAAAGTGTTGGTTTCCTGTTAATTCTATCTTATTATAATAGATGAATGGTTTCTGATGTCACAGATCATTAACATACCATGCTTAAAAATTGGCTAAACTTTCCCTGGCATAATTGGCAGCCTTGCCTTTTGACCTCCTAATTATATATCGTGTGTCCTCCTCTGTTATCTTTGCTAATACCTGACAATTACAGGTTGAGTGAAAATAATTATCTATTTCCCCCCACCCCCGAGAAGCGCATTGTGGCTAATTGCGTGGTTTTACCCAGTTCCTGCATATTTCAGAGACCTGTCTTGTCTTTAGGTTGAGCAGGGTCAGGTGCCTCAGCATCTTCAAATACAGATGAAATGCATAAGGGGCCTCAAGAACAAGGCTCCCCAAGGCTCTTACCTCCTCAGAGTGTCCTTGCTTGGTCGACCAGGTGGCTGTGCCTTGCAGTGGAGGCAAATGGAGGAGCTGAAGACCAGAATACATCCAGTGAGGCATGATGGAAACTTTTATGATGTGGGGCTGTATTTCCATGAAAGCCTTTATGTGGTAAGCTGGACTTTTTGCACACATAACACTTTTTAAGTAGCTTCCCCATGCTTCCTATCTGTCCATTTTTTCATCCCTATTGATATAGCTTTAGGTATTCAACTTTGGGTAGTAAACAGAAAGGATTTCATTCATTCATTCATTCATTCATTCATCCAGCAAATACCCAGTGAGCGCCTACTATGCACCAAGCATCTGTTGTGGACCATAAATGGACACTCTAAGTCCAGTGTAAAATGAAAATGCTAGCTTTATGTATCAAGAACATATAATGTGGATGCTTGGTCTAGTTCTTCATCTTTTTAGGATTTATGTGCTGAGCGATTGAGGATGTGTGTTATTTGGTGTGTAGTACATGTATACGTGTGTAGGTAGCCAGGGACGCTGATTTTAGGTGAGAACCAAGCTTTAGGACAGAAGCAAAGTTGGAAGGATTGTTCAGAAAATATATTATGGATATAGGGGGATGTGTTTACCATGCAAAGGGATTGCAGAGAAGATGGTGCTGAGTAAGACAAGAAGAGGTGGGTAAGATTAAAGAGTGACCCTGGGGACACCTGGGTGGCTCAGTTGGTTAAGCGTCTGCCTTTGGCTCAGGTGATGATCCCAGGGTCCTGGGATCAAGTCCCGCATCGGGCTCTCCACTCCGCGGGGAGCCTGCTTCTCCCTCTGCCTCTGTCTCTCATGAATAAATAAATAAAATCTTAAAAAAAAAAAAAAAAGAAAAAGAGTGACCCTGGATGCAGGGATGAGAAGCAGATCATCAAGTTACCTTTGGAAGCAGAGAAGGAAGGCTCAGCTTCCTCTGGGGCATGTTCCAGGAAACTCCAGCCCAAGAAAAAGAAAGGAGGTTGGGTTAGTCCCAGGACGCTTACCGCATGCTGACACATTGGACGTTGGGCATGAGCACTGACTGTTCACAAATATAGAATTGCCTTGTATACTATTAATTTGAATGCATAAAACAAACATCTTGAGAGTCAATATAGGTATCACAGAGTGATATTTAAGAAAAAAACCTAATTTCTCTCTAAAATATATAGAAGTGCTCTCTTTCCCCACTTCCCCTTAGGTTTTGTGCTAAAAGTATCTTTTTAATTAATTTTAGCATGTGGTATTTCATTAAGGGTTGTAATGTATTATTCACATGAATATACTCTTCAGATAATGTATTGTATTTATCCTGACCAACTGAAAAAATTAAAATGGGATGTGAAGCCATAAAAAAATGAGCCATTCTGTACAGAGATCTATGAACTACAAACTTAGGAGGCCACCCTTGTAGGGTCCAAGAAGAAAATTACCAACCTCCATTTTTTTGCCACCTTTACTTGTTGGATATCTATGCTCCTTGAGGACAGTGTTTTTGTTGTTGTTGTTGTTTTGTTGGTTGGTTTTTGTTTTTGTTTTATTAATGAGCAACAACTCTGTAGTGAATTTTAAGAAATAGAAAAGATCTAGCCTTCATAAAAGCCACACCAATGAATAATAAGAGCAGAGGGTCAGATGACCTCTCTGTTTGAAAGTTGGCAGGGGTTAAAACCAAAAAGCAAAGCCCTCCTACTGTTGGGAGCCATGTACTAACCAGACATTCAGTGAAGGTCACAGCTTAATCCTAAAATGTATCCATGGTCCACTTCTATATGGTTTGGAGAATTGGTAGTGTTGATGAGGGTGGTAAGATCAGAAGTCTCTCTAAGACAGAGACCTCAACTCTTCCTGGGACAGCATTCTCCTCAAGCGAAAAGGAATCCTGGCTGACAACAGTCACTGGGGAACCAGACCTCAGTTGGCTCATCTGTGAGATGGGGATAATATCTGTCTACCAGACACATTGTGAGAAATGACTAAGAATATACTTGTGGAAATCCAGTGCCAGTGTGTAGTAGGAATCTAGAGCCTTTTTTTATTATCACTGTTGTAATTATTCTGTTTCTTTGATAATGAACCCCATAAATTTTTACCCAGTGGACTTTCATTTTAATATATATGATGGATGTTTATATGGCAAGTAACTTTTAAACTGACATTTGCTTGAGAACAATGTCAGTTAACTTTTTTTTTTCCCTCTAATAACGGATCCCAAAGGCCTTGTGAAGGGTGGGGGGGGGATACCTGTGAGAGGAGCTAGTCTTGGGTTGGACAGAGAGGACATTTTTCCCTGGGGGAACCCACTGCCTCTATGGAATCAGACTTTGAGGATGCGTTCTAAGAAGGCAGCAGACATAATTCAGCCCCTGAGCTGAGGTCTTGGTTCTCACCCTTCACCTCAGAGAAATTTCAGAAACGTGGTGAGACCTAAAATTTTAGTTATTTTAAAAAATAATTCAATCAGTACCTAATGGGCTGTTGCATTCTTTTGGTACATTTTAATTAAGTACCTGAAATTTTAATGCATGGAGTTAGGCAACAGAATATGTCATTTCAGGAGCTTGCTTTTTAGAACCATCTGCATAATTAATTGTTTGATGTTAAAAGGCAATAGAAATTGTTATTTCTATTATTGTTATTATGTTCTTATTATTGTTATTATGGATTTAGAGGCCCATCCCTGGCTCCGGCTATCAGAGTGTGAACTCCAGGGCAGAAGTCACATACATATATTGCTGTGTTTGCTTTGAGAATATTCCATGCATGCTGTCGGAAGATCCTAACAGTGCTGCAGATCAAATGCCAGGAGGGCTGAAGAAGTGTACTAAGGACGGCTTCAGGGAGAGGGGCAGAACCACTACGTGACTGTTGTTGCAAAAATATTCAGCATTAAAAAAAGTGCATCCAGTCTGTAGGGGAAAGCAGAGGCCGGCCCTTCTTTCAATAGTAAAATGCATTTTTCCCTTCCTGCCAAAAAGAACAAGAAGTGTCTTGGAATAGTTGAAATAACAACCCCAAATTTTCTTCCCCTGTGTCAGGAGCAAACAAACAAAAATAATTACCTCCTGCCACAGCCAAGGAAAATTTACTCTTTAACAGCCTGACAAAATGTCACAGAATTACATGCATCCCTTGGTATCACCTAACAAAATCCTGGATCCCCAAAGAAAGGCACTAGGCTATTTCGCATTCAGTGTATATAGGAAAAGTACAAATTTCAGGACAAAAACAGAAACAAGAAAAGCACCAAAACCTCCAGAACTTGACAGGAAAGAGAAGTCATCTGAGGCTGTTTGATTTCAGAATAAAAATGCTATTGCTCAAAGTCCTGTTCATTCCATTGGGTTCTACCCAATAATAGCAGATTTTTCACTAACCGTACAATTCTGCCTGCCAGTCACTCTGCTGGCCGTTTGTGGGATACTGACAGTTAAAACAGCAAGTTTTCCAGAAAGGCAATTTTTTAATAATAGGAATACACATACACAAACACATAAATGTGCATTGGGTATGTAATTGATATTGGGACATTTAAGATATTTATGTCACTACTTTTAAAATGCAAGTCTAAGGGTGCCTGGGTGGCTCAGTTGGTTAAGCGACTGCCTTCGGCTCGGGTCATGATCCTGGAGTCCTGGGATCGAGTCCTGCATCGGGCTCCCTGTTCGGCAGGGAGTCTGCTTCTCCCTCTCCCACTCCCCATTTGTGTTCCCTCTCTCGTTTGTGTTCCCTCTCTCGTTTGTGTTCCCTCTCTCGCTGTGTCTTTCTCTGTCAAATAAATAAATAAAATCTTTAAAAAAAAATAAAAAAATAAAATAAAATGCAAGTCTAAGACAGGGTCATCTCTATTGTAACTCCAGGAACAGGAGAAATTGGCTTCATAAGGTCTTTTGAGAATGCAGGGCATCTTACAAGTGCTAACAGTGCGGGGAGATGGTCATCTCTTCTCATGAAGAAAGGATGGACTGAGAAAACATTGCCCAAAAGGAAGGGCAAATCCTAATTACAGAAGCACCCAGAATGCTGAGGAAAGGCCTGCATTACCCACATGTAAGTTTACCTTGTTAATAGATCTTGGAATGAGGATACAGCGTTACGAGGTATCAAAGCTGGCTTCCTTTTGGCATCTGGCTATGCCAGGAGGTAAATATTTGAAGGTTAAGGTGAAAAGCGTTTGAGAAGTCTCCAAAGGAGGCAGCAGATATATTGGTAAGCCCCAAGTAATATACCCCAAACATCCAAAGACTACTTCCAGATACTATCATTTGGATTTTGTCTAAATAATTCCACATCTTAACATTGGTTTTCCTGTATTGCAAGGTGGAGTTGATCTGAAACAATGAGTTGACTGACAAGTCTGAGCTTCAGTCCTCTCCTGTGAAATGGGGTAATAACAACTCCCTCCCCCTTTTGAGTTATTGTAAGAATCATATTTAATTAAATTATGGATTTTAGACTTAAGCTTGTTTTGCCTGAAGATTTTTGAATAGTTCCTTGGTAGAGACATTTGGAACCTACTTGTCTTTTTTTTTTTTTTTTTTTTTTTTTAAAGATTTTATTTATTTATTTGAGAGAGAGAGAATGAGAGACAGCACGAGAGGGAAGAGGGCAGAGGGAGAAGCAGACCCCCCGCTGAGCAGGGAGCCCGATGCGGGACTCGATCCCGGGACTCCAGGATCATGACCTGAGCCGAAGGCAGTCGCTTAACCAACTGAGCCACCCAGGCGCCCAACCTACTTGTCTTTTGACATTTATCCTGGAAATCTTTCAAATAGAAAACATTGCCTTCTTTGTTGATCATGTTCATTAACAATGCATAAGCAAGGATCTTTGAGAAGGTATATGCCACCCTCCGAAATATGCCTTTTGTCTTTCAGTTTTTGCAGGATGATAAACTAAGTTAAATATTCTGATTGTCTTAGTCTACCATTCTGCCAGAAGCCGGAGCCAAAGACATATTTTGTTTTCAGGTTAGGTTCTATAAATACCTGGAAATTCTAGATGAGATATGAGCCAGTGGCTTTTAAATGCACAGATAAACACTCAAGAGGGAAAAGGATCTCCTTGATTATCAGAAATGAAGAAGAAATTGAAAACCAGACAGGGCAGTGAGTTAACTGGGGAGATGATCAATCTTGGGTAGCTAAAGCTTTGGATTTTAATGGCCATTCAGGAGGTGAGGCCTTGGGCCCATTAGATATGGAGTTTTGAAAGAAAGTCTCCTGCATTAAACTAGGATATTCAAGACTAGCCCAAAAAGGATAGACTGGACAAAAAAAATAATCTGCCCACGAATAGAGGGAAATAATAAGAAATTTCTCTTTCTCTAGGTTTTGTTTAAAATTTTCTTTCTTCTGTTAACCTAGTAATATAACTCTTATAAGGAAAATATATAGTAGTTGAAATTAAAAATTCAAAAGATATATTACTTAGAATAGACCCTCTAAGCAGAGAGCTAATGTGCTGGAAGCCAGATCTGAGGACCTTGCCTGGACTGCAGCTCTAAGAGATAAAGAGATGAAAAAACTGAAGTGATTTGGAAAGATTTAGAAAAGAAGGTCTAACATGCAGCTTATAATATTCCCAGAAGCAGAGAATAATGAAAAAGAGGGAATAAACATTATACGAAGATGTAACAGCTATTAATTTCCCAGACTTGCCAGAAACTCTCAGATTAAGGGAACAAAAATTGTGAGCAGGACAAAGTAAAATCAATCCGCAGGTGAACACATAGTGACGAAGCTGCAGATGGCAATAGTGAGGACTGAAGACAATTGAACAATATATTCAGGGTCCTGGGAGAAAATTTAAGATGGTTACCTAACCTACCATTCAAGAGTTGGCACAGGGGGATGTTCTAAATGAATAGAAACCGTTTTGACTAAGAATATTAGATGAGCTTCCTAAAGCTGCCATAATGAAGGATCATAAACTTAGTGGCTCAAAACAAAGAATTTTATTGTCTCACAATTCTGGAGGCCAGAAGTTTGAAGGCAAGACTTCAGTAGGACCTTTGCTCTCTCTCTCTCAGTGCTAGGGAAGAACTGTCCTGTACCTCTCTTCTAGCTTCTGGTAGCCCCAGGTGTTCCTTGCCTGTAGATGCATCCCTCCTATCGTCTGTCTTCATGTGGCCATCTCCCTGTGTTTCTTCACATCTTCTTCCCTCTGTGTGTATTTGTCTTTGTGCCCAAATTTCCCCTTTTTGTAAGGACACCAGTCATAATGGATTAGGACCCACCCTAATGACCTTAACTTGGTTAAATCAACAAAGATCTTATTTCCAAATCCTGTCACATTCTGAGATTCTGGGGGTTAGTATTTCAATATATCTTCTTTTGGGGGACACAATTCAATCCACAACCAATATAACCTTGCTAAAAGAATTAACAAGAAATATCTTTCAAGAGCAAGGAAGAATGAAAGGATGAATGCCATCTTGTATTATTCTTTTGAATCTTCTAGATTTGAAATGTTTTATAATTTTCCAAAAGAATATAAAATAAACACTATGCTTTTTCTATTCAATTTTAATAAAATATTAGGTAATTAAGAGCTTTTGAATAGCAGAAGAAAGAATAAATGATTGTATAATTTGTACAATTAAATAATTATTTCTCCAACTAATGAACTCAAAATTGAGTCAAGTGTTGGGGCTAAGACATCTCTGTTTTCACAGGATGTGTATACCACAGTTGGAAAGCACTGATTGAAACCTTTTTTAAACTGTTGTGGGAATCCATTTTGTTTATAATTACAAAGATGATAAACTATAGAAAACCATTACATAAGGAAAATCTTATTATAAGAAAATTGGACTGATCCTTTGAAAATTTGGTGAAAAATTTGACTATTTCTTCAGTTGTACTTGGTTTCTAATATTCTAATATTCTAATCTATGCAGATAAATAAACATGAAATCTTTAGTGCTGTATAGAAAATTGAAATAGAAAATATACTGAACTACTTTTTAAAAAGTCACAAATGAAGAATTGTGATGATTATGATAACTGCTTTCCCATTATCATTTAACATATGTCATTATTCAAAGATGATATTTAAATATGACAATTAAAAATATTATTATTGTACTTTGGCAATAGCATCTGAGCTGAAAGAACAGTTTGTTAATTATTAGATAAAACTGCTATGCTTATAATTCTTTTTCATTTGGTACAGGGATTGGCCAACTTAAAAGAAAAAAGGATACAAATAATAGGTTAAAGAAGCAAAACTAGCAAAATTCAGGCAAAGAACATTGAATAATGAATTAAAAAAAGAGTTCTGGGGGCGCCTGGGTGGCTCAGTCGGTTGAGCGACTGCCTTCGGCTCAGGTCATGATCCCGGAGTCCTGGGATCGAGCCCCACATCGGGTTCCCGGCTCGGCGGGGAGCCTGTTTCTCCCTCTGACCTTCCCCCCTCTCATCCTGTTTCTCTCTCGCTCGCTCTCTAATAAATAAATAAATAAAACCTTTAAAAATAAAAAATAAAAAAAGAGTTCTGAAAGGTCATGTGCTCAGGTTGGGCTAAGCCTCAGGCAGCTCTAACAAACATGACCAGGACGTCTGTGTGGAGCAGGTAACCCATGCTGACTCCGAATTTGCTGACATTACAGGGTTATTATTTCTGGAAGGATGTAGCATTCTGGAACAATTTCTCTAATGATTCCATTAAGACCATGGTTTCCTTCAATTTGGGCTTACATATTTCATTTTTCACATTTCCCTACACCACAAAGAAAAGAAAACCAGGTCTTGGATTGAGGGTCTGTGTCAACAAGGGGGGAAAAATCACTCAATTTTGATGGTACTTAACCCCATTTTATTCGATAAGCACATCTGTTTTTTGAATCACATGTCAGTGTGTGAATGATGAAATTTTATAAGTACTAGTTTGAAGGCAAAAAATAATGTGCCTTACAGTAAGTTGTGGCCATTTGAGGGTTTTTTAAGAAAGAAGTCGGATATTTGCCATCATTGGTATTAAAAAGCACACTATAGCAGAGAAGCTACAGGAAAAGGAAGCTCATAGAACAAAATGTAACAACATAGGCTTCTTTCTACATGACAGAATCACAATGAGCAGACATCTATTAGTCTCTTACTTTCAAGAGGATCTGCTCTGTACTTATTTGCGGCTGGATGAGACTTTGTCTTTGGATTCAGGAAAATAAAATACCTCTTAACTACTAAAAAAAAAAACTTTTAGAAATACTATCACAGAAAATTTTCTTGTATATTTGAATATGAAAAATAAATACAGGGGACCAAGACCTGGTAGAATGGTGGTTAAGTGTGTGCTCTTTACCTTGAATTGAATTTTGGTTCCAAAACCTACTTAGCAATGTGACTTAGAGTAGTCACCTAATCTCCCTGTGCCTCTGTGATCTCCACATAAAATAGTCATCACAAGAAGCCCAACCTGGTTGATTTTATGATGTTATTTACCACCAATAGGGTTGTGGTCTAGGGTAAATGTTATATAGTGCAGCTCAGAGCCGACATGCTTCAAGGACTAAAGTATTTTAAAATTAAGAATAAACCAGCTCCAAAAAACAAATAAAAAATAAACAAACCCCAAATATATGCCTAAAATGAAGTTTTGATTAAATAAAGTATGTCATTATTTCTCTTTCTAACATGTCCATGACTATATTGCTCGAAAGGATAAACAAGAGATTGTGAACATTTATAGGTTAAGTCCACCCTTTCTAAAACCAGTGAAGTGTTTCAGACCCAAATAGAGTGTACGGTTTTCACTAATATTATGGCATTTAACCTCAAAAGAAATAAGTGTGGAAGACATTAATATTTCTATTTCACAGATGAGAAACTGCATTATGGAGAAATAATGCTAGTTACCTAACATCTTAGCAGGGCAGCGTTGACAATGAAACCCTTGCTCTATAACTCTGGATACTCAACTCCTTTCTACCTCCAAAAAGGCTTTTCACTAACCCCAGGGGCATCACCAATGTTCCCTTGGTCATCATTAGTGAAAGTGGTCTTTTCATCACATCACTACAACACTTCCCTTTTGAAACATCTATTGACTTTCCATTGCTCTTAAGATAAATCAAAGTCCTTGCCATGGATTCGAAGACACTGGCCATGTGGCCTTAGCCTCTGTCCACAGTCTTTACCCTCATTAAATAGAGCAAACTTCCCATTATGTACCCAAGCACACTCTTAGCTCAAGCTGTGCCTGAATTCCAGATATCCTTCAAGTTTGGTGTGCCATTGGGCATTTGTTCCCGATGTTAACTCCTACTTATCCTTGAAATCTCAAACTCAATCATGCTATTGTTTATACACATGAATGAGCTCCAACAAGATTTCACATGTTTGAGGACAGAGGCCATATCATGTTTATTGGTGTGTTTGTTGGAGCATATGGTGCTTGTACATAGTAGGCATTCAATAGATACTTCTAAAATAAAAAAGGAAACAAAATGTGAAACTTTAGTTATAGAGATGCAATAAGTTTAATGTAAATTCAGTTTTTCAAAAATGAGTACAAGGAAATGTCAAGATAATCTTAAGAGTCAAATCTTGGTAACAGTAGTTTCTAAAATGGAAATAGACCTGATTAAGAAGAAACAAATCAATTTGGTGGAAGAGATACGATTTTCACATTACTTATAAATGGGGAGCCCATTGCTGGTAATGAGTAAGGAAATAAATATCAATGTTTTATGGTTTTACAATTTCATGTTTATTTTTTGTTGTCTCTCTTCTTTAATATATAAAACCAATATTTTAGGTAAACATTTTCTAGAGAGAGAAGTGAGCTCATAAACTCACTTCCTTGAAGCATGAGCAAATTCAACAAAGCTCATTCTCAAGTGGAATGCTTCTGAGAATTTCCTGGGTACTTAGACATGCATGGGGACCTCCTTGAAAGCACCTGTTTGATGTTATATTAACTGTAAACTTGATTATTTTAAAGACCAAGCAAACATTTCTCCAGATTATTTTTTGATATTTTTAAGTGAAAATAGCTCTATTGGCCTAATTATAGAATGCAATTACAAGCTCTTTATTAAGAAAATAATAGAATTTTAAAAGTATATGTAAAAATCTAGCTCTCAGCAAGCATGCACCCCTATTCTAGAGCTATATTAACTGCATACACATTTACCTTCCTTTTATTAGTCATTGCTATCTAAACAAAGTTGTTTAAATTATTCATTCACTGTGCAAATGAAAAGTACGTTTAGTAAATAAATAAATAAGCACTTCAGACTTAGGAAACACTACAAGTAATAAAAGAGATAAAAAATATGAAAACCTGGCAAGTAGCATTTCTGAATTCACATTAGCTTGCTTGAATTATTGGAAGTCTTCATGTTTGGTGTTAACTCAGATGGAAGTTGCTGGGTTAGTCAAAGGTCCCTGTAATGTACATGGCCAAATATATTAATTTTATTTGTATTGCATAACGTATTTTGCATATTGTTGTTCATTCACTCAGTTACCAATAACATGTTGGGGTAGATTAAAGATGGCCATAACTTCTTTGCTATTCCCCTCACTGAAAAGCGAGATCTATGTTTCCTCCCCTTGACTCTGAGGGGGGAAAGTTTGTGACTGCTTAACCAATGGAATATGATAGAAGTGATGCTGTCAGTTTCTAGGTGTCAGTTCTGGCTTTAAAAGACTTTAAAAGATTGGCAGCTTCACTTCCTGTCTTACTGGAAGCCATGCCCTTAGGTGCTTGGGGTGCTATGTAAAAGAATTCATAAAAATCTACCTTGCTAGAGAGACCAGAAGGTGAGGCCCTGTGACTGTAGGAGAGAGCTCGTGGGCAGGGACTGGCTTTCTATTTGTCTTTGCCACTGTGCTTGGCATGTGAGAGAAGCCATCTTGGACCCTTCAGTTCAGCCCAGCCACCAGTTAAATAGCATCAAGTAGACCCACCTGATGCTGTGTGGAGTAGATGAGTCACTCTGCTCAATCAGACCTCTTTTTTTGATCCACAGAATTGGCAGATATAGTAAAATGTTGTTTCAAGCCACTGATTTTTGCAGCAATAAGTAACTGAAAAGCTTATTTATGTAGCTCCTCATATTACCAAATAATATCTCAAGAGCTGGAGGAATAAAGTCAGGACCCTCTCCTTAAATTGCTTGGGTAGCTTTTACAAACAGAACCTTGTGTGCTTAAAGGAAAAAAAAAAAATAAGAATCATTTTATTTCTAAATTCAGCTTTGAATCACCCAAAAGGCATTTGAATCTTGTATGAAATGGCTGTCCTTTAGTTATGCCATGTGCATATAGGAAGTAGATGTGGTAGATGAGGGTGGATAGAGAGGGGGCTGTTATGGACTGAATTTTGCACCCCTCCCCCCCAATTCATATGCTGAGGTCATAAATCCCAGTACCTCAGAAGGTGACTTGTATTCGGAGATAGGTTCTTTAAAGAGGTTAATTATGTTAAAATGAGGTCATTAGGGTGGGCCTTAATCCAATATGGTGCTGTCTTTATAAGAAGGGGAGATTAAGACACAGACACACACCAATGGAAGACCGATGTGAGGGATACAAGCCAAGGAGAGAAGCCTCAGAAGAAACTAACCCAGCCAACACTTTGACCTCGGACTTCCAGCCTCCAGAACTGTGAGAAAATAAATTTCTGTTTTTTAAGCCACCCAGCCCATGGTACTTTGCTATGGCCACACTAGAACATGATTCCAGGGGCTCATGAAGAAGTGGTGACAGTGAATAGTCCTTTTTTTTTCCAGTGGTAAACAAGAAGCAATGATAGATTTTAACCTTTTAGAATTCAATGTGTAAATCTGGCATCATTGAAATAAGGTCTGGCTCTCCCATCCCTCTGGCATAGTCACATTGTATGTAGGTGGGTTTGGGCTAATTGTAGGGCACACAGAAGCTCCAGAGAAAACCTTACTTAGACTCACTGTACTGTCAGGCTACTTCATGTATCTATAGAATTTTAAGAAGTCTATCAACCAGTTAATATTTATACATCAGTGTGGCAAGGTATCATTATTATAGTAGTAGATGGGCACCATTTTTGTTTTACTGGAGGGAACTCCAATATGAATAAAATAGCAACTTTTCAAACATGACATTTAATCCATGCATGTAAATCAAACCGAGAATCTATTATTCATTATTAAAAGGGGTGGCATATTTTTATTACACTGAGAATGAAACACAAATACTGTGAAAAATTTAGTGCCTCTTCTTGAAATTTTAAGACACTTATCATGTAGGCAGCTAGCTGGTACTGGCACTCATTTTAAAATATAGCCATGAAATTAATAAGTTTGAAGCTTTATGCCTGAAAAGAGGATGCTCAATTTCAGTGAAATAGGCAAATTTATTTTTTATTTAAAGCTTCCTAAATACTTAAGATGGTAAAGTACTTCAGTAATGTTCTGATTCCAATATGTATATGAAGAATATAGTTCATATTCTTGTCATTATTAGTCATGGCCACAGTGTTCTTCCCTGAAGTGCTTTCTGAAAACTGCATATATCAGAAACTGATTAAAATGACCTAAAGTATTAATTCTTAAAATATGATGAACCCAACATTTTGCAAGAGGTTATTTTCTATGTGACATTTAATATCAAAAAATTGAAATGATTTTAATAACTCATAGGAAGGAGTAGTCTTAGGAAAACTAGAGCCTGAACATGATTGCTTTTATTGATTATTGATTATTACCATTAATAAGGAATAATCTGAGAATATATGATATTATGCAGTTTTAGAAAGTTTTCCATTATGTTAGGTGGAGGAAGGCTATTTTTTTTGTCAGTTCTTGACAGGGTCACTTCTGCTGGTCAAGAGGTCCCCCAGACTTGTGAGAACCTAGATTGCAAATGGCTTTCCCTGAATGGCATGGGTGGTCACTGATCATGCATCCCACTCTCGGCAGTGGTCTGGTTCTGCTAAGGGTTCAACGCTTTAGGAAAACACTTATTCTCACTGGCCTCAGTTCCCTCATGTGTACAATGGGAATCTAATACCTAATTCACAGGGACTTTGTGAGCATTAAATAATACGGTGTATAAATTGCTGAGCATAGTGGGTTGCATGTAGGAACTAATTCTATGCTATAACCATTTTTATCACTATAATAATAATCCACTATGTAGAACGTTCTCTGTTTTCCTCTGTGTTAGGTTTCTCCAGCTCTTCAAAACATCTCTTCCAGAAGTATTAGTTAATCCAGCCTTATTTCCTTGAAGACAGCTCAGTTTCCATTAAACTTATCTGATGCTATTTTACCTCTACTCATTGCTACAGTGATGTGAGGGGTTTCAAGGCCTTCAGTGTGGAAATTCACTTTATCACTGTGCCTCGTAGTCTCTGGCAGAGAGGAAGAGTAAGGTGTAATTGACTGCCTGCTGTGTGTCAAGTTCTTCACAGTATGCTTAATATACACTATCAATGCAAACCTTATACAACCCAATCTATTGTTAAACCCATTTTGCAGATAAGGGAAACTGAGGTTTTAAAGATGAGGACTTACCCAGATGTTTGAAGCTGAAATTGCAACCAAGGTATGAATGACCCCACAGTCCAAACGCTGAAGTTCACAATCCACCCTAAAGGAAGCAGCAAGAACTGATAAACATATTGGCTTTTTCCATATCTCTAAAGTACTCATCAATTCCTATTATATTTCTTTGTATTTTTACCGGGCTTATTTCTATTACTAAAGCCAAGTCCCCCTGTCTTTTGAGGTTCTTTCTCTGTCCTTTTGGAGGACAGGTTTTGTATCATGTAGTAAACTAACATTTGGGAATGAGACTCTTACATTACATGATATTGACAGGTGGTCATTTAATCTTAAGACTATTTGGTAGTGCTAGAATGTGAGCTTCTTGGGAGTAGGAACTTGGGTCTATTTTGTTCACTGCTGTATCTCTAGCACTTAGAAATGTGGCTGTCTCAAATATCTCTAAAATGAACAAATCTAAAAATTCCAGTCTCATTGCAGACTTTTATTTTTATTTTTTTTAAGATTCTATTTATTTATTTGACAGAGAGAGACACAGCAAGAGAGGGAACAGAAGAAGGGGGAGTGGGAGAGGGAGAGCAGGCTTCCCGCCGAGCAGGGAGCCCAATGCAGGGCTCGATCCCAGGACCCTGGGATCATGACCTGAGCGGAAGGCAGACACTTAACGACTGAGCCACCCAAGAGCCCCTCATTGCAGACTTTAAACAGTCAACTATTGCCTGTCTCTTAGTTGAAATTTTTTTTTAACTTCAAAAAAATTTTGGTGTTTTATGTAGATTGACATTCTTTATTTTATTGCAAATGCTTTTGAAATGCCACAAATCCATCTTTGCCCTCTGTGTCTGCTCTCTACATCTGTTCACATCTGATGTATTCGGAGTTAAGAATGCCCTAGTTACCAAATAGTAGTTCTTGTTCACTTTGCATGCAATTCAACAATCAAATCATTCTGAATTCTCTAAAGAGGGGAAACTTGCTTCTATATTTGAACTCACTCACATTGAGGGAATATGTTTTAATATTTCAATATCTATACAAAATGCTTCACAATTACTTCTAAGGCCGTAATTCTCGTATGAACACCGAGTGAAGTCACAAAGGGCTGAGTAGGGTAAAGAATGTCTCCAAGGTCACATGGCCTGTTCATTGCAAAGAGGAGGGCCAGTTATCTTTTCCCATTTATCGGCCTCATACATATACCAGGCCGTGGTCAATGACTTTTCAACCAATGGGGCTCTCAAAGCTCACAGTGAAGGCAGGGAAACGATTTCTGTTCAAACAAAAACATCATGAACTCCAGAACCGTTGAAGGTCAATCTAGTAAACTGCAAATCGGATCATGGCAAGCCTCTGCTTATGATCTTCCAGTGGACTGCCATAGCATTGAGAATAAAATCCAAATTCCTTACCTGGGCCTTCAAACTGTATGTGATCTGGTCTCTATCCCTTTCTCTCATTTTATTTCATACTCCTTTTCTGCTTGTGTATTTCACTCCAGCCTCACGCCTTTCCATTCTCTGAACACAACCAGCTCATTCTTGTTGCCGGGCCATGGAATTGGTTGTGGCTTCCTGCCTAGGAGGGCTCCTCCTTCCACTGTGACATGGCTGGTCTCAGGTTAACTGTCACTTTCTTCGACTAGATGTTCTTAATGTTCTTAACAGAATAGCTCCTCTGGTCATTTCCTAGTGCATCACTATTTTATCTTGCTTTTTTTCAACGTCAGTAGAGATAGATTAGAGCATTTGTTACTATTAAAATTGTCTTATTTGGCTATTGATGATCCCTTCCCACACCAGACAGTAGCTCAAAGAGGAAGGGAAACTTGTTTGTCTTCATTCCATTATTTTTATCCTCAGTGCCAAAAACAGTCCTTGAGTACAATATGGGCACTTAATAAAATGTCTGTGAATGAATGATTGAATAAATGGAGGGAAGTGGTAAAGTTGGATATCATTTTTGATGTAGTCAAATCAACAATTTAGTAGCTGGGAAAATGTGAGCAAATCGTTACTTTCCTAATCTTTTTTCCATCACCTGTAAAATGGGCTAATATCAATGCTGTAACAGGATTGACATGCAGATCAAATGTGATAATGTGTATGTAAGAGCTTTTTAAAATAGAAAATGCTGCCCAGGTATTACTGTTATTATTAGGTATCTTTGGTACGAAGTGGGTTGCCCAAAGGAAAAACGTTGATTAGCTATCATTGCCAAAAGTTTTCTCCTTTCCAAATGATATATTTGCCTGCTCCTTGTAAAACCATTTGTGGTTAATTTGTTGGTCTTTGATCTAATCATGCTGCAGATGTTCAGAAATGCCATCTTTTTGTGCATTGAGGCTCAGTCACTGGGGTTTGGAAAAGTAATGGGCTGTGCCCAATTTTTCCCCAATGTGTTCAACTCTCAGGGACAATGAAGGGAAAATTTATCTTTTGCCTAACAAGGAGAAACTGAAAAGAAAATTCAACTTTTTGTTTTCACAGTAAAAAAAAAGGGGGGGTGTAGAAATCCCAGAACTGAATTTTCTAAATTAAAATATTCAATTAGATTTTGCCATCTCCCTAGAGTGAAATATTCTTAGTTGAACATTTGAGTAGCATGTGAAGAGATGAGTTATGACATATTGAGGTTGAGGTCAGGTAATGGAATTTCGATATAATGAGATGACATGCCATATATTTCCTCTTGATTTCAGTCATGTTTGATGGGAAAAGGGGGAAAGGTCATATTTTTTAACCCGTAATTACTCAGGTATGAATCAGTTTGATTTTAGATAGAAATGTGGTTGCCCTAAGCTGTGTAAGTTGTATGATCAAGGACACACAAACCTGTCCTATCTTTCTGTCCATATTGGATGGTGATACTCGAAGTGTGGTCTGAAGGACCACCTGAATTACCTTTACCTTGGCATGCTTGTTAAAATTCAGATTCTCAAGCCTCGCCCCAAGTTACTGATTTGAGGATGAGAATGAAGCCTGGAAATCTGCATTTTTGATAAGCACCCTTGGATAACTCTTATACAAATTAAATTTGGGGGACTGAAAGTCTAGATCCTTGAGGATGCCATTGTATGATTATCCATGTTTCTCAAATGATTATGTTAGTTGTTGAGAAATCCAGAAATTAGATTCAGGGACTGTATGTTTTGAGAGATCATCGAATTGAACACCCATTTCAGGAAGATTTTTGTTCCTGACTAATGACTAATTTGTAAGCTATCTGGTGAATCTAGCCCTTTGGAAAGACTCGTTCTTTAAGGATCCTGGAGAGTGGGGTTTAACTGTAGTAAAACTGTTTTTTTCTTGGTCAGCCCCATGTCTACTTTCAATGGCTGAACTCAAAGTGAGCAATTTAAGGGAGAACAGGCTGAAACATGTGGAGGAAGAGCCGAAGATCCTCAGTGTGTAGGGATCAGGAAGAGAAGTAAATAGGCAGAGAAGAATGACCGTAGGCCTTTTCTCCATGAATCCAAGGTAAGCTTTCTGATGCTTTACCTCCTACATTCAGGAAGCATAATAGCATGAATGGCTCTGCAGTAGATTGTCAAAAGTCAGAAGCCAGCTCCACCCTCTACATTTCTTTTCTGTGTGACCTGACACTTGGTCTCTTTGTCTCATTTGTGTCATTCATAAAAATGGAGTTAACATAAAATCTACTTCATAGAATTCTTGTGGTGATTGAGTTGACAAGGATAAAGTGATTTAAAAGATGCCTTGTATTTCGTAAACTTTCAACAGATGTTAACTTTTGATATACTCCCTTTTAGGATTAAGGAAAACAAACAAAAAATCAATTTTCTAAAACAGGGCCCTGGAACGACTACATTTGCACAGGAGAGTGCATGGTTTTCCAATGGTGTAGGAAGTAAGATTTTTCTCTCAGAAGCTATGATGGTAATAGCTGTCACCACCCTCTGTCCTTGATACTTTGTCCAAGATAAGTTTCCAAGAATAATTACTTTCTTTTATCCCACAGCAGAAAGACTGGGGGTTAGAACTAATTTGCCTATTTATTTATCTTGGCTGAGGGAATGGAGAGGAATATAATGGTACTATTAAACTCTCACTGGATAACCTAGATTACCTTGTGCTGTGGTATCGATTCCCTTTCATCTGTCCAGAGTTATCTGCCTCAGAAAGAACATTTTGTGATTTCTACTTCATATTAAGTGTATTTATTTACTTCCTGAACTCCCCTTATTCCTTAGAATGTTAGTCCTGGAAGACATCGTTTAGTTTATTACCCATTTTGTGTACCTGCCACCTTCCCTTTGTCACCACTGTCCTCCTCCCTCCTCCACGCCCCCCAACGACTACCACCAGCATTTAATAAATGGTAAAACCAAGATCCAGAGATGGTAGGTTACCTACTTAAGTGGTAAGTTGGGATTTGATCTCATGTTTGTCTGATGCCAAAGCCCATGCTTTTAACCACTATGATATATAGCTTCTCTTTTAAAGCAGGGAAGCAATTAAATCAGATGGGAATGGACAAATAGGATTGAAGTAATCTGTATGTAAAGGCAAGAGAATCATTTAAGATCATTTAGAAGAATCGGAACCAAAGCCATGTGTAAGCAGCACCATGGTAGACTTACTTGGAACAATTTAAGCATTATGGAGTATTCTGCTTTATCTATGGAAGTGCAGATTATATGAGTATTTGCATGTTCCTCTACTATTGGCTTTGTCATGAACCTGACAAAAACCACTACACCCTTGACTTTATCTCCAGTGACTTAGACCTGTGGCTTTGAGACTCTTTTGGGCACAGTAATTGTCTTCATAGAACAGTTAAGACTGGACTTGAGTAAATACAAAGCAGGGCCAACGAAGCAGTCTACATTAGCTTGGTTATTCTATGGTAACAAAAAACCCTTATGACATCTCAGTGGCTTACTACGGTAGAAGATTATTTTTCACTTGAGCTCCATGTCCTCTTCAGGAAAGCGAGGGGTACTGTTTAACCCATTCTCATTCTGAGTCAGACTAGTTGAAAGATCACCATATAGAATGTCGTTTGTCACTGAGGCAAAGGACAGAAAAAAAGAACTCTTGAACGTCTAGAACCAAGAATAAATGCTCCAGCCTAGAAGTGATACTTGTTATGTTCACTTAAAGATCATTGGCCAGAACTAGTCAAAGGGCCCACCCAACCACCAAGGAGCTTGGAAGTGCAATCCTACTGTATGCTTAGAAGGTGAAGAGCTAGAAATATTTACCGAACAACGTTAATGACATCATGGCTTCTCAAGAGTGACCAGGGAGCTTTCTAACAATTAGAACTCTTCCCACATGGATTAATTCACCTTATGAATTGGCAAACCTTCCCATCAACATAGGGTCCAGGTAGAGAATGAACAACTGTCTTGCGTATTATAGAACAGATTTCTAACTGAGCAAGAGATTGAATACAATACCGTTTCTCAATTTTTGTGTTGTATATATCATCAGTATTTTTATTAGATAATCTGTATTCCTCAATGAATTTCTAAAAATGCCCTTTTCTGAAGTCACTGTGTATTTACAACTCTTTTCTTCTTATTATAATTATTTACTTTACATTTAAATGCTTTAAAATTCTTAGAGGATCTTAGTAATTGTTATGAAAACACCTAAGTCTCCTAGCCCATATCTGGGCCCTACTTGTCTGTACTTCTGCTTGAGCACCTGTAGATTAGAAATTATTACCTCAAAGGTATTTTTCAAACTGAAGACGCCAAGATTCTTTGATTATAATAAGCAGAACTTGGGAAAGGAAGAAGGATTTCCTGATAAAGAGGATCTTATGAGCCTCTGGGTGTGTGTGTGTGTGTGTGTGTGTTTGTGTGTGTGATGGGCAGACAGTCGAGACAATAATTTTGACAATACTTAATATGTATGTGTGTGTATGTATTATATATTTTAATATATGTATGTTTAATAGGAAATAATACTAGGAAGTTAGATTGTTGTAAGTCTCCATCAGGGCTTTAATGTGATGCTAAGGAATTACAAATTATATGTTAAATATAAGGTGATAATAAGATGTCAGTTAGTCAAGAAACAGTCTACCAATAAGCAAAAAGTGGAGCTTATTCTTAACCAAAGTTTCTGGAAACCTTTTGTTCAGTGCCGAAGACAAAAGTAACTTTACATGACCAGAATACAGAACAAAAAAAAAGAAAGAAAGAATTTTCCATATGATATAAATATTTTTATATTATATTCAGGACTTCACAGTAAGGAAATATGGATACTTGACCATGTATGACTTTTTAACAGCCGATAATAAACTTTTCTGTTACATATTATAGATGATGCTATATTTTTAAGATTTTTTATCTTTGATATTTAACAGTTGGACTATGATAAGCCTAGGTGTTATTTGCTTTTTTATTTCATCTTGTCAGGATTTTCTGAGCTTCTTTGGTTTTGTGGGTTGATGTCTTTCATCAATTTTGGAAAATTCTCAGCCATCATCTCTACAAAATGTTTTCTCTGCACCATTGTCTTTCCTTTTTTCCTTCAGGACTCCAATTATGTGTGTTCATTATTGTCCCACAGGTCTTACATGCTCTGATCTGGTTTTTTTTTTTCTTTTTTCTGTTTTCATTTATTTTATCTTTGTGCTTCAGGTAGGATATTTTTATTGATCTCTCTTTGAGTTCATCTATCCTTTTCCTCCGATGTCCATTTCTACTGTGAAGTCCAGTCAATAAACTTTTCATTTCAAGTATTTTATGATTTTTTTGTTCTAAACTTTTTACAAGTTCTCTCCTGGAGTTTCCTCTCTTTCACTGTTTATTTCTATCTCTTCCTCTATTTCTTTATCTTAATTATGGTTGTTTAATGTCTTTGTTAATTCTGACATTGGGTCAGTTGTGGGTTAGTTTTCATTGACTGTATCTTTTGTCTAGACATCATATGTTCCTGCTTCTGTGGATGTCTCATAGTTTTGCACTGTGGGCCAGACATGGTATATAAAGAAATTGTAAAGACTGAAGTAAAAAATATGTATCCCCCCACTAAAAAGCTGTCTCTGTCAGGCAGCTAGGGTGAGGGATTGATCTCTCTGGTTAGAATTAAGCTAAGCTGGGGTTAATTTATAGCTTTAGTTAGTTTTAATTCATCACTGGTTTTCAAAAGTCTTGAGGTATAAAAGATTCCACCTTCCAGTCTGGCTTGGTGTCCAAGCATCACGTAACTGCAGGATTCTGCTGTGCTCCCCAGCCCTGCCTCAGGATTTCTGTGCTGTGCCACTAAAGATCTCTCTTTGACTCTCACCCTGGACCCAATTACTCACATGCTGCTGAGCTCTGCATACAAGTCATAAGGTTGAGAGTTGGTAGATAGTGAGGACTTGTTGTGTATCTGGGGCTCCTATGTATTCAATATTCCACGTTAGTCCAAGATTGCTAAACATTTGACCAGTTTCTCCTTTTACCTGTAAAGTCTCTCACCCAATGACAGGTCTGCTCCCTCACCTGTTCCCTGAAATTAAAGCCCCCATCAAGACTTAGCTCGTACATGAAGGGTTTTAGTTTCCCCTAAGTTTCTTTACATCCTCAGTTCCCCTGTGGGTTCAATAATATACATAATTGTGTAATTTAACCAGTGTTTTTTCTTTATTATAATGGGAATTATGGTCATTTACGATCATCCCCCTCATAAGCAGAAGCAGAACTTTGAAAGTCTTCTGGTTTTTAAAATTTAATTTAATTTTTTAAGATTATATTTATTCATTTGAGAGAGAGAATGAGAGAGGGAGAGAGCACAAGCAGGGGAAACATCAGAGGGAGGGGGAGAAGGAGGCTCCCAACTGAATAGGGAGCCTGACGATGTGGGGCTTGATCCCAGGACCCTGGCATCATGACCTGAGCCAAAGGCAGACACTTAACTGACTGAACCACCCAGGTGCGCTGGAGGTCTTCTGTTTTTGAAATCACTTTGTTAATTTTTTTCTGATTATAAAAATAATAATCCTTTTCAAAATTCCAGAAAGTCCAGAAAATTGAAGAATGCTTTATCAATATGCGTTTTCATCATTTTAAAAGACTATTCTAATCCTCTCTGCTTTGCTTTGCTTTCATGGTATTTGGTATCCAAGTGGAAAGAACTTTACTTTCTTTTCCAATTTTCCATGCAAATTTCAGCCTTCAAAATTCTTGTTTGCTTCTTGGATTTTGCTTGTTCATTATTCTCCTTTCACATGCACATTCTGTGCTATGGAAGATGAAATGCATCATCCTTATGTCACACAGTGAACTTTAGTTCTGTAGGGTTTCCTCCTTCAAAAAATATCCTCTTCTTGGTACTCAGAAAATAAGGGACATTGTGACCCACCAACCACCAGGACTCTCATGATGAGATGGCATTGGTGGTTGGCAGAGTCCAATACATTTATTTCCCTCATTATATAGCATTCAATTACAAAGCTATTGAAAAATGCTCATGGAAAATATCACATCATAAGACAGCTGTGGAGGTATTCAGGTTTGTGGAAAGGATCCTCTGAGAGACACAATGAAACTTAGTGATCGTTTGTTGCCAAAGAGGAAAAGAATGAGTCCCCAGCAACACATTATAGAGCAACAGATCTCTCCTATGATACACGGTGAGGGAAAGACACTAAAAGAATAAATAAGATAAGACAACTATTGTCAGAAAAAGTAAATTCCTTTATTTGATAACATATAGCTCTTATCCTCTTTTTCAATCAATATCAGTGACTAGATTTTGTCATGTTCATATACTTATTTTTTTTCCAGCTGTCAGGATAGTTGCATGTGACTCTTTTATCTTATAAAATAGGTTGCAGTGGAGTTTCCTTTTGTGCATGAGGATTGGCTTCTTATTTACATGGTTACCGCAGACGCATACTGCCTGGTGGTAATAGGTTATGTCTGGTAGCCTTGAACTGTTGTTTCTCATAGGCAAAATGATACTTGTTTACATGTTTACAGATGACCTTTCACCTTGATATGTTCTTTTCTTCTTTATTAAATAAACTGTAATCTAACTCATAAATAGTTGAGATAATGTCTTAAGATAATAATAATAATAATAGTTATGTGCATTTCATGTTTTTATGACCATTTTTATATTTATTGTCCAGCCTGATAGTTGTATCAGTTCTTCTGAGGAAGATGCTTATATCCCAGTCTTTTATTTGTTTTATTTTTTTAAACTTCATTTACTTATTCTAGAGAGAGAGCACAAGCGGGAGGGGAATGGGGAGAGGGAGAGAAAATCTCAAGCAGACTCCATGCTGAGTGGGGAACCTGATGCGGGGCATGATCTCACCACCCTGAGATCATGACCTGAGCCGAAATCAAGAGTCGGATGCTTAACCGTCTGTGCCACCCAGGCACCCCTCCTGGTCTTTTATCAATGAGGAGACTTGAAGGCATCAAAGCCTTGATACAAAAAAAGAAGTGACTAGCCCAAGACCACAGAATCTTAACGATAGAATTGGGTCAGTACTGCTCAAATTCTTACTTTATCTACTTTGAAAGTATCGCTGAGTCAGATCAGGTTAGTATGTGAGGGGTACTTCTAAAAGCAGGGAGGAGAATAGATAAAATTATTGTAATGACATCAGTTCAGCTTTATTTTTAAATGATGATCCAAAACAGGTTTCTGACTCCAATTTTCCTCTTCCTCCTTCTCATTGAGCTTTTATTTTCTTATCGCAATGGTTACTCACAGCCAAATAGCCAAATGAAAAGTATGGCTTGATTAAGAATCTCTTTTGTCAGTAATTTGTGTCTGATGTTTTTAGCTTTCCCATGGGCTGTTGTAGAAAATGGTAAATCTGGTTTAAATGAAACCTGATCCTGTTAATGATTTAATAGCAGCTGCCACAGGGTTATGGTATTTTTTAACAGATGCTTCTGTTTCATTTTAAACATAAACTAAGTCTTAGACTATTTACATGAATCATATAAAATATGCCTACTCACTTTTGGCTAAATATATGGCTATAAAATAGTCTTAGTCAAGTCCCTATCTTTGCCCATTTATAATTACTCACATAGAATTTTAAAATGAAACCCAAGCCTATACTCTATTTTTTTTAAAAAAAGGATTATTCATGTCTTCCACTTCCCTAAAATTCTTTTTCTTAAAGATTTTATTTATTCATTTGAGAGAGGGAGAGCACACAGAGGCAGAGGGAGAAACAGACTCCCCCACTGAGCAGGGATCCCGATGCAGGGCTCCATCCCAGGACCCTGAGATCATGACCTGAGCCGAAGGCAGATGCTTAACCGACTGAGCCACCCAGGTGCCTCCTAAAATTCTTTTTTAAAAGGCCAAAGCACAGACTCCATCTCTACAACTGGGGACCTGAATGATGGTTTGGTCAATCTGATCATTTCATCCATCTTTATGCCTAACACTGTTTATCAAACACTGACAAATTGCTTATTCAGCGGCGTGCATTATAATGTCAACTGAAATAAATAGGATAGTCACAAAATTAAATGGGACACTATTTTTCCTTCAAGAGGTGGACCTTGTAATAGTAATGTGAGCTATCGTTATGTCTAGGATTAGTTTCTCTGGAGTGTGATAGTTTGTTCAACCATTTTTTGAAAAAGCATCTCTCCCATGTAAAGCACTTGTGCTGGGTACATGAGCACTACCAAGATGAGTGACAGGCAAGTAAAACAGTGATTGTGACAATTGATAGAAATAGTTATACAATAGAAATGCCAGCTCAAGTAGAAAGAACTGAAAGTACGCTGTAGGGTGTTAGGTAACAGATTACAAGTTTGATTCCCAAAGCTCATAAAGTGCAGAATCTTGAACTGGCAGAGTCATATTTGTCTTGTTGCTTGAGTCACATTTTCATGGTGGCACGTTGCTCAATTACTTTGGGCTGGAAAGGTTATTCATGTAAATGCATCCAATAGTGCATTTTTTTTCTTTTTTTTTTAATTTGAGTGTAGTTGACACACAATGTTCCATCAGTTTCAGGTATATAACATAGTGAACTGACAAGTTTAAACATTATGCTGTGCTCACCACAGGTTTAGCTACCATCTGTCACCATACAACACTATTACAATATCATTGTCTATATTCCTTATGCTGAGTCTTTTCTTCCTGTGACTTATTCAATCCATAACTGGAAGTCTGTATCTCCCACTCCCCTTCACCCATTTTGCCCTTCCTCCCATCCTTTTCCCCTCTGACAACCATCACTTTGTTCTCTATGTTTCTGATTCTGATTCTGCTTTTTGTTTGTTTATTCATTTGGTTTTTGTTTGTTTTTGTTGTGTTGTTGTTTGTTTTAGATTCCACATACGTGAACTCATATAGTATTTGTCTTCCTCAGTCTGACTTACTCTCTCGATCCATTCATGTTGTTGCAAATGGTTGATCTGAACTTTTTTATGCCTGTATAATATTCCATTATATATATACACCACATCTTCCTTATCTATTTGTCTTTCAGGGGGCTCTTAGGTTGCTTCTATATCTTGGCTATTATAAATAATGAATGCTTCTGTGGAAACCAGTATGGAGTTTCCTCAAAAAAAAAAAATAGAAATACCATGTGATTTAATAATTCTATTAATGGGTATTTACCCCCTCAAAAATGAAAACACTAATTTGGAAGGATATATGTACCCCCAGTGTTTTTTGCAACATTATTGACAATGGTAAAATTTTAAGGGCAAACCATAGAAGTAAAACCCATTCTTTACTTAATTCTAAATCATATATAGGCATCATTGAATATAGCATGTTTCCATGTACAAGCATCCTAATCTTCCCTTGTCTTGATATCTTTTTCCTAGGTACTCCCTCCTAAGAAAGCTGTGAAACCTGGCATGGCTTTCTTGTTTGAACTCTGTCTCCTTCGTGGAAAATATGCTTGTTTTGACTGGGTTTTGGGCTGGGCAGCCTTCCCTTTGTGTGATAACAACTTTGATGTAGTGGAGGGAAAATTCAAGTGTCCCCTTCTCCGAGGACATTATGACCAGACACTTGACAACTTCAGGAAAATGGAAGATTTGATTTGCTTGGACTTGGACCACTGGCTGTGCAATCTCAACTTTCAGGTTTGTAATATGATTTTGTAAGTGGAAAAAGAACTTAAAATTTTTCTAAAGCTGCTTATTTCTAGCCTTTACCTTACTTTTTGTGCTGTTGAAAATTTCAATAAGTATCATAAACCTGTAAAAGCAATCACATCCTAATGCTTTCTTGACACTGATTAAATTGATGTCTACAAATAAGGAATACAATTCTAGAATTGGCAGAAATCTTAAGGAAAATTTAATCCAAACTTCTAGGTCATGAGTGGCCCAGAAAATCACCCAAATCCTTCAATTCTCAGTTTACGATTTGTTGCTGCTGGAACTGATCTGTCTCGCCAACTTGGGTATAAGGCTATGATGTTTCCTTATCAGAAGTACTAACTGAGCTACTATTGTGTGCTGGGCATTGCTTATTTTAAGGATACAAAAGAGATTAGATATAGTCTGTGCCTTCTAGATGCTTGCCTTTTATTTGAGGAGACCAGCATGTGTTCATAAAAAGAGTAATTAATGACCCACATTTCCACAGGATAAAAATCGCCATTACAAAGCTCCCTTTGCCATCCATACGTATCACTTCAAAGCATGCTGTCTTATTTACCTCAAAAATTAAAAACAAAAAACACTCCAAAAAACCCTTGGGCATATACAATTTATTTGTATATATTTGGAAATGTATTTTCTAAGCAGGTCTTTTAGCAGAAATGTCACTGTATAAATTCATTCTAAGAAAATACCATGGAGGATTCCCCCTCCCCAAGAAAATGACAGCATACATAAAGTATAATAAAGCATTCCAACACAATTTTAGTCTATTTCTGTCCTATATGTCCAAATTTGTTCTTTCTGATTATGATGTCTTTCCACAGTGCCTGTATCATAAAATGCTATGTTTTTTTCTTGCTTACCTACATGTTTGACTTTTCCCAGTCTGTCCATCTATCTGTCTGTCTATCTAGCTAACTGGCTAGGTAGTTCTCAATCAATCTAATCTAATGTATGTATGTATGTATCTATCATCTGTTATCTACCTATCACCATCATCTATCTACCTAAATGATGGAACTACTAAATACGGACATTTCCAGGAAACCCATGCAGTTTTGGCTTAAAAATCAGCAGCTATTTATCCTTCTTGTGTGATGGTCTTCCTGTTTCTTATTTATTTTAAGTTGAATCAGCTGGCATTTTTTTTTTCCTTTTAGCTAATTCCATTATAATGTTTTGCTGAAATATCTTTTTGAGATATTGTAGGTTGTGGTTAAGAAAATAAATCTAAATATAAATCTAAATCCAAATATGTGCCTTTCTACTCATTCTGAAAATAGTATCATTCTGAGTCAAATTTGACTGTACATTGAAATCATGTAAGAAGCTTTTAAAATACCATGCATAGGTCTCATTCCCAGAGATTTTGATTCAGTTGTTTTGAAGTGGGGTGTCAGGATCAGAAATTTTTAAAAGTTTCTAAGGTTTAGAAACACTGATATAAATACATTTGAAAATGAATTCAAAGGAGTTATTGAAAAATCACCCAAATTTTGAAGAAAACTATAGATAACCCATAAAACAATGTTTAACAAATTGGTGACTTGAATACTGTACCAAGAAATCACAATGGAATAAAAATAAAAATAGAGTCATAAAAGAAAATCAATTTTGATATAGGTTTGCTAGCTACTGTGAAAGGCATCTGTAATTTTTTACTAATTGTTACCTAAAATTCAGTAGTCTAAATTATAGCAAGGAAAATCAGCACCAATTTTATTTCATAAAACATCTGGGTAGTACTGGTATTGATTGTAAAGATATGAGTATTTTATATTTGAGATAAATCAAGAAGTGATGTTTAAAATTTACAAGGTCAAGAAAAGTAGTTATTTGATAAACAGCATTAGAAAGCTTGATTTCACTAAAATCTACTTGATTTGGACACATTACTAAAATTTTCCCCTTTTTTCTCTGACTCCTTTTTTAAAAAATTGGTGAAAAGTAATATTATGATTTATTTGTAGAGCCCACTGGCCATTATTCATTACAGATGGTTATAATTGTCTACTAACTTTCTTACTTGGTAACAAATCTTCTCTCTATATATTTCGTAGGGAGGGGGGTGCGGGGTGGATCTTATTAATGAAAATAGTGCCATTAGTCAATATGTGATTTTCTGATCATAAGGCAGAATAAGTAGGAATGTATTTGCTTCTCTTTCATGAGGATAAAAATGAAATTTTCTTATCTTGAAACCCGATTTTCCTCTTACGTGAAATTCTAAAATATTGGGATTTTTCCAGTGTGAGTTTTCTCAAATGCAATTTTTGAACAAGTCAATATAATTTTTGAGTACTCTTTTTGGAGTTACTCAGAAAAAAAAATAATAACTTGGAACAGGGAAGAGAAAAGATGGGTAAACTAGATATTAGAACAGAAAAGTGGTTTCTGAAATGTAGCTTTAGAAGAGATGAAAAGAAATAAGTCAGATAAATTATGATCATTTCCCTCCCATTCTGTTAGTGGAAGGAAAGTGCCAGGGCATGTGGCTTAGCCATGACCTCACCTGTTCCACCACATGTTGTGATTAGGGATAGAACTCAGGCTCACACCCCGAGCGTGGAGACAGGAGAACAGGTCTGATTCGGCCCCCATAGGGTGTGTGAAAGAATTCAAGAGGAACAACTATGCAAGCAGGATAGCCTTTAACTTTTTCCCGAACTTCCTCACTTTTCTAAATATTTCATTTCCTGTGCCATTGATTATTTCCACCAAGTACTTAATTATTAAAATTGCAAACATAGAAAAGTTGAAAAAAAAATGGCACAGTGAACACCCATACGTTCACCACTAGATTCTGTAGTCTTGTCTTTTATATTTGAATTAGAAATATTGTTTCTTGGAGATAGTAAATACTGAATGAATATTTGCTAACTTGATCCTGGTATGCATATCAGGCAAACAGTGTTATTTGTGAGAAGAAATTAAAGAAAATTGTAAGGCAAGACAAAGAAAAAACTAAGAACTATATAGAGCAATGGTAATGCCTACAGCAATATGTAAATCTGCTAATACAAAAAAAGGCATTCTTTGTAAGGCAGCCAAACAAAAGCAAACATAAGGTTTGGAAAATTAAATTCATCATTGACCTTTTAGAGTTTGCAAATTGTATCATTGTTCTAGGGTGAAATTAACTGTGTGTGTAATATTTTCAACAGTTTAGATAAGAGATTTATCTCTTAATAGGTTATTAAACTTCCTCTGTGTTTGGATGATCAACAAACCTATGAAAGACAAACTCCGCTTTCCCCTGAATTTCCAGTTTCTTTAATGGCTGAAGCACAGAAAGCAGAATCAGGCGTGGAGAATACTCCTGGCCTTTCAGAGAAACAAATGGAGGAAAACATTTGTGCATCACTGGATGATAAAGCTAAACCCTCCCTACACTCTTCTCAGGGTTAGTAGACCGTTTTCAGCATTTTTTTACTAATATTTCCAGTTATGTTATATTACAGAAAACTGAGAAAGACATTTTAATTATTAATGTATTTCTTTCTATGCCATGCTGCTTAAAGAGAATGTAATCATTGACAAGAATATCAGTTTCCATTTAACATAATTATTTACCCTCAATCAAATATAAAATTACTTCATTGAAACACAAATCTTTCTCCGTGGCATTATGGCTCTAAAAATATTTTTTAGTTTTTTGGGGGGACAAGTTGACTTTTTTTGGTTCTTAGTTCTAGAACTAAGCCTTCTTGCTTGCTCACAAGAGTGGTAATCACATGGCTATGAAAGAGAAAATAGTCTCAGAACGAAGTTCTCCAATTATATAGTTTATTTTATAAACTTCACTCTTCAAAGACTGGCTTAATCAAGCACTAAATAAGCAAATAACATTCTTTGTACTATTTAATGTACAGAAGTTTCAGCCTATAGAAGAGATATATTAGACATGACTATTATTTTTTGCAAGATAATTATTTCCTTTACCAAAAGATTCACAAGATTCTTTAACAGGTTGGATCCTCTAGCAGTAATAGTATTAGAAGCAACAGTAGGGGATGGATTGGTAGTAGTTGTAGTAAATATATTATTCCTTGCAGTAACTACAGTAGCACTTACAGTATCACTAGCATAATAGAAGGATTACCAGGAATAATAATTACATATGATGCATGTTTTTCATGTGCCAGGCACTGTAGTAGGGACTTTATTTTTTAGTTTGGAAATTATTGAATATATTAAACATACTGTACAGAAAATAATGTCACATAAACCAGTAAGGAGTACCCAACTGTGTCCATTCTTGCTATTTTGCCATCTTTGCTCCCCATCTTTTCTTTTAAAAAATAACATTTTACATGTGATTAAAGCCTTCTGTGAAATGCTTGCTGGTTCTGTTCCCAACCCTCTGAGCCTTCCTATTGATCATTCCCATATATGGTCTTACATATGTATGTAATTATAAACAATGTATAATATCTTTTCTATGTTTTTAAGGTTTGTGTTAAGTAACCATGCTTTATATCTATTTCTGCAACTTTATTTTCTCTCAGTATTATCCTTGACATTTGCACAACTCCTACACACACACTTATATGTATTTTTGGTTTATTGATTTTACTGCTGTATAATTATGTACATGGCAACATGCATGATTGTAACAAAATTTGTTTATTTTTATCTTATTTGTTGTTTCAAGTTTTACTCAGTTGCAAACAAGATTACAGTGATTATTCTTGGACATGTCCTTCTTGTGCACATAGGTGCAAATTTCACTAGAGTAAAAGATATTTCCTATCCTGGAGAGGAACCACTGAATCACAGGGCACACACTTTTAAAATTTATAGTGTAGTGACACATTGCCATCAAAGTAGTTGTATCAATTTGCCCTTCTAACAGCTGGGTAGGAGTTTGTTAGGCTCACATCCTATCAATCTCTGTTATAATTAGTTTTGCCAACTCAATTGCAATGTAATATCTCTTTGTTTTAATTAGAATTTCCCTGAATATGACTAAGTTAGAACATTTTTTTTTCATACCTTTCTGTTAACCATTTGGGTTTTATTTTCTGTGAATTACCTATATTTATATTTTGTTCACTTTTCCTTTGGGTCATTTTAAAAACTTTTTCTTACTGAACTGTAAGAGTTCTGGACCTCTTTTTTTTTTTTAATGTGGGATGAATCATGGGAAGCATTTGATTTCTAATTCAATCTTTGATTGCTATTGATTATTCAATCATTCTATTTAATTCATTTGAAAACTAATTGAATTAAATTAGTCATGGTACTATATATTATGTACATATTATATACATATGTATATAATGCAATATAATGTCACTATATAAACATATTAAATACATAATGTAATATATATTACATATTATACACATAATATATGTGTATATATATACGTTTGTATCCATAGTATATTATCTTCAAAGTTTATTTCCTTTTGTTATGGTTTTATTGAACAAAGAATACACTCAGATTGCTTAAAATAAAATCTGCCTCCCACCGCAGCCTAGTTCTTCTCCTTGGAGGAAACTAATGTTTTCTGTGTAGTATTCAATAGATATTTTATGTTTCTAAACGAAAATACATAAATATACTATTATAATTTTGAAATACCACTAAATTTATAATTATGTTCCTCTTTTCATTATTCACATTGGTCAATATATGCCTTCTTTGCTTTTCTTTAGCAGTCTTGGTTGAATTTTAATCTTTTTATTCATTTTTTAAAAATATACAACTGCTCATTTACCTCCATTAAGACTTTCTCTCCATTGATCTTTTGTTTTCTGTATTTATATTCGGCTTTATTATTTCTTTGCTCCTATTTTCTTCTGGTTTTGGGGGGAGTTACCTTTTAATCTCCTTGATTGGAAAGCTTAAGTCTTTATCTTCAGTTTTTATTTACATGGTAGATATGTGTGAAATCGCCAGTCCTGACTAGATCTGTCCACTTATCCCTGTAGTTCTGTCAAATATTGCTTTATATATTTTAAATGTGTTGTTAACTGCCTGCAATTTTATGATTATTTTTGTGTTATTATTTCTTTATACAGATGTAGTCTCCCTCTATATGTCTACTAATGCTTCAATTTATATTCTATTTCTTCTGATATTAATACTACCACCCTATTTTTTTAGTAAATATTTTTATGACATATTTTTTCCTAATATTGATTTTATGAATTTAAAACTCATCTGTGGTGTTGCTATTGATTATTCAATCATTCTATTTAATTTCCCTGAATTGAATTATGGCTTAACAGCATAAATCTAGATTTTTATTTTTGCATTCAAGACAAGTAGTTAATATGTGTCTTTTAACAGGTGGGTTTAATTTTTTGTAAATCCTGTTATTACTGTTATATTTGTACTTGCTGATAACATTTTTTTGCAATTTATTTTTGCCATCCTATTTCTTTGCTTTTTAAAAATATTTTCCTGAATTTTTCTTTAACCAAAAATAATTTTCTTTATTTTGTTTATCCTCTGCTCTTTATAATCTACAGATTTTATTGTTAATTATGTCAGATGTTATCCCGAATTTTCTCATCTACATGTTTAACTAAAAATTGTTTTAAAAAAATCTAATTTCATCTGATTTTTCTCTTCTCTTCCTGAGCATGACAAGGACTTTTTGTATGCTTTACCTACCCATCAAACACCTCCATGTACTCTCACGTTATTGTTGGCTATTCTTCCAGGTCACTCTTTTGTTAAACAGAAAACTTAGTTATTTTCTTTTCTCTCTCTCTTTTTTTTTTAGTCTCAATAGAAAATTAATTTACTGACATATTTGGTCAATATTTGTGCTCCATAGTATTTTTATGTAGCTAGCTTCCACTTTTATTTTTCTTCTTGTTGAAAAAATTTTTTAGTAATTCCTTTAGAGTTTCGGTCTGTAAAGTGGTAAACTCTGTTAGCCTTTGTACATCTGAAAAAGTCTTTATTCTTTTCCCACTTCACTCACTTTTTCTCATTGCCATCATTTGTCCATGTATACATTCTAGGATAGTAATAACTCCCTCGCTATTTTATTGGGTGTCTTTTTCTGTCTATTGCAGCTAATGAGAGGTTGGTATTAAGTGGGTAGCCATTGAAGGATCTTAAGAAAGGGAGTGATTTGGGGCGCCTGTGTGGCTCAGTTGGTTAAGTAGCTGACTCTTGATTTTGGGTCAAGTCATGATCTCAGAGTCCTGGGTTCGAGCCCTGAGTCAGGCTCTACACTTAGTGGGGAGTCTGCTTGAGATTCTCTCTTTTGCTCTCCCACTGCCCCTCCCCCTGCTCATATGCTCTCTCTATCTTAAATAAAAAAATAAACCTTAACAAAAAGGAGAGATATGTATTTCAATTTCTATTTTAGGCAGTTCCCTCTGGTAATTTTTAGGAGGGTTTATTTGAGGAGGGCATGTGTAAAACCCGATCAGTTTGGAAAAATTTAGAGTAGTGCCAGCCAAAGAAGAGGGCCTGAATCAGGGCAGAGAGAGTAAAGTTGGAGAAGAGAGTTTAAATTTGTAAACTATTAAGGAGGTGTAAGAGAATGACTATAGGACAAAGAATAAAAATGTCCCTGTTGGTTGATTGGATATTGATGGTAAGGGATAATTAAGGATGATTCCTAATTTTTTATCATGAGTAAACATGGGTATTAACCAGCAGATAATATGAGATAAAGGGAGAGGGACAAGATTAGAAGGGAAAAAAACAAAACAAAACAAACAGCTTGATTTTGGACCTATTGATTTTGAGATCCTTATGTTGTATCCAAGCTGAAATGTTTAGGAGACCATTGGGAAAGTGCTCATGAAGCTCAGGAGAGAAATGGAAAATAGGGAGGAAGAACCTGTCCATTACAGAGACATAAACACATAGACTACCGGAAATTGCTAAGTGGTTGAGTTCCACCATGCAGGGTATGTAGAGTGAGGGAAGCATTGGGTTGAGAACACAGGTCAGGGAAACAGCGGTGTTTCTTGGGAAGGACTATAGGATTCCTGCCATAATGGCCAGACCTAAAGCCTGCAGTATTTGATTTCCTAATGCCATCTGCCTTCTTGTCTTGTTCTGCCTATCAGCTGGGCAACACAGAGTTTCATATTCAACTTCTGGTAGTTAATATTTCTTGTGCCTAGAGTTGCCCGAATGCCTTGGGAATTATGCCTTGCTGAGCTGAGTAAAATTCCACGGACTGCCATGCCCCATTTTTAGAAGCCCTGCTTCCTTCCCTAAGAGGTGGGTCCAGTATAAGCCCTGAGCTTCCTTAGCCATACCTGACCTGTTTCCCTGTGAATAAACTATTATCATCAGCTAATGATAACTAAGATACCACCACCTCCAGACAACTAAATGTCACTTTATAATTATACCTGGGAAGGTTATCTTGAAATTTTATATACCGAATTCATATATATCGAATTATGTCATCTGGCTTTAAACAAATATTTGGCAAAATAAATTAGATATGAGACACAGGAGTCAGCATGGTGACTGGGCTACTACTGATGGTCTGATGATACGTCAGAAGGAGGATCATCCACTTGCCAGAATGCAGTTGACCGTGGGTAACTGAAACCATGAAAAGCAAAACTGCAGATGGGGAGAATACTGTATATATCGAAGCTGCATAATCAATGCCAACACTATAAAGCAACTTGATTAAAGTGTATTGTTTCTCACATTTAAGAATGTGGATTTGCTTTACTTGTAGCCAGAGAAGATAGGTGACCGACATCATGGTCTGGTTTTTCTGGATAATGAGTAGAGCTGGTTGTCCTTAAAATGCACAAAGTTAAGCTAAATTTAAGTATTCTGTGATGGAATTTAATAAGTTTAAGGCTTTATTTATTTTATTTATTTATTTATTTATTTTATTATGTTATGTTAATCCCCATACATTACATCATTAGTTCTAGATGAAGTGTTCCATGATTCATTGTT
>NC_138376.1:14455078-14466871 GCF_054177405.1 Leptonychotes weddellii
ATCAAGAAATATAAGTGAAATGATTACAGTTTCATTAGACAAAAACATAGAAAACATTGCAGTTGATTTTTTGTTTAAATATCAAGTTCAAATGTCCAGTCAACTCAAACCACTATGTGGGGCATTAAAAAATGTACATCTGTAACATGGAGTACTTCCTTCCTCCCTTCCTCCCTTTCTCTCTCTCTCTTTCTCTTTCTTTCTTTCTTTCTTTCTTTCTTTCTTTCTTTCTTTCTTTCTTCTTTCTTTCTTTCTTTCTTTCTTTCTTTCTTTCTTTCTTTCTTTCTTTTCTCTTCCTTGTTTTTTTTTTCCCTCGCAATGTTTTAGGATTAAACATATAACTCAAAATCTTACTTTAGAATTTTTAACTTTTGAGAAAGTAACTTCTGACTTAACAGTAATAATATTTCAGTGATACTGACATTTTAACCTAGTTTTAGGATACTGAGCCGAAGACTAGAAGCAATTACTCTTAGGCCATTTTTCACCAGATCATTTTTGCTTTCTAGTTTTTCCTCAGGGTACTGTGGCTCTATTTTCCACACCTACTGCACCGTGCTCTGAACTTGACTTTTCAAATGCTGCCCTCAGTTCCCCTAAAAGGAGGACAGGTGACACTCCAAGAAACATGAATACTGACACAATCAGTATGAGAACGCTATGTACTGGGAGAGTAAGAATCTTTTCTGCTTTAAGAAAAGGCTTGGAGGGGCGCCTGGGTGGCTCAGTTGGTTAAGCGACTGCCTTCGGCTCAGGTCATGATCCTGGAGTCCCTGGATCGAGTCCCGCATCGGGCTCCCTGCTCGGCGAGGAGCCTGCTTCTCCCTCTGACCCTCCCCCCTCTCATGCTCTCTCTATCTCAGTCTCTCTCTCAAATAAATAAATAAAAATCTTAAAAAAAAAAAAGAAAAGGCTTGGAAAAGGCTGATTTGCATTTGCTCTGCTCTGAGCTCAGAAACTGATTCCAGCTTCACATTCAAAGGCTGCACAGGGACGTTTTGCTCCTATTCAGAATAGACTTATACAAAAACAAAACATACAAATCTCTTCCAATACATGTCTCTGCTACATTGCTTGTATTTATTTATTTTTCTTAAAGGCTTCCTAAACATATTATTAGCAGTTAATATCCCCCATGGGTTTGTTTTCTAATATATCAGGGCTGTGCTACAGTATGCTGTTTCTGCCGCTGGTATGTTGCTAAGAGATTTAATAATGGGTAAACAAACACAACATGTGGTAATTCATTTCAAATTAAAAGTTTATTAAACTCTGGCTTGATGGCTTTCTGGCTATTTACAATTAAAGGAGCAAACCTTAGGGAAGGGGTGACCACGTGATGTGTTCATGGCTGCAACGTTCCCTCTGAAAAATATGTTTATGATCTTCCACAAGCTGTCCCACATTGATAGGCTCTATACATAATCTGTGGAATCTACGCTAGCTCCCAAATCATGAAAAAGTGGCTAATGTTATCCCTTCAAGCACACATGCGTGTGCATGTGCACGCATGCACGCATCCACACACACACACACACACACACACTCACTCTTGAGAGGATTCTGAATTTAATCCCATGGTTGATATTTTAAGTGATGATCAGCCTTGCAGATAGGTGGATGCCTGAGGCCAGACAGTATTTCTGAAAGGCTGGAAGAAGAGAGCCATGATAAAACTTTTGGGTTATTACCATTTTTTAGGCTGTTTTACTTTTTAGGGGGCAGTCTAGGGAAATATTTGTTATGCTTGATAATTTTGTTTTGTATGTGCCTACATTGCATAAACAATGGTCTCTGGCAACATCTATATGTGTTTTGTGATGCAGAATTCAATTCAGGAGAGTTTTATTGTGTAACCACCATCAACAAAGCACGCTGCTAAATGCTCTGGGAATACAAACCAAAATAACATGCAATCCCCGACCCGCAGGGGCTTACTTGAGCCCAAGCTACTCTTCCGCTGAGTAATACACACACACACACACACACACATGTTGAATAGATGATGGGGAGGTCTACCAGCACTCTATTTATATACAGGATCAGCAAGCCTTTTGGGACAAACTTCAGACTTGGAGAAGTGAAGCAGATGCAATTAGATAAGAAAGAATAATAAGAAAGATAGGTGACATTGGGAAACGTATGCTGTCTGTCAATCAGACTTGTTCTCTAGCTTGGTTATCTCACAGTGCAATTCCCAGGGAAAGGGGGACTGCGTGGAAACACTAACCTGCTGAAAGAGAGAAACTTCCCAATGAAATTATGTAAGACATGGAAATATACAATATAGTATAGTACATACTATCCTGTGACATATCGAGTTATGTTATATACATATATTATGTTCTCTATACTACAATCCCATAATCCGAGTTGTTACAGAGCCATCTGTAGGACAAGCTAAGGAGGCAGAGCGTGAGCTCATGTGAACTGCTCTGATAAACTCTCAGAAACAAATGAGTGAGCTTTTGGGGACAGGTGAATTGCATGAACTCTTTTTAATGCAATCCTATTTTAAATCCTATATTGGTATGATCTGGAAAATATGTGTTAATTTATTTTGACCTGGGGTTAGAAGGGTAGTTTGGAGTTCAAAAGGCAAGCATTGATGGAAATGCTTTTGGATAAAAGAAAAGCCGTAGGAAAGTTAAGAAGTCAGAATGGTGCAAAGTATAATTGAAGAACTGTAAGGAACCATTGGATTCCAGCATACATAAGGAGGTACATTTGGGCAAGGAGTAATTGAAGGCAAGAAATCCAGTAAGAAGTCCATTGCATCAGCCCAAAGAAGAGATGGTGAGGGCCGGAGGTAGGATAGGGGCAGTGGAATGCAAACAAGAGGGTTCATTTAAGAGAAATGTTAAAGTTGAGTCAACAGAATTTGGTAGATAGATAGCTGTGCCATCAAGAAAAACAAGGAAATTATAGTCAGGAGTATTTCTATCTCAGGTATCTCAGAAAATAGTGTTGCCCTTATCAGAGATGAGGTACCCAAAGAAGCAGGTTTCATATAAAAGTTGGCCAGTTGGTTTTGATCAAACTGAGTTTAAAGTGTTGGGGAAATTAAGAAAACTGTACTAGCTTGGAGTTGAAAAAAAATGGATTTAAACTCAGGAGGGACCTATGGTGTTATCCTAATAGGGATGGGACCCAAACCACAGAATAAAGAGTGGAAAAACTATAGGAAAACCTTAATTTAAGGGACAGATGAGAGAAGAAGGTGAAGTAAATTGCAAAGGAGCAATCTGAAGAAGTAGAAGGACCAGGAAGTGTGGTGTCATGGAAGCTATGGAATTTTAAGAATCTCAAGAAGGGGAGAGGGTGGTCACATCAGTAAAATACTCTATTGCAGCACTATTCAAACTTTAAATGCATACACATCACCCAAGGATCTAGTTAAAATGTGAGTTCTGATCCAGTAGGTCTGAGATGGCCGTTAGACTCTTCAGCTCCTGTATGATACATACGCTGTTGGTCCATCCATAAACCTCAGTTCGCCTTAGCAAGGCTCTGGAAAGATTGACTCAGGAAAAGATGAAAAGACAGTCTGCTTTGAAAATAGAGTGAATGTTCATGCCTTTTGAGGGAATACGTAAGAAACGAGGGCACAAACCAAACTGCAATGACCAGAGGAGGGAACAAGAAAGAAGAAACAAAGGCAGTGAATATTGAAGACGCTCTTGAAAATGAGGAGAGAGTTTCAAAAGCAGCTTAATGGAGTCAAGGGTTGAGGGAAGATTGTATTTTTTTTTTACTCCTCTCTTGATAAACAATGGGAAAATACCTGGAGGAGGAAAATCGAGAATGCAGGAGAAAGAGGAAAATTGTTGGGATGAGTTCCCATCATAAGCAAGATAGATGGGAGAGGTGAGTACTGGGAAGGAGATAGGATAATTCTTCCTCTGAGGTAAAAGAGAAAAGAGAAACAGGCAGAGTAGTTTAAAAAAAAAATTCTCTATTTTCTATGTAAGAAAAAAAAAGCAACAATAGCAACCTTTAAAGAAAAAAAAATTCTTTGTGAAATTTAGGAAATGTAATAAATCTCTGAGGAACAATGATGTTATTTGGAATTCTAATTTCAAGTGTCTTTATCTTGTTAAATACTTTCCCTTTGGGCGCCTCTCAAGCTATGCTACTGTTTTCAACGTTGCTGTAGGTTTTGGCCTGAGGACAAAATAAGGATGAAAAGGGCTCTGATATCTGCTGGGAAGGCTGAGCCTCCCAAGTGTAGAAAGCACCTACTTAGAACATGAGTTAATTGTGGCACTCATTTTTTATATAACATTATTAAGAAATAAGGGGACCACATCTTACTGCTTCCAGATGGGTCAGTGATATAGGGGTCAGATATATGCTCTCTGGGACCCCCATTAGAATGGTACCATGTATCCAGGAAGCCCAATTCAAAGAACCTTTGAAATAATAGATTTCCACTCTGATACCTAATTATTTTTTGCTTCAGCCTGTGATCCTGTAACGGTATTCCACGCACGCCATGTTCTTTTGCCAATGGGCCACTTACCCATCTTGGGAAGTATACTTCTTTGGGAGTATAGAAAATTGGATGAGTCCGTGGTCTCTATCTTCCTAGAGCTTCCTCATACGATTATAACATAAGTACTATCATATATAAGAGGAAACAAAGAGCCACTGTTTATTCTTGCATCATATGCCATATATATTGAAATCAATTAATATTATGTGAGCCTTTTCAGTATAAAACCAGACCGCTCGAACGTGACTTAAAAAAAAAAAGTTAAGTCCCGCTTGAAATTAACCAAAATGTTGATATATCCTGAAAGAAGTCATTCATACTTAAATATTAATTTGCCTGTATCTGTGGTTCAACAAGCCTAATAAAAACAAGGCTTCTTAAATCTGTCTGTACGTTGACTCTTCTGTGGAGCTTTAAACAAATACTCTTGTCTGGGCTCTGCCCCAGAACAAATGGATCAAATTCTCAGGGGGCAGGACCTGGACACTGTTACTCTTAAAATAACCTCCTTCTGGTAATTCTAATGTGCAGCCAGAGTTGAGAAACATTGATGTGCAGCTGTTGATTGCTCTGGTTTTCTTCAATTCCTACAAATGCAGCAAGGTGATTTCCACCTTAGGGTATACTTTCATGCTATTTCCTCCAACTGGAAGAGTCTTTTCCTGCCACTAGTTTTTCTTCCTTGATAATCTAGCTTAAAACTTCCTTCACGAAGAAGGAAGGCCCTATGCAGTGCCTCCACTGAATTCTCCCGGAGTTCTTTCCCCTCACGGCAATTATGATGGCATCTTGAGGGTAGGCAACGTGTCTGCATGTTCTACTACTGTCCCTGGCAGACAATAATTGCTCAATCAGAATTTGTTAGATAAATGAGTGAATCAATGTACTCCTAAGGTAATTGTGGATTAGCAAAGCCAAGAAATACAAAGGAATGGTTTTCACTTGGCTTTCGCACTGTGGTACAGGGGAAAATAATATAATAATAATTTTTGGCAATTATGGATAGAGTTGCTATAAATACTCATTTTCAAGTTTTCATGTGAACATAGTATTTACTTCTCCAAGAGATATACCTAAGAGTAGAATTGCTGGGCTGGATGTTATATCCATTTTCTTTTTCTTTTCTTTTCTTCTTTTTTTTTTTTGAGAAAGAAAGAGAGAGAGAGAGAGCAGGGATGCGGAGAGAGAGAATCTCAAGCAGGCTCCATGCTCAGCGTGGAGCCTGTCGCGGGGCTTGATATCATGATGCTGAGATCATAACCTGAGCCGAAATCAAGAGTCAGATGCTTAACCGCCTGAGCACCCAGACGCCCAGCTGGTGTATGTATTTTTAACTTTATAGCTGCCTCTTTTACAGAGTGGCTGTATAATTTTGCATTTCTACAAGGAACATATGGGAGTTTCAGTTGCTCTGCACCTTCATCCGAATTTAGCATTGTCCTTTTTTTTAAAAAAGTCATTCTAATTTGTATTCAAATTAAATTTGAAATCATAATTTCAATTTGTATTTTTTTAGTGGCTAATTTTATTAACCATCTTCATATGTGCTTATCGGCCATCCATATTAATCTTTGGTAAAGTATCTGTTCAAGTCTTTTGTCTATTTTGAATTGGGTTGTTTGGGTTTTTGTTGTTGTTGTTGTTGAATTTTGAGAGTTCTTTCTACAGTCTGGATACAGATCCTTTGTGGGAAAGTTGGTTTGCAAAGGAAAGGTGGTTGGTCTGTAGTTTGTCTTTTTCTTTCCTTTTTTTTTTTTTAAGATTTTGTTTATTTATCCTTTATTTATTATTTATTTGAGAGAGAGACAGACAGAGATAGTGAGAAAGAGCATGAGCAGGGAGGAGAGGGAGAATCCCAGGGAGGACCCTGGGATCATGACCTGAGCCGAGGGCAGACGCTTAACCTATTGAGCCACTGAGGCGCCCCCGTCTTTTAATTTTCTTAACAGTGTCATTCTCAGAGCAAAGGTTTTGACTTTTGATTAAGTCCAATTTACCAATTTCTTCAATGGATTGTACTTTTGAAATCATATCTATGAACTCTTCACCAAATCCAAGTCACAAGATTTTCTGTTACGTTTTTCTTCTGAAAGTTTTATAGTTTACATTTTATGTTTAGATCGATGATCCAATTTGGAGTTGGCTTTTGAATAAAGTATGAGGTTAAGGTTGAAGTTTTTTTTTTTCTTTTTACATATGAATGTCCAGTTGCTCCAACCCCATTTGTTGAAAAGACTGCTCTTTCACCACTGAGTCACCTTTACCCCTTTGTCAAAAATCAACTGGCCATGCCTGTGTGGTTCTATTTTCATGATGTGATCGGTGGCCTGGTGAGAGGGCTCTGCCCAGTGTGCATGGTTATGTCCAATCTAAGCCATGAGTAGAGGCAAGATGGAGGGCAAATTAATTAGCGGCAGTGGGAACAGAAGCACAGATGGAGAGTAGCTGAAGGCCCGTAATACTGGAACTCATGATGAAACAGGGAACCATGGACAAGCTGGTCACTAGAGCTTAGTGTGTTCATTATTTATTAAGAGACTTACTGTGTTGGTGTCAGAACTCAAGCATGTGTAGACGGTTTTATACAACTCTCCACATCATGTTCCCTGAAGTCTTTAGGCCACCATTCCCTCCTGTGTAAGATAAGAAAAGCAAATTTTGAGACACTGTTAATTATCCCAGACCATAGTGGTATATATTTTTAGTTAGTAATCTGCAAGTTAGTAATTACCTTGTTTCTATGGAAGAATTATGAGTCTGATATTTGAAAATAGCTTATATGACTTTGCTTTTGACAGTTTGAGTTGAGTTTGTTGAGAGACTGTCCCAAAGAATTTCCTGTTAGGTGTACCTCTGTTCACTCAGCTAGCTTTTAAGGAATGGGTACTTCTGCAAAGTACCGTCCTAGATTTTAAGAACTCGGAACGCCACTTCAGAACCACCATTCTGTGAGATGTTGAGATGGTTTTTAGACACGGTATTTATTCTTTTGGGTTTCTCGATTTTGAAATATTAAGTGAATGCAAGTTGGTCATCTGAATGCAAAATTGAACCTCAGGGACCTGCAGAATGTTTCAAAGTGATTAATCTTCATAAAAAGCTAATTACCTGCAATTTTAAGATGTATTTACTTAATATATCAGGGAAATGGATCAAAATGTTTTAAATCATAAAAATGCTTTAAGGTATTTTAAAATAATATAAAATTTTTTAGAAGTATCAAATGGTCAAGATAAATCAATCCTTCCTTCCCTTTCTCCTTCCTTCTTTCCTATCAATGAAGTTGTCATTTGTAACTTTATTTTCAAACTGAATTAGATTTCCAATAGCTGCAACACTAAACTCCCCGAATTGGGGCTCAGCTGGGAAAATTCCACAGATATGTTAATTGTTAATTGTAGGTGTAGTAAGGATTTCATATATATATATATGAATATATAATATGAATGTATATGAATACATATGAATATGAATATATGAATATATAATAATATAACATATGCAATATATAGTATATAGTAATATATTTGTGTATGTTATAAATAAATAAAAATTAAAACATATATAAATAAATATATAAAAATATAAAAAATATAAATATATAAAATATATAAAAATATAAATAAATAATAAATTTATAATTATTATTTATTTATATTTATATTTATTTATATTATCTTATTTATATTATATTATACACAAAAATTTGTTTTCAGTTTTGCCTTATTTTGTGAGCTTCTTCCCCATCCACTGTAGCTAATTACAACAATGGTTTCTGGTCTGATCTACTTCAATCTCAAAGTCATTTCAGAAAACTGCTGGAATTGAAAAAGCTTTAAACAGTCATGCAGGTCCTTAATTGTAAATTAGTTTTGACAGAACTAAGACGCACAGTCCTGCCTGATTCCAAAGTGATGCTAGCTGACAAGCCCTCACTGCTCCAGGAGCAAAGGAACATGTGGAAGGAATTGTTCTTTTACGTTTCACAGCTTGTCATTTCCTCTGCAGGGCAGCCCCTGCCCCCTCCCAGAGATCCTGACACCCATAAGGGAAGTGTTCCCACTGATGTAAAGGAAGTAGGAAAGCAGTTTAACGTGAAGGAAGGAGGGAGGAGGGTGTGTCAAAAGGATCTGGGGGACAGAGAGACGAGATAGGCTTAAAACGTTTCCAGCAGGTTAAAATCTCTGCTGTGTTGTCTCCTTTCATGAGAAAAAAAAACGAGAAATTATTTGGAAGCATTAAAAAAATCCTGGGGGGGTTTGAAGCTACGTTTTTAAATTTTTTTTTTTTTTTTTAAGGAAGCGGCAATAAAAATGAACGTGTCACGTGTGAACGATCAAAATAAAGGTTTGAGGGAAAAGTACAGATATGTGCCTGCCTCCCTATTCCAATATGCTTCTAATTGCAGAGTGTGTGTGGATTAGATTGACAACAGCAGATTACAACTTGTGCTTTCAGGACATTTTACACCCACTCCATTTATTTGGTCTCATACAGTCACCGCACTCCCGTTTTCCCTCTGTTCTTGTGCTATTAAACAGCACAGTGAGGAAACATAAAAGGGCAACCAAGTTGCATTATCATGGAACTGGCTTGTCATTCTTCCCACTCAATTGACGTAGGCCATTTCAAAAAGTTATCAATATTTTAGGAGTTGCTAATAAAGTCCTTTTTGAAAATACTTTTTATACTTCTTGAAATAGTTAAAAGCGTTTTTGAGGATACATAATTTTCTGAATGTGGTCTCTAACGAAGAGGTAATGAATGCTTACTCATAAATAGGTTCAGGTCGATTTTTATTTTATTTTATTATTATTATTATTTTTGGCCAAGAGATGTTTAATATTATTATATAAATATTACTCATTTATAATTTATAATATAAATTATAAATTTATAATTATTATTTATTTATATTATTATATATATATATTTTTAAAGATTTTATTTATTTATTTGAAACAGAGAGAATGAGAGACAGAGAGCATGAGAGGGAGGAGGGTCAGAGGGAGAAGCAGACTCCCCGCCAAGCAGGGAGCCCGATGCGGGACGCGATCCCGGGACTCCAGGATCATGACCTGAGCCGAAGGCAGTCGCTTAACCAACTGAGCCACCCAGGCGCCCCTATATATATTTTATATATTTATATTTTTATATATTTTTATAATATTTTCTATTATGGAAAATAGGTTGGCAAATGCAGGCATGCCTTGTATATTCAGCAGTCACTCCAACAAAGGTACTAGCCACAAAAATAATCTGTTTTTTCCTTGACCAATCTCTCTTATTTAATCTGTGGATACTCAGTGCCTCAGTATTAGACAAATAACCTTACAAAATGATATTGCAGAAGTGGATATTGATGACAAATAATATTGTAGTTCTCGACTGAATATGAGACGCCACAGTTGACGAGGTTGGGAATATTTGAACCTTTTTTTTTTTTTAAAGATTTTATTTATTCATTTGAGACACAGAGATACAGACAGAAAGAGAGAGCATGAGCAGGGGGAGAGGCAGACAGAGAGGGAGAAGCAGGCTCCCCGCTGAGCCAGGAGCCTGATGTGGGGCTTGATCCCAGGACCCTGGGATCATGACCTGAGCTGAAGGCAGACGCTTAACCATCTGAGCCACCCAGGCGCCCCTATTTGAACCTTTCTAGAAAGCCTTGGGAGTGGTGGTTTAGGAAGGAAGGGTCACTGTAGACATGTGATAAGACACAATCGTCTTTGGCCCCACTATTTGACCAGAGCATTCCCAGAAGTACCCAAAGCTAAACACATAGTCTGGACAAGTTGGAAATAAGGAACTGTGGGGATAAAATGTACTAAATGGATTATGATAAGAGAAACCATGGCTGAGGAGAATTTGGTCCTTAGACATGACAAAGCAGCAGCCTCTCTGACATGGCTTTACAATTGTTCTAGTTTATAGTACTGATTTTAACTACCAGCTCTTACATGGCTTAAATATTACTTTATTGTGGTAATAACATGAGAGCCACCCTCTTAACAAATGTTTAAGTGTACAATAGAGTGTTGTTAATCAGATGGCTGATGTTGTACCGCAAATCCCTAGAATGTTCTCCTCTTGTAAAATCGAGACTATGCCTATTGATGAACAGCCACCCATTTCCCCATTCCTCCACCAACCTACTCTCTGATCCCCTGAGTTTGACTACTTCAGATGCTTCCTGTAAGTGGAATCGTGAATAGACATTTCTCCTTAGAAGGCATACTCTGGGCTCTTTGCACAACTCCTTAGCAGGGAGCATTTTCTTTGGTCCAGTACTGTCCTTTTCAACCTGGTGAAACTACAAGTGGAAATGAAAAATAAATGGTATTGTGAGTCATTGCATGAATAAATGGGTTCATTAACTCTTTCTAAACATGAGTCCTGCTTTGAACACTTTAATGGTCTGACTCATTTAGTTCATCTTCTTCCAGTGTCTAACTTCCTATAAACAGATGATTGACTTTGTTCAAAGTGGAAATAATTAGAATCAAAAAGGGGTAGTAATTTTATTCAGAATGATCCATGATCCACTCAGTCTAATTAGATGATCCACATGGAATAAGAAACGGGAAATATAAATTCAAAAATAGGATTTTGAGTCAAATAATATTTCTTTTGACATGAAGTAGGAGAGAAAGTCAGTCTCTTGGAATTATACTCATTTCTTAGAGAAATCAGTCTGTTCTTGAATGCTGACATGTTGGCAATGAGTAACATAAGGACTTGGTGCTACGTAACACACGGCCTTTGACTATTTTGATTACTAGAGGCCAGCAAGTTGGAACCACCTTTATTTGCAAAACCATAACTATTTTTTGGTTACTGTAACTTGTTAAATGAACAGTGGACCTTAACTATTTCACTAGGATTTTGAGCACTTAGAAGTTTGTAGGTTGTAAGTTTTAGTGAAAAAAAATCCTGCTGTGGTTTTGACATGTGTCCTGTAAACACATAGAAGGAGTAATGCTAGTTTTAAAGGCACTGATGGTTCCTGTAATGTAGCAAAGAGACATAGGTTGTAAAAACATAATTTGGTGAAAAACAATAATACAAAACCCTATACCGCAAATATTTCTCCTTTCAATCTATCCACCCTCTCTTTTCAAATAAATTCTCACTTGTTAGTTTCTCTATAGTTAGGCTGGTGTCTTGTTTTTATCAGCAAGCATGTCTTCTGCAGCATCCAGATGATATCAATTACACATGCACACCCCTATTCATGCACAAATGCACATAAAACTTCCTAAGCCCAAGTATTTAAAAGGTGTCATCAGTTTTTATTT
>NC_138376.1:14467371-14531851 GCF_054177405.1 Leptonychotes weddellii
GTGTCTATCACCCAGTCACCCCATCCCTCCCACCCCACCCCCCACTCCAACAACACTCAGTTTGTTTCCTGCGATTAAGAATTCCTCATATCAGTGAGATCATATGATACATGTCTTTCTCTGTTTGGGTGTCATCAGTTTTTAAAAAACACTACAGCATTTTCTTTTTGAACTGCGATTAATAGTATTTCCTTTACCTTCACTCAGACTCATCATATGACATCTTTTCCCCCCATTTATCACACTTGCAGATATCAGGCATCATGTGTGTGAATAACTACAATGAAATAAAGTTTTAACTGAGTGTAGTGAACTCATTGTTGGAGACACCACCAGGAGTTCGTCATTTTGATGTTTTCCCCATAACACATGTCACGATGGATAAAACCAATAGTTGTTGAATACGTGGTTGGCAAACATTTTCTCTCAGTCTGCAGCTTGCCTTTTCATACTCTCTATGGGGTCTTTCATAGAGTAGAGACTTTGAATTTTAATGAAGTTCAATTTATCAATCTCCTTTTAGGGTTTAGGCTTTTAGTGGCGAGTCTAAAAACTCCATGTCTAGCCTGAGATCCTAAATATTTTCTCCTTTTTTTTTCCAAAAAGATAATACATTTCAAGTTATTTTTAATATAAGGAATGAGGTTCAGGTCGATTTTTATTTTATTTTATTATTATTATTATTTTTGGCCAAAAGATGTTTAATTTCTCCAACACCATTTGTTGAAAAAGGTATCTTTCCTTTGTTGACTTGCTTTTGCAACTTTCTGAAAAATCAGCCATTGAGCAGATTTCTTGAATTTTTTTTTTCTGCCTCCTCTGTTCTAGTCCATTGATTGTGTGTCTGTCCCAATACCACACAGTATTGATTACTGTAGGTATCTAGTAAGGCTGTGTAATTCTTTTCACACACTGTTGGATTCAATTTGCTAATATTTGTTGAGGATTTTTTTAGGGTGTGGAGGGGCAGAAGGAGAGGGAGAGAATCTTAAGCAGGCTCCATGCCCAGAAAGAAACCCAAAGTGGGGCTTGATCTTACAACCCTGAGATCATGACCTCAGCTGGAACCAAGAGTCAGACTGAGCCACCCAGCCTCCCCTTGTTGAGGATTTGTTAAGTTTCTGAGAGATATTGGTCTGTACTTTTGTTGTTGATGTACTTTGCCTGGTTTGATGGTGTCAGGGTTATAAAGGTCTCATTAAATGATTAGGCAGTGTTCCCTCTATTTTCTAGAAGAGATTAGGTAAAATTTGTGTTAGTTCTTCTGTATATTTTGGTAGGATTGTCTAGGGAAACCATCTGGGCCTGGGGTTTCAAAATTGTGAGTTCAGTTTATTTAACGGCTGTGGGACTATTCAGATGATCTATTTCATCTTGGATGAGTTTTGGCTATTCTTAGTATTTGAGGAATTGGTCCATTTCTTCTAAATTGAATATGTGAGCATAAAGTTATTTAAGGTATTCCTTTATTTTCCTTTTTAATGGCTGCAGTATCTGTAATAATATTCCACTTAATTCCTGGTATTGGTGAGTTGTATCTTCTCTCTTTTTGTCTTTGTCAGTCTTGCTAGAGGTTTATTAATTTAATTGATTTTTTGGAAATTCAATCTAATTTCATTGACTTCTTTTCTAATCACTATTATTTTCTTCCATCTACTTGATTTGGTTTTATTTTGCTCTTTTTATAGTTTCTTGAGATAAGATCTTAGATTATTGATTTTTCCTTTTTCTGACGTAAGCATTTAGTGCTATAGATTTCCCTCTCAGCATTACTTTAGCTGAATCTCACAAATGTTGATTTTCATTTTTATTCAGTTCTATTTTTTATTGCCTCTGAGATTTCTTCTTTGATCCAGGGATAATTTAGAAGTGTGTTTAATTTCCAAGGGCTTAAAGGTTTCCCCTTGTCTTTGTGTTATTGATTGCTGGTCAGATTTCATTATGATCAGAGAACATATTCTATTCAATTATTTTCAGTTTGATGAAGTTTCTTTTATGGCCCAGGATATATCTGTGAATGATCCACAGGCACTTGAAAAAAAAAATCTATATTGAGCTGTTGTTGGGTAGAGTGTGTTTGTGTTTAAATTGATATTTTTTGTTGATTGTGTTGTTCAGATTTTCTATATCCTTGCTGATTTTATGACTGGTAGTGCTATCATTTGATGAGAGGGAAGTGTTGAAGTCCTACACTATAACTGGGAATTTTTTTATTTCTTTTTTCAGCCCTGTCAGTTTTTGCTTCATGTATTTTGAATCTCTGCTGTTTGGTGCATATGTATTTAAGACTGTTATGTTTTACAATTAGATTGATAATTTAATTATTATATAATGTTCCTCTCTGTCTATAATTGTCTTTGCTGTGAGCTCTATTTTATCTGATATTTTATCTGATGTTAATTATCTATTATATTTGATATTAATATGGCCAATCTTGCTTTTTAAAAATTACTGTCTGCATGATACATCTTTTTTTCATTTTTCTTTTTACTTTTAATCTATGTCATTGAATTTGAAGTACACTTTTTAAATAAATAGCATATAATTGGTCGTGTTTTTAAATTCAGTCTGTGGATATGTGTCTTTTACTGAGATAGTTAGACCATTTACATTTAAGTTAATTATTGATAGGGCTTAAGTCTGCCACTTTAAAATTTGTTTTCTCATTATTTCTTGTTTTTTTTTATTTCTCTGCTCCTCTTTACTTCCTTCCTGTGTATTGCTTGAACACTTTTTGAGATTCCATCTTGATTTATTTTTGGTTTTTGAACATATATCTTTGTGTAGTTTTCATAGTAGTTGTTCTGCTTCTCATGATGCAAATATGTGACTTAGTTTCCTGGTGTCAATATTTCACCTGCTTGAGTCAAGTGCAGACCCCTTACTTCCATTTAAGTACCTTTACTTTCCCCACTTTTAAATATAATTGTCTTGAGTAACACAGTGTTATAATTATTGTTTCAGTTGTCAAATATGTTTTATAACACCCATAAAGGAAACTAGAGTACACACTCACATTTGATGATCTCTCCCTTTTTCTCTTCTCTTTCCAGATGCTTCAAGAGTCCTTCTTTTGTCATTTCCTTTCCACTGAAGAGCTTCCTTTAGCCATTCTTTAAGGATAGGTCTTCTAGTGACTAATTATTTTAGTTTTCCTTCACCTGAGAACATATTCTGCTTTCATTCCTGAAGAGTAGTCACTGGATATAAGATTTGTGGTTGGCAATATTTGTCTTTCAGCACTTGAAAATGTGCTATTTTGGTCTGCACTATTCAGCTTGTGCATCTGGGGCTCCCACCGGACCCTCCTGGTTACCCTTGAGAGGAGCTTCTCCAGGCCTGGCCACCTGGTGCTCTGGGTGGGGAAGGGAATTTCCTGATTCAGGATGTTAAGAGGCTTCCTAGTCCAGTCACTAGTAGCAGCAGGATCCACCTGCTAGTGCCACTCAGCTACCTGTTTTGTCTTGGTCAGGGAGGGCTGTCTCAAGCAGCAGGGAAGAAGATTGCATCCCCTGGATGTTCATTCCAGTCTGGTTTCCAGGTTATCCTCTTCTCCAGTGCTATTGGAATCACTTGGTGGTGTTGGTGGGACTTCTTTTTGAAAAGTAGGTGAATGAGCCTACGTAGAGGACTATCTGCTGATAGGATGGGCTTGAAGATGCTGGGTCTGGGTCTTCTGTTGGGTGGTTGGAGGGTGGGATTAAGTTGCTTTACCTTACATTGTTGCTCCAGTCCTGGGCTCTATAATCACTTCTCCTTCCTCATTATACCTTTCAGAGTTCTCCCTTGGCTGCCTTTTACATTATTTCTGGACTTTATAGTTATACTTAGAAGGAAGGAGAAGGGAGAAATGAGTCTAAGCCATCTGATCTTAACGAGAAGCCCCTAGTTGTTGTATAGGGTCCCACAGCATTTTAAACGTTTCTTAACATTTCATTTAGAGTTTGAAAAATATGGAAATAGATAAATGTTTTTAAGTGTGGTAAAATACAGACAACATGAAATTTACCATTTTAACCACTTAGAAAGTGTATACTTCAGTGACATTCAGTACATTCACATTGTTCTGCAACCACCACCACCATCCATCTCCAGAACTTTTGTCATCTTCCAAACTGAAACTCTATACCCATTAAACACTAACTCCCCATTTCCTCCCTCTCCCAGCCCTGGGCAACCACCATACTGCTTCTTGTCCCTGTGAATTTGACTATTGTATGTCCCTCATATAATTAGAATTGTACAATATCTGTTCTTCTGTAAATGGTTAAAATCACTTAGCATGATGTCTTCATGGAAAGGGGTAAAATTTGAGTTGGCAAAATTTATTATTCATCGAAGTGTTTTAAAACATTGGCGAGAAGAATTTTAAATTAGTGCTAACTTGGGACTTTGAAACCCATAAAGCCTGATATGTAGTATGAACTCAACAATCTAGCTATCACTATTATTTTCTTCAGTATTTTGTTATTCCTTTCCTCCCTAGCATGAACAACTAAAAGTCATAGGGGGTTGAGTCACAGTTCTGTTTTTGTTCCTTTTTGTGACAACTAGCCATAATCTTTATCTATTACCAAAAATGCACCAAAAAAGAAATCAATAGAGATAATCCAGATCACTGAAAATTCATTGGGTGGAGGGGGGTGGGAATAGAGCCTCAATATGGGAGTCAGAAAGGCTTAACTTCAGACCTAGATTCTTATAATTTAATGTCTTTTGTCAGGTTCCTTAAATGCTGACTCTTGTTTCTTCGCCTATAAAAGGGAGGTAACAGGCCCTATCTGAGGGTTAGTGATAATTTATGTAAAGATTTATATATGTGTGTGTGTGTGTGTGTGTGTGTGTGTGTATGTATGGGCATCTGGGTGGCTCAGTAGGGTTAAGCATCTGACTCTTGATTTCGGCTCAGGTCATGATCTCAGCCCAGCACACTGGGCTCTGTGCTGGACATAGAGCTTGCTTAAGATTCTCTCTCTCTCCTTCTCCCTCTGCCCTTTCCACCCTGTGTGCAATTGTGCTTTCTTTCTCTCTCTCTCAAAAAAAAGAGTTATACATATAATAGATGCTCACTAAATCACTCCTGTGTTAATGAATTCATTTCCATAATATTAGATTCATCCTTGGGTATGTTTATATCCTGCTTAATTATGGTATTGGGCAATGGCTCTCTCTGTCCTTACCTGTAATTTTCTTTTAACACTAGGGAGTGACTACTGGGCAAAATAATTTATTATTCTAAATAGCTTTGGATGTTCTAAGTTCAGTGAAAGCGTTAATTGATGATAACCAAGGAAAGCTTATGAGAAACATATTAAAATTTCTGAATTCTTTCATCGTGCTTAAGATGAAGTGTTTGATATTTTTAAGAATAAGGAAAATAGATGCTTTCATGAAAAATACTTTCATAAAAGGGTAAAGTCTTCTTAAGGATGGCAGAAATGGGTGATGTTTAAAAATTATTCCTAGAATAACCAAATATATTCCTACTCTTACATTACAATAATATTTTATTAGGCAAGGCATGCATGTGTGAATTTATTTTTATCCTGCAAATGCAAAAATACTCAGAGATTTCTGTTGGATTGATATCATGGCAGAAGTATTTGTAGTTCTATGCCAGCAATAAGGTTAATCAAATAGCTTGAATTAAATAAGTAACATATGCAAATCTGTTTTTATAAACTGAAAAATACTGTATAAAGCATAATGTATTATTACCAATCAACTAACTGCTAAGATTCATGAGTAGTACCCAAGTGTCACATGGGTTGAAGTTCCATGTGGACAGATTGTGGTTTAATGATTTGAACAGAAGTGAAAGTAGGGACGGTTTTGTTGCTTTTCTGCTGCCAATAATATTAAAACATCCCCAAATATGAAACCATTAAGCTTCTTAACACTTCTAAGAAACCAATTCATCAAATATGCCCTTTACTTGTTACCAAGCACTTTGGACTTCGGAGGGAATAATCCTGGCCAAACCTAAGCTCCAATTTTATGATACTTGCCCTTTGTCAACAGTTAAATTTAAAGATCAATTGGTTCATTTGTTCTTCCTGTGAAGAAAAGATGAGAGAATTTCTTGTTTCTTGACATTATGACAAACTTTTAGCTATTTATGTTTGCAGCATCCAAGAAGTTAGTGTTTATAGGTTGAAACCATGCTGCTAGCTAAGAATGTTGTCAACTTATTACCTGAATTTATGTAATTTCTTGTTTGTTCACTGTATCCTCAAATAGATATTGGACTATCTCTTTAAAAGTGGTTAAAACATTTTTTTTTTCCTAACTAGAAACTAGATATTAAAAAATCATATTCCAAAAATTTGAGGTATCTATTTCTGATGTAGATGAGCAATGCTAAGGTTTTGGTCTGTAGCTGCAGCCAGGGTCACTGCAATATGTCACGGAGAATTCATACTTTGGTGCTTATTTTGGCCTTTAAACTGTTCATTTGTACTGTGAACTAGATTATGTACTTTTAACTGTCAGTTAGCTGAATGCATTTCAAGTCAATTTACTAAAATAGTCACTGTTAAGCGGTATATTTGGACAGAGTTGACACCTTTGACATGTTCTAAAATGGCAAAAATAACTGTATTTAAGGGTATGATTTATGAATGTCGTGTGCCTACAGAACTTCCATATGATTATGGTTTTCACGTAAGCTGCTGGGACTCTCTCCACAAACTGCTGAAAGAGCAACTGATTAATACCGTGAGATCAGATATTTAACACAGACAGACACACGTACAGAAACACATAAAAATACAGTATCAGTCCAAAACCTATGATCTTGTTACTTCTTAGAATCGCCTTTGTCTAACGAGAGAATGGTTGAGGCCGCAGCAGAGGCAGAAAGGGTAAGATTGATAGTATAGAACTGCCTTTATGAAACACATATGCTTTGGTATCAATAAGGAAAGCAACTTGCAATGATTAAAAAGTATTTCAAATCCTTAGTTGTCTTCTAGATTGCTGGCCTCTATTAAAAACTTCTTAAAATAATAGATAGCTTTAATTCTTCAAGCAAAAGAAAAATTATATCATCTTAAAGATTTTCTATATTTATTACATAGATGTGACTTGAATAAGGGGGAAAAAAGAACAAAATCTCTTGTATTGCAAGTTTTAAATGTACCAGGCTAAGGTTTACTTAATTAGAACCTCGAGGCAATAAAGGAGCCCTTTTTAAAATTCTGTGATTCTTAATATGCTAAATAATGCAAAGCTTCGACTCTTCAAGCATGAGACACACATCTGGCAGCTTAACATTTAAATTACAGGGGAAAAAAATTCCTCACTTCAGTAGTAATTTTCTCAAAGAAAAGAATAGAAAATGTACTACAACTAAATTTAATTTCTTTTTAGATTTCCATCCTGTCTAATTGCAGACATTTTTCTAGGTTCTTTGTATTTATATTTTTTTACACATATTTTCTGTACATTTTATTAATGTTTAACTTGGAATGCTTCTTACTGTTAGAGCTCTTGAAAAATTGTGGTGTATTTTTCTTAGTAAACTGTTTTGAGAAATCTATCTGACCTCAAGTAATAAAGACGATGGTCTAGAAAATAAAGGGAAAATGGAATTTCAGAGACACACAAAAATATTACTGATGAAAAAGCAACATTTTTCAGTTAGTTCCACTTTCAAGACTTAATTTTTTTTTAGTATTAATGTTTTCTCTGTTTTGTTATTTTCTGGCTCTTTTCATGCAAAAGTTATTACAAACAGCATTCTTTCTTTGTATTTCTCCAAAGGATAGTGTCAGATCCTTGATTAATTTTACAAAGGTCATTTGAAAAAACCATTAAAAATATGCCAAGTAAAAAAGATTAGCACAACATAGGGAGAACACACTTTTATAAACATATGCATTTATATATAGATAGGGTACTGTAACATACAGTTTTGACAAGTGTTTTCCTTGTGCACCTCATACATTATTAAAAATATGACTGTTCCATTTATTTTTTTCTAGGTGAACCCAGCTGACACCTTCCAAAGGCATCAGCAGGTTTCTCTTATTTGTAGACATTTTGTCCTTTTCTCAATATGAGAGGATCTGATGATTAATTGAGTAGTAGTTCCATAAAATAAAGTGAACTTTTGAAATAATTAACCTGTATTTGTATTACTAACACATAAACATGGGTGCTAGTTAGCCCATGACAAATGAATGTATCCATTTATACTTTTTAATTAAAAACTTAAACAATATTGCAATATCCAATTTTAGCTATGACAGAGTACCTGGTATTAGACTAGCTCTTCTGCTATAATCAAAACTATTATACTGGAGAGAATGAATGAAGCAATGTTTTGAGCATTGGTCATCAGGAAGCACCAGATTTCCTGATCCTTGAGAGAAGGGCGCCTGGGTGGCTCAGATGGTTAAGCGTCTGCCTTCGGCTCAGGTCATGATCCTGGAGTCCTGGGATCGAGTCTTGCATCGGGCTCCCTGCGCTGCGGGAAGTCTGCTTCTCCCTCTGCCTCTCTCTCTCTCTCCAATTAATAAATAAATAAAATCTTTAAAAAAGAAAAAAAAAGATCCTTGAGAGAAGAGAAGTTTTGAGGCAAACCCTGGCTCTCTACCTGGGCACAATATTCTGACTGTAGAGCAGTGAAGTGGAATCCTAGCAGAGAGTCTCACTGAGCTAAGGAGACAGAGTTTGGCATTCAGGGCAGCTGAAACAGCTGGGGTCTGCAGAGTAGAACACAGAGCAGAGATATGTAGAAGGAAACCCAGAAGTCTGTACTACCAGGTGAGCCTGAAAATAGAACAGAGATACTAGAACCGGAATGGAGATGAAGTTCAAACCAGGAAAGGCATATTAATACCTCATTATTAATTTGACAGCAAATTAAGATGACCAAAGTCTATATATTAGGAATAAAGAACATTTACAATTGCACCAAAAAAGAGTAAAATACTTAGGAATAAACTTAACCAAAGAGGAGAAAGACCTACACTCTGAAAACTATAAAACACTGATGAAAGAAACTGAAGATGACACAAACAAATGAAAAGATATTCCCTGCTCATGGTTTGGAAGAATTAATATTGCTGAAATGTCCATATTACCCAAAGCCATCTACAGATTCAATGCAGTAGCTATCAAAATACCAACAACATTTTGTGCAAATCTAAAACTAACAATACTAAAATTTGCATGGAACCACAGAAGACCCTGTATGGCTGAAGCAGTCCTAAGAACAAGGCTGTAGGTATCATAATCCAGCAAGATATACTACAAACCTGTAGTAATCAAAACAGTATGGTATTGGCGCAAAGATAGACATGTAGGTTAATGGAACAGGATAGAATCCCCCCAAATAAACCCACATTTATAATTAATTATGACAAAGGAGGGAAGAATATACAATGGTGAAAGGATTCTTCTCAATGAACGGTGCTGGGAAAACTGGACAGCTACATGTAAAAGAATGAAACTGGACTACTTTCTAACACCATACACAAAAATAAACTCAAAATGGATTAAAGACCTAATGGTGAGATCTGAAACCATACAAATCTTAGAAGAGAACACACGCAGTAATTTCTCTGACATCAGCCATAGCAACAGTTTTCTAAATACATCTCCTAAGGCAAAGGAAACAAAGGTAAAAATAAACTATTGGGACTACATCAAAATAACAAGCTTTTGCCCTGCAAAGGAAACCATCAACAAAATAAAAAGCTAAGCTACTGAATGGGAGAAGATATTTGCAAATGATATATCCCATAGGGGTTAATATCCAAAATATATAAAGAACTCCTAACTCAACACCAAAAACACAAACAATCTGATTAAAAAATGAGCAGAGGACCTGAATAGACATTTTTTCCAGAGAAGATAAACAGGGTGGCGAAGAGACACATGAAGAGATGCTCAACATCACTAACCATCAGGGAAATGCAAATAAAAAACCACAGTGAGATATAACCTTACACCAGTTAGAATGGCTGAAATCAAGAAAACAAGAAATAAATGTTGGCAAGGATGTGGAATAAAAGACCCTTGTACACTGTTGGTCAGAATGTAAATTGGTACAGCTATTGTGGAAAACAGTATGGAGGTTCCTCAAAAAATTGAAAATGTACATAAGAATAAAAAAAAAATTGAAAATGTAATACCATATGATCCAACAATTCCATTACTAGGTATTTACATAAAGAAAATAAAAATACTAGTTCTAAAAGATATATGAACCCCCATGTTTATTGTAGCATTATTTACAATAGTCAAGATATGGAAGCAATCCAAGTGTCCATTGATAGACGAATGGATAAAGAAGATATATATATATATATATATATATATCACAGCCATAAAAAAGGATGAGATCTTGCCATTTGTGATAACACGGATAGACATAGAGGGTATTATGTTAGGTGAAATAGGCCAGACTGAGAAAGACAAATACCATATGATTCCATACATTTGTGGAATCTAAAAAACAAAACAAATGAATAAGCAAACAGAAAGCAGAATCCGGTCTGTAAATACAGAGAATAAACTAATGGCTGCTAGAGGAAAGGGGGCAGGGGGATGGGCAAAAATGGGTGAAAGGGAGTGGGAGATACAGGCTTCCAGTTAAGGAACGAATAAATTGTAGGAATAAAAGGCACAGCATTGAGAATCTAGTCAATGATATTGTAATAGCCTTGCATGGTGACAGATGGTAGCTACACTTGCGGTGAGCATAACACAATGCATAGAGAAGTTGAATCACTATGTTGTACCCCTGAAAGTAATGCAGCATTGTGTGTCAACCCTATGCAAATTTTTAAAAATCCTATATATATTAAAAAAATACTCTAAGAGGCATACTCAGAATCTTCCTGAAGAAAGCCTAAAACCATGCTTCAGAAAGATCAGCAGAGGAGTTAGGGTTTTGAGATTGAATTCTGATAAATTAGAGTGGCTTGGAAACCCTTTGTTTTTCACAGATAGGTTGTAACTAAATGTAAATTCAAGCCTACACAAGTTTAATGGGATTTGCCAGTAATTGAACCGTTAGCTAAAAATAAACAAAACAAACAAAACCAAGACAAAACAAAACCCCACAATACATTTCCAAGGTTGATAACAGAATCCAAACTCTTCTCTAGTGTACATTATATAATCTACAATTACTAGACATGCAAAGAAACAAGAAAATATAAATCTTAGGCAAGGAAAATAGTGAATAAGAATAACCTCAAGATGATTCAGATATTAAATTTAACAAGAAAAGCCATGAAAACATTCATTATAAATATGTTCATAAATTTCAAGAAATTACTTTCTAATAAGTGAGGGAAAATATGATCTTAATGAATGGTTAGATCATCCCAGCAGAGACAGGGAAATTATAATCAATATAACCAAATGGAATTTATGGAACTAAAAATCCAAGAATTAAAATAAATTAACCAAGATGAAGTACAGAAAAGAAAAAGCTGACAGAGAAATGAAGAGACTCAAGAGACCATGGAGAAATATCACATGCTTTTAATATAGGTAAGGGGAATCTTAGAAGGAAAATGGAAGAGATATGTATTAAAAGAGTAATGACTGGAAATTTCCCAAATTTGATCGAATATATTGACTTACAGGTTGAATACCCTCAGTGATCCTCCAAAAAAAAATAAATAAAAGGGAAACTTGTATTAAGAATATCATAGTTGGGGTGCCTGAGTGGTTTAGTTGGTAGAGCCTGAGACTCTTGATCTTGGGGATGTAGGTTTGAGCCCCACGTTGGGTGTAGAGATTACTTAAAAAATAAAATCTTAAAAAAAATAATATCATAGTCAAACTGAAGAACACCAAAGTTAAAGTGAAAATTCTGAAAAAAGAAGAAAAAAAAGAAAAACATTATATGCAATGGAACAATGATATGAAAAATGGCCAACATTGTCATTAGAAACAATGGAGACTGGAAATCAATGTAATGACATACTTAAAGTGCTGAGGAAAGAAAAGTCAATCAAGAATTCTGTATCTAGCAAATATACACTTCAAAAATTGAGGTTGATATGAAGACATTTTCAGATGAAGGAAAGCTGAAAAAATATTTCTCTAGCAGACCAGCACTATAAACAAACAAAGCTAGAGAATGTTCTTTAGGTTGGAGGAAAATGTTATAAGATGATTTGCACAAGAGAATGGAGAAATCCCAGAAATGGCAAATATAGAGGTAAATACTAAAAACTCATTTGTCTAATAATTTTTTTTAAAGATTTTATTTATTTATTTGACAGAGAGAGACACAGCGAGAGAGGGAACACAAGCAGGGGGAGTGGGAGAGGGAGAAGCAGGCTTCCCGTGGAGCAGGGAGCATGACATGGGGCTTGATCCCAGGACCCTGGGATCATGACCTGAGCCGAAGGCAGCAGCTTAACGAACTGAGCCACCCAGGCGCCCCTGTCTAATAATTTTCTTAAAATGTAACTATTTAAATAAAATAAAATGGCATTGTGAGGTAAGGTTGTAAACCATGTACTGATGAAAGACATGATAACAATAGCTCATGGGATGAGGGGGTGGCAGCTGAATCATACTGTTGTGAGTTTATTATATTCATGATGTGAGAGGTGTGAAGTGGACCATGGGAATGTCAGGTGTGAAGTGTGAAATTCTATAATATTGACTATAAATAGACATGGATAATTTTAAAATCCATGCTATTAGTTCTAGATTGAATAGTAAAACAACCTCAAAGTTGCAGAAATAATAGAAAATAATAGAGGAAAGAATAGGAAAAATAGAGAAAATAAGATATAATACTAAAAACATATGTAAGTAACCCAAAAGAAGGCAGGGGAGGCTTAACAGAAGAACAAAGAAGCAAAAGGCACAAAGCAAAAGGTGAATAGCAAGATGGTAGACAAACTCAACCACGTAAATAATGGCATAAAATGTTCAAGACTAAATAGTTAAATTAAAAGCAGGGACTGTCAACCTAAATGAAAAAGCAAGACCCCACTGTATGCTGTCCACAAGAGATGAATGTAAATTTGAAGATGAAAGATCAAAAATATATACCATGGAAATGCTATACCTAAGAAAACTGGTGCAGTCACATTAATATCTCATATTAGAAAGAGTAGACTTTGAGACAAATATGAAAGGGGCAATTTATTAGGGAGATACATTAATCCAAAATATGCTCCTAATGACAGAGATTAAATATTCATGAAATATCCTGAAATCATAAAACTAAAAATATACAGGTGGTGAGCTCTTTGACATTGCTCTTGATGATGACTTTTGGATTTGGTACCAAAAGCAAAGGAAACAAAAGCAAACAAGTGGGATTACATTAAACTCAAAGCTTCTGCACAGCAAAGGAAACCACCAATGAAATGAAATGAAGACAATCTACCAAATGGGAGAAAATATTTGCAAATAATATATTTGATAGGGGATTATATCCATAATATATAAATAACTTATACAACTCAATAACCAAAAAAAAAAAAATCAAACAATCTGATTAAGAAATGGGCAGAGAATCTGAATAGACATTTTCTAAGGTAGATATATGGATGGCCAGCAGGTACATAAAAAGATGCAAAGAGTCTCAATATCACTAATCATCAAGAAAATGCAAAGAGACAAAAAAGAAATCAAGTAGGATATATAAGACCTGAATGACACTATGAACCAGCTTGATCAAATTGATATCTACAAAGCTCTTCACCTAAAAACAGCAACATACACCTTCCTTTCAAGGAAACACAGAACATTTGCAAGATAGATCATATGTTGGGTAATAAATTAAATCTTAGTATATTTTAAAAGAATTAAATAATACAACATATGTTTCTCTGACTTAATGGAGAAAGATTAAATGTTTCCTTTTGTAAATCAGGAACGAGGCAAGGATGTCTCATCTCATCACTTTCTATCCTGGAGGTCCTAGCCAGTGCAACAAAACTTCTAGAAGAAAACATAGGAGAAATCTTTATAATTTTGTCCTTAGACGGGGCATAGAAATTACTTACTTTTTTTTTTTTTAAGTTCCGAAATAGAAATTACTTACTTTAAGAGAAAAACAAATACATTGGATTTCAACAAAATTAAGCTTTTCCTAGTCAAGCTGCCATTAGGAAAAAATAAAAGACAAGTTATAAACTGAGAGAAACCAACTATAGTACCTGTATCTAAAAAATGGTTTGTATCCAGACTATATAGAGAACTTTTACAATTCACTAGTAAGAAGAAAAATAACTCACTTTTTTTTTAAAGATTTTTATTTATTTATTTGAGAGAGAGAGACATAGTGAGAGAGGGAACACAAGCAGGGGAGTGGGAGAGGGAGAAGCAGGCTTCCCGCAGAGCAGGGAGCCCGATGTGGGGCTCGATCCCGGGACTCCGGGATCATGACCTGAGGCAAAGGCAGACGCTTAATGACTGAGCCACCTAGGCACCCCAACAACTCACTTTTTAAAAAATTACAATACTTGGAAGTTTCATAAAAGGATATATGAATGCCCAGTTAGTTCATAAGGAATCTTTTAGTCGTCAGGAAGTGCAAATTAAAACTGTGTGTTACCACTTCATGATTACTAACATGTTAAAATTAAAAAAAAAATAACAACACCAAGTGTTGATTTGACTTGGAGGAAACTTTCCTACATTGCTAGCAGTTTTTTGTTAAATGAAATAAACATTTATCAAAGACGCAGTGATTCCACTCCTATGTATGTACCAGATAAAAATGAAAACATGTCCACAAAGAGACTGCAACATGAGTGTTCATAGCAGTTCACTCACAACAGTCAAAAATTTGAAACATGCAAATATCCATCATTAGATAAAATAATAAATAAATTGCAGTATAGTCACAAAATGGCTTATTACTCAGTAATTAAAAAGTGATAAATATCAAAATACTGTTCTGAGTGGAAAAAAACAGACACAAAAGAGTAAATACTGTGTTATGCCACATGTATGAAATTCTGTAACAGGATTCTAATTTGTAGAGGTAGAAATCAGATTAAGTGGTTGCCAGTGGTTGCCAGAGTTGTGTGTGTGTGTGTGTGTGTGTGTGTGTATGCTGGGGATGGGGGATCAAGTGCAAAAATATGGGAGTATTTCAGGGGGTGATGCTAAATGCTTTATATTTTACTTGTGGTGCATATGTTTGTCAAAACTCATCAAATTAGAATATGTACATTTTATCATGTATAAATTATCACTCAGCACTTTGATTTTAAAAATAATAATATTGGATTCAGATATTCTGGATTTAGCCAGGGAGAATACAGAGTGTGTGGCAGCAAAGTTGCCAATAACATCATCATCTCATTCAAGTGTTAAAAGTCTGCAAGGAGTAGGGTGGTCCTTGCCCATTATTTTTTTCTAAAATTTTTTTTATTTTTATTTTTTAAATTTTTTACTGAAATTCAATTTAGTTAACATATTATTAGTTTCAGGGGTAGAATTTAGTGATTCATCACGTTGCATACAACACCCAGTGCTCGTTACATCAAGTGCCCAGTTACCCCATCCCCCCACCCATTACCCCTCCAGCAATCCTCAGTTTGTTTCCTAGAGTTAAGAATCTCTTATGGTTTGCCTTCCTCTCTGTTTTTATCTGATTTTATTTGCCTTTTACCATAAACATAGCATGCAGAGTTAGAGTGATGAGGTGAGTACCTCTATGAAGGGAGTCTGTGGTGAGCCATCATTCCTGCCTTGGTCTTACTAGTGCTCCTACCTCCAGTCTGAAATCACTGGTTCATATCCTTGTCTGGTCTAGTAATAAAAAAAAAAAAAAATGTTTTCAACATCTCTTAAAGGCTTTACCCTGCTTGCAGGTTCCTTCAGGCTGGCCCTAAATACTGAGAAGGGAAGGCAGAACTTGAGTACATTCTTTTCTGAGTATTATTCTTCTACCCCTTCTCTACATCTTGCAAATCATGGTTTTTGACTCCTTCAGGATCTTATCAGGGGCAGGCCAGGGCTGGATGGGCAGAGGAGAGCTTATTTCTCTGGTGTTGTCAAATGGTAGAAGTTGTTAGATTTTTAAAAGCTGACCTCTTCTTTCATGGGACACTTTTATGCTTTCTTTGGACATACACTTACACTTTCATATCTTCCCCTTTGCCAGGGATCTCTCACTTTGTGCTGGTTTTTTACCACTCCTTTATTAGAATCAGACACTTCGTGGTACCCTTCTAACTTTGTCCTTTTTGTATATGCCTGTACTACAGAGAAAGAAAGAAAGTAAGCATAATTGAATGGAGAACATACATTAAGGAAGGAAGGGCCAAGAGAAATGAACATCATCCCAAGTGAATCAGCAACACAAAGAAAAGGAAAGGAGGAAGTAGAAAAATAAAGTGAATAAACAAGAAATAAAATAAAACATATAATATTTCTAATAATATGATAATTCCCCCAGTAAAAGATACTGTCAAACTGAGTTAGAAAGAAAACCCGCAGCTTACAATAAACATGCTTAAAGAAATGTTGAACACCTATGAATGAACCGATACCAGAAAATTAAAACAAAAATAAAGCTGTCCCAGGAAGCAATGTCCACATCAGGCAAGTTGGCTTTTAAGGTTTAATAAGGTCTAAGCACTAAGAGAAGAACATTTTATAATGAGAAAAGGCATAATTTATGAAAAAGATATAATATGACACAACTTATATGTATCAAATAACACAATAGCTGAATATAAAGCCTAACCTAAACTCGTTAGGTTTTATATATGTGACAGACATATACAAAATACAACAATAGAGGCCATTCTCTCTGATCATAATCTAAGAATATTATAAATTAATAATTCAAAGGTGATCTACTGGTGGCAAGGATTTAGAAAAATAGATTTTTAATAAATTGCTAATGAAAATATACATATAAATTTTATTTACATATTTTTATATATATGCAAATATATAAATATATATAAATATCTATATAAGTTTTTTGGAAAGCAACCCGACAACATCTATTTACATTTAAAATATGTCAACTCATTGACCAGAAATCTCACCCTAGAAACCCATCCACAGGAATAAAAGCAGTAGTATGGATGGGTACAAGTACATGGATTTTATTGTAGCATTTTTTTTGATAAGAATATAGAAATGAAGAAAAATGAATGTCATCAGTGGGAAACGGTCAAGTAAGTCATGCTACATTTGCAGTATAATATGCTATACAGCCATTCAACATAATAAATTAGAGCTATAGTTATTGATTCAAAGGAAATTCCATCAGACATTGTTGAGCGAAAAAGGGTATAGGCAGGTATATGTAATATATAGTCTCCTTTTTGTATAACGGTGAAAAATAGCTCTATCAATGTGTGTGTCCCTATGCTCACATATGTGTGTGCATGTATATATTTGGTTAAATGAGCATGGAGAAAATAGAATGGGTTATGGGGAGCAAGTGGACTAGAGAGGTGTTAGGGGAATGTGGATGGAAGATAAGAAGGGGGATCAAGGGAAAAATTCATTTTAAGTAAAATATAGTTAGGTGTGTATTTTATGACTCAGAGATGACCATGATTTCTTATTATGTGAGAAAAAACTTTGTGAACCAAAGTATAGGCATAATTCTGTTTCAGTTAAAAGTCACTGCTTCTCTGTGTCTGTGTGTTTGTCTATCTATTTGCCCTATATGTGCATTTGGGAGAGTGAAGAAAGTTGGTCAGGTTTATGGTTGAAAAGAGGAACGAATGGCTATAAAATCTTAACAAGGTCAAAGAGAAAATGGTAAATGATTAGCTGTGAGTCACAGTAGGGAAGGAAAACTCATGGAAGAGATTTTTGCGTCTGGGTGGCTTGGCAAAATAGTGAAAAGGAGTAGGAAATAAGGAGAAGGAGTCCTTTAAGAGGAACGAAGTTTGGTTTTATTTGCATGTCTAGCCCTGGGGTGTTAGGAGGACTTCTGGTGTCATGGTTGCTCTCCTGAATGGTGGTCGGGGAAGTATGAAAGAAAATCATGCAAGAACATCATGAATCGCTTATTTACTTATAGTTTGTTTTCTGTACACTTCATTTGACTATCTAGTGTGGACAAGTTTTGTAAGCTTATAAGCAAAAAGAGAAACAATAAAGGAAAAACACTCATACTCATGATTGTATAAGACTGAAAACCACATCTTACACACACACACACACACACACACACCTCTCAAAGAAATTAGAAGGCGAACTGCAAACAGAAAAATATTTTGAACCTGTGTGCCAGGGAAACAGTTAACTTCTTTGATATGGAAAGATAAAAAATGTTAAAGAAAATGTTAAATATTCCAACTGAAAAAAATTGGGGAAATGGCAACTTATGACATAAAAAGCATATGTGCTCAACAAACAAAAGTGTTCACATATTTAGAATTACAGGATTGCAAATTAAAATAACTATGAAATGTTATAATTTTGTCTACCAAGGAGGCCAAACTGAAAAATACAGTGACAGTCAGTTTTGGCAAGAATGTGGGTAAATTGGATACTCTCATAGATTGCTGACTGAAAATTGAATTTTGATAGTTCTTTGTGTGAATCTTAAGTGTTGATTTAATATTCCTGATCTTAGATACTCATTTGTGAAAATAAGCACAGATAAATACTAAGATTTTTTTGTGAAATTGTTCAATATGATGTAAATATCCAACCAAAGGGGGCTGGTTAAGTAAAAACAAATGATATACTATGGTGCAGTGATTAAAAATCAGACTTTGAGGAATATTTAATAATGAGACAATATAAGTGTAAAAAAGGATGAGAACTGCATATACACTATGATCATAATTTGATAAGAATTATATTATGTATATATGTATATAATATATAATTGTTACATAAGGTATATAATTAGATGAAGTGTACATTAATAATTATCTAATATATATGTATTTACTGTATACATTTTCATAAATAAGAAGGTAGGTTTTAGACCAGAGAACATTTTACATAAGAGCGAAGAAAATGTTAAGGACTTTTAGAAGACTATCTCTTTGGTTGGGACTTTATTACCTGGATATGCACAGCATTACTATGTTTTAAGATAAAGCAATATAAATTCCATTATGTCAGAGATTGTTCCTGGTAGGCAGGATTTCTAACATGGTTTCCCAAAGAAGTCCAAGCACTTATCCCCAGAAACTGTACACACCACGAGAGAGCTATTCTGGGTGCACCTAATCTAATCACATGAGCCTTTAAAGGATAGAACTTTCTCAGGCTGGTAAGCAGAAGAGAAGGCAGAAGGAAAAGTTGGAGAGATTCAAAGCATCAGGATGCATCCTGTGGTTGTTGGCTTGAAGGAGACCGCAAGGAAAGCGTGAGAAGGAAATGAATTCTGCCAACAACCAGCAAACCTGGAAGAGGATCACAGGACCCAGATGAGAACTGCAGCCCTGACTGATACATTGACTTGGGCCTGGTAAGACTTGAAGAAGAAGAACCAGCTGGGTCACGTTTGCCCAGACTTCTGACCTGCCAAATACTTAAATGAGTATTAAGTCGCTAAGTCGGTGGAAATGTGTTCCAGCAGCAATAAAAAATGAATATATTGCTCAATGTTTAAAAAGTATGTATAAGTAGAAAATGGGGTATGGTTCTTACATAAGATGTAAAAGAAGGATTAAGTGCATGGGCTTTGAGGTCAAATAGAACGGGGCCTAAATTTCAGATTTTTTACTGGTTAGCTGTCTAATTTGTGCAAGTTCTTTGATCTCTCCGAGTCCCAGTTTCCAAGTCTGTCAAATGAGGTAATGACAGCTCTTTTAACAGTTTGTTTTGTGTGAGTGTGTGTGTGTAGTAAACAATATAATACATACAAAGTTTGCTAAAACACTAAAAATTCATTCTATTATTATCTCATATTTGTTATTCCAGCCACCAGTTATGCACTGAGAATTTAAATTTTAAGTCTTTTAAAAGAATGGCATATTTAAACTGTAATTCCACTTCCTTCCCTTCTCTCTTTCTTATCTTGATTTTGACCATATCGACCTCACTATTGGTGAATTCTGTTTTAGACTCAAGGAAGCGCTTTTAACAGTCTACAGGACTCTCATCTCAATAGATTAAAGTGCCAGGCTTCTCACACAAGGGGTACCTGACCCATTGGACTCTCCCTGAAGAAGGACATTTGTTGGTATCTGCCTTCAGTTTGGCACTGTGGACTGGGAGCAGAGTCAGAAAATACAATGAAACTGTCGCTGCTCAAAATGCATGAGCCACATAGACCTTGACTGGGGAGAAGAGGGTGGCTGGGTCATCTCTAGGGAGAAAAAGTTTTCTAAAGCATGCAGACATGGAGACCATGTCCTAAAACTTTTACACTATGGAAATCTCATTTAAAAAAATGTCCACAAGAGCAATTCCAAAGGGCTAGGGGATGATAATATTTAATCCGTGGAGGACGGACGGGGAGAAGAGGACAAGCAGCAAGACTTTGGCTGCTTATGGTATATGATACATGTATACTTCAAAAAAAAAAAAAAAAGATGTTGGGTCAACCTTATGAGATTGATTAATTGATTAATTTATAATTTAAGAAACAGTACTGGAGTGTTGAGTGGCTTAGTCAGTTAAGAATCTGCCCTTGCCTGAGGTCATGATCCCAGGGTCCTGCTCAGTGGGGAGCTTGCTTCTCCCTCTCCCTCTGCCCTTCCCCTTGCTTGTGCTCTCTAGCTCTCTCTCACAAAACAAAGAAACAAACAAAACAAAAAACAAAACAAAACAAAACAGTATTGAAAGTACACTATTTCAGGCCCCGTGTTAGACAATGCAGAAGAAATAAGATGAGCAAGACATATTGTCTGTAAAGAGAGTTTTTTGTTTTTGCAGAGTTTTTGATCTAGAGCAGTGGTTCTCAACTGCGGATGTCTTGTCCCCCAGGGGACATTTGACAATGCCTGGAGACATTTTTGGTTGTCAAAAATGTGGAGAGGGGTGGAGAGGTGGAAGCTATTGCTGGCATCTAGTGGGTAGAGGCCATAAATGCTGCCAAACATTTTACAAAACACGGCAGCCCCCATAACGAAGAATCATCCAATCCAAAATATCAATAGTGCTGAGACTGATATAAAATAAACCATGTACGATATGGAAAAGATAGCTCAGGTGGAAAATACTGGGCACAGACAGAGAACAAAATCTTCTAGTCTCAAGGTATTGAAACATTGGTATGAGATGCAGAGGAGTTTCTTTGAAAACTCGATCCCAGAAAAATAGCTGATAATGGAGAATCCTACCCAGATGTGGGTAGGAAAGCAGATCAGACACAGCTGCTCTTTGTAAATTGCCTCCATGTGGCGTGGCCATTGGTAGAGTTCTACTTGAAGTTCATGCATTGACTGAATTAAAACTGTGGAGGATAGAACACCTTAAAGTCTCCTTCTTACAATTCTTTATTTTACCCCCATTTGTCAGGTTTTATATAAACTCTTAGATTACAGTAGTATAAGCTTACATATCCTCTGAAGTGAAAATCTGTAATATATTTTTTCCACCTTTTGTTTTTAACTCTAGGAAGCATTTCTAATAAAATTGGTCCCTGCCCTATGGACTGTGATCTCAATCTCTTAAAAGAAGACCATGAATTACACAAGAAGGTAAGATGAAAGCTGTAGACGTTGGCTTTGGAAAGACCATGAAAACAGTAGCCCCTGATTATTAACTATGATTTCTTAAAATATATTTTACAGGTAGAAAGTAATTTGGTCTTCAAAGCAGGTTTTGAAGTGTGGGACATGCTAAAGCAGCTGACGTTTGTGAAATCAGTAATGCCAATAAATTTTTATTACATCCGAATCAGACTTCTTTAAGCTGTTGAAGACTTTAGTTAAATTAATCAGTCTACAAGACTCTTTCCAGCTTGGGCAGGGTGATTAGAAAATGTGCTGATTGCACTGTGTTGTATTTGGCATGATCACGGCTGCCATGAAGTCTGTCCAGAAACTGTCTTGATAAATTTATATAAATTACATATCCTGGCTTTTCAAATGTTGGCTAAGTTAATTTTACCAGCATTGCTGGACCCAGTTTTTAGATATTCAGCCATTTTCAAAATCCACATCTACGTAGAGCAAGTGACTTTGGGTTTTAAGTATTCAGAAAATTTGGCCTAGCTAGAAAGTTGAAGTGAAAGGATTGTCCTCCAATCCCTGCTTTTTCCCATACAAATTACCTGAATCATTAATTTTCCACTTTCCTGACTAAATAAGTATAGGTATATAGAACTTTTTTTTAAGATTTTTTTTTTAATTTATTTGAGAGAGAGAGAGCAATAGCACAAGAAGGGGTGGGGGAGGGCAGAGAGAGAAGCAGACTTCTTGCTGAGCAGGGAGCCTAACATGGGGCTCGATCTCAGGACCCTGGGACCATGACCTAAGCCAAAGGCAGACACTTAACTGACTGAGCCACCCAGGCACCCCTAGAACCAACATTTTGCCTTACACTCAAGACAGACTTTAAAGTCAGTCTTGTTTTCATCTCTACATAGTGGGCCACCATCTAATCAAATAAATGACTAAGTTTTTAATGTCTAGATGACCACTACAGCATTCAAAATTGCTATGTTTCTATCACAGTTCATATTAAAAAAGGAAACTTAGGAGTCAAAAGTTTAGTGAAATTTGTAACGATGACATTTGAACTCAGTATTTACTGAGTGCTTGGATATGACTAGGTTCCAGGAAATGTTCTCAGTCCTCTGCATCAAATAACTCATCTTGTTCTCACAGCCAACTAATGGGACAGATACTACCATTATCATCATTTTCCCTATTTTACAGGAGACACAAATAAGGCATGGGAGATGGAATGAGTAGCCAAGATAACGTTGCTAATAAGTGCATAGCTGGGCTTTGAATCCAGACTGTTTCTGGACTCCACATTTGTATTCATCGTGAAATAATACTTGAAAATAGTTGTGAATTATTTTCTCCTTTTAGCTAGGTATACATCGTGTCCTACTTCTTGGGTCGTATACGTTAATTTAAGGGCTAGGATAAGGAAACAAAGAACAACTTGCTAGGAAGGGAAAGGGAAAAAGCTCATGTCCTTTTACATATTACGTATTAAGTACTATTATGTATTATTTTTAAAAAGATGTATTTATTTATTTATTTATTTATTTTAGAGAGAGGGAAAGAGCATGAGCAGGGGGAGGGGCAGAGGAAGAGGGAGAGAATCCTCAAGCAGATTCCCACTGAACACGGATCCCAAGGTGGGGCTCGATCTCACGACCCTGAGATCATGACCTGAGCCGAAATTAAGAGTCAGAGGTTTAACTGACTGGGCCACCCAGGCACCCAATGTATTACATACTTTTATGTATACTCTTTGTGACACTGAAGAAAGGGTATACAGATGAGACTCCCAGGATACTGTGGATCTAATATTAGTCTTCTAAGTACTTTTGTGAATTTTCATACTAATTGTTGAATTTAAACTTTGGAATTAGAAAAAAGGCTTAAACATGTAAGGTGAGAAAGAATACAATCATCCAGAAGAGCTAAAATTCTTCCCTATATTTTCTGGGTTTACATGTTCAATTAAGGAATTCTTTTTCACTTTTTTTTTTTTAAGATTTTTATTTATTTATTTGACAGAGAGAGAGAGAGACAGCGACAGAAGGAACACAAGCAGGGGGAGTGGGAGAGGGAGAAGCAGACTTCCCACTGAGCAAGGAGGCCAATGTGGGGCTAGATCCCAGGACCCTGGGATCATGACCTGAGCTGAAGGCAGATGCCTAAGGACTAAGCCACCCAGGCGCCCCTCTTTTTCACTTTATCTTTAATATTATATTTCAAAAATTGTGAGTCAGTTGCTTGGGATATTATGCTCTTCCCTGGGGGTTGGCCACTTTGAAAAGGTGTCTTAACTGAATAGCTTCGGGAAGAAACTTGTTCTTATCAGGAATGTGTCTCAGTTAAGTCAGTGGTGTGAAAGGAGAGCCAGGCACACACCCATCACCCAGAATCAAGTGACTGAATGCTGTGGACCAGAGCGGTCATACCACCTACTAAACCTCAGTCTAAGACTCTTGACTCCAACTTAAGAGTTTTCCTTTTTCCCTCATCTTGGCATGCTTACTGGAGATTAATTTGGATATTCCATTGATATGAAAGAGCTAACCTAGGCAATTTCTAGGGTGGTTGTGGGCAAATGAGGTTAACGTTCAACTTCACAAGGCATGCATCAGTTTTCCAAATAACACATGACCAGAGAACAGTCGAAATTTGTGGTTCCAAGAGGCCAGAAATACTAGCTCTCCTCCAGAGGGCAGAAAGAGAAGCCTGGAGGGGGGGAGGGGTTGGTTACTCAATTTAGAGGTCTCTCTAGGTAAATTCTAGGCAGCCAGGGATACCTTATCTCTCCCTGGGCATTGCTAATGGAAAGCCTATCTTGACAAATTCTCTGGTACACATATCATATATGAATTCAAGAAAGAGGAAAGAGTATTCTTGCCAGATGGCCTCAGGATTTAGGCTGGTTGAATTTGGAGCTATGATTTTTTTTTTTTTTTGGATGCTAATAACAGCATGGATGAGATTGAACATGATGTCATGTTTGTTTGCTTTGATATTTCAGATGCACCTGTGTTTGTTGGTGTTATCTCTGACTTACAGTTCTGTGATCTTACGAACACAACAAGCCTCTTAGCAGAGTGCCTCCACCCCAAACCTTCCTCCACTGCCTTTTTTAAAAAATGGTGTACCTCGTGGGGCAGGCATTAAAGCGTCCACCACTGCTCCCTTCTGATCTTCCTAGGGGAGTTCAAACACATTTGTAATCCTCAGGATTCAGCCTTTTATTCACTATTTCCTTTTTCTAAGGCTCTCTCTTTTGATGAAACAATCCCCTTGCTCTTCATCTGGCCAGATGGGCAGATGAACAGGGCTCCTCAGAGCCATGCACAAAGACCCTGTAAGGAGTTTGGGGAAAAATGCTGCCGCTAAGTGGAGCTTCGTTGTGCTAATGCTTTTCCAATGCACTGGTACCACTTGCCTGTGAACTTCAAGCTCCTTTCTCCACGCAAAGACTTAACCTTCTCATCCGTCCTGTCATAGACACCCCTCTCCACTAGCTGATTGGGCCATGAAAGGAGTTCTGGGGAAGGAGCAAAACCTCTGAACACAGAGATAGGGACCCTGGGCTTTGCTTCCTATCCTATAATGCAATTTAATGAGCTTATCATGTCACGAGTTAGACAACTTTGAGATTTAATATAAATCTTCCTGTAATATTTTCTACTTAACTGCTTCATCGTAATGCTGTAATAAAAGCAAAAGAAAGGATGTGAAGTGTTCCATTGATCGCCTGGGCTATGTAGTGCATTGTGCCAGATATTGCTTATATCCTTAATATTCTAAAGTATTTTAAGTGCTCTCCGCCCCATACCCTGAAGAATTTTATAGTTATTATCTCCACAGATTCTTGTCTCTACAAGAATCCTGTGATCTATGTAGCACAAATACTATCTCCATTTTTCAGGTTAAAAAGCTTAAGCTCATGAACTTTAAATAATCTAAGTTTCCAAAACAGTGAGAAGACTTGAATGTATGTCTTCTGACCATCACTTGTCGACCCGTTTCACTACAACACCATGCACTTTAATTTTTTAAAATTCTTTAGAACACTCTTGGCTGTCATTTTGTGTTGTGTTTGAGGGGAATGCTCATTCATTGCTTTCTAAACAATGTTGCATTTTTAAAAGATTTTATTTATTTATTTGTGAGAAAGAGAGAGAGAGAGAGAAAGCACGAGCTGGGGGGAGGGGCAGAGGGAGAGGGAGAAGCAGACTCCACACTGAGCAGGAGCCAGACGCAGGGCTTGATCGCAGAATCCTGAGATCATGACCCAAGCCAAAGGCAGACAGCTTACTGAGCCATCCAGGTGCCCCATAAACTCTGTTACATTTGAATGGCAATTCCCACAAACCAAACTTTTAGTTCTCAAACTTGAAAATCATATTCTTAATTTCAGCAATTTATATTTCAATATTTGCTGTTGATTTCTGTGATGGATTAGGGGATGAGTAGCCGTACACAAAATAAATGGAATGTGATGTTCCAGAACAGATTTTGCACCACCAATTCTTAAAGTATAGATATTCATACTTCTAAAGACATTGCTTTTGGAATAATTTCTTTTTAGTGATGATGTTCTTTGGCTTCAGGGTACAGACAGGATCTATTTTCTCTTTCTAATGTTGATGATATCCTAGTTAAAGCATTATTTCTCAGGAATAGATTCAAGATACAAATCTGTGATTGGCAGCTTATTTCAATTCCTCTCTGTGAGTAGGCTCCCACACTCTGGTTCTTACTTGGGAACATCCCTGCCCATACTTACCTCCTTTTTGGATTTAAACCTCTTATTTCTTTGTGTTTTTCTTCCTTTTGGGGCTCATTCCTTTGGACATAAACTAATTTCCATGACTTTCCGTCTTCTAAAACACCTATTTGAAGAGATTTTTATCACATTAACTTACATATTCTTCAAAGGAAACTCAAAGGTTCAAAAAATATTTGTTATTTGTAGAATTCATGGTGTTTTTCTTTGTGATTTAGGAACTGGAGGTAAAGCTCATTGTTATTATAACAGAAGTACTTAATGAAATTACCTCTACTAGGTATTTCTTGAATGTCAACTGTGTGGCTATTTCCATGTTAGATACTGTGCAAGACACAGAGAAATATACTACCTCCCACTTCCACCATGAATTTAGTTGAACAATCAAGATATATATTCATAGCTTAACCAAACAGAAAGCAATTTAATGCATTCTATCATGAAACACCTATACTTCACCAAACAGGAACTTTGGTGGGTAAACCAAATCTATGGTATGGTTCTTAGTGATGCTTTCAACTTTCTATCAAGGGAAATTGAATAAAGTGTCTAAGCAATTCATAATGACATTCCTTTAAATCTCAAATGTAAATAGTTACAAAATATGTTTTAAGAAGTCTAGTATTGCAATTACAATTGCAAATCAATTGTATTTAATTGGGACAATTCAAAACTCTCCATATTTTTTTTTAAAGCATTTTGTCTTTCTTTAACTTACTCAAGGAATGGAGTAATAAAAAAAATAATAACAGTAAATAATCTTATTAAAAATACCATATTGACACAGAAGTTACAGAGGCTAAGAAAGATAAGGAGGACCACATTTATTTATTTATTTATTTAGGGGGGATAGGTTTCTCCTTTTAGAAAAAAAATTATTGAGGTATAATTGACAAGGCATATTAAAATTAGTTTCAGGTGTACAACATAGTGATTTGACATTTGCATATGTTGCAAAATGATCATGACAACAAGTCTAGTCACTATCTGTCACCATACAAAGTTGATACAACATTATTAACTATATTCCCCATGCTGTACATTACATCCCTATGACTTATTTATTTTATACCTGGAAGTTTATACTTTTTAGTCCCTTCATCTTTCACTCACCACTACCCGCACACTGGCAATCAACCATCTGTTCTCTGTATCTATGAGTCTGGGTTTTGTTTGCTTTTTTTTTTTTTTTTGATTCAACCTATAAGTGAAATCAGTGCAGTATTTGTCTTTCTCTTTCTGACTTATTTCATTAAGCATAATACCATCAAGGTCCATCTATGTTATGGCAAGTGGCAATGATTTCATTCTTTTTTATGGCTGAGTAATATTCCATTTTATATATATACCACATTTTCTTTATTCATTCATCCATTGATGGACACTTAAGTCGTTTCCATAACTTTGCTATTATAAATAATGCTGTAATGAACATAGGGATGCACATATCTTTTCAAATTAGTGTTTTTGTTTTCTTCAGATACACTTCCAGTAGTGGAATTGCTGGATTATATGATACCTGTATTTTTATTTATTTATTTGTTATTTATTTATTTATTTATTTATTTATTTATTTATTTATTTATAGAGAAGTAGAGAGAGAGAGAGAGAGGTGGGGGGCCAGGGCAGAGGGAGAGGGAGAGAGAGAAACGCTTAAGCAGACTCCATACCCAGCATGGAGCCAGACATGGGGCTTAGTCTCACAACCCTGAGATCATGACCTGAGTCGAAAACAAGAATCAGACAGTTAATTGATGGAGCCACCCAGGTGCCCCATATAGCTTTATTTTTAATTTTTTGAGGAAGCTTTATATTGTTTTCTATAGTGACTCCAACTGTTTACATTCCCACCAATAGTGCATGAGAGTTTTCCTTTCTTCACATCCTGCCAACACTTGGTGTTTCTTGTTTTGTTTTGTTTTGTTTTTTTGAGAATAGTCATTCTGACAGGTGTGTGGTAAATCTCTTTGTGATGCATTTCCCTGATGATGAATGATTTTGAGCATCTTTTCATGTGTCTGTTGCCCATCTGTATGTCTTTGGAAAATTGTCTATTCAGATCTGCTCCCCATCTTTTAATTGAATTTGTGCTGTTGTTATTGAGTTACATAGATTCTTTTTATACTTTGGATATCAAACCCTTATCAGATATATAATTTATAAATATTGTTTCCCATTTAGTAAGTTGCTTTTTCATTTTGTTGGTTGTTTCCTTCTCTGTAAAGAAACATTTTTAGGTTGATGTAGTATCATTTGTTTATTTTTGCTTCTGTTTCCCTTGCCTTTGGAGTCAGATCCAAAAAAGGAAAAAACAAAACAAAACATTTCTAAGAGCACTGTTGAGGCACTTATCACTTATGTTTTTTCTAGTTTTATGGTTTCAGATCTCACATTCAAGTCTTTAGTCCATTTTGAGTTAATTTTTGCATTGTGTAGGAAAGTGGTCCAGTTTCAATCTTCTGCATGTAGCTATTCAGTTTTCATACCATTTATTAAAGAGATCATTCTTTCCTCATTCTATATTCTTGTCTCCTTTGTGGTAATTTAACTGGCCATATATGTGTGAGTTTATATCTGGGCTACTTTGTTCTATTGATCTATATGTCTGTTGTTATGGCAATACCATACTGTTTTAATTATTATAAGTTTGTAGTATGGTTTGAAATCAGGGAGCATAATACCTCTGGCTTTGTTCTTTTTTTTCAAAATTGTTTTAGCTGTCTGGGGTCTTTTGTGGTTACATGCAAATTTTAGAATTATTTGTTCTAGTTGTGTGAAAAATGTCATCAGAATTTTAATAAGGGTTGCAGTGAATCTATAAATCGCTTTGGATAGTATGGACATTTTAACAATGTTAGTTCTTCCAATCCAGGAGCATGGACTATTTTTCCATTTATTCGTGTCATTTTCAATTTCTTTCACCAATGTCTTATAGTTTATACTGTATAGACAGTATGTGGAAGTGTCTCTCTCTTTTGATGTATTCAGCCATTCTGTCTTTTGTTTGGAGAAGTTAGTCCATTTACATTTAAAATAATTATTGATATGTATGTATTACTACCATTTTGTTCATTATTTTCTGGCTGTGCTTGTAGTTCTTCTCTTTCTCACTTCCCTTGTCATTTGATAACTTTCTTTTGTGTTAGGTTTAGAGTCCTTTCTCATTTTCTCTTGTGTATTTACTGTAAGATTTCACTTTGTTGTTACCATGAGATTTACATATATCACACCAAGTATGTAACAGTCTATTTTGTTGATAGCAACTTAAATTTGAACACATTCCCAAACTCTACATTTTTACTGCCTCTCCCAACATTTTATGTTTTTGTTGTCACTTTTAAGATATTTTTATTTTATATATTTCTTAATCAATTATTGTAGTTTTAATTTTACTCCTTCTGTCTTTTAATCTTCTTAGTAGTTTTATAAGTGATTAAGCTCCTACCTTTATCATATATTTACCTTTTCCAGTGATATTTTTACTTCCATATATTTTTGTGTTGTTAATTAGTGACATTTATTTTCAATTTGAAGAAGTCCCTTTAATACCTCTCACAAGACCAGTTTAGTAGTGATAAAGTACTTTAGCTTTTGCTTATCTGAAAAACTCTTTACCTCTTCTTCAAAACTGAACGATAATCTTGCGAGGTAGAGTATTCTTGGTTGGAACTTTTTTCCCTTGAGCACTTTGAATAGTCATGGCCTCCCTTCTAGCTTGCAAAGTTTTTACTAAGAAATATCCTGATAGCTTTATGGAGTTGCTCTTGTAAATAACAATTTCTTTTTCTCTTGCTGCTTTTAAGATTCTCTCTTTATCCTTATCTTTTGGCATTTTAATTATAATGCATCTTGGTGTGGCTCTCTTTGGGTTCATTTTATTTGGAAATTTTGGGACTCCTAGATCTGGATGTCTGTTTCCTTTCCTAGCTTAGGGAGGTTTTCAGCCATTATTTCTTTACATAAGTTTTCTGACCCTTTCTTTTTCTCTTCCCCTTCTGGGACCCCTATGTTGTGAATATCATTCTGCTTGATGTTGTCCCAGAGGTTTCTTAATTATACCCATTTTTTAAAATTCTATTTTTCTTTTTGCTGCTCCATCTGGGTGAGTTCCATTACTTTCTCTTCCAGCTCCCTGACTCATTCTTCTACTTCATCCAGTTTTGTTAAATCCCTCTAGTGTATTTTTCACTTCAGTTCAATATTCTTTGTCTCTTTTGCTTGGTACTTTCCTGTTTCCTCTCATTGTTGAAGTTCTCACTGTGTTCATCCATTCTTCTCCAGAGTTCAGTGAGCATCTTTATGACTATTACTTTGAATTCTTTATCAGGTGGATTATTTATGTCTGTGCCATTAAAGTCTTTTACTGTGGTTTTTGTCTTGTTCTTTTGTTTGGAACACATTTCTCTGTTTTCTTTTTTTGCTTGACTCTCTGTGTTTGTCTCCATGTATTGGGTAAAACAGCTACCTCTCTCACTCTTGAAGGAGTGGCCTTGTGTAGGTGATGATCCTTCTCATTCAACCTTGCCCTAGCTCTTGGTTGTCTCTAGAACCTTTGCGATTATCTAAATTCCCTGATTTATTTTGATATGCCCCTATTGTTGAGGGTATGCCAGGACCTGTAAATGATCCAAGGGAAATGATCTCATTTAGTACTTCTTTTCAGGCTGATTGGAAGTCAGACCCTCAGGCAGCAGCTTTTAAAGTATGTAAGTATCTACAGCACTGTGGAGCCACAGTCATAATCTCTGCTGGCCTCAAGACCAGGATATCTGCAGGTGTGCCCTGGACAACAGCTGCAAAACATCATGGCCCCAGACAAGTGTAGAACTATGTTTTGGGAATTTATCAAGCTGTGGTGAGGCCAAGCAGGTGGGCAAGGATGGTGAAACCATGCTTATTTTCCCTGAGAGTGACTCCTTAGCTTCTATGTGTGGGAAACCTGAAGCTTATCCCTCAAGCTGAAGCTCCATGCTAAGTAAATAGGCCTTTTTTCACAGGAGGACCTGGGTTGTGTTTCAGTCTGCTGCCTGTGCAGTGCCCTGGTGATTGTGGCCTGGCAAGCATAAACAGTACTTTAAATTGATGGCTGTCATAACTGGATTTTGTTCTTAAGGTAATCAAATCAGTCAATTTCATATTAAAAGAAGTAGCCTTGGGACACCTGGGTGGCACAGTTGATTAAGCGTCCGAATCTTGGTTTTGGCTCAGGTCATGATTGGGATTGTGGGATCGAGCCCCGCATCAGGCTCTGTGCTCAGTGCAGAGCCTGCTTGTCCTTGTACCTCTCCCTCTGCTCCTCCCCAGCTCTCTCTCTCTCAAATAAATAAATAAATAAAATATTAAAAAAAAAAAAGAAGTAGGCTTGTTGAGTTCACTAGAGATTTGATGACAGATCTTTTTCATTTAAGTTTCATTCTGTTTCTCCCGGTTGCTGCAACCTCTGAATTCAAAGCAACATTTTGCAGTTACAAAATATTTTGACTCTGAAGTTGTGCTAAAACTTGTATGAACTGATACCAAGGAATGTCAGGTAACTGACCTCTTACAGATGATAATTAAATACATCTGAGAAGAGTCTAAAGGAAAAAAAAGGGAAAGGTTTTAATACAACTATCTTATAAATGCAAGTCATGTCTACTTTCCTTTTTCTGTAGACCAGTGGTTTTCAAATGAATTTTTATTGGTGGCAGCATTTTGCAATAAAATCTTACAAAAGCCCCCAATATATAAGCAGATGGAAGTTGAACTATTTTGAGAAATAAGGAAAGAAGAGCCCAGGTAGGTTAGTTGCTTCCTCTCCCTACTCCTCACCATCATGGGGCTCTTAAGAATCATTGGTTGAATGATAAGGATCAGTTTCTCCAATAAGACAATGTGTTTGCTAGATCCATCATCATGAGTCACATAATTCTCTGAAGTTCACTAAATTAACTCCACAGACATTGTATGGTCCTGAGTTTAAATATGTTGTTGAAAGTCACAAGCTATGGAACTAAGAAGCTATTAGTGGCAAGGTGAGAATGAAGTATCCTGCTGAAGCAGAGAGCAGAGAAGGAGAAAGAGTCCTAGTGGCCTTTGATTCCTTAGCTGCTTCCCTCCTTCTCTATAGGCTGATTGTTCAAACTTTCCTTCAAATTCCTTTTTGCTGAAAGTGAGTTTATGCTGCATATTCTTTACTTGCAACCAGTAGTCCTAACAATACAAATACCATGAACATGGCTATTTTTTTTTTAATTCCAACAACATTTGTAGAGGTTATTCTATGTGAAATAATGCGAAATTGAACATGATGGTCTCTGCCAGTAGAGACATGATGATTTAGTGAGAGAATGTGGAATGCAAAGCAATCATTTCAGTGCAAAAACCATGGTTCGCTATGCTTCTATATGATCAATGATTCTACATGTCATTCTGGAGAGAATGTCACTGAAACCAGGTAAACTTTCTATCTGATGTCTGCTAAAATATTTTATTTTTTTATTTGCTTAATTTCATGGATAAGGGAGAAAGTCTGATCAATCACTCAGTGAAGGAAAAATCAGCTGCTTGGAGAACTACAGAAATTGAGGATTATTCAGAGGATGCATCTTACTTGGAGGAACTGGAAGAACACAGATTTTCAGTTTGGTGAGTAACTTACCCTGTCTTTCTCTTTTCAAGTTTAAGTTCATTGAATTAAACAAGTCTTTATTCATCCTATTCTTTTATTCAACAAATATTGATTGCATGTCTATTACAGGCTATATGATATGTACTGACTTGGGAAAGCTCATAGTCCAATGAAGTATATGGATGCTTAAAAACATCAATGTGATGTGATAGTGATATAAATAAAAAAACACACAAAGTGCTACATACACACATGGAGAAGTTGATGGCCAAGTTTCTATGAGAATGGACAAGCATTCTCATAAAAAGTTTGAGCCAAATCTTAGGGAGAGAAATGCAGTTGAAAAGTGGTGACAGTTTGCTGTGGGCAGCATCTGGAAGTGGAATTGGGAGCGTGGCTGGGGTGGAAATGTGCTGTAAACCTTAGTTCTCTTAAGATTCAAGCAGATGGTAGTTATTGCTCTCTTTACCTGGTGATGTATATACAGGTGTATCTGCAAGCATACATGTAATAAATATTTAAAAATGCATAAAAGAGTGAGCAATGGAGCCTCTTAGCAGTAATGATTATAGGATTTTGCAATGGTGGGATTTGTCAAGGGTGGGGGGAATGAATGCCAGTAAATGACAGTGTGACACATGGAGTAACCCAGGAAAGAAGAAGAGACCAAGGAGCTATATTCAAAGTCATCCATTCCAAACCACTGCCTCCCTGCCTACCTCAAGATCCTTGCCCTGAATGGTTTCCCCAATGGGCAATTACCTACCCCCTGACTTAGTCCCAAAGATGTTCTCTTACTCTTCCATCCCAGAATGACCATTGGGAAAATATAGTATCAGCTCAAATTTCGTTTATCCAGTCACAGTTTTAATAAGTTCTACTGGTTTTTAGTTAAATTTCAAAGTTTAAATACTTTTCACCAATGCTTTCCTGAAGAAATTGAAATGTGGTCTCCAGGCTAACTAATGAGTCATGTTCTGAATCAAGAGATGCAAGACTGTGCTTCAGAAACATCAGGCAGGAATGGGAGCCAAGGAGTCCAGAAGATGAGAAATATTCATACTTCTTCTAGAAAGAAAAATAATATACAAGAAATGCTCTAAGTCTAGACTAGAGATTGGCAAGTACAGGTCCCAGGCAAAATTCTGTTATCCATCTGTTTTTGTTAAAAAAAAAAAAAAAGGTATAGCTGGAACTGAGGCATAGCAGTTTGGTTACATATTGTCTTTGTTTTTCTGTATAATAACAGAATTGAGCAGTTGAGGCAAAAGCAGTATGACCCATAAAGTCTAGAATATTTACTATCTAGCTCTTTACCAAAAAAGTTTTTCACCCTTGCTCTACACTGACGTAGATATTTCTCTGTTGTTCACTCATGACATTCACATTATTTTTAAGATATTTTTATGCTTGGGGGCACCTGGGTGGCTCAGTCGTGAAGCGTCTGCCTTCGGCTCGGGTCGTGATCCCAGGGTCCTGGGATCGAGAACCGTATTGGGCTCCCTGCTCAGTGGGGAGTCTGCTTCTCCCTCTCCCACTCCTCCTGCTTGTGTTCCCTCTCTCACTGTGTCTCTCTCTGTCAAATAAATAAAATCTTTAAAAAAAAAAAAAGATATTTTTATGCTTGGGGTGCCTGGGTAGCTCAGTTGATTAAGCATCTGACTTTGGCTCTGGTCATGATCTCAGGGTCCTGAGATCGAGCCCCACATTGGGCTCAGCAGGGAGTCTACTTGTCCCTCTCCCCCTCCCCTTGCTCATGCTCTCTTTCTCTCTCTCAAATGGATAAATAAAATCTTTTTATAAAAAAGGTATTTTTATGGTTATTTCCTTTATCAGGTTGGGGCTCCTTGTGTGTTTTGGTTATCTATTGCTGCATGATGAATCTCTGAAGGCTGAGTGTCTCGAAATACCAACCATTTTATTTGTTCACAGTTCTGTGGGTTGAGAATTCAGGCAGAGACACATGATGAAAGGCTTGTCTCTGCTCTACCATGTCTGAGGCTTCAGCAAGTTGGCTCAAATGGCTGGGGTCTGGCTTGAATCCTTCCACTGGGACCATGTGTCTGGGATCTTGGTTCCTGCTCTCATCTGAGGTCCTCACTTTTCCACACGGGTCTCTCTCTGCTGATGTTTGGGCTGCTTCTCAGCATGGTGCCTGGGGTCCAAGTAGCATCTTTCCAAGCAGAGGAGGTGGAAACTGCAGATACCTCAAGGCCAAGTTATACTGTATTCTATTGGTCGAAACAAGTCACAGGGTCAGGCAGAGGAGGAATAGATTCTACTTCCTGATGTGAGAGCAGAAAGGTGGCATTGCAAAACACCATGTTGGGATGGAAGAAATCGTGTGGCCATCTTTGGAAGCATAACTTACCACATTTTGCTTTATTTCTGTGTGCACAGCTCCTAGCATAGGGCTCAGCAAATATTTGTTGAATAAAACAAACAGATTAATAGAAATGAAAGGGCAGAGGTGTTATGGGTAAATCTGAGGATGGATTCCAGTTTTGCCACTGCTTGTAACCTTAAACAATTTACTTACCCTCTCGGAAACTATTTTATCCTGTATGAAACTGAGATAATAATACCTGTACTTGAATGCTGTGGTTCTTGTAGAAGTTGAAAGATCATGTATAAAAATCTAACATGTAGATTTTTCATACAGGCAACTAATATTAACATTAATAATAATAAAATTTAAGGAAAATGTCTTTTCCAGAGATTAAAATCGAGGCCAAAGGTCACACTGGCATGATTTCTCATTTCTCACATCTGTCTTCCTTTCTGGTCTTCAAACACACCAAGCTCTTTATCACATCAGGGACTTCGCAGTTGATGCTTCCTATGTCTGAGATGTTCTCTCCATTCTTAGTAGTATGGTTACGGGCACAAACTGTAAGCCTCCCCAGAGAGGCCTTTCCTGACTACCACCCCTCTTCTGATTATTTACTTTCTTATCACCTTGTTTTCTTCTTTAAAGTACTCATCCCAGTTTAAATTAATCTTTTATGGTTATTTCATTTATTTACTGATTTATGCTTTTTTCACTAAACAGAAGCTGTAGGCAGGAAGGAACCCCTCTTATCTGGTCACTCCTGGGTCTCCAGGCCTTGCTTCTAGAATACCTGGCTTATAATAGGCAATCAGTAAATATTTACTGAATGAGTGAGGAAAAGGATAACTGAGTGATCTGTCAGCTTCTCTCTCTCTCCCAACTCCCTTGGTTGTAATACCTATTTATTTACTTTCAATCTCTCCCTTCTTTGAAATTGCTACCATTAAAAAAAAGAAGTAATATGGGATAATTAACCACTATAAACATTTCTTTTTAAACCAGGATTGAGGCTATGGGGGCTGCTGAGACTTCTATAAACTTGTGTTTTAACTGGTCTGAGATACAATCTGAACAATTTCCTTGATGTTTTATTAGAGCTGGTAAATCATTTATTGGGGCAGCCTTTACCTAAATCCTCTCCAAATCCCCATAAAATGCATTTAACACAGAATACTGTACGACCCAGCTTCAAAGATATATGTGACATTGTATGAGAAGTATTTGCTTCAGTGCAGCAAGTTTGAACGTATGCATTTTCTTTCTCTATTTCTTATATGGCCAATCTCACTCCACTTCTCTCCTTCCCCTGTGCCTCATTGTAACATGCTGATTTGGGTAAATCTTGTAGATTGTTAAGTCTTCAGTCAATCACAGCTTCCAATTAAAAAAAAAATGTATAGGACCTTTAGCTAGTCAAATGCAAGTTTATCTTGTTTGTAGCTGTCAATTAAAAAAAAAAAGCTTCCAAAATATAAAACTGTTAAATTTTCTCAACCAGATATATGCTGGGGTGATGGGAAGACTGTCTTCTGCTTATATTTTGAGATAACATGATATATCCAAGGTATCCCTCCATACTTTTGTAGTACAAGATTTATTTCCAGCATCACTCATTTGGATGTGCAGTGGTTGGCTCTGTTATATACTCCCCTAACACCCTGCACATTTTCTTTGTGCTCCTTGGCTCACCATGATGAGGTGTTCCATAGTCCCTTTTTCTCATTAGACTGGAAGTTTAATAAATTTCACAGGGGTAGAGATTAAGTCTCTCATGTTCTTTCTGGTCTGGCCACAATGATTGATAAATTGCAAGCACTTAATAAATATTTGCTGAATTAAAACATGAAAAAATAAGAGGAAAACAAGATTATTGGCATTTCCGGGGCTCTTGAGTGGCTCAGTTGGTTAAGCATCTGACTCTTGGTTTTGTCTCGGGTCATGATCTCAGGGTCATGAGATGGAGCTGTATGTCTGGCTCCATGCTCAGTGGGGGGTCTGCTTGAGATTCTCTCCTTCTCCCTTTGCCCCTACCCCCACCCCCCACTTGAGTGTGCGAGCTCACGAGTGTGCACTCTCTCTCTCTCAAAATAAATAAATCTTAAAAAAAAGAGAAAGAAATGATGTTAGAAATTACAAGTACAGTTGAGACTGTGTTGGGATAAAATTATATGCATCCATAACAACATGCATTTCTGTTCAGTTCAAAAAATAAATATATTTTTTGGGGGAGTCCACTGGGAGCTTTATTTTTCATTTCATTTCATTTCATTTCATTTATTTACTTATTTATTTATAGATAGCGTGAATGGAAAGGAGAGGCAAAGGGAGAGGGAGAGAAAGAATCTTGAGCAGGCTCCATGCCCAGTGCGGAGCCCGAGGAAGTGTTCGATCTCAGGACTCAGAGATCATGACTTGAGCCAACATCAAGAATCTTAAAAAAGTCTGGTGCTTAACTGACTGAGCCACCTAGGTACCCCTGGGGGCTTTTTTAAAATTTATTTTCCTATGAGGGAAAGATTTCAGTGAGAAAGTCTACAATGTCCATTCTGTTAATTACATAAAAACCACTTATTTGCCTGTGTAAACAGAGCTATAGAATCTCATTGCCTATGGAGTGAATCGGATTTCCTGGGTCCTAATGCAGTGCCTTATTCTTGGCACAGTGACTTCTTCACAGAAGTAAACCAGATTATGTGTTAAGTTCCTCTGGAAGTTAGTGCTAACGACTGCTTCAAGGCAGTGGTTGAAAGAAGTTAATATAGTTTTCGGAGGTACCTGACTCCCAACTGGGGAGAAGATTCAGTAACAAGACAATCTAAAAATATTTCTGTTACTATTCAGATACGACTAGATGGGTAAATGACTAGAGAATCACATACTTTTAGAGCAGGAAGGGGGCTTGGGGATTATTTAGTTCAGCCTTGTCTGTTTATGCAAGTACAAAGCTGAGACCTATAGATGGTAAGTGACTTGCCTTAGTCATACAGCTAATAAGTGATGGAAATGGGACTAGAACCCACTTCCTTTCAATCTTAATCCAGTCCCAATTATAAAAAATAAATTCTCCCTACAACTCTGCTAGTCGTTTTGTAGTTTCCTGTTTTTATCAATTGCAAGCTGCTGTGATACTCATTAGTACTTTGAATAGAAAGTGCTAATTCTTGGGAAAATGCATATAATGGATTAATGTCAGTTTTCTTCTGCCATGGGGGTGGGGAGCGGGCAGATGCCTCCATGTGTGTAAAAAGCACGCATGGCTGGCCACACAGAGTGTTCTCAGCCAGTTGTTTATGTGGCTGACCTGAGTTTGTTTCTTAGGGAAGGTATGAGTTAACGATAAACATCGCAACAGGAAAGTTATTCTTTAATAAAAGTGATACACTTCCCTTTTTTATAACACACATGTGATTTGACGTTGAAATAAAATGCAGATGCTACTTTGATTGGCGTATTCCCTGTTGTGCTTTTCCAAAACACCTTCACATATGGTCTGCCTCATTCCTGAGAAATGACTTGTTGTTTATGTCATACAAACAGAACAGATTGATTTTACAGTGAGTAAGGAGGATGATGAATTGTACGTTGGAGAGAAATCCTTGTCTCGGCAATCTAAACACTTGAAAATAAATGTTGCTTTTTGGAAAAGGCTCTTGTGATACACCCACGATCCCTGCATTTCATGCCCCCTTTCTAGGGGTTAAATGGATACACACATGCAATCTCAGCAAATAGGAAGTGTACTTATAGTAACCTCAAGATATCATTGTTCTTTTCACCATTTAAACATACCCGTGAGACCGAACAAATCAAAAAAAATGGCAAAGTTATCCCAAAGAACCAACTCCAAACATCTATTTTCAATATTGTATCTGTACTATGACCAGAATAAAACATTTCACATTATTATTTCTTTATTGGTCAAGTCAATTTTAAATATGAAATTTTTATCAGAAGCTTTCTTGGAGGTCTTCAACTTTTATCCCATCAGGATTATTCTGCACAAAACACTGAAAGTAATGTTATGCCCTCACTCCTCTGACAATAGGCTAACCACAGCCATTTTTGCAAAATTTTACAGTTTATCAATCCCTTAATCTTATTCCCGTATTTTTTAAAATTTGGTGCTCAAAATAGCCTTGTGAGATAATACTATTCACCTTATTTTACGGATTATATAAGGGAAGTCCAGAGAGCTCAGGTGGTTTATTTACCAGCACTCAACTAGCTGGTCTGTATGTATCGCTCTCCTGTTCTCTTTCCACTATGGCTTCTCCTCTAGCATGTTTCTACTATAACACTTCCTGGCTAGCCTCTGTTTCATATGTAGATTTCACTTTGTGCATTTTGCCGCTTTTACTGTTTTAAGTTATAGTTTACTGGCATGTCCCACAGAGTTGGGTGAATGTGGGGTGAAGATAAAATGCCATGGAGTTAGTTAGTTGCTAAGTCAGTTCTAGAATGACCCAGCAGAGCCAAATCCCTGTGGAGGTACATTCCTTATAGTAATTTATCAATGATCCACATACAATTAGATACTTATTGACTGATGTTTTTATCTTATGAGGTGTGGCTAAAGCATGACCATCTATTCCTATTGAGACGGAATATAGGTCCTGGGGCCGTAATACCTAAACTCAAGAAAATTAGCCTTATAAATTACTAGTTGAGTAAACCTAGACAAGTTTCTCAAACTTTCTGTACCTCAGTTTCTGTGAAAATAGTTACAGGTTTTCCCTGCTATCCCAAAGTAGGTGTTCCTATGAAACCTTTTGTAAGTCGAAATGGCACAAATCAAAAACGCAAATGTCATTAATTTATATGCCATTAATTTTTAAGCATTCCCAAATGCCCAAAATTATCTCTTTTAGGCTTTTCTGATACCTTAGGACACATCTCGCCAATGGATGCACAAAATAAGTTGAGATAAAGCCCAGATGCTCACAGCCACAGTTCAAAGCTACGGCGGCTTGATGCTGAGATGCTGAGTGTAGTTCCCGGGGAAAGAGCTTGATGGCACCACTCTTGCTGCAAAACAAATGCTGACTGCTATTTTCAATTTTTGCCTTTTTTCATAAAAGTGAAAAATGCTCTTCAGATTTCTTCTGGTTTGCAAAAACAGGACCTAATGTAGGTCTTTAGTAAATGTAAAGTAGCATAACTTGAACTTTCAAATAGCAGGGGATACCTGTGTCTGTAAGATAGAGCTAGTACTATATGCTTTATTTTAGTGAGTTCAAATATGTATGTAAAACAAACAAACGGCCAAAACAAAATGGAACAGTGTAAATGCTCAGAGAACATAGTAAATGCTCAATAAATGTTAGCTGCTGTTATGAGGTTCCCTTCTCTCTACTACCCTTCACAACTATCTGCTTTCCAGCCTGTATTTAAACTATTAAAATAATGACCTGTTTATTTTTTTGGAAACAAATATTTGCTAGTAACTAAAATACTTGCAATGGGAAAATAAGATATTCAGGGTAGAAAAGAGATACCAGAGGAATAGACATAATGTGTTAGTTTTCTATTGCTGCATTACAAATTACACAAACTTAACAGCTTAGAATAACATTCTTCTTCTCCTTCTTCTTCTTCTTCTTCTTCCTCTTCTTCTTCTTCTTCTTCTTCTTCTTCTCCTTCTCCTTCTCCTCCTCCTCCTCCTTCTTCTTTCTTCTTTCTTCTTTCTTCTTTCTTCTTCTTCTTCTTTCTTTTTTCCTGTGGGTCAGGAATCTGGGCACAGCTTAGCTGGTCCTCTGCCCAGTATCTTAGGAAGCCATACTCAAGGTGTTAGCTGGGCTACATTTTCATCTGGAGGCTTAACAGTGGAAGAATTCCCTTCATGTTCATTCAGATTATTGGCAGAATTTATTTCCATGTGGCCGTATGAGGAGAGCCTTGGCTTTTTATGGCCCACACTTGCCCACGGTTCCTATAGGAAGCCTGTAGGCCCACACAGTTGGGGCTTCTAAACCCACAAGGGGAGTCTTTCATCTCAGGGAAAACCCTTCAGGCTTTTACCTGATTAAATCAGGACCTCCCGGGATAAATAGGGTTTGATTAACTCAAAGTCACCTACTTGAGATCTAACTACTTCTGCAAGATCCCTTCACCTTTGTCATTTTCTATTGGCTAGAAGCAAGTCCTTGGTGTCTTCTGCACTCTAGGAGGGGACTGTACAGAGCATGAACACTGAGGGGCCGGAATCGTGGGGGCCCACTCATGATGTTCTCATCTGTCTGTGCATATAGGAAGATGATGGGGAGGCTGTGGCTCTTTGTAGTACTGGGCAACTGTCTCTCTACTAGTAATAAAATTAAGCACCACCTATGGAAGATTCCAATCCAGTTTGCCTTTCAGGTGATAGTTGTGTCTGCTTCTTTCCCAAGTGTGGGCCTGAGGCTGAGCAGACCCATGTTCACGTCCACGGGTGGTTCCCAGCAGCCCACTAGGCTGAATATGCTCCCTTCTTCCTCTCAGAAGACTTTTCAGTTCTTTATGCCTTGGTCATGGACAATGAGCCATCCTTTCCCCCTCTGACCCCTCTTCTGTCTGTACCCATTTTTGCTTCTATAGATTGGTTTTAGTTATATTTTCATGAATAGTGTTTTCTTTTGGTTTTAAGTTTCATGTCTGCTTTTTATAGTGTTGTTAGTTCTCAAGGGACTCATTTTAAAAGCTAAAGGCTACTCACTAACAGAATTTCTCCCTGTTCATTTAAAAAATATATACTTAAGAAGCTATAAGAGCTTCAATAAATGGTCTTATTTCCTGGACTCCATAGTTCACTAGATTCCTAGACTGATAAGAAATACCATATCACCTTTTTCTTTATCTATATCTACCTAAGTAAAATAGTAAAACAAAATTTACTTACCATCGACATCTACTGGGGTACTTTAAGGCTTTTTGACCTTTCTAACTTCCCTTCATATAAAAGCAGAATTATGTGTTGTGGTGGGCACTGTTGGTTGCACCCAGCATCCAGTCCTTTTGCCTGTCTTTCTAACTGGTAATGCTGCCTCCAAAGACTGAAAATGGTAGACACCTGCCCAATCTATCATGCACTATGGGTGGTCATGGACCCACTTCTGGCCATTGAGAGGTAAGAAGATCGCAGCTTGGGCTTCCTTCCATTGTGGAGAGAAACAAGTAAGAAAGGGAACCCCTTTTTGCCGCTCTCTCATTTCTTCCCACTGGGGCTGTTGCTGTATGAATGTGATGCTGGAAACTTCTGGAGATATTTTGCAGCATGAGGAAGAAAATGGAAGAGAAACCAACCCAGCACCCTGTTATTTTGAACCATTGCTTATGACCTCCTTTTACCTGTTGCAAGGTTTTTACATGAGGCAATTAAATGCACTCACTGCTCAATACTCTTGGATGAACATTCTGTTGTTCATAGCTGAAAGTAATCTTACTGAGACAATGAACCTGTCTGAATGTGGTTCTGATACATTGAGGAGCAGGTGTTCTTTCTTTCATTTACTATTTATCAGGTTTACTTAGTGCCCTAAATTGTGGACACATAGTATTAGAATCCTTTCCTATTGCCTGAGATCCACCAAAGCATAGTGTGTAACTAGTTGCTTTTTAGTTTAGTACAATTTGGAAAATGGGCACAGTATGGTGCAGGAGATTTTTCTCCGTGGATACCACAGTGATTCACTTGGGAAGGTAGAAAATGAGGTGAGTAGAATTAATTTAGCCAACTGTCTGGAAACCTAACATGACATCAGTGATAAGATTTAAATATCCAGGAGCTTCAGATTATGAGTCAGTCCAAATTCAAGCTGCTTGATTTAAAAGATGGAAGGACAAAGCTGGGCATGAAGCAATGTAGGGATTTATTTGATGCAAAAACTCAAATGACCAGTAAAATAGATAATGTTCTGTTGTAATCATTTGCAAGCAGCATCAAGAAAGCAATTGAGTGGGTGTATTTTGAGCTTCAGGCATTGTAAATTCTCTCACTCTCATATACTTTATGCCTTCTTTAATAAACTGGAGAATCTTGGGCCAGCTTCATCTGTGACGGTAGGTGGTCATTCATTTCACAATCCACTAATTTTCATGATTATTCAGTATTTTATGTTACCTAAACTGCTTTGGATTTTGTCTCACTCAAATTGTATTATGGCAATAGCTTATATGATTTCAGAATCATTAATTCAATTGGTGTTCTTAGTATACAGGAGTTATACTCTTACCTCTCCCAAAATGAACAAGATCTCAAAGCTACTAAATATGCTGATAGCATATAAAATTTTTGAAATATATATCGGTAGTCTGTTGACCTAGTGTGTCTTGTTGAAAAGATGCAGAGTCCAGAGAAAATTCCTAGGAAGGAAAAAATTGACACCAATCATAGTCTAATTTCACCTTAAAGATAGAAATGTGTATCTACCTGAAACTTATTTCTACCTTAACAACTGAATTCTAACATAACATGGAACAAATAATGATAATAATCAGGCTATTTAATATTTTAAGGTTTTTGTTTGTTTGTTTCTCTTTGTATGATGTTTTACAGGGGTTTTGCAGGAATATATTACAAGGACTCCTAATGTTATATTCCATCTCTTTGCCTCATCTTTCTGCTGTAGCCCTCCCTACCTAAAATTTGATGCTTGTTGACAGCTTTCTGCTGAACTGTGATAAAATATATACTAATACTTTCAGGGATGGGCCACTTATTATATTTTAAGGCCATTCAATTAATTTTGGACATTTTGACAATTAAAAACTATTTCCTAATATTGAGTAAATTCCATGTCCCTATTTTTTAAATTATTAGTACCAGTTTGATTCATTAAAACCCCAAGCAAAAAGCCAATCTACTTACTGCTCTGTTTATTATCTATCATCTATCTGTCTATCTATCATCTATCTATCTATCTATCTATCTATCTATCTATCTAGCATCTATCTATATCTATTTATCTATTTCTCTTTGCGTTTCTCTATCTCAGGATTTAAAGATTTGTTAGATATCATTTAGATCAATTATTTATCAGATTATCACATTTCGGTTTCAATATCCCTCCCCATTTTCTTAGCTAATCACCCCGATAGTGATGAAAAACTTACCACTAAGAGAAAAGAGCTCTGCATAAGTGCTTTGGAAGAATTCAAGGATGGGTATAGATGTAGCTTACGTCTCTTAGGAGCCCAAAGAACAAGCAGAGTATATACTTTCCGTTCATGGACTAAAAAATTATTATGGCTTAGTCTACTTGTGGATTTGGGAGACATTACTCTGCTGTCTGATACTTAGCTCTCTTCTTCCAGGTACATGAAAGACTACATTCTCTGGTTTTCCTGTGGTTGAATAAATTCCTTTGAATTATTCTGGCAAAACAGGAGCAGAAAGGGTGTAGGTCCCTCTTGTGCAAAGCATTGAATTGTTAGTGTGAGACCCGATCCCTCCTCTGCCCTGCATGGTGGTTGTGGAGGAGGTCTTGTGTAAAGATGACAAGATGAACAGATCAAAGCAGCTTGGATCACAAGGGTTTTCATATGGAAGAAAACCACACTGAAGCATCCTCCTGTAGCAAACGTTTCATGAATGAGAAATAAACTTTAGTTGTGTTAAGACATTGAGATGTGGAAGTTGCTACCACAGTCTGAGGTAGTCTACATGGATTAATACAGTGGGCAACTCTAAAGGTCTGCATCCACTAGAAACATAAATTTCTTGAGAAACTGTTTGAAAATCACTTGTGATAGGACTGAAGTACCTGAGTCAGTCTCAGCTAGGGATGAGTGAGCCTATTCAAACTGCTCTATCTTTACCTAATAGGTGATCTTATTTAATTCTCAAAATATCAGGGTGAAGTTGTTAATATAATATTCACATTACAGGGGCACCCAGGTGGCTCAGTCAGTAAAGTGTCTGGCTCTTGATTTCAGCTTAGGTCATGATCTCAGGGTCATTAAGATGATAACCTGCCTTGGGTCTGAGCTCCTCAAAGAGTCTGCTTGAGATTCTATTTCTCTCCCTGTGCCCCTCCCCCTGTTCGCACACGTGCGCATGCTCTCTCTCTCTCTCAAATAAATAAATCTTTTAAAAAATAATAATATCCACATTACAAATGTGGAAGTGATATAATTTTCTGTGGAAGTATTTCTAAACTGGGAAAATCCCAAAGGCTTCCGAATGTATAATTCAAGAATGTCCAAGTGTATGTTGCAGTAAGAGGGAAATACTGGATATATATGAGAGTCATATTCTTTCATTCATCAAACCTTAGTCTGTTTTCTACTTAATATACTCAAAAGCCATCTCCCTCTGGTATATTTGGAAAAAACAGCAGTCATTTCACTTCTGTTCCAGAGGTATCATCTATGGTAATACTTTTCCAAGACAGTCATGCTCCTCTTAGAGCTTCCTAGCTTCCCATGCATCTCATTCATTCTGCTCAAGCTGATCATTACCTGGACCTTTGGAATCACTATCTTCCTGAGTTTAACTATTTCTGTGCTGGCCTCTGTGGATGAATGATGTGGTTCAGGCCACATTCTTCTTGATTCGTTTTTTATAAATTGCCCATAATGCAATCAGAGCAGCTTATGAATATAATTGAGTCACTATAAGGTTGGTGTAACTAAAGAGACTACAATATAGGAGAATCACTTAAAAGCTTAATGCTAAATATAACTAGTCTCAGTGTTCAAGGGAGAAGAATCAACCTTTAAGTTAAACCATTTCCGTGATATTCCTTGATGGATACTCCTTACTTCCTAATCCTGACCTTAATCATGAAAATGTCCTTCCTTCTTATTTCTGAGACAGTCTTCACCATCTCTTACTCTGTCAGTTTCCAGTCTCCTTTATGAAAGTCTACTCTCTCTATGTAGGGTTTTGTCCTATGATCAGTCTTCTTTTTCCACTTGGCTAATCCAGAGGGCCCCTAAGACATCAGCAGCAAGTTTCCCAAGGATGACGTTAGTAGGTATGGAATTAAACAAGAGTCCAGTTGGGCTTTGACCTTTCCATGTACATTCCTCTTCTTGGACTCTGTCAGCTTGAGGGACAGCTTTGTCCCCTGTTGTTCCTGATATTTAGCAGGTAACTGTCATATAAAACACATACATAACACATATGCATTCATCTCAAAGCAACTCAAAATGCTCAGAAACACTCCAATCTATGTTTACTTTAAGGAAAAGAAATATTTTCCTAACATTTCACTGATTCCCTGCCCTCAAGGATGCTAGTAATTTGCTCTATGGGACACAACAATAGCAGTTCCCAGAGACAGCTCTTCTTTTCAATTTAAGTTCAGGAGTTCTCAGTGCTCAAGAAATGTGGCCCATTAGAGGGCCAGCCTCCCACTGATGTCCACTTTTTAGCTATATCAAAACCCAGATGGAACATTACAGCTTCTGTTTACCTTATACTCAGAAACATTCTCAGAAAGGCCATCTTTCTCACTTCCCTGTACAAAGTGTGGGCTGGAATTTGGGAAAGAAGTTGGTCTTCCAAGCCCATTATAAATCTGACATTAGTTTTAAAACAATTATTGGCATACTTTTCTTGTGTCAACAGGAACTGATATGTGTGCTTCTCCATATTTTCCTGTTATTTGATGATAGTCCATACAATTCTATAAATGCAGCAATGCACATGAATTTGGGGGGAGTCACTTCTCTGTTTGTCTGACTACAGTGAGAGGACATCCTGCCATCCACCCATTCAGTAAATGAAAATAAAGTTCTTTTCCTTGTCCTCCTGACCACCATAGTTCTGTTTAAATTATCATTCTCCCTAACACACTGTTTTGAATTTGAATGTTAGAGATAGCAATGGACACCCCCACCCCACACCTCATATCAGTTCCTAAATAGTCTATATCCTTTCCTTATAACATCTGTAGCAAACATCCCTTCTTCATTTCCTTTTTTATGGCTAAATTATTATGATATTCTCTCTTCTAATCTTTGGACTTCCAGAAGCTCCATTCAATCCTGCATTCTACGAACTATATAGAATGAAGGATTTTTTTTAAAACATGAATTTCTTCATGCCTTCCCTTTGATGTCAGTAATAACTAACTCTTAGTCAGTGTTCCCTCTATGTGGGTGCTATTCTAACTGCTTTGTATCATTTCATAAGTCCTCAACAACTCTATGAGGTAGGTAATATTATTATCCCCATTTTACAGAGGAGGAAACTGAGGCACAGAGAGATTTAGTCAATATTGTCATAGTCATATAGGTGGCAAGTGGTTGAGCTGGAATTTAGACCCAGACAGTATGAACTCCAAACCTGAATCACCACGCTGTGCTGCCTCCAACTACAAATGAAAAAAAAAAAAACTGCTTTAAAAAAATTCTTCAATCTAGCAGATAATATGTTAAAATTATTTAGCAGGCAAGGATTCCAAATGTCAGATAGGCACAGTTCTTTGGCATAGCCAGTGAGTCATGTGGCATAAACCTGCTTAGGAGAAAAGCCATGAATCACAATGAGGCTTTTAGAAATGTGGTCTTTCCTACAAGAGCACAGGGGGAAGAGTTGCTCTTTTTTTCTTATTCTTTTTTTTTTTTTTTTTACCACTTTGGGAGAAACATTTGTTGCACCCTGTGGATCTAGAACAGGAGAATTGGGTTCAATAATAGTAAAGCTTAAATTTATTCTCATCTTGGGTACCTTTCTGATTCTGGCTGATAGCAGATTGGAATCAAGGGAATAAAAAGAATAGCAGTTCTCAGGATATTTTAAATTAAAGTTGTTTGGGGATTTATCAGTCCTCAGCAGTCTCCTCTAGATAATTCAGTTTATGGATTTAGGAATAGAGATTTTTATTCTTATTTTTAATTTGATTTCTGACCTTTATGCTCTCCTTTCCTCCCCACCCCCAAATATATCAATTTTAAAGCAGCTCCTCAATAGTTCAAGCAAATAATAGGGCAAGTGGTTTGAAAAAATAACTTGGCTTATTTGGGGGTTTTGCCCAAAATTGAGATTTAATTTAGCCTCTCCTACTCTCCTAATACCTCTCTTACTACTTTATCCCTTGCATACTATCTCACCTCACCCCTCCCTCCACAGATAAGGTTAAATAAGTCTTCCCTTTCTATTGACCATTTCTCATTTCCTATCCTTCACACTTCATCCTCCCCCATCTTGTACTATTTTCATATGTCTGTGCTACTTGATTCCATTGCTCCTCTACCTGCTACTTTATTTCTGTAACTTTTACTTGTAAAACTATCATCTATTGGCCGGGGAGACCCAAATCTGAATACCTCCCGTGTTCTAGACCTATATCTCCTGCTAGCTCATGAGCAGTACTTCAAAAGCCGAAAGGCACCTTTTTGAAGTCACCGACATTCTCCATCAACCAGGTCTGCTTCCTCATCTGAAAACCAGATCATTTTTTTCAAATGGTCTCTATTGGGTATACCCGCTCGAGGGTTTGGAATCTCTTTCAATATCCCCTACTTCATTCTCTTCATTGAATTATTGATTTACTCAGAAAACATTTAATGGACACCAACTGTGGTGCTCAGTTCTGTAGATACAAAGATGATTAAAATGGTTATTTTATGATGGTTTAACCATCAGAATGTGTTTGGTATGTGTTTTTGAATATTGTATATCATTATAAAGCATGTACTGTTATTCTGTGTGGATTTGCTTAAAAGGTATTGGGTTATAGATATTCTATTTCTCTTGTCTATTACTTAGCCCTATGTCTTTCAGATCTCTTCACGTTGATGTGTTTAATATACTAATAGTTAAGGTAATGCATGTATTATTCTAACAGAGTCTAATAGCTGTGCTCCATTTCATATGATGCATTAATTTTTTTTTTTTTTGAGACAACTCTCCAATCCCACTTACCAGCAATAATATTAAAGTAAATGTGTGCCATTCTGGTCCCATGTGGCAATTTCTCTGAGAAATATGCCTAGGGCCATATTTCTGGTTCATAGTGTATAATTGCACTTGTACCCACAAGTTCTATATCCACTAAGAGAGCATGAGGACCCTGTCTTTCCATCATATCCTTCTGTATGTGACATTATCCGATCTTCTAATTTTTGCCATTATGATCAATTTCAAATGGTATCTCACTGTTTTAATTTGCTTTTTTTCTAATTACAAAAGAGTTTGAATGTTTCTTTCATATAGTTATTGCCATCTTGGTTTCTACTTCTGTGAAAAGCTTATTCACATACTTTGTCCATTTCCTACTGAGTTTTCTGTATTTTTCTTGTTAATTTGTGGAACATTCTAAGTAAATTCTAGATACGTGTGCCTTATGGTGTTATATTTTGCCAATACCTTTTCTCAAACAGTTATCTGTCCGTTAATTTTTTTCTGCTGGTTCTTGCTAAATTGAAATCCTTCATTGTAATATCCTAATCCATCACTTTTTTACATTATGGTTTGTGCCTTTTTTTTAGGTTATGCTTTAAAGAATGTTCTTCTTCACCCTAGATCATAAAGATATTCTCTTACTTCTCTTCTTCCAGGGTTATAATTTACTATTTGCATTAACATCAATTTGTTTAGAGTTCACTAAACTCCGTTTATTTTAAATTCACATAGCAAACTGGTTTTCCCTTTTCTATCTACTGAAGAGTATGTCTCTTATTATTACATAGGTCAGGAAACTGAAGCTTGGCCATTTAAATAGTGTGCCTTATAAAATAAACAATGAAGAGTCAGGCTGTGATTCTCACATAGGTTTCTTAACCTCAGAGTTTGTAAATGCCCTTTCCCCTGTCCTTTCTATGGAAGTCCCCTTCTACATTGCTATTTCCTTGAAGGCAGAGGCTGTGAATTGTCATGTGTTTATGCCCAGTATTCTGGAGAACAACTGGCACATGCAATGGATGGCTCAGTAAGTATTTGCTGGAGTTGAGGTATTTCATCCTATCACTCTCTGTCCTTTCACCCTCTGTAGATTACCATAAAAAGTTGTAGAATTGGCTCTTCATCCATTCTACTGACAAACTTTTTCCCCATAGTGCTGTCTTTTGATTAGATTGGCCTCAGCCTGCGAAGGCTGGACACACTCCAGGGCTTGCTGGTGGAGATTTGACACCGCCATTTCACTTGAAGAGTGGCAATTTGGTGGCACTAGTGGACTAGGTCCAGCAACTAATGGGGACATCAATGATGGCTTCAAATCTGGGCCACATTAAGGTAATTGTGCAGATACCACAGCTCTGGAGACATGAATTTTCATCTTTATCTTGATGCTACATCGTTGCCACATCCTGAATGACAAGCTTCCCAATGATGCACTCGCAAGCTAAATGAGAGCTGCTGTCTCCTTATCCAGCTGTTCATTGTTGGAGTGGGTAGTATGGAGGAAATTCAGTTCCAGTCTTTGGTTTTCTGCCATGGACGACAGTATTTGGATGCCTGTGTGATTTTTCCAGGTGTTGGCCATGTCTGACCTAATTTCTGCCAGCTCATAATGATGTGGCTCTGCTAAGAAAAATACCAGCCCATCTCTGAGCCTGTTTGCTTATGTAGTTCAGCACAACCATCAGCGTTTGTCTGGAGGATTGCCTTAGAGGTTTTAGTGGTGGCTGACTATCTGGTGGGGAAAGAAAAAGTGTCCGTGAGAACAGAATTTAATTTTTATGGTGATATTTTGAGCTTTGGTTGTAGTATCAGTTCAGGGTAATGCAGGAAAACAAACAAGCAATGAAACAGAAAACATCACATTAAGTCTTCAGTACACCATGCTAACCTTGTGAGATGGAACCCAAGCCTGCACCAATATCAATTTAGCTTTAGAAGTCAGAGGATAACAGGAACTAGGGTCCAATGGGATATGACAGCCTGGGGGAACCTGGAACTTTGTTTTAGGAGGAGCCAAAGAATCAAAAGGAAGATCACTTATTCATTTTTTCATGTATGGAAAGAGTGTACACTTACTTATGAACCCTGACCATGGACTGGGTGCTAAGAATACAGAAATGTATCAGACCCAGTCTGTACCAGCAAGGCACATGAACAGCTTACTCGGGGTTACCAAGTCCATTATTATGGTAATGACATCTTGCGGATGTAGTAACTAGAAGTTAGGGGAGTTAAGTAACTCATGAAAACATAATCAGCTAGTAACTATCAAATCTAGACATTAGATCTGGGTGTTCTAATTCGAAGTCATGTGCTCTTTGCAGAATGATGCAGCTACCCAGGTTATCAGTGACTTAACCATAAATAAATGGAAGGAATAGGTAAGGAACTTCATGCACTGGGAATGGGGCTTCAAGGCAGGATCCCGAGTCACTGAGGAACCAGAGGATAGAGAGTTTTGTTTTATGGGAAACAGAGAAGTAGATACCAGGGGCAGATGGAGCTCATAGCTACAATTCTGTATGCCAACCCAGGGGACATCTTTCATCTATCTTTTAATATAACTCCCTTCCTGGGGCCAGGGTAGGTTTTGGAGTTAGGGTTGGGGTTGGTGATGAGCCATGATATACAGAACTTAAGGATGCTTAGCTACTAAGTTTGGAAGGCTAGGTTTAGAAATCTAGCATGGAGCAAATTAGATAATTTTATCCTTTATCTAATTTGTTTTCAATAAATATATTTTTTAATGACTTCCTCAAGGTATTTGGATGCAGATTTTATAAAATAAGTACTGTTATTAAATCAGCATGCCCTGTTTCTCTTTAAAAACTAAAAGTATCATCAAACCTCAGAGCTGAAAAGGATACTTTACTAACTAAACATTTGCGACCACAAGTCGAACGAAACATATTACGCTTCACATAGACTAACTGTAATTATGCAAAATAAAAGTTTATCTCACAATTGCCATTGGTTTGAAGTGGTTTTATTCTTCTGTACTTTTGTGGGATGTCTCCAAGAGACATCTTAATCTAGAAATATAGCTTAGTTTAGTGGTTAAGAGCACAAGTTATGCAATTTACTACTTGGCTTTATCAATTAATAATGTCCTAGCGTAAGCTTAACCTCTTTGTGATTCAGTTTCTTGGGGCATAATGACAGTATCTATCTCACAGGGATATGGTAATGATTAAATGAGTCCATACAAACAAAGCACTTAGAGTAGTGCCTGGCATACGGTGATTGTCTCATTATTAATATTGATTCTGATTGCTATAGGCTGATCCAAATTCTTTGTAATGCTTTCTCCAGTTGCAAAAAAAAAAAAGGTGGCAAATTTAAGATGTACATTTTTGTAACATTCTAATTATTTAGTTACCTATTGCCTTGTGCCAGAAGACAAGGAATATTTCCTTTTCCATACCCCAATGGGCTCAGTAATACAAGGGAACATATCATTATCTCTTTTCTATGGTAAAGCTTAACAATCCTGGCATCTATGGCGGGGCTGTGTTTTTTATCTTTGCCAACTAATTCCACATCAAGCAGGAACACCCAGCATCTGTGGAATTCTGCCCTGACTATTGCTGGTCCCTATTATCAGAGGTTAGAGAGGAAGGATCTCCCCATCTCTTCTGCCCTAGTGCCAGTGCTGAGATCAATCCTCTTGGAAGCTATATCAAAGATAGCACATTGAAGAGGAGCATTCATTTCCAGGTGTCTAGGGCTCTCTTTGGTCAGTTATGTCGGCAAATACATAAGTTGCTCTGATAGATGATAGGCTGGTCTTCATTGGATGAGGTTGCTGGGCTGTATGGCGGCAAGAGGAAGTGACTTGCAGCTCTGCTGTGCATGATATAACTCATCTTCTCTACATCCTGAAAGATGAAAGGACAGATCCTGCATGTACATAACATACATCAATATAAATGAAACACTATAAGAGGCATCAGTGAATCACTTTATTCCTTTGACCTATACCAAGTAAAATACTCATTTTGCTATCAATTTTGCTCTCTGTAGACATGCATAATTTCTAGTTTCTCAGTGTATGTAGGTTTCCAGTTGAGCCCAAGAACACATAGCAAGGGGCTGTATATTTCCATTGACTTGGAGAAACCCCAGTCAATAGAATAATTCAGGTATGGGGGTACCACGGATAATATTGGGTATTGCTCTTTAGATTTTGAGAAAGGTCTATCCTCTCTCGCCTTTTTAAGTATCATATAACTATATTATGACTTTAGTCTCCCAGGATAACCATTTTTGAAATTTCTCCATATAACAGCTTTTGTGAATCTTCTTTGATTACTCCTAATAATACTGTTCTCTGTCTTTACTTTTACTTTGCAAATGTCTACATATTGAGAAATATTGCAGTTGGTTACTAATTCATTCATTTAACAAAATACTTACTGAATGCATACTATGAGTCAGGCACCATTGTTGAAACTAGGGGTAGAGAAATAAAATCTCTTTGAGAGCCCCAAACAACATTTGGATGTTAACAGACTATCAATAACTACTTGGTTGAATTAATCTATGTAAGAGAAAAATCCATCTTTCTTCTTCATATGCTATTGTTGCCGCCCTCCCCAACACCGTTATAGACATTCTCTTCAATAAGATGAACTGATTAATAGTTGTTTTAATCTGAGATGTAACAAAAGTGAGAAGTCATAGCTAATTCCATCATATATCCATCCTTGGTTTCCCCTCTTCCTGCACTTACTCCAACTCTAATCACCCAACATACATTTTCACATATCTGGCTACAAGTTATACACCTAATGAGTTGGTGGAATCACATTGGTTCTTGTGCACTGAATTACTGGCTAATGTTTTCTCCTTTTGCCCAATAAGAAAAGAAAGACAAATAAAGGGAATCAAGGAGTTAATAATGCTACTCTCCAGATGCTCAAGGATTTGGTCTCAAAGTACTTGGCATTGTTTGGTCCACTATATAAATTGCTCAGTGTATTCCCAGACCAGTCAAGTTTCTCTGTTCTTCCCCAGTGAAATCTTATTTAATGTAAAAAGTAAAAAAAAAAAAAGGTAACCAAAGGCAAAATTTACCAAATCTTTCAGTTTAACTTTCTCTTGAAAGACCAAGGATTTAACATTCTGTGCTTGATTGTTTTTCCTGAATCTAGGAACATAAAATTATTTAGGAAAGAATTCTTAAGTCCAACATTGTGAGCTTATTGTGATCTTGAGGTTGTGACTTTCATTTGAACTTACCAAGAGTATCCTGTCATATTTTTAACCTTTGAATCTGAACAAGAAGTTAATTTTGAGCATGGGGGTACAGACAAGTTTATTTGATTCTTTAAAAATTTTTTTTAAATTTATTTTGTGAATCAGCATTTTAATGTCTCAGAGTTCTTGACAAAACCTATTATTTAAAGATACAAGATAAACTATTTTTACAGGGCTTTTAACTAGCTACTGATGTAATTTGTTATGCATTGTTTACCACTTAATCCCTAAATTATTTTTACCTTTGAAGTTTTGTTTCAATAAATGAAGACCCTTTGACTTTACACTGCCAATATGCTATTTTTTTTAAAGAAAGAAATGCCAAATCTGAATGACTATATTATTTCTCTGCTTAGCATGGTAGTTTCAGTTCATATTTATTATAGTTTTACAAGAATTGAGAGCAAAATTTATAGGGCTCTCTGAAATAGATTCTTGGTACTCTTGGTAACTTCTTCATTCCTGGAAAGACATTTACATGTATTTATAAATGATTTTAAAATTTCACTACACTCTGGGTGATATATGGAATTGTTGAATCTCTGTATTATACACCTGAAACTAATAAAACACCATATGTTTAAGAAATGAAAAAAAAATAAATTAAGGTGTTTGGGGAAAAAGATAAAAATAAAATTTAACTACAACTTAAAAAAAAATAAAGTCAAAATCCTGAGGCTCTGTGAAATAGATCCCTTTTTTAGAAATCTCTCCATTTCCAAAGTCTTTTTCTTATAAGAATATAAGTTTAAGTTTATAGTTTGAGATTATACAAAACAGGGGTGCCTGGGTGGCTCAATCGGTTAAGCATCTGCCTTCAGCTGAGGTCATGATCTCAGGATCCTGGGATCCAGCCACATCAGGTTCCCTGCTCAGCGGGGAGCCTGCTTCTCTGTCTCCTGTTCCCCTTGCTTGTGCACTCTCCCCCACCCCCTTCAAATAAATAAATAAATAAATCTTAAAAAAAAAGATTATACTAAACAAATAAGCTAAATGAATGAGGTTGAGGATGGTCATGAGTGGTGCTAAGAAAGAAGCTTTATGTCTTTATCTCCATAGTCACATATGAATGATTACTAACTACATCTTTTACTTTGCACCCAGTGGTGCCACACTACGTAGCAAGCGAGACAGGATTTTTCTTTCAACTCACATAACTTGATGAGCAAGTGGGTTTCTATCCAAGGCTAGGAGGAAGTGTTTTGATTATGAGTCATTCTCAAGGAGACTTACTCTCTTTTTCCTACAGTCACAATTTTGGAAAGTCATAATTCTGGTGAGAACATTCATTTTCTGCATTGACAGGCTTACAGACAATTGTGTTGCTCTCCTTGTACTCCTTAAAAATCTCCCTAATGCACTGTTAAACTTCAGCAGTAAAAAAATTCTAAAATGAGAGAAGTACATGGGAATGTGCTTCGATGACTAAAGATTAGGTGTCTGCAGTAACACCATTAAAAGCCAGCTTTCAATAACCTTAGAAACAGATCTTTCCCAAGAAAGATCAGGGGTAGTTGATTCTGTGTAGACACTATGTACTAGTACATTTCATAAAGAAGAAGATGGGAGTGAGGGTGTTGATGTTCCTATTAATGGTGTGCAGTGTTTGAATAGTGTTTTACGGTTGAGTTACTACATTCATATATAGTGTCCAATCTTCTAAACAACTCATGGAGGGATGCATTTTAATTTTTCTTTAGCAAGTAAGAAATTGTAGCTCAGATACTATTGGTTCAGTGCCTTGGTCTTATAAGACATTTTTTGTTTCCTTAGAGATTCCGTATAGGGTTTATTATTCATGGTATGCTTTAGTCTTGACTGTAGAAGACTACAGTCATTTGATCAGATAAGTGTTTCCTGGACACTTGTTCTTTTCTCTCCTTTTCCACCCTTTAGCATTGAGAGGTTCTAAGTTACTTTGAAAAACTCGCCTAGCCCGGATTCTGTGACAGTAGCTCTTTTTCATAAGCTCCATAAAATAACTTAACAAACCACCTTTCTGTTTTTTCCAACCAACTCTCCTATTATTATAAGTATCCTTTTGAATGAGCTAATTCATTCATAAGAGGCCCATGACACCCCTTATATCATCAGGCAGAGGCTACGTCTTAGATGTGTCATCTGGCACATTCACAGTAAAGTTTCCCAAATCTTCTCAGTAATCATTAAAATAATGATGAAGCACCACATGATAATTACTTTTGTCAATGGATAAAAATATCTGGGTCAATTTCCAGCTTCCACTCGTTGAGGTTGAGTGCATAAGTTTAATTTTTTGAAAGCATTGTTAATAATACATACAGGCATTTTTCCTTGTGCATTTCAAAAACTGTAACTTCTTGGTTCTCTAATCATGATCACTTGAATCCAATATGATACACAAGATGGTAACATTTCCAGTGGATTCTGAGTGTCACATTTTGTCAAGGTGGTCCTTCCTTGTGTATAACCTCAACCTTCTGTTATTGAATTTAAGTCCTGCACTTTCATATAAATCTTTGCCTTCTGGGGGACATTGATGACCTCAGACACAACCCATGGATATTCTTCTTCATAATTGGTAAGAGTTCTCTTTCTCAGCTTAATACACAGAAAGTTGATTTCTGTGACATATTTCCACTTAGTCTCATTAATGAAGAACTTCCTGTGGGCTATTGTAAACATGGTATTTGAATCTCATCAGCAATTGATAAAGGCCTTTACATGGATGTCCATTTCTGCATACAATGCAATTTGTCCAAAATAAATTCACAAACTAAGATATTAAAACAACTAATACAGTTCTTCCTTACAACAACAATTTATGAAATATATCCCTCTGAATAGTAATTATAAGATCTATCTTGCCAGCTCATAAAATATCTTTTTATATCAGTAAATAATAGGGTGGTGAATAATATTTTGGCAAATGACTAAGCTTAGTCTACATTCAGGGGTCCAGGATTCTTCTCTTCAGGGCTCCATTTTTTTTTTTTTTTTTACTTTAACATGGAAGAATTAAATTCTTTCAAAGTGTGATTTTCTAGAAACTAGGCTAATGGACATCTGTCTTTTGCTTTGTCTCAAAATAGTACTTTTGAGCATTAGGTTTGTTCAAGCTCTAGGATTGGGACTGTCTACTGGTAGTACTTAAGAATAACTTTAACTACCTGATGGTGTTTAGATTTCTTTCAAAATACCATAGGATTTTTATTCCTCTGGGCTCTCCCTCCCATCTTGCTAAGTGGTTCCTCTGCTTAGAAATTCTTCCTTCTCCTCTTGGCCTTTTTGCCTTCTACTCATTCTTTAGATGAGTGTCTTCCCTAAATCCCTATTTTGATTCTTGTAATACTGTATATTTTTCCTTTCTAACACCTATCATTGGTGTAATTTACCTATATTTGTAATTTATTTTACTAATATTTCTTTACTCAATGGACTGAAAACTTACTGATGGAAGGGAGTATATTTTTTCTTACTATTGTACTCTAACCACTAGCATACTGACCCCAGAATTAGAAACATGTAAGTACATAGGCTTGAGAGATGTATCAGTTACCCAGTGGAAACAATCTATCCCTCCCTAGCCATAATTATTCACATCACTTCTACATACAAATACAGTCACCTGTATTTGTCTTATTCCATTATGACATGAGGATCAAATCATCCTGGATCTCAACATGCAAACCAGGACCAGATCCAAAAAAAGCTTCTTGGATGTAGCTACTAAGATATGGGGACTAGTGAACTAAAAAGACAGGTTTTCTGCCTCTTACCCTCACCTCTTATGCCGCACCGCCCGCCCCCCCCCAACACCGTTATGCACATTCTCTTCAAAAGGAGAGGAGCAAGTGCCTGATGTCGATAACTGGTTCCTAGCAATTCTGAAATCCAGCTGGGTACAGGTTGTTGTCAAGTCCCCTATTCCAGAGACAGGAGGGTATTTCTTAATTAGAGTACAGTTACGGTCTGTAAATAGTTCTCTACGCCATTGTTCTAGACTGCTCTTAGCTACCCCTCTGGGCTCTGGGCTACATGCTCTGAGGTATCTCTTGTGTTTGGTAAGAAATTATCCATGTTTGCAATTGAATAGCCTTCTCACCTTGCTTCCTGCCCACCCAAGGTTGCCCATGTTTATTTTGAAGTGTCTTTCTTCCATGCTTTTACCATGTTGATGAAAGTCCACTCCATTAGACTCTTATAAGAAAACCACACCTACCATTCTTTTTTGAAATTATGCTGGTCTACTCTGGATGGCAGGTTGGGATGCCGTGGTACAACATCCCTAAGATTCTTAGAGACCTTTTGTCCTAAGGAGGGGATCTGGGCACTGCCTTTCATTGTTTTCAGGTCTTGAGAAAGGGTCTTACAGCTGCACCCTTGATTTATTCTTTACTCTGAAGCCATTTCTTACTGACAGAGTCTTTTGCTAGCAGAAGATACAAAAGATGAGAAACAGTTTTATTTACCAACCCAGGAAGTCTTGGCCCTCTACATTTCCAGACAGAAAAGTCCTTTTTTCAGCTCCTATCTCTCCTAAAGTACTTTGTTACACACAGCTAGAAGCACCAAACTGGTACATTCAACATTCTGTCTAAGGTTCTCCTTAGTGAGATCTCTAAGTTATGAATGCATATTTTTTACCATAGCTACTACAAGTGATGGTTTTGAAAATTGTTCAACCTCCATATACTATGAGGGACTAGCATCCTTTGGCAGTTTTGTCATTGCTTTTCTCTTCTACTAATAGTTTCTTGCTACTTTTCCAGCTTTCACCCATCAGCCCACCTCCTACCAAAGCCAGTGTCACAAGTTTTCAAGTTTTGTTATGGTAGCACATTTTTGGTAGCATTTTAAAATCAGTTATCTATTGCTGAATTTAAAAAAAAAAAAAACAACCACCATTTTATTTGCCCACAGTTCCTGGGGGCAGCAATTTGAGCTGGGCTTATTGTTATTCTTGCCTGGGATCACTCATATGGTAGCATTCGTCTGGTGGCTCACGTGGGAGTGGGAATGGATGGTCTACAATGTTTCTGCCAATTGGTACTTATCTCTTTCTCTGCATGTGCTATCTCATCTTCAAGGAGGCTAACAGAGACTTCTTCATAGGATGGTCTTAGTGTTCACAAAAGGGCAGGAGCAGCATATGCAAAGCTTCTTTAGACCTCCACTCAGAAGTGGTATTGTGTCACCTCTGCCATAGTCTATTCACCAAAGCAAACCACAGCCCACTCCAAATTCAAGGGAAGGGAAATTAGCTCTATGTCTTGTTGAAAAGAGCAAGAAAGTCACATTGCAAAGGGATATGTACACAGGGATGGCAGGGAATTTTACAACCATCTAGGGTTTAATGTTCAGGGAAGCCAGGCATTGAGGATGCTTTGGGATATGGGATTTATGATAGGAAGTGGACTGTGCACAAATGTGTAAGAGCTGGGGAAGTGATGGTTTGAAACAGAGAGCCCGGGTATCAGAGGAGAAGTCATTAACCAGTAACCCTGGGCATGGCTCAGTAGACAAGTCAGAATTTCTAGGAGAATCTGCTGGGCCATGCACATCCAACTACTGAAGTGTGGAACAGCAAAGGGGAACCCATGGAAGCATCTATGGGAAATGTGGCCTCATGAGTCCACCATTAAATATATGGTGGTGAACATGGGGCCACTGTAGGTCAACAGGGTCAACAGTATAGAAGAAGAGCTATACTTAGTGCAAAGGAGTGTAAGGACAAACTGGATCCTGCTGAGCACATTTGTGACTCACCATCACTGCAACCAACTATGAGAAGACCTTCAGAAGGTCATGACTCTTGCTCTGACCAGCCTCCTCATCCTCACCCTGCCCAGTGACAACTGCTGCCCTCCATCCCCAGTGGTGGCCTGGGCACAGGGGCCAGGGTGACATCTTTGGGTGGATCAACTTTCCTGCCACCAGCCAGGCTTCAGTGTATTGGTCCAGCAGTTGGCAGGAGGGAAAATCTGGCCGCCAATGGGCCTGTGTACATGCAAACTGAATCATGGGGCAGAGTCCCTGGGAGCCTGGGTGAGTCTGCACTAGGCCAGAGAGTGTCTCTACATCCATAGAAGTGAGACATTAAATAACAAAGTAAAAATTACAAGTTGAGAGAAAAAGATGGCAGAAGAAAGGGAAACATGTTATATTTTGGTGCCTGTAACAGCACTTTCTTCCTGCTTTTTGATCAAGGGATCTGTTATGGGCTGAGCTGTGTCTCCCAAAATTTAAAGGTTGAAGCCCTTACCTCCAATACCTCAGACTATGACCATATTTGGAGATGAGGTCTTTAAAAAATGACTGAAGGGACTCATGGGTGGCTCAGTCAGTTAAGTGTCTAACCGAGCCACCCACTCTTGATTTCGGCTCAGGTCATGATCTCACGATCATTAAGATTCTCTCTCCCTCTTCCTCTGCCCCTTCCCACCCCCCCACTTGCTTGTTCTCTCTCTCAAAAAAAAAAAAAATTAGTTAAATAAAAAAAAAAGTGACTAAGTTAAAATGAGGTTTTTAGGATGGACACTGATTCTGTGTTATGGGTGTCCTTATAAGAAGAGGTCACTGGACACACAAATAGACATCAGGGATGCACAAACAGAAGAAAGACCATGTGTGGACATAGGGAGAAGGCAGCCATTTGCAAGCCATGGAGAGACAGGCTTCAGAAGAAACCAACCCTGCTGACACTTCGATACTGGATTTCCAATCTCTGGAACTTTGAGAATGTAAATTTCTGTTGTTTTAGTCACTCAGTCTGTAGCATTTTCTTATCAGCCCTTGCAAACTAATACAGGCCCTCACCTTTTCATTTTGCACTGGTCTCTGAAAATTATGTAGCCAGTTCTGACTTTTTAATGGATAAATTGACCCTGCTTTTGGGTGATTCTAACCCAAGAGTTTAAAGGGAAGGAAACTCAAGGAAACGTAGCTTCCAGCTTTTCCAAGTTGGCAACCCCATAGAGGAAAGCATGAAGATCCCTAGAAAAGCAAATCCATGCTTTTCTGTGCCATAGCAACAGTATTTGGGGCATACCAATTGCATATTTAATACTTACCTGGACCCAGAGATACGGAGACCTAGGTAGACCTGGGTATTGCTTAAATGAATTTCTGTTTACCTGTACCTGTTCAAGGTGTAAAATCTGATAGAGAACCCGAATATCGTTATTAAGTGTCTTTAATTGAAATTGCATGTTGACATTTCCAGTTTGAGTTTTACAGAAAAAAAAAAAAGAAGAACATTTCCTTGTTCTAACACCGTGAACCTTCTGAACTTACATAGGATTTGACGCATATGGTTCTTGTTGCCAGGGCATATGTATAAGACGCAGCCATGATATCCCAGCTACAAACCCATATTCATTCTTTTCTTTTATTGTTAACCTTTGCTTCAATGCACTCACAACAAGATTGTGTGTTCTATAGCAGTGTTTTAACAGTTTTTAAATTTCAGTTGTTGCTGGAAGCACTGTATTGGAAATTAGACATTTTTAGTGATTCATTTGTTGTTGATTTATTCATCCCTCTAGTATATAGATATGGTGTCTCTACAATATGGTTTCCTAGTTCTGGATGTAAGTGCCAACGTTCAGAGCACGCTTCTTGGCAACTTACTGGCCAGAATTGGCCACATCAGCATGAGTGCCTGGTGGCATTTGGCTTCCTACTTTTCATTAAATGGGAAAAGACGGAAAAGGACAGTAATATTTTGATTTCTTGATTAAAATGGTTTCTGAATACTTCATAAAAAAAAATAACTAATTTAAATAGACTTCAGCCCTCAACTTCCCATGGGAACAGCCTTGCTTTGATATATTTGTGACACTCTTGTCATCTTCCAGTAAATACTAGAGCCTTGCTCTAAGTTGTGCAATTTCTAGAAAAAAAAATAACAGTCTGTTTCCTAAAATACTTAAATATCATCAAAACAGCCTAAAATCATTATTTAAAACACCCTGGTTTTAAAAATGTAATTGTCATGGACCTTTTCCTAATGTCTAAGACGGTGCCAACCGGATAAACGGTTTTATGACATATTTTTTTAATATTGGGTATGGAGCAGAATAGAAGTATGAGCCCAGGGTATCCTGATTCCCCGATCAATTCCATAGGCTTTACTTTTCCATTACACAACAGCCTTTGAAAAGGCATTGGATCTTAGTCTAAATAAATGCATTCATAATTCTTTCAATATTAATATTCACCACAGTTATAATAAAATGATCTTGGTCCTTGTTAAAATTTCCCTATTTTCTCTACCTAATAATTAAAATAGCATACTTATTTGTATGTGGCTCTGGAAAAGAAGTCTAAGGAATGTTTTATACCTACGTTGGATTATTAGTATTGTTGTGACCACATTTAATGTTTTCCCCCTTTTCCTCGTTAATTGGGCAATGTTCTAATGAAAGTCTTCCCCTATTAGAAATTGGTTAAAACATAGTACAAAAGGGACCGTGAGAGTTCAGCCATCTCACTTTTCCACGGACAGCAGCTCATAGGATCTTGCTTCTCCATTTGCAGAACGCCATGCTCCCTTCTTTGCATTCTTCAGACGAAGTGGATGCTCAGTCGCTGTTTATTAAACGGGTGACTAATTAGCGATGCAATTATTTTACTGTGATGGTAGCTTTGAGTCAGCATGGTTATTTGTCTTCCAGGTTTTTCCTCACCGAAAACTCTTTCAAGTGTGCGTGTTGTTCCTGTTTTTAAAGGGGAGGCAGTTGGGGCGCCCGGGTGGCCCAGTCGGTTGCACGTTCAGCTCCTGATTTCTGCGGAGGTCATGATCTCAGGGGTCATGAGATCGAGGCCCCGTGTTGGGTTCTGCAATCAGTGAGGAATCTGCTTGTCCCTCTCTCTCTCTCCTCCCCACCACTTCCTGTCTCAAATAAATAAATAAAATCTTAAAAAAAAAAGAAAAAGAAAAAGAAAGGAGAGACAGTTGCTTTTCAGAAGGTGAAGTGATCGGCCAGTTACTGCTAGATGGTGAGCTGCTTTGAAACTGAGTCCTGACAGGAGCTAAAATCCATGATCTTTCCATTAGAGAAGCAGAAAAAAATGGAAGTCTTCTGAAAAGACAACCCCATCATGTGCATTTTCTTATGGTTTCAAAATCCAGCCCAGGGCGATTGTGGACACATCAAGAGACATCCATACCACTACCACTGTGACATATTTACACTGAACCGCAATTTGGGGATCACTATGTTCAATTAGCTCCCTGGTCAGCACTGCTGTGGGAGGTGGTTTCGCACTTGGTCCTCATTTCTTCATGGCGCGAGTGATGATTAAATGCAGATACTGCCCTCTGAGTTCAGCATTTAGAATAATCGAACCGCCGAACTTGTTTATGTGTTTATTAAATCAAACTTTTTAAAGGAAATCTTATCTTTAAAGGAGGATAGACTTTTTTTCCTTCAAGGTTGCAAATTTGGAAGCTCTGAACAATTAGCTCTCCCGGGTGTATAAATTCCGAAAGAAAAATCATAATAATTTGGCATCATATAAAACCATGAATTTTTTTTTTTTTTTAAGCAGAGAGAAGAGATTGGCTTGTTCCTCATTATTTTCTTTTGAAGAAATATGTGATTCAGGACATTAACAACACAGAGCAAATGGGTCTTTTTTAAAAAATTTACTTAATACTTAAGACGTTTTGGGGGAAAAACATTTCCTCTCTGTGAAGAAAAATGAGAGGCAGCTAGGTTTGTCTTGTCCATCCTGGCACTGCTCTTTTCTCAGATTCTGTATTTATATTGTTATATTCTCAAACTCTTTTTTTTCTTTTTTTTAGAAGAGTGAATTTCTTTTTTTTTTTTAATTTTTTTTATTCTTATGTTAATCCCCATACATTACATCATTAGTTTTAGATGTAGTGTTCCATGATTCATTGTTTGTGCATAACACCCAGTGCTCCATGCAGAACGTGCCCTCTTTAATACCCATCACCAGGCTAAACCATCCTCCCACCCCCCTCCCCTCTAGAACCCTCAGTTTGTTTTTCAGAGTCCATCGTCTCTCATGGTTCTTCTACCCCTCCGATTTCCCCTGCTTCATTCTTCCCCTCCCGCTACCTTCTTCTTCTTCTTTTTTTTTTCTTAACATATATTGCATTATTTGTTTCAGA
>NC_138376.1:14532351-14590955 GCF_054177405.1 Leptonychotes weddellii
CCTAAAATAGTGTTGGTTGAACCATAGGTGATGATTAGAAGGATATCCAACATATCCAAGTAGACTCGGGTTGTTAAGGTAAGAGCTGTCCCTTCCCAAAGTTTGGAGGTTAGACATAACTTCCTGCTTTGTGGTATTAGTTTCCAGGTGGCATGGCTTGCACAATGGAAAAACTGCCACAGCTGAATCCCCCAGGGCTTTATGCTTGCTTGGGGGCCTTGGGGTTTCAAAAAGAAGTGAGAACCTCTGTTGGAGACCAGGGGAGACATTACTGACGGTGGCAGTGTGAGTAAATGGCGTTTGTCTTATGTTAATCCTGTACAATTAACAGTGACATGGGGAAAATCTGGTTTGCAGGGCTGCAATGTAATCACAACATATCCCAGGAAATCATGTAGGATTTAACGGGGCAGGTGTGAAATTAACCAATGCTATTTTCATAAATGCTATAATTAACCCAGATTTCCAGGAAGAGGTCTTTAAGATTCTGTAGAATTCTCTGTAGTCATCTCTTCTTGTGCATTTGCTTCTGACTCGGGAGGTGTGCCCCTAAACAAGTTTTCTCGGAGAGTTTTTGACCTGCTCCTAATTCTAAGCAAAGTGGTAAATGTCAGAACCATGTTTATCTACAGCTATTCCCCCTTTGTTCCCCGTGCTTTAAAATGTGTGTTGCAGGTTTTGGTTAATGTTTAATTTTGCTTCCAGTAAAAAGAATCTCTATATTAAGCTTTGTTGTATTTGCCACTTAAGAATGCAGAATTTATTATTATGTGCTTGAAGCAATCATTTAACACTGACATTTTAAGTATGACAATAATCCAAGTAATTGTCACCCATTCACTTAACTGAAAATATCTCTACTTCCTGAGACAACTAATTATAATGCAGTATTACTATCTTTTAATTGTAGGCATGTTTGTTTTTGTGTTTATTTTGGTTTGGGCTGTCTTCAAGGACATCCTTAGTCAAAAACTTGGCAATCTGCCCTTAATCTCTCTCTGCTGCTTTCTGAAAATAAACAAAAACACTATAGCCACAATCTTGAAGGAAAACAAGAGGATTTTTATGTTTCATAAGCTCTGCTCATGACTTCAGGATGTTGGATTATGAGTTGTTTTAAAACAATCTGATCAACTGCTGTATAAATGGGGATTACTTTCCAAACAGACTCAAAGATTCTAGAAGCTGAGTTCAGATATCTCTGGGACTGTTCTTATATGTGGCTCTTCACTATTGGAGAAAGATGCTGTTTCCCTTTTGGCTTCCTAAGAGTTGGGTTCAGATTTCCTGTCTGGCTTTTACCCTACATGAGAGTTCTATTATGATTTATCTTACACAGGGATTATTGCCCTGTCCCTCATTTTGAAAATCCTCTAAATTCAGGAATTTATAATTTCCCAAGTTAGTACTAGATGTTTCCATTCAGAGCAGTTAAGCATTTCATTGACTTTTATCACATTAGGCCATACTCTTCTTTTTATTTGATACACTATACTTCTGAATTACCTATTGAATGCTTTTTTTTTTTCCCTACCAAGTTGGACCTAATAATTAATGTCATAGTTGTGAAGAATAGTACAGGAAATGTAACATTTCACATAATATATTTTCACCATGTTTCTAAACTTACTGTGTGTGCATATCTGTGAATGCCTCCAGGAAGACGCAATTTTTAGGACTGTGAATTGCTTCTGAACACACACACACAGACACACACACACTCAGATGCTCAGCTTGGAAAATATTCTGTTAGGAAATATCAGGGCGCCTGGGTGGCTCAGTTGGTTAAGCGACTGCCTTCGGCTCAGGTCATGATCCCGGAGTCCCGGGATCGAGTCCCACATCGGGCTCCCTGCTCGGCGGGGAGTCTGTTTCTCCCTCCGACCCTCCCCCCTTTCATGCTCTCTCCCTCTCAGTCTCTCTCTCTCAAATAAATAAATAAAATCTTTAAAAAAAAAAAAAAAGGAAATATCATAGCAACCCCTCTAAATGACACTTGCTGTTCATGATATGTGCAGTGGGGGCATTTGCTAATTATTCTGCCACCTACAAAATATACACACACATAGCAGCAACCGCAACTCCAACATCTAAATCAATACATATTCCAATTTTTTTTAACTCTATCATTCAATTGAAGTATTTACAGAAGATTTAAAACAAACTAGCAAAGACTCAGGTTCTTTGGCTTTCTGGCTTTTAGTGACTTGAGTGACATCATCAAGGCAAACATAATGATGTGTTCTACCTTCTTAGGATATTTTTTAATTCCCTTTAATTTTGTTCACCTGGTACATTTTTATTTCATGCCAATTCCTACTCTAGGTTTTGCAAGATTTTAGAAATTACATGTACTGTCTGGTCAGTATCAGCTAAGAATGCTTTAAAATTGGAAATAAAGGAAACACCAGATACCAATGGCCCACACAATGAGTTCATTTTTTCCACATAATAAGAAGGAGGTAAGAAGGCATTTACCTAAGGCAGCTTATCTAAGGAAGGATTGTGGCTCAGTTTCCAGGTGATTCTTTCTCTTGGCCCCTCACAATTTCAAGTGCTCTAAATATCAAGGTCACATTCAAAGGCAGAAAGAAGGGCCAGTGGAGAGTGAGCTTTCTCCCTGTTCTTTCTCTCCTACTAGGGAGATTATGAGCAACACCCCCACTCCTTGCATCTCATTGTCCAGAAATGGGTCAGATAGCCATTCGGTTGCAAAGGGGAGTTAAGAGAAGGGAACATCTAAATTTTTCTTGCCTTTACAGTTGGACGTGGGCAAGGGACATTTTCGGATTGGAAAGCACTTCTGGGTAGCCAACTGATCATTGCTATATGGTCCACCAAAATCTTATAATTATTTTAAGTAGCTGTTTTTTATTGATTCACAGAAAAGAGGTTTCCCCTCACCCCTCCACCCCACCCCCAGCTCCTGAACAGGGTATATGAAAGAAAAGTAGGTGTGAATAGAGGTAGAAGATAAAGAGTAGATCTGGCCTGCTGGCCTCCGGGATGGCTTGACCCAAGGACACAATTGCTCTATCTCGAATACTTTTCCCCATGGTCATCATCTGATAGGGAAACAGTTGGTTCTGTCTCGTCCAGATCTCATCAATGCCACCTCAGATAGTCACGGTCTATCTCATTATCCTCATTTGTCCTTTTGTAGCACTTCTCAGTTTCTGATATGATCTTAATTTTTAAAGTAAGCTGCATGAACAGATGACTTAGAGCTTCGTGATTCTTACCATTGGTGCACTGGAGGCCCTGGTTTACCAAAAGATGAACATTTCCATCTGGGAACACAGACCTTCTAGCTATAGCCACCACCAGGACACAGCAGGCTCCTCATGCCGGGAGACCAGCGAACAAAGAAAGGAGTCATCACTACCAGCAAGGTTAATCATCTGTTATCAGTAGTAGAAGGTGGAGTGGCTAGTATGCAACAGGGGTAGGGAAGAATAGGTTTGTTTTTTGGGTGATTCATTTGAGGCACCTCCAAATCTTCTCATGCCCAGCTCTAACTGAGAAGAGCTACCACCTAAGAGCAGCACACTGCTAAAAATTTAGAAATTTCAGTAATCTCCATTCAGACTACACTGCCAGGCAAGCCATCCAGACCTGCAGAAGGGCTGGTCAAGGAAGAGGAGATGATGGTGGAGGAGGGTGATGAAGAGTTCCATTATCACCTTGAGCTCAGTTGCACAGCTCACCCTGTAGTTGTCCCCACCAACCCTTCTCCACTAAGTTTCCCAGGAAATAAGACTGGCCATAACCCTGATGGAACTGTTTCTAGACGGTGTGAGTTTACAGTAGAAGCAAAGGGGTCTGAGCAGCAGAAGGGGTGGACTGTGATGGATACTGTGGTGTTTCACCCACGTCCCCTCAGGCTAAACCCACACCTCTCAGTTGCTGGGAATATTGCCTGCTCATGGCTCAGACCAGAGTCCCTCTTTGGGAACTTTCCTTGGCCCCAGGAAACGTCCTCATCCAGGTCATGTCCCTCCCATAGGACAATTTGTAGTCACTAACTGACTGATATGGAAACACAGAGGCCTTCTCCCTGTCCCTCATTTTAGAACAGCTCTTAAGGACCAACTCCAGATCATCAGCTAAAGCCTCAGTTACAACCAGTGTGTGGTCAGGATTTCCTTGTGCCCAGTTATACTTCCTTTACTTCAGTACAGGTACAGCTGTCAAGATGTCTTCTCAGTGGGTCTTCTGCATGCATTATTGCATTGGAATGAAAGGCAATTACTCAGTAGGAGATAACTCAACATTTCTGTGACATACATCTACCTTGCTATTCTAATCAGCCTTATGTTTGCAGATGTCCCCATTGAAAAAATGTTTTTGGTGAGTGTGAAGATTAAGAAACTATGATTTTTATATGTTAGAACTCTAACTGACAAAACTTGTGCATTCCTGGAAATATAGGAGTATATATACAGCATTTAATCAGCAAAACATTTTGCAAATTATGGTCATATTTTTGTTTCAGGATGACATCTGGAATTATGACACCAGATGTGGTTTTCTTGTAATGCTTTTATAAATATGTTTAAAAACTACTTTTTGAAAATATTCAGGTAAATTATTTATGAAAGTATCATTTAAATATAACTTTGAGAATGCCAAACCATTTATAGAAGTGAGGCTATTATTTAAATGTTTTATAGGTTACTTATTATTTTTTAACTTAAGATAGTAAAAACCTTCTTAAGATCCTCCAAATAGTAAGTTCACAACAATAGGTCAGTTTCTCATTACCTCTCATCACTTTCTTGATCATAATTTCTGACATTCTACTTCAGCCTTACCAGGTACATGATATATGATTCCTTTGGAAACATGGCTTAAAGGTTTGATGTGTTTGCCCAGAAGAAATGGTTAGTCAAAATAGATATCATGGAAGGTCAATTTCCAGAAACATCCAGCAGTATTTGTCCATTTGTAGATGTTTATTTTTTATTTTTATTTTTTTAAAGATTTTTATTTATTTATTTGACAGAGAGAGAGCACAAGCAGGAGGAGCAGGAGGTAGAGGGAGAGGAAAAAGCAGTCTCACCAAGCAGGGAGCCCGTTGTGGGGCTTGATCCCAGGACGCTGGGATCATGACCTGAGCTGAAGGCAGATGCTTAACAACTGAGCCACCCAGGCACCCCCACTCCTAGATGTTTAAATATGTGTGTGTGTGTGCGCACACGTGTGTGTGCGCACACACACACTTACATATATATTGATACAGAGACTCAGAAATTACGAGAAAAAATTTAATTAGCTCTTTAATTTCTAGATTTCCTCAGAGCTATCAACACAAATTACTTTTTATAATAGGTGGCTAAATAAAACAACTCAGAATTAAATTGGAAAGAAAAAGAGTTCCTATATTGTATTATGTATTTTCTTGTACTAAATTATGAGATATACATTCCTCCATTTTTAGGTATTTATTTAGAAGTTTTATTTATTTCTTTTAAAGATTTATTTATTTATTTGACAGAGAGGGAGAGAGACAGTGAGAGAGGAAGCACAAACAGGGGGAGTGGGAGAGGGAGAAGCAGGCTTCCCGCTGAGCAGGGAACCCAATGAGGGGCTGGATCCCAGGACACTGGGATCATGACCTGAGCTGAAGGCAGACGCTTAACGACTGAGCCACCCAGGTGACCCTATTTAAAAGTTTTAAAAGAAGGTATGGATTAATAATTCCTAAAACTTCTCTTGACATAATTGGAAGGATTTCAATTTTATTTCTACAGCAAGAATACTTCCTGGTAAGCAATCAGGGAGAAGAGTGAAATTCAGGTTATTTTCATTATTATTTATTTAGAAAATACTATTATTGATGATGATTAAATAATTTTGTTGACTAATATTAGTTAGGCACTTATTATGAGACAAATATTACATTCTTTCTTTAGATTTCTTTACTAACCTTTGTAATAACAATTATAAATATGGGTACCTTATAGGCATTATTTTAGAGAGATTAAATACTTAGGTTCACACAGGTATGTTGTGAAAGAGTTGATTCTCAGTCCCTCCTCCATTTGATTATAAAAATTCATACTTTTAAAACTATGCTAGAAATTTCCTTTTGATATTATATATCAAAAATATATGTTATTATATATTATTAAATAAAGCTCATTTATTATGCTATGTGCATTTTTAAATTCAATTCAGTTCAATTCAATTCAACTCAATTCAATTTGATTCAATTCAGTTGAACAAAATCTTGAACACTAGTAAGAGCTATTCATTGCTCCAGACACCAAACAAAAGGGCAGGGATGGCACCCTCAGACTTCTTGTCAACATCTGGTCATTACTTTTTCCTAATTTGTCTTCATCTTCATCTTCACTTGATTACTTGATTTATATCTGAATTAGACCATCTTGTTGGGGTGATATGAGACTCACAGCGTATTTGATATGTGCCCACATTTTTCCTAAAAATGGCAAAATTAAACTCAATCCCACAAACAAAATCTGAGTGTGTTTTAGTGTTCTTACACATGATAATAGTTTATCAAGCTTCTGTTTAAGCTCTTCTGTACACTGAGAGAATATTCTTTCTTTCTTATTTTCAGCCTACCTACTATTGTCAATAATTTGGGTTGCATTTCTATTTATGGACTCCTTACTGCAAAAAAACAAAACAAAAAAAAAACAAAACAAATAAAAACACCCCAAACAAACAAAAAAACCCAAACCCCTATTTATCTAGCACACACTATCCAAACTATGGTTTTAGGAAAGAAGCAAAGAAGAGGACCCAAAGCTATATCTTTTGCTTTTTGATTTAAATGTCTGAGCCACCTATAGATGCCTTTGGTAGAATCACAGTGCAATTCCTTCCATTTGAATATGTTTTTCCATTGCCTCCAATAGTGGAGTTGAAATTAGAAGCCAATTTTGTGATTTGAAATGGCTTTCTTGGTCTTGAGTGACTTTCCAGCTTTGTATCATAAAGCAATCCTCCTTTAAAAGTGGCAAGCACCAGGGGTGCCTGGGTGGCTCAATTGGTTAAGCGTCTGCCTTTGGCTCAGGTCATGATCTCAGCGTCCTGGGCTTGAGCCCCCAGAAGGGTTCCCAGCTCAGCAGGAGCCTGCTTCTCTGTCTCTTCCCTGACCTGCTTCTCCCTCTTCTCCCCAGCCTGCTCTCTCTCACTATCTCTGTCTCTCATCCTCTCTCAAATAAATAAATAAAATATTTTAAAGATTTTTTTGAAGGGAAAGAGAGAGAGCATGAGTGGGGAGGGGCAGAGAGAGAGGGAGAAGCAGACTCCGCTGAGCACAGAGCCTGCAGTGGGGCTCGATCCTGGTACTCCAGGATCATGACCTGAGCCGAAGGCAGATACTTAACCACCTGAGCCACCCGGGTGCCCTTAAATAAATAAAATCTTATTTAAAAAAAGTGGCAAGCCCCTTCCTGGAAATCTGACATCTTCTCTCATTTAATCCTCATAACTCAAAGAGGTAGACATGACTAACTTCTATTTTTAGAGGAAGCATCTGAGACCCAGAGATTAAATAATTCACAAAATATTAGACTAGTAAATAGAAGAGCTAAGATTTAAACTGGGCTCTGTGCTCTCAGCCTGTATGCAGATCTGCTTCTGTCCATCCTGTCGCTATAGGTAGCCTGACAAGTCCTGAAGCCTCCTAATGATACTCTTACGTCTCAGCTGTGAATTTTTTTTTCTTATGCCGCCTTGCTTATGTATTATCATGCAGCTCAGTAACGGGATTGTTTTCAAAGCTAACTGATTTTTACATTATCATTCCAGTCATTAATAAAACTTCCATTATGCATAAAGTATTTAGCTATTTTCACTTTGTAAGTGCTTTGTAAACATTTTAAATAATTAGACTAGGTAAACACCAGCAAGGTAGGTGTTCTCCTTCTTAACTAACAGATTAGCTGCAAAGGTAAGTGACTTCCTAAAGCCAGAGGGAAAGCTGCAATAAAAACTTCAGCTGAATTCCTGTGTGTCTGCTCCCCACTCTGGTGGTGGTGTTTGGTCAGGAGCGCTAGCTGTTCTTAGCTCTCATATATCCTAATTATCATATTTACTCATTCCTGGCTTTAAGTGAATTTCTCTTGGAAAAATAGATGCATTCTAACATCACATCCAGCATTTATTAGCATGGACTATTAAGGAAAATGTTATTTGTAGTTGGCGAAAATTGACATAAAACAGAAACACACACATATTGAATAAGAGATAGTATTTTAGAAAGGCAAACAGCCTTCTTCACCTTTACTCCAAGTGGTGACTTTGTTTTTGGTGAAATTTGCTTTCATTGTCTTTTTATGCTCTGGGCTGAGTGTTGTCTGTCCCTGTCCCCCTCCCAGTCCCACTCCCATTTCGAGACTGTCACTGGAAATAACAGCCTGAAGAGTTTGGGAGTCTCTTTGGACTCCTTCAACATACTTCAATCCCTGTTTTCTCATTAGAACATTCATACTTTTGTGCCTCAGTGGGAATGATCAATTATTTCAATGTCAGTAGTGGTAATATTACCCCTAAGATTTAGCAATTTTCAAAGATCTTTTAACTTAATTAGAGGCATTTGTTATAAATTGAATTAAATCTGTTAAAAGTGCAATGTGTTATATTAAAAGCATAATACCCAAATTGGCCAAGGAGACACAATTTTAGGGGGGAAAATCTAGTTTAAAAATGCTAACATCAAGATAAACTTGTGAAGTTTTCCTTTTCATAAAGTTTTGTAAAAGTTGAAAGAATGAAGAACAATTTTAGCCAGAACATTTTGGTGAAATCTGTATATGTACAGATACTTTTGTGAAAGTATTTTTCTAAATACTTGAAATAATGATAAATCAAAACAGATTTGAGCATTTTAATAACTTTGGTAAAAAAAATAAATAAAACTGATACTGATGTCATTTATAAGCTATATACATATCAATCCAATAATTGGCACATGATAATAGTATTGTAGTAATTAAATGAGGTATAATTGACACATAACATTATATTAGTTTCAGGTGTGCAACAAGATGATTTGATATTTGTGTATATTGTAAAATGATCAGCACAGTAAGTCTTATTACCATCTGCTGCCATACAAAGTTAAAATTTTTTTTCTCTTGTGATAAGCACTTTTAATATTTACTCTCTTGACAACTTTCAAATATGCATTTTGATATTATTAACTATGGTCACCATGCTGTAAGTTACATCCCCATAACTTATTTATTTGATAGCTGGAAGTTCATATGTCTGGACTCCACTCATTTCATGCATCTCCCCAACCTCCCTCCCTCTGTAATAATTCATTTTTTGATTATTTATCTCTCTTTCTAAATAAGTATTCCCTTATCTTGGCATATTTTACTTCATTTTCTTTTAACACGATATCATAGTGAACTTGCTCAAAAGTCCAATCATTTAGTAATATACTGCTGTGAATTTATGAGACTTTGCTCAGCTGCCATTTAGAAAGTTTTAATGGTGGTTTTCTGATTTCTTAAGCACCAAACAGCTAGGTTGCAATGGATTGTATGAATCTTGAAATGGTAAATTAAAGGTACAGGTCAACTGACCGAGGCAGATCATGGTTTTTACCTAAATCATTTAGAAAACCACACGTTTAAAAAAGTATTCATTTAACAAATACTTGTTTTTAAGCACCTACTATGTACAGGGCATGGCGCTAGGACCTGGGGATATAGCAATGAACAAGACAGACAGTTCCTGACTTCATGGAGTTAAAAGACTCACTAACACATTAATATCAGATTGCATTTTTCACTGAGTTGCAGTATAACTTCTAGGTACATGTGAGTGAGTTGTGAATCTCTTTCCTGCCAACCCCATCAGCCCACATGTACTGACTCACATGAGTCATGGAAATGCACAGGTTTTGGTATCAGACTAACATCAGGTTCAAATCTAGATGCTTGTCTTGTTCTGTCTCTTCATAGCTGTATGATCTAACGCAGGGAATTTGAACTTTCTCATGTCTTATTTCCTCATCTGTAAAATGTGTGTAGAAACACTTGCCCTCCAAAGTGGCCCTGTAAATTAAATATAGTATACACATTTTACATAGTGTGTTCAATACAGAAGAGCTGCTATTATTAATTAGTTATTACTGCCTATGCCAAAAATTCTCACTTACCTCAAAAACTCTTTTCCATAAACTACTTTTCATGGAAGTGAATGAAGGAGGAGGGTTTTGTCTACACTAAGTGAGTTTGCAGCTGTAAGCCAGCATATGGGAAAAGAATTTTTTCAACGAGTGCTTGAGTTATGTTGTTCAAGGTCATGATAGCTGATTCCATTCAAAGAGAACATTAATATTAATCCTAGGGACTAGCATTTGTATAATTTTTTTTTTCAGTTTTCACATCATTTCCACATGCTGGATATTGACAGTGGGTCTCAACCATTCGAATGTCTTCTTATTACCGTGTTGGTGACTTCAAACTGTTTTCCAGTTCTGATATGTCTTGAACCACATTTCCGTCAGGACAACAGACTATTGGGCAAATTCTCTTGGATTTACCATGAGCATTTCCATATGCAGGTCAATATGAGCTTATTGTTTTCCTCATTTTTCCCATTCCCTCACCAAATGCTTTTTTCTAATATGTTCATCTACTCTTTGGATGTGCTATCTGAGCCAGAAACTTTGGAACCATTTTTTATTCTTTTCTTGGAGACCCCATATTCAGTCTCCAAGTATTGTTTACTTTGGTCAAATATCTCTCAAATCCATCTGTTTATCCCTGTCCTGCCCCCCCCAATTCTCTTCTCCTCTACAGGGCTGCTGTTGGCTTTTGGAGGTGTTATAGGTTGAATTGTATTCCCTCAAATAATATGTTGAAGTTGTAAGCCTCAGTACCTCAGAATGTGGTCTTATCTAGAAAGAGGGTCATTGCAAATGTAAGCTAAGATGAGGTCATATTGGAGTAGCGTGGACCCTTAATCCAATATGGTTGGTGTCTTTATTTGTAAAGACACAGACACACAAAGGGAAGATAGCCATGGAAAAGTCGAGGCAGAGATTGGATTTTTGCTGCCACTAGTCAAGGTATGCTTGAGGCCACCACAAGCTGGAAGAGGCAAGGAGAATCTTTCCCCCTCTACCCACCCACACCAACCATTGCCTGGAAACTTCAGAGAAAGCATGGCCCTGCCAACACCTTGATTTAGAACTTTTAGTCCAGAACTGTGAGAGAATACATTTCTGTAATTCATTTATTTTAAAAAATATTTTATTTATTTATTTGTCAGAAAGAAAGAGAGCACAAGCAGGGGGAGCTGCAGAGGCAGAGGGAGAAGAAGGCTCCCCGCTGAGCAAGGAGCCAGATGCGGGACTTGATCCCAGGATCCTGGGATCATGACCTGAGCCAATAGAAGACGCTTAACCAACTGAGCCACCAAGGCATCCCCATTTCTGTTATTTATAATCACCCAGTTTGTAGTTATAGCAGCCCTAGGGAACTCAATGTAGGGAGCAAGAGAGATCTTCATCATTTGAGACTCTCAAGCACATCAGGAAGCTTGGTGCTTTTGCCACCCTTCCTGTTATCATGACAACAAAGAACACCCATGCCATACTTCTGAAAACTCTACACTTCTGCTCATAGTTGAGCAGTACTAGTCAGTCATCATCTAAGTCATAATCCGTTCTCCCCTTTGGTCTGGACCCTACCCAAACTATTTCCCTCCTGCAGTCAGAGCGGTGGTTCTAAAACACGAACATGGCAATCCCCACACAGCCCCCCCCCCCCCGCCACCATGTCCTCCCCTCTAAAATACTCTAGGGGCTACTGAGAGTGGCAGGATGGGGTCCAGACATCGCAGTATGGCATCCACTGGCCAGGCTTCCACATGCCAACTCCTCCCGCTTCCGTAACTGTCTTCACCTACTTGGACTTTCTCCACCCAGTTCAACTTATTTTCAGTTTTAGAAATGGAACACTATTCTTCGGAGAATGGCATATGTGATGGCATGCCCTCCGGGCTTTCCCATGTACCCCCTCCTCCCATTTGTCTAATTCCTCTTTACCTCACGGGTCTCAGGAGGGAAGTCTTCTTCAGCCCAGTTTGAGATGGGTGTCCATCTTGTGTTCTCTCATAGCATTCTGGATGTCACTGTCACACTTCCCACCCTGGATTTTATCCCCAGATTTTATTTGTATTTTCACTCATCAGTCTCTATCAACAGAATGACATTTCTATGAGTGACCATGTTGCTCATCTGTGAAAATCCAGAACCCATCTATATCAGTATTCTGTTGCGGCTTTCCCACATGAGCACAAGCTTGTGGCTTAAGCAACACAAGCTTATTATTTTGCAGTTCTGGAGGTCAGAAGTCTGCAATGGGTCTCACTGGGCTAGAATTAGGTGTCAGCAGAACTACATTTTTTCTGTATTCTAGGGAGAATGCTTCCTTGCTTGTTCTAGCTCCTCGTAGCTGGCCTCATCCCTTGTCTCCTGGCTCCTTTCTTCCATCTGCAAAACCAACAAATTTGGGCCAAGTCTTTCTCACATTGCCATTCTTCTGGTTCTCCCTCTAGTTATCTCCCTGTGTCTTCTGCTTCCCAGTTTCACTTTTTTAGGACCCTTATGAATTCATTGGGCCCACTCAAATAATCCTTAATAATCTCTCTAGTTTAAACTCAGTTGCTTAGCAAACTTAATTCCATCTGCTACTTTAATTCCCCTTTGCCATGTAATTTAACATAATCACCTGTAACAGGGATTAGGGTGTGGACATATCTGGGGGACGACCATTATCCTGCCTACTACATCGTCACAGGGCCTGACATATACATTCATAGAATGATGATCTGGTGAATGAGTGAGTTGTGTCCCATTAAACCAGCTTCCACAGAGGAGGAATCCTTTCCTTCTTTCAAGTTTCAAATAAAGGGGCTCACTTTCAAACAGCCTAGAGTTCCTTGTCTTGCTAAACTGATGGAGAGTTCCTCATGGCAAGTCAGCAGACAGGAGTTAGAGAACTCTTACCAGTTGTGCCAACTTGGGCAAATCTTTTAATTTACTGGGGCTTTAGTTCAGCTTCTGCAAAAGTCTGAGGGACTATGATGAGGCCTTTTCCACCATTAACAGGGTATGACCTATCCATGTTTCTTTGATACCTCCATTAGAATGACTCCCTGAAATGCTGACTATTAAGCCTTAGGAAAGTCTCACAGTCACTGAGGCTTCTATGTTCCAAAACTTGATAAATGGAACATGATGAAAAGAGAAATGAGAAACACTCAAATAAAGGAATTACACACACACACACACACACACACACAAACTTGATTTAAAAAAATGCTACATCTAGACTATGGCTAGTTATACCAGAAAAAGGGAATATGGAAATTTTAGTGCCATTTATCTATAGTGTCTTTTTAAAAGGATTATTATGCACAGCTGATGAATGATGGGTTTTTTGTTGTCTACAAATCCCTAAGGACTCCTGTTCACAGTCGAAGAGAGTTTAAGAATGCATTCCATGCCTTATTTTTTTTTTTCCAAAGCAATTTTGGTCTTTTTTTTTTTTTTATTATTACACTGATGGATCATAGAAATCTTGTTTGATATCGGGTCTCTATAAGGACTGGGCATGGAAGGGGGATATATGTGTGTCATATGAAATGTGGCTGAAGTTCAGAGAAATAGGTTTCATTTAATAGCTGAATACTGGATGACCTGACCATTCTTCTCAGCCTCTGGCAGCTCACCCCGTGAGCAATAGAGGACTTGCCTGTATGAACTGAGGAGTAGCTGCTGGCCTCAATGTGATTTTGCAGTGATCTGTGTGCTCTATGGCTTCCTTCATAACCAACAAATCAATTCCCACTATACGTATTACACACCCCAGTGGCAGAGGCCATTTATTATCCTTTTGATGGTCATACTCTTTGTACATAACCAAGAAAGATTACAGAGGAAGGAAAGAACAGTTGAAATGTGGATGAAGATCTTGTACAATGGCACTGCATTTTATAATGTGCCTTACATGTATACAAGAAAAAAAGAGATGCTTTCTTTCAAGAAAATTTCAAAACATGGCTGCAGAATTTTCTTTTGAATGAAATATATTTCGAGAACGACGTATGGAGGGATAGTCGTGGATGTAATTCTCTGTTAGTACCCATTTGGATTTCAGGTACAAATTCAAAATGATAAAGAGAAAAGGACTGTCACTATCATATGGGGATTGTTTGTAAGGTGCTCCTTGATGAATTTTGTTCACCTAACAAGCTTGTTGATACTTGCTTTTATTTGCCACCATCTAGCATCAACTAATTCCTGTATTAACTTCTAACTTTGAAGTATATAATTTTTCAAACTCTAAATGATTGATTCCAGGTCTTTCCTAATTATTGGGATCCAGATATTATAGTTACCACTGTTAAACAAACAAGCAAAAACAAATAGTGAATTGTGTTGACGAGGTACAAAGTAATTAAGTATTTTGAATTTGATATAAATGGTACACAGTGAAATTTTAGTGTTATTTGCCCTAACTCAAATGTCCCACCAACAAATATGTGTATCTGAATGTGAGTGGGAAATATTTATCCATGAAAGTAATGACAAAAGCATGAGTTTATAGTGGGTTCTGTGCATAAACATTTAAACTGCTTAGTCATTTATATCAATGGATATGAAAAGAACAGTGGAAATTTCCAAAGGTCAAATAAGCTACTGTCTCTTCTGTTTTGCATCATTTGAGATTTTCTGGGTTTTTGCAAACAGCACAATGCCAAATCTGTATTTGATTTTCTCTTCTCTTTGAAGAGGCAAAACAGCAACAGAATAATTAACTGAAGAGGAGCATGCACAGAATATTTTGCTTTAGCAGTGTAGAAACTCCTGGGCTTCATTTCACATGATGAAAAATGTAGTAAGGTATCCTGGAATCCTTCTATGAGGACTCTATTACCGTTGGGAAACCAAAACCTCTCGGGGGCCTGTTTCCTGTTTAGCTGTTCCTCATTTGTATAATTGAAAAGCACGCTCAGTACAGACTGCACGTCGATGGGTTAGATGATGCTCTACACCTTCATGGCAAAATACACACAAGAGCAACAAAAAAGAACCGCCAGTGTCAAGTTCAGTGCCTCATGAGTCCTGCACAGACCAAAAAGCTAAAGTCATGGATTGGAGTTCTAAGGACAGTATGTTTTACTTTCTGTTGTTATCAGTTTTTTTTTTTTTCTTTTATCCCCGCAAAGGCTCTCGTTTCTATTATTTATCTTCTCCTTTTCGTGGTGCAATTATCATCATATTTAGATAGTCTTCAGAGAGAGGTGAGCTTTTGTATATACGATCTTTTGAATCTACGAATTTCATTTTTGTTATGTTCTCACACTGCCTCGACTCGCTGTGGTTTATCACTGTCGCTGAGCTTCTCCTATCATACTAGCTTCTCCTTTGGTAAATGCTTTTAATCAGGGCCATTTTTCGTTGAGGAATTTACTGAATTATTCTAGAATATTTTTCTAGAATAGAATCAGAAACGCTAATTCAGGACCTGGAGCCTAGTTATTATAAAGATAGATCACTGATTTAACAAAACTAACATTCTATTAAGCTGGCAATAGTATATACTGATGATATTTACTGTTTGAATGAAGGAACATATGCACATAACACATTCCTTTAAAAATAAAAGGAATCGGGGTGCCTGGGTGGCTCAGTCGTTGAGCGTCTGCCTTCGGCTCAGGTCGTGATCCCAGGGTCCTGGGATCGAGCCCCTCATCGGGCTCCCTGCTCTGCGGGAAACCTGCTTCTCCCTCTCCCACTCCCCCTGCTTGTGTTCCCTCTCAGGCTGTCTTTCTCTCTGTCAAATAAATAAAACCTTAAAAAATAAAATAAATAAAAAATAAATAAATAAATAAAAGGAATCATATCGTCTCCTATATTTCTTGGGCTTGATGGAAGGTCAACTTATTTCAAAGTAGTTCTGGTAAATATGGGAAGAGGGCGAAGCAGTGGATTGAGTGTTTGATATTTTGTGATGACAGCATGGGGTTCACTGTTCAGTGTTTCACAGCTCTTAACTTAGTCATCATACTGACCCTGGTGTGTGGGTACTGTTATTATCCGCCCTTTCCATATGAGCAAGCTAAGGCATTGAAAGGAATTCTGTGTAGACAGGCAGAGTCTGGAGCTTGTACTTTTGGTCACTAAACTATGGGAACTCTACTGTATATTCCCTGAACATATCCTTGGGATTGGGTGGGGAATGAGTTCTGCCTCTAACTTATTTTCAGATACTTCTTCATCTTCTTTCCTGCAAAAACTCTAACTTCATCTTCTTTCCTACAAAAACTCTAATTTTAGAAACTTTGAAAACATCTCTTGATCCCAATACCAAACAGAAAGAGGAAACCCAACCCAAATCAGAACACCCTGCATGTAATTATTTTATGTGTAGTTTCAACAGAATGTCAGTATTGTGTTAAGGAATAAGCATTTGCATATTTTCAGTGGTATCTTAATAACTCATTTCAATTTTTTAAATAAAATAGCTTTTAACAAGATGTAGGTAAATAACAAAATCTAATTTTAATAAAGATCATTGCGGGTAGGTGAGATAAACAGGAATATATTATGAATTTTAAAGATTTTTTAAAATAAGTTTATTATTCATAATAATTCTTTTCCATATTTCTTTTAAAATGTCTTATTATTGTAAAATACACATAGCATAAAATTTATCATCTTAACCATTTGTAAACATACAGTTCAGCAATGTTAAGTACATTCACATCATCGCGCAAGCAATCGCCACAACTTTTTCATCTTGCAAAACGGAAACCTTATACCATTAAACCCCTCCCCACTCCGACCCTGGTAAACTTCATTCTACCTTCTATCTTTGTGAATCTGACTACTCTAGCTACCACACGTAAGTGGAATCATGTGGTATTTGTCTCTATATCACTGGCTTAATTCATTTAGCATAATGTCCTCTAGGTTCATATATGTCATGGCAGGTGTCAGAAGGTCTTGCCTTTTTAAGCCTGAATAATACTTCATTTGATGGACAGTTGGGTAGCTTCTACTTTTTGGCTCTTGTGAATAATGCTGCTATGAACAGAGGTGTACAAATATCTGTTTGAGATTCTGCTTTGAATTCTTTTGGATATATACCCAGAAGGAGTATTGCTGGATCATATACTAGTTCTACTTTTCTTTTCTTTTCGAGAGCATACATGGGGGGAGGGCAGAGGGAGAGGAAGAGTGAGAATCTCAAGCGGGCTCCATGCCCAGCACTGAGCCTGACATGGCGCTAGATCCAACGACCCTGAGATTATGACCTGAGCCGAGATCGAGAGTTGGACGCTCAACCAACAGAGCCACCCAGACACCCCATGGTAGTTCTATTTTTAATTTCTTGAGAACCTGTCATACTGTGTCCCACAGCAACTGCACCAATTCACATTCCCACCAGTAGTGTACAAGAGTTCCTATCTTTCTATACCCTCATTGACGCTTGTTATTTTCTGGCTTTCTTTTCTTTCTTTTTTCTTTTTTTTCTTTTTTGGACAGTGTCATCCTAACAGATGTGAAGAGATACCTCATCTTGATTTTGTTTTCCATTTCCATTTGCATGCTTCTTTCCATGGTCCCTTTTATTTATTTGTTTATTTATTTATTTATTTATTTTTTATTATGTTATGTTAGTCACCATACCGTACATCATTATAGTTTTTGATGTAGTGTTCCATGATTCATTATTTGTGTATAAGAACCGGCACTCATTACAACATGTGCCCTCCTTAATAATACCCATCTCCACAGTCCCTTTTAGTCCTCCATTACAGCAAAAAGAAACCTAAGTAACCTGAGTCCAAGTATTTATGAAATAATTTCATTCCATTTCACTTTCACAATGTCTTTATTATGGTTTCAAGATATTTTACTGCTTTAAGTTTACCTTAAGCTCCAAATCCATTATTGCTTTGTCTGTAGCTGTTCTTCTGTTGCTGGTGGTGCTGGATCTGGAGGACTCCTCAAGCATCTCCATTTTGTGCGGGTGTCCGTGTCTTCAGAACTTCAGCTAGCTCAGTGGCGAAGCCAGGGCTTCTGGTACATTATCCTGCTGATGGCTTCCCTCTGGTTCCTGAGTCTCTACCTGCATTACCTTAGCCAGTGGCTGTTCCTCCAGGCTATTTCAACTGTTACAAAGTGAGTGCTTTCCGCTGCAAGTCAAAGGGATGCGTTTTCATCTTGATTGGCCAGATGAAAGTGCAAAACTCCTCTCTGTCCATTTGCCGGAAGACCTAAAAGGCGGGTATGATTTGAAGAGACAAAAATGTCTTTATCTAAGAGCAAGAACGTCGATTGCAGTTATATTCTCATCTTATGAGCCATGTATATACAAATACATAACTGGCACATCAATATTTATCTAAAATTTAGCAGATTCAAGTATGTTCTACTCTCTGAGCAGAACCCAAAAAGGAATTTAGCAACTGTATTTTATTCTGTTTTGATTTTATCAGAGTGACTCAGGCTGAAGGTGTTTTAGAAGTAATGTAAGTATGATTTATCACCTATGCTCAGGGAGGCAAAGATTGCTTCTTCTGCAAAATGATTGAATTCAAACAATTACCAAACTCAAGCCCAGACAGCCTTCTGGGCCATTGTACTCTGGAAAAAGATGACACTTTGCAGGTTATCTCTCCATAAACATGAATCCAAAGACACTATAGATAGACAAACAGATAGAAATCAATACAAGTAAAATTCATTTTCTCAAATGTAGATGTTGCAGATAAAAATAAAGATGTGTGTATATTTTCCATTAAGAAGATTGCAAACAACTTTAAGACACTGTGAAAAAGAATATGTGTGTATATACACATATAGAGCTTTTGACCGTGCTTTGAAATTAAATCACAAATATATAAATGCCCTGGAATATGCATATTTACATATACTAAATCACTGTATCTTCAAGGGAGAATTTTTACGTAGGTATTATATTTCTTCTCTTCTTCCCTCTTTTTTTTCCCCTCTCTCTCTCTTTTCTTTCTTTTGGGTTGAGGGATTCCAAAGCAGAAAGGACAAATGTCATATGCTTGAGCTAGTTGCTTTTTGCGAACCGCTCTTTTACTTCTACAATTAAAAAAAAGAAAGCTCTATTTTTATTGGTTGAATAAAATGGGACTGCAAGAAAAATATCTTGGCAGCCCAGTTTATCCGATTTCTCAAGCATCAGAAGACCTAAGATAGGATAAGATATTTTTTTGGCTGTTGTCTAGATCCGCAGGCTTGAATCTTACATTAGCTCCATGTCACACTGGAGTTAGGAGACATGACAGTAACTACAGAGACTACGAGCATTTCTTCTGCTCTTACTCTATGTTAGGTCCTCTGCTATGAAATGTACACATATTACTTCATTTGACATTCACAACAGCATAAGAGCAACGTTTAAAACTTCCTTCAAAGCAAAGGTCAGGGAGTGGATAAAATGAAGAACTCTTTTTAGTAGAGAGCTGGCAAAGAGGGCACACGAGCAGAATGACAAAGGCTGAAATAGAGGGGAGGGAAAACTTAGAGCACAATGAAGTGTCACTTCACTGTAGAAAGAGGGTGCCAATGCCTGGGTCAAGGCTGCTTGAATGGCCGGGCTCACCTTGGATTTGACCCTTCAGTTTTTAGGTTGTGTCAAGTCGTCCCTTTTCAAACAGCTAAGAGATAGGATATTTTTGTTGGTAGCAGAGCAGTGTTGTTCTGTATTTGAGAGTCTATCTAGAGGAATCACAGCAAAATTACTCAGGTATGTTAAAACTTAGAAGAATGATTAGACTGGCTTACATTTCTGGTTTCTGATAGAGGTTGACCCATTACTAAGTCTACTGTGGTATATTTTGCATTCCACATAGCCTACCTGTGAGTATGTGTTATCTGCAGGGCAGTTCTTAGAGAATACTCTGCTCAGTGGATAAAATTGTTATTCTTTCTATGGCTGCCTATGACATAAGAACAATGGCCAAGATAGAATTTGCCTTTTACTAGAATGTGAGCTCTGGTGGTGGTCCTATGAGGTTGGGAAAAGATGAAACCTTCTGACACCCAATTTGGGGGTAGTATTAAGTGTCAATTTTTCAATATGAAAAAAGGAAGCATATAATTTAAAAATTATTCTGTATACCTGGCATCTTGTATAGTTTCTCTTGTTTACACATATGTGGTTGCTTTATTTTCCCACAGATTCCATTTTTCCCCTTTCACGGTTGAGCTTTGCTACTCAACTTCCTCACTTCAAATCAGAGAAGAGTTGCTTGTGGTTGTGGTGGGACCTTTAGTGTTGAATGCAGCGATACTTCCTTTGGTTCTGATCAGATGGGGCTGTCAGCTACTGTTTGCCTCCTGCCCTGACGTCTTGTCAAAGTTAATCATTACCATGGGACTATGGACAGTTCTAGACCCACTGGTAGTGTTTATAGTGGATACTGTCCTGGGGGTAAGTCAAGTAAAATAATCAGGATATGAGTTATTGACATAGAATTTAGCTTTAGTGCATGAATCGGTTGACATGGGAAGTTTCAGTAATCATGAACAATTTAATATTTCTCTTAAATTGAAGTTATTAAGTTTTTCCTCATCATAAAAATGACGGATGTCTATTATAATCAATTGAAGTGTTTATAACTGTCTTAAATGAACATTTGCAGAATAAGCAGGAAATAATGTTGGCAATTAAATTCAAACTAATTGGTGCATTTTCACAATTATTACAGAGAAATTTTATTTGGTAACTTTTTGTTGGTGACTCTTTTTTAGTAGTAAGGGTTTTCACAACCAAACTTTATTTAAAAAGTAACCATATAGTAGTTCCTTCAATTGGTTAGGTTACTTATTTGCTTTGTGATGGAATACTCTTCTATAATAAATATACTCAAGAAGAAGTAAAGCTTTTTAAACAATTCTAAGTAATAAAGTTTAAAAACTTATTCCATAGGCACTTATTTTGACTTTCATGATGCTCATGAAATGAAAGGAAATCTGAATTTTAACTAAACTTTTATACTGTAGATCTGGCTATGAAATATAGCCCCAAGCAAGAGAGCAGATGGATACTATAAATAAATCAATGTGATCAAACAGTCATTTATAAAATTTTCTTAATTGATCAAAGACTATTCCATAATTGGTGTATTTCTCCTTTCAAGAAGAGAAAGAAAAGTTTTACAATTGGCTTACATATGTTGAGCTGGAGCCAATTGGATTTTGTCCACATTCTGACTTCCCTCAAACTTCTGATTAGCGGGGAAGAGACCATGCGGTCAAGGTTGGTTGAGCAGGAGGTGTAGAGAGGAATGCTGTTTGCATCCTGCTGGGATCATATTCCATGGCATCTCCCAATTCCTCCCAGAGGCCTGATGGGCATATTGAACAGATGGGGTGCCAGTCCGATCCTATTGCAACCCCATAGGTGGAGGCATTTGGGGAGGATGAGCAGCTCTGTCTGTCATCTTCTGAGATCACACAGAATGTCTGCAGCCCTCCTGGAATGGCTTTCCTTATTCCAATCAGGTCCTCTAGAGAGATTAATAGCTAAATGGTCCACTGTATCAAAGGCAGCTGACAAAATGAGCAGTCTAAATTTACTCTGGGGCCTCTGATGTAATCTACAGGAAAGTAGCCTCCAGCAGGGCCATCTCAGCACCAGTTCAGAGGTCTGTAACCTGATGGAAGCTGACTTGGATTCTAATAGATGAGTATAGCACCCATATCTTTCTCCACTTGGAAAGAAAAGCTGAAGGCTCATTCTCAGTCTGCACAATTATTGACTCTCCAGTTAGAATCCATCAGGCTTCATTGCAGATGACATCTAATTTTGCTGCCTTTAAAAAACCTTTAAAGCTGCAGCTAATCCACAGAGCAGCAGCCTTGGAATTCACACAAGGACACGCCCATTAATTAAACACAAATTCACATTCTAACATGCTCTCCTGCGACTCGGCACACCAAGTTTGAGAAGTACTGCTCTAAAGCAGTGGTTCTCAAAGTGAGGTCCACTGGATGAATAGCATCAGTTTCACCAGGGAACTTAATTGCACTGCAAATTGAAATGCAAAATCTCAGGCCCTGCACCAAATCTATGGAGTGAAAAACTCTGGGAAGGAGCCCAGCCTCTGAGAAGGGGCTATTGTGTTTTAACAAGCCTTCCAGATGATTCGCATGCTCATTAAATTTAGTGAACTACTGCTCCACATGGGGTCATAGTTATCATAGATTGAATGTCACTCATGAGATTCAACTTGCCTGGGTTCACACTTGCGGTTCTTTCAGCACTTCCTTTTAGCAGAGAAAGCCAGGGATCACTTGTATTTGATCCTGATCAGCCAGCCAAGAGAGAGGCTACCTTATTTTACCGATATATTTTGTTCTGGATTCATTTTTTTATGGCAATCTAAAAGAAGATATGGCAGATGGAATGGTTTGAGGCTGACGCATTGAGTGGTTGTTGATGTTGCTAATAACATTTTGTTAGTCTCTCAGTTTGCTGGCTCAGAGGTTGGCAATGCATTCCCGGACCCCCATTGATGATACAACAATTCCACTGAGTTCATAAATTCTTTCTCTGCCTGAGCCCAAATCTAGATAAAAAGTAGAGGAAGGATTTGCTATTGAATGTTTTAATTGATCAGCATGTATTTATTGACTATATACTCTCTGCACAGGAATTTAAAAGAAACAGAGTAAGTATGACATTGTTTCTGCCCTCAATATAGATAGATAAGAATAAGAACACTTAAGAACAAAGACCAAACAAAGGTAGAATACAAGTGTCTTCATTCAGCAAATCATTCTTGAAAATCCATTAGAAGTGATCACGGATTAATAGAAAGAGCATAGATTTGGAGTCGGGGAAAGTGGGTTCTGGTCTCAGCTCTGCCATCTGTCAGCTCTATGACGTTGGATAAGTCAGTCTTCAACTTCTTCATATGTATCACAAAAAAGTAATAATACCTACAGATAGTAACACGTACTTTACTCATTTCACAGTATTGTTGGGACAACCAATTGGAAATACACTTTGAAAAATCTAAGGCACCATACATATAAACTGAAAGGAACAGGATGAGGATTATAATGAAGTGATGATACTTACGCTCTGTGTACAATATAGGATGTAACAGCCATTGCCCATGATCCAAGCAGGAACTTACAGTCTAGTTGGAGAATCGCACACACAAAGATGAAGTATGGGCAGTGTGTGATGAATGCCATCTGGTATGCATATCACTTGTTCCCTTATATCCTTCAAGTCTTTGTTCAAATGACAGCTTTTCATTAAATATTAAATACTGATTGCAGTATTTAATAATACACCTCCAAAAGTACATCCTGTACTTTTTTCTACTTCATGTTTTTCTTCAAAATGCCATCTTCTAATATACCATATTTGTTACTTAATCTTACCTACATGCTTATCCCCCACCCCTACCCCAACTTAAATGTAAACTCGAAGAATGTAGGGCTTTTGTCTAATTTTATTCACTCTTCTATCTTCAGAGCTTAATGACACATGGTGGGATTTCACAACGATGTGTGTGGGCCAAATGAATGATTCGCATCTATTGATTAGATTATGTTACTGGCATCACATATCTATCATTTTTAATATGTGTCATCAGTGAATCCCACGTCTGTTTCTTTACCTATAAGAAATAGCAGAAGGGGAAGATCTAGAATAGGAGAAATGTATGACAACACTTACAGATCTTCTGCCTGAGGTCCACGGGACAGATTCACATTCTGCAAGGTCAACCTATTAACAAGTACAGAATATAAAAATCTAAATTTTGGTTTGGTGGTGAAAGAAACATCAGTTGAGAGTCAGAATATCTGACTACTAGTGATTGTCCAGATGTTAAAGGATATTCTGATGTAGGGAAAATACAGATTAACTTCTCTGAGCTTCTGTTTTTGTTTGTACGTATGTGATATGGATTAGTTCTGACCATGTCCCTTTAAGCTATACTTAAGTATTATAGTCAGTTTAAAAAGTAAAGAAATTCTTCCTTCTTTCTTACACTGAAGAAAATATATTTTATTTATATTTATATTGCATATTACTTCCACCTGATACCACAAGAGTCATAATTACAGAACATTTACGTTTTGTAAAACTCAAAGGTAAAAGACGTCAAATGACAATGTTCTAGGTCCGTAGCATTTAATATTCATTTTTAAAGACCTCATTGCCTTGTATTTATTTCTAACTCAATATATAATATGTTGTTCCTTGTCTAAAAGAAGGACTTATTGTTAAATTGACCTAATGTAAACTTTGGTTTTCAAGCTCACATTAAATAGCCTGATAACTTTTTTATAAGTTTCTAAAATAAGCCATCTATTTTATGCATAGTACAAATTAAATTCCTTTCAAATCTGCCTCAGAAAGAAAGGGATCTTTCCACCATCATATTTAATTTCTTCATATCTTGTGCTCATTAAATTCAGAAGTTAATAGTACATAAATAATACATGGCTTTTACTTTATGAATTGCATGTAGAGTATACACATTTAAAAGCTTATAGGGAAAATGAGAAAAAAAAAACAAAACTGGTAAACCAGCCATGCAAGCCCAGTCTTTTTCTTTTCCTTTGTGTAGCTGAAGATCTGGTGATCTTAATACCTTGAGAATTTAATTTAAAAACAAATTATGGTATCATATGGTTTTTGTGTATTTAAATTCATCTAACTTGATGGTCGGTATTTCCATCCTTATTTCTTGTATTTTCTTTTCTCAGCGGCTTACTCATAATGGGGAGACTCCTATAGCTGATGCAGCAAAGCTCTACTGGGTGTTTGTAAGAACCAAGCATTCGGGAGTTCTCGGTGTAATGCTCACAGTGCTAATTTACAGCCTTCTGTTCATCATTTCTTCTTTGATTTTATATTTGTATTGTCTCAGGTAAGGTGCTTCCATCCTTTTGGTTCTTCAATGTGTTCAACCTCCAGTCTTGTTGTGCAGTTAGGCTGTGAGAAATAGTTAAAGAAGAGAATTTAGAACCATGTCTACATGTCTAAGATAGAAATGTCCTTGGTTGGGGCACCTGGGTGGCTCAGTTGGTTAAGCGTCTGCCTTCAGCTCAGGTCATGATCCCAGAGTCCTGGGATCAAACCCCAAGTCAGTCTCCCTGCTCAGTGGGGACTCTGCTTCTCCCTCTCCCTCTGCCCCTCCCACCCCGTTCTTGCTCTCTCACATGCTCTCTCTCGCACTCTTTCTCAAATAAGTAAATAAAATCTTAAAAAAAAAAGAAAGAAGTGTCATTGGTTGTTCATAACATCTATCATGAAGACCAACTGAGAAACTAATCAACTTTCGGGGAAATGTTTTCTCCGTAATAGAGAGATCTCATTTTTATGTAAATCGTTATACTTATTTCTTCAAACTAGGGACCAATAAGAAACAAGGAGTAATCCCTTAATATCCAATAATATCCTGGTAAATTTTCCAGGAAGCTTATGTAAAAGTCTTTTTCTCTCCTCCTTCCAATCCACTTTCTTCCCATTCTTCCCATCCCTGCCAAAATCACTAAGAGAAGAATCATCCTTCAGCTTTGATCCTGAATATCATAGGGTTTGGCTTTCCAGGTCACTCATTAAGGAAGCAATGTATATGCATGAAGAAAATTGAGAAAAGCAACAAATTAGAGGCAGTATAAAATGTGCTAGGAAGACTTTTCACTCTGTTGATGGTTTCTTTTGCTTTGCAGAAGCTTTTGCGTTTGAAATAGTCCCACTTGTTCAATTTTGCTTTTGTTGTCTATATTTTTTTTAAATATTTTATTTATCTATTTGACAGAGAGAGACACAGCGAGAGAGGGAACACAAAGAGGGGGAGTGGGAGAGGGAAAAGCAGGCCTCCTGCGGAGCAGGGAGCCCGATGCAGGGCTAAATCCCAGGACCCTGGGATCATAACCTGAGCTGAAGGCAGACACTTAATGACTGAGCCACCCAGGCACCCCTTGTTGCTTATATTTTTAAAAGCCATTTTCATATCCATGAAATCACTGGCAAAACCAATGTCATGAAATTTCCTCATTTTTTAAATAAAAGTTTTATAGTTTCGGGTCTTATATTTAAGCCTTTAATCCAGCTTGAGTTGATTTTTTTTTTTTAAAGATTTTATTTATTTATTTTGACAGAGAGAGACACAGAGAAAGAGGGAACACAAGCAGGGGGAGTGGGAGAGGGAGAAGCAGGCTTCCTGTGGAGCAGGGAGCCTGACGCAGGGCTCGATCCCAGGACCCTGGGATCATGACCTGAGCCGAAGGCAGACACTTAACGACTGAGCCACCCAGGCACCCCCAGCTTGAGTTGATTTTTGTGTGTGATATAAAGTAAGGGTCCAATTTCATTCCTTCGCATGTGGATATCCAGTTTTTCCAGCACCATTTGTTGAAAAGACCATCCTTTTTCCATTGTATATTTTTGGCACCTTTGTTGAAGATTGATTGATTGTATATGCATGGATTTATTTCTGGGCTCTGTAGTCTGTTCTATTGGTCTAATTGTCTGTATTTATGCCAGTAGCATACTGTTTAAAGTACTGTAGCTTTGTAATGTAATCCAGCAACTCCACTTCTAGAAATTTATTCAAAAGAATTAAAATCAGGATCTCAAAGAGATATTAGAACTCTCATGTTCATTGCAGCATGATTCACAATAGCCAAGATGTAGAAACAACCTAAATGTTCATCAACAGATGAATGGATAAAGAAAATGTGGTAGACACATACGACGGAGTATTATTCAGCTTTGAAAAAGAAGGACATCTGGCAATGTGTGACAACACAGATGAACATTGAAGACATTATGCTAAATGAAATAAGCCAGCCACAGAAGGACAAACACTGTATGATTCCACTTATATGAAGTATCTAGAATAGTCAAAGTCATAGAAGCATAGTGGGGATGGTGGTTGTCAGGGTCTAGAGGGGAGGGGGGAATGGAGAATAGCTTTTCAACAGACATAAAGTTTCAGTTATGCAAGATGATTAAGTTCTGAGATCTGCTGTACAACCATGTGTCTGTAATTAACAATACTGTATTATACACTTAAAGAATTGTTAAGAGAGTAGATGTCATGTTAAATGTTCTTATATAATTAAAAAAAAAAAAAGTGCTAGGAAGAGGTCAACACAAAAGTCTCTGAGAACATAGAGAAAAGGAATCAACACAGATCCGGAGGAGGATTGGGGCAGCAGCCAAACACATCAGTTGAAACATAACCCTTGAGTAATTTTCAGAGTTTTAATATAATTGGAATGGAAGAAAAACAGAGGGAAGAATGTTCCTGGGCAAAGGGAAGATGTATGAAAGTATATGATTATGAGGAAGTATGACATATTTTGCCACTCAAAAATGTTTTAATATGGTTGGAGTATAGGATATGGAGCAATGGCAGTTGACTGAGATAAGATTAGATGTGTAGTCAAGGACTAGATGATAAACATCTTGACATCATGTTGTGGAGCTTGAATTTGTTGGTAAAGTAAAAAAATTGAAAGATTTTCAATAACTTTAATTTTAGGAAGATCACTCTACCAATAGAAGGGAAAGTGGATTTAATAGTGGTCAGGTTGGAAGCAGGGAAATCTAGTTAGAAAGCCATTTCAATAGTCTAGGCAGAGTGTCAAGAGCCTTCACTAAAGAGAATGACACAGGAAATGGGCAGTTGTGGCATATTGAAGAAATAGTTGACACACATAGAACTTTTGGACTTGTTGGAAACTGAAGGTGAAGGAAAGAATGACATTTAGCATAACCTTAAGTTTTGGAGTTGGGTATCCATGGGTGGATGGTGGTAGCATTCTCAGAGACAGAGATTACATGGAGAGTAAACATTTAGAGGAGATAGATAATGAGTTAAATTTTCATTCCTATTGACCTTAAGCTATCTTTGATATTGCCAAGGGAAAAAGCATCATAAGAAGTTGGATAGATGAGTGTAGAGCTCAGGCAAAACTATATAGACAATGAATTCGTGTGGAGGAAGTCTTGAGTTTCGTTGCTTTGTAGGGTAAGAGACTCAATTTCTCAATTACTGAGTTTTTTATATACAAAGCTATGCTGTAAACGGAAAATGGTTAGAAAAAAGAATTTTTTTAAAAAAGAGTGGTTTTTAGGGGCTCCTGGGTGGCTCAGTCTGCTAGGCGTCTGACTTTTGGATTCAGCTCAGGTCATGATCTTACCGTCTGGGATCGAGCCCCGCGTGTGCTCCATGCTGAGTGTGTGGTCTGCTTCTGGTTCTCTCTCCTCACCCTCTACTCCTCCCCCCAACCGCTCGCTTGTGCTCTCTCCCTCTTTTTCTAAAATAAATAAATAAAATGTGAAAAAAAGAGTGGTTTTTAACATGGGTGTGGTTCGAATACATTTATATGCATACTTGAAAATTCTAAAAGAGAAAAATAGTGCAAATGGCTAAGCAAGTGAGGATAATTGAACAAGGAGGTCTCTGAAGGCATGATGGAGAGAACATATGGAGACAAACCCAGGATTTAGGGAAAGAATCTTGTCCCTTGATGTGATAAGGAAAGAGATAAGGCTGAAGCAAAAGCATGGAAGTTTGTGGCAGGGCCATGAGGGAGTTCACATATGATAGCCACTATAATTTTCTGTGAAATGGGAGGTGAGCACACTCCTCAATTCTTACTTCCTTGGACCAATAACATAGCTGCAGTAAAGTTGCACTTGCTTTCCTGGGGAAGGGAAGAAAGTCTTCCCTGATCATTCAGTTTTCATTTGACCACTAACTCATCCTGTGGCCCCCTAGGCAAAGATGTCCATTTGCTAGATTTCAGGCATTTTCTTGTGGAACATGGTAAGGATGACACATACGTGTAGATCTGAAGAGAGGCTCTACAAGAAGCATGATTCTATTATTTAAAATGACTAGGGTTTCCTCGAGAAGTTAAATATAATAGTACATCACATAATTTAGACTTTCAGAGGATTAAACAATTATCAGATAATGTTATGTACCATTTATTACCCCATCGATATATCTCTTCTCACTTAAAATAAGGTGAATGTTTGCAACATTGCATTTCTTTGTCCAAGGTTCACATTTTTATTATCAAGAAGATTACTTCTAAGTATGAAATATAGTATGAAGTATGAAGTATAGAATTTATGCACCAAATAACTAGGATTTAATACTTTGCTGCCTAAAACAAATAGTGGTTTGCTTTAAAGTACAACAGAAGGATTACCCCCGTGAGAAAGCATGGATAGGAGGAGTGAGAAGTTCTGTCATGGATGGAAAAATGATTAGGAAAAAGCAAAGAGAGACGAAGTGTCCGGACATCATAGAGAATGAGCCTGAAAAAGTCCAGGAGGAATAAACAAGTTTTGTGCACTCTTTCAGCATAGCCTTTCACTGTCTTCCATGCTTATCCTGTCCCGTCAGAACTAGACATGCTCGGTAACCCCCAGGTTTTGCTAGTGTTTTAGAAGCAGATGCTCTTCAAATGTCTTTAGGTAATGGTAGAGATAACAATAATCTCCCACAGGGAAAATACCTGTATTTTTTGTATGCATAAAGTCGCTCTAATATGTCAGCTGAAAGATCTGATGTTTGCACAACATCTCTCTCTAAAATGTTGGAGAGCTGAGTGGCCCTGTTCTCTAGAGCAAACGCTGCCACCAACAGAGGCATCTGGTCAAAGAGGTGGGGTTTGCCCTGGCATAAAAGTAGGCAAAGAGATACAGAAATCCCAAGAACTCATCTTCATGAAAGATGCCAATATGGATTTGTGTGTGTTGACTGATTTGGTTAGCATTCTTAATCCAAATATTAAGGCCACAATCTCAGGTCTTCTGGGCTTTTGGATCAGTCCTGTCAAAACATTTGATAACATGGCTAGTATTATAGGAACACAAAGGGGATCGAGTCGGCTGTGCAGGCTGTTAACAGAGAATGTTGTCTAGCTCTGGGCACCGGAAGCTCTACATTATAAAGACTGGCTGTGTAAGCTCCAGATCGGACCCTACTGAGTTTGGCTGATTGGATCTTATTCTTCCAAGAGCCTGAGTAATTTATTACTGAAGGGTTTCTACTAGAAAATTCTCATTCCCCATAGTTCTAGGAGACTTGACCTGTATGAGGAAGTTCTTGACCTGAGTGTAATTATCTGAACCGGATTTCATAGCTTTAAAAAAAGCATTAATCTTTTTAATGTTTTTTCCTTATTATAAGAAGAGTATTTTATTTAGGAAAAAAATGGAAACTATAGAAGAGAATCAAAAAATAAATTTCAAAACACCAATAATATCACCATTGAGACAAAGCATTGTTAATCATTTGGTAAAGTTATTTCAATTTTTTTCCCATGTGTATTTTTACAAAGTTGAAATTATTCTGTAAGAATAACTTTGTATGTTGATTTTAAACTTAATAATATTGTATGGTAAATACTTTCATATTCTTTACTTACTTCATGAACATTTTATGTCTACACATTATTTTATACCAGATAAACAATATAAAATATTTAAATATTTCTTTATTAAAAAAATAAATAAATATTTCTTTATTCCTGGACAATAGATTGTTTCTCAGTTTTCTGCACTTTAGAAATAATTCTGATGAACATCTTAAGACTCAGGGTCTTGTTACATTTTAGATTATTTTTGAAGAGTATCCTAGAGACACAGAAATACTGTTTCAGACAGTATGATGTTTCTAAGACATTAGATAATATTGCAAAGTTATGTTTTAGAGAAGTTGGATTTATACTTCTATAGAAGTGCATGGGGGATCTGACCAACTCATGTTCACATCATATGATAACTTTTTTTAATCTAATAGAAGAAATGGGATCTCATCCTTTTCTAAATGTGCATTCCTTTGTTTCTAGTTACTAAATATTCTTAGTATGCTTATCACTCACTCATTTATATTTCCTCTTTGTGAATTGCCTTCTAAATGTCCCTTTGTCTTTCCTTCTATGAGTATTCAAATTTGTTTCTTACTGAGTTATATGAGTTTCATATATATTATAGTAGTAACCCTTCTGTCATATTTTAATGGATGTTTTCTCCATTTGACAATTAACTTTTAAATGTATTTTTGATTTTTTAGAAAAATAGGTATTATAGAGGTGCCTGGCTGGCTCAGCTGGTAGAGCATGTAACTCTTGATCTCAGGGTTGTGAGTTTGAGCCCCATATTGAATGTAAAGATTACTTAGAAAAACAGGTATTATAATTCATATACAGTAAAGCCTTTTGATCATTATACTTATTTAAATAGATCTTAAATTTAAAAAACATCCTTCCTCATTCAGAAATGTTATAACTATTGACTTCTATTTTTATAAAGCTGGAATTTTTTTCATTGAACTCCTTATCACAAGCCATGTAGAATTCATTTGCTATGGATAATGTCGAGATCTAAACAAGACACCTTTTATTTTATTTTACTGGTCTTTTCTTTCAGATGGTATTATCTTTAGATATTAACTGCTTTGCCATTTTGTTTTACTTTGAGAAATTTTAATTCTAGTTCATGTTTCCAGTGGGATCAATGGAACTCGTCTTTTCTAGAGCTTCTTTTAAAAAACTTACATTTTGACCAATCTTTTATAGATGGCCATCTGTAGGCATTGGCATGAAGAAAATCTGTGAAGACCATCTATACCTGTCAGGGTGTTTGCTTCATCTGGCCTTGCAGAGCTCCTCATAACTCTTCTGAGCAAAACCTTTGTTGATATTATATGGGTCCTTTCACTCTAAATCCTTTATTTGAATAGTCCAAATGATCTACAGGCTGCTTACATATTCCTTTAAAATATTCAGAGAATGAGAAATCACCATTTAAATGTCAGTTAGAGTTGCTTAAGCTTTTATATTCCTGGAAGCTGTATACAAATCTGAAAGACTTGTACTTAAGTTAATTAGTTTTGAAGGGTGCTGATGTCTTCTTAATCATTGACTTAATAGTTCTGAAAAGCCTTATAAGTTTTAGCTGTGGCCACTTCTTACTTAGGAAAATTATTTTAGATTCAGATAATTTAAAGGTAGGTTTTGATGAGAATACTATGAGCATATTCATTGTCTGGGGAATATGTATAAGGTAATCAAAGATTTTCTACTTTCTGAATTAATCTTCTTTACAACGTTCCTCACTTAAAGTGAAATATTATTTACCATAAAATGATCTAATTAATAGATAACTGATTTTCATACCCCCCGAAATTGTCACCTTAATAGCCCTAATGGACTATGAACATCGTGACATGCTGGTATAGGAATAGACCTATTTAAAAGATTTGTATGCGGGGCGCCTGGGTGGCTCAGTTGGTTAAGGGACTGCCTTCGGCTCAGGTCATGATCCTGGAGTCCCTGGATCGAGTCCCTCATCGGGCTCCCTGCTCAGCAGGGAGTCTGCTTCTCCCTCTGACCCTCCCCCCTCTCATGTGCTTGCTCTCTCTCATTCTCTCTCTGTCAAATAATAAATAAAATCTTTATAAAAAAATAATAAATAAATAAAGTTTCATTGGGCGCCTGGGTGGCTCAGTCGGTTAAGCGACTGCCTTCGGCTTGGGTCATGATCCTGGAGTCCCCGGATCGAGTCCCGCGTCGGGCTCCCTGCTGGGCAGGGAGTCTGCTTCTCCCTCTGACCCTCCTCCCTCTCATGCTCTCTGTCTCTCACTCTCTCTCAAATAAATAAATAAAATCTAAAAAAAAAAAAAAAAAAAAGATTTGGACGCTACACTGTGTCAGTTTCAACAAACTGAAGGATTGTAACCAAATAGTTCACTGCTATGGATCCAGGTAACTCACATTGTTCATTAGCCAAAAGCCCATCAGTATCCCCACTCTGTTCCTCAGGCCCTAAACTCTTCGATGTAGACAGCTGAGTTCATGCTATATGCTGACTCCAGTCTGATCTTTTCTTCAGCAAATAGAGGGATCTCTTTCTTTCCCCCCCCTCAACCCCATCTGTAGCTGCAAGAAGCTGGGTCAGAGATAAACTGAACATTTCCTGACATGATATTCTCTTGTAAGATAACATAAAAGCTTCTCAGTTAAGTCTAAGTCATTTGATAAATTGACTTTTGGTAAATTAGCCTTCTTCTGATACCTCTGAGATAAAAGAAAGTGAAATGGTCTACCACAACTTCCATTTTCATCCCAAACTTGTAAGAAACCGGGCATGTGAGTTTTGACCAAAGGTAAGCAGGTGTCAGGAAGGTATGTGTACCTTAATGAAGTGTCAGGTACATATTCTTTTATTGACACAGTCCAAATCACTGGCATAAGCTTTTTAGGCCACTGGAATGAGGAATTTTCTTTCCTACTTCCATGTAAGTATCCGCATCTGATGGTGTAGATAACATGCAGGAACCACTGTCATTCCCTATTTCTCTCTGTCAGTATCCTGCATAATCGATAAAATTATCATCCTTGTCACTAAAATAATTGAACAAAAAAACACCAAACACTCAAACACAAAGAACAACTATTTTGCTTTGCTTCTGCAAAACAGTGAGGATTACATGTGCATAAAATGGTACCTCAAACTCTCCAACCATGTGTTTAAAATGTTATATAACATGAAACACTGGACTGTGGAGGGCAAAGTCACTGACTCTAGAATTCACCATTGTCTTTTCTGCACCCAGAAAAGTGTTTAAAACACAACAGACATGCAACAAATATTTGTTGAATTAAAACCACAAATAAATAAAGATATTTTCTTAATGATGAAGACAGACCGCTTTCAAATAAAATATGGCTCACAGGCTGTCTGTTCAAATGAATCTAGTTGCCAAGTGCTTTCCATTTTGAATGATCCACTGGAATATAATGAAGAAGTGTGAAAAAGACATACACGAAGTTCTTATGTGTGTTAATCTGACTCATCCAAGTGACTAGAATAGATTTTGAATTTGAACTCTTTGGCAACACCCAACTTTACAAAATTACAGTGCAATGCGGAAGGAGGTGTCTAAAAGAGTCACAGTGACATGCAAAACATTTAGGCACTGTATGAAAAAAAAAAAATCCAGAGGATCCAGGGAAGTTCTAAACACATAGACACAAAATGCTTTGTCACTCCCTTCTGGCCGGTTGTCTGCTCTGACTTGGTGTTTCTAAAGTTCAATTCCACTTGCCCCAACCTTCATTCTCTACCACCCTCTCCAAGTGGTTTTTTCTTTTTAATCATCTGGTGAGTAGGTACATATAAGGCTTGCTTCGATGCTCAAAACTCTGGACAGGTTCCTAGTGATCTAGGTCACATTTGCGAAGGAGCCGTCATTCTGCAAGGAAGCAGATGGTAGAAGTGCCTCAGCCTTTCGAATGGCTTAAGTGTTGAAGCAGCACCCTTTTGTGTTTTTTTTGTTTTGTTTTGTTTTGGTCATTCACATTGATCATGAGACCAGGACTTCCTATCAGCTCCATGCTTCCCCAGTGGCCAAGACTTCACAGCTGAATTTGATTTGAGAAAATGCTGCCTAGTTCTTCTGGTTCACCTTACTCTTTATAGTTTGGGTTTTCCTGTAAAACTGACCTACCTACATAACCTGAGTCAGTACCCTCATAGGAATAGAAGACAATAGGAACTGGAAGAGTTGATCCTGTGGCCATTAGAATGAACAACTGAACAAGAAAGAAGAGAATTCTAACTCTGATAGATGATTGGATCTCACAGTCATCTCAGAATGTTCGAGGACAAGGTTCAAAAAAACTTCCGTCATGTGCCATATAAATTGATATACTGGAGGTTCCACAGAGGGTGTTTAATATTTTCCTTTCAGTCCCTAAATAGTAATTTCTGCCATTTCCAGAGCACTTACTGCATCTTAATCCCTGATTTGAATATAGTATGAGCTTACTTCACTTAATTCTGACAATTCAGGACCTGTTAACATCATGTATTTTTCATACATAAAGAAACCAAGCATTAGTGACTTTAAGTAATTTGCCTAAGGTTAGTAGGCCAGTGGCTCAGCTGATACCCATACGCTGTCTTTGGAACTCTAGAAACTGCAATGTTACTTGTATCTCATATTTCTTAATTGTTTTTTAAAGATTTAATGTATGGGGCACCTGGCTGACTTAGTCGGGGTGAAGCTTCTGCCTTGGGCTCAGGTCATGATCTCCGGGTCCTGGGATCGAATCCCTCATTGGGCTCCCTGCTCAGTGGGGAGTCTGCTTGTCCCTCTGCCTGTCCCTCCTCTGCTTGTGCTCTCTGTATTTATTTATTTATTTGAGAGAGAGCACAAGGGAGGAGGGGAGGAGCAGAGGCAAGGGACAAGCAGACTCTGCACTGAGTCCAGAGCTAATGCGGGGCTCGATTCCACAACTGGGAGATCATGACCTGAGCTGAAACCAAGAGCCAGAGGCTTAACTAACTGAGCCACCGGAGCACCCCTATATTTCTTAATTTTTTTTAAACAATGAGATTACTTAAAATTCATATTTGTGGTTAATTTTCATCTAACGAATGAATATGATATAGTGGTTTGATACCTGGATTGAAGACTGTTTGGCCTGGCTTGAATCTTGGCTCTGGCACTTACTAGTTGCGTGTCCTTTGGCAATAGTTTTACCCCTATGATCTTTCCTTATCTTTAAAATGTGTATAGTAAATAAAGAGTAAAACTTTGTTTTTTAGATTACACATATGAGTGAAATCATATGGGATTTGTCTTTCTCAGTCTGACTTACTTCATTTAACAAAATACCCTCTAGATCCAACCATGTTGTTGCAAATAGCATGATTTTATCCTTCTTTATGGCTGTGTAATATATGTATGTGTGTATACATACACACACACCCCCACACATACACACCATGTTTTCTTCTTTCCACTCATCTATGGATGAACACTTGAGTTGCTTCCATATTTTGGCTATTGTAAATAATGCTGCAGTAAACATAGGGTGTATATATCTCTTCAAATTAGTGTTTTCATTTTCTTTGTGTAAATACCCAGTAGTAGAATTATTCAATCAACAAAACAGAGAGGGAGGGAGGGAGGGAGGGAGGAAGGAAGGAGGGAAGGAAGGAAGGAAGGAATGGAGGGAGGGAGGGAGGGTAGGAGAGATAAAGGAGAAAGAAACCTGGCATCTGTCCTCAAATCCATCCTCTCCCTCAACTTCTCCAGGTTCTGGCAATTGCTTAGCTCTTGAACTTGTCCACCTTGTTCTATCTATAGGCTCCTTTCCCTATCCAATGTGTCCTGATCTCTCCCCTGACTTACTGTAACATTAGCCTTCCAACCAGTCTCTTTATATTCCTTTTTGCTCCTTTTAATCTATTTTCCTCACTATAACCAGCATGATTTTTAATTAAAAAGTATCATATCACTTGCCTTAAATCCATATAATGGCTTCTGATTGCTCTCACATTAAGAGCTCTTTTGACCTGGGTGGGCCCTGCCTTCCTTACATGATACTACCCTAACACTATGTGCTTTCCTTGTCATTCTGCTCTCTTCCTGCCAGCCCCAGGGCCCCATGCAGTCTCCTCTGTACCCCCTTCCTGGGATTCTCACCTGTCGCCTTCCCTACTGCTTGCACTTAGTAAGTATTAGGCATTTGGTAGGCAAAGGTGAATATTTGTTGACTGAGATAATGAATTAATGAGGAATGAATGAAGAGGATGATTATCCCCTTACAAACATGAGACCACACATATTTTGAAGGATATATACTTCATAAACCTACAATAGAGCTATCTCTGGAAACGGGGATGGAGGGGTTCTTGACTACTTCCCGTTATGTCTATATTTTTTATTTTCTGAATTTCTTTTTCCTTTTCCTAAAATTATTTTCCCTTCTCCATTTTATTTCTTTTTTTATATTGTATTTCTCTTTTCCTCTATGTATATATATATAATTTATATATTATATACAATATATACAATATATACAATATACAATATACAATATATATAATTAATATATTATATTATATTTATAATTATGTATAAATTACATATAAATTATATATAAATTATATATATATATAATTTCAAACCAAAGCCATTTGAATTTCAATTAGTCTTAAACAGAATGGTGAGTATGCAAGTGTAGAAAGCCCACAAAAGCTTTTTCCATACATATAAAAACTTTAGTGTCATATACCTCATCTAAAATGTTCAACAAGTCCGCTAAAGTATATGTGAACAGATTTCACATGAATTTTGGCAAGCATAAGTTGTTCAGACCTTTACCTGAGCATTCTAATGTACTTACACCAGTAGATAAGTAGTTTTATCAATAAGCATATTGACTATGATATCTGTAAAGTCATGCTGCTGAACTCATTTGTAATTTTTAGAGTTAGAAAGAAGCAATCATATTTGATTCTTTTTAATTTACACACACACACACATATATATATATATATATATATGTTTTTTTTCTTTTGGAGCTAGTTTAAGTTATAGACTCCATCCTTTTCATGACCCTTAAAATACTATATTAGCTAAATGTTCACACTTGTCCTTTTTAGCTTTAAAAGAAATGTCACATCCTAGGTTTCTGTAAATGACCCACATTCAGATGTGAACCAAACATAATAGCTTCTGCCATTCACCAAGCAATGAATTGCTTCAAATGTAGGACACAGGGCAGAGGACTTTGTAAATTACTTTGTTTCATTGGCCGTCATCAGAACTTGTGGCATAATATGTGACCTATTTCTATAAACAATAATGCCCTCGGCTTTGTGGACAGGTGGAATACAGTTTCTCTTTTAATTACATTTTGAAGAAATAATTTAAAAATGTAAAATTTTCAGACACTTTGAATAGTTGTATTGTTAAAAGAAATCCAAATCTGTAACCATCATCAGGTAATGATATAGAATATCATAAAATATTAGCTTTTTATTAAATAGCAACTCAAGTCTATACAAATGCAAAAATAATATAATGAACTTGAATAGTCTTCTCCTAATTTCACTAATTATTAAAATATTTCCACTTTGGTTTTCTCTTTCTCTTTTCTCATCTAATATGTTTAGTATCTTCAATTTTATATAAATCAATCTGATCTTTATACACACACATGCAAAATGGCAGACAATGCATGAAAATACATGCATGTTTGTGTGTGTGTGTGTGTGTGTGTTATTTCTGACCCATTTGAGAATAACAAACTTTCATAACTTAATATGATCACAGCAAGTTTAAAGTTAATATTTCATTGACTGGCTCCAATGTTGTCTACACAGAGAAAATAGTCTGTTGCTCTCTCTCATCAATGTCTTACCAATGCCCAGTTTATTTATGAAATAATTGTTTTAATAAATAAATATGTTTAATATAAATATTTTATAAATAAAATAAGTTTAATTATGAAATTTATCGAAACTCTTTGAGACTGTATGTTTTTATAGAAATTTTCTTAACATTTAGTTGGACTCTAACTTTCTAAAGAGAACCAGAAAAGTGAAGTTCAATAGCTATGCACTAACTTTGATCAGTATGGACTGCCTAACTCTCTGAAAAGACAAAATAACTCACTTTTGGGTAAATGTTATATTGCTTAGCTGATTACATAATCAAATGAATTACATAATTATCAACACTCAATTTATGCTTAAATTTTTACACATATAACCATAGACTATTTTCTCCTTTTTCTGTGTGTAAACTGGCTCCATAGGGCTGCAAAATATGCTAAAAACTAGTAACGGTTGGTAAGTTGACTCATTTACAACCCATCATAGAGCTGTTCATTGGAAAATGCCACTCAACATGGCAAGGAAAAAATGTAAACGTAAAACTAAAGTGCAGTTAATCTTTGTACAGCTTTCCATATTCCAATATGCCCTTTTGTTCTTTGTTGAAGCATTTGTATACCATCCTGTAGATCTGGGCTTGGGTGTTTACATAATTATTCTTTCACACAAAATAAAGGAGATATAAAGAGGAGACCGACATTTTCTGGGCAAAAGGAACAGAAGCTAGAAGAAACAGGACTGTGATTCCTAATTAATTCAAAGTTAATTGCATTGTTGCTGATCTTGCACTTAAAATCTTCATACAGAAAATGTTTATGGCAGCAAATTGACAGTAATTTAACTACATTAAATCTTACTACCATTAAAAGAAAGAAAGATGGATGTTATATTAAACAAGCTTAAGAGAATGGTAAAGACTAGTTCTTGTTTAACAAGACAACTAGCAAATCATTCAAATGGCCGACCTAGAATCTCAAAGCACAGTAAGAGTAGTAGTTGAATTTCAAGATGGTACCAAGCCATATGGCCTGTCTTGAGTCATCAGTGACACTGGTTGGCAGTTTTCCTTTTATTTCCATTCTGTGATGAGTGCAAAATAGTTAGGGGGAAACAAAGACACATAGATCTTATTTGGCAATAGGATCAAAAAATCTATTTTACTATTTTGGAAGAAGTAAGATAAAGGTCCTTAAATGAAGATATGTGTTGTATTGATTATTTTCACTGAAGAGTCAGATGGTGGAATGAAGTGAACTTTGGTGTTAGTTCTGAGTTAAATTCTGTCTCTGTTACTTATAAATAGCAAGACTAATTTTTTCTATTTTAGTGTATCAATATGTAAAAGACAGGATTAAAGCAAGGCTAGATAACACAATGGATGTGAAAGACCACCATTTTAAAGGGAACTCAATACATTTTAGTTTTAATTACCTACTCTATTTAAAGCAAAATATAATTATCCTGATCATTGAAATTAAGTACTTACAGTTCCCCATTTTGTATAGTAAGGCACTTCCACATAATGCTCAACTCTCTTGGTACTCCAGTTCATAACTTGGGCATTTTGTAATAACTTTTCAAAGGGGTAGTTTATTGATACTGTGATGCATTAGGGTTCTTGACTGTAAGTTTCCTTTAACAAATCCCTCACATTTGAATTTATGTGGTATTCATAATACAAATTAATGGCTAAATATTTCTTAATTTTCTACGTTCTATTACTTAGACATCAAAAATCAGAAATAATAGGCTTATAGGAGATAATTGCAAAAAAAAACACAGATTATTCTTTGATTATGATGTTTAGTGGAGGATAGCATTAACTTATTTCTGGAATATAAGTCAAATAATTTCTGAAAGATAAATGAGAACAATGAACTACAATAGAATACATAGAAATTGATAAAAGAAACAAATTATCTAACATTTTTGGGGGACAAAAAGTAAACAATATTTGGGCAACAAAAATAACAGACAGTTTTGTTCTTAGATTGCACAATGATTCTTGGATATTAGATGCATTTCAGCGCATCCATACTGAAGAAACCAAGTTTTTCATACCATATAATTTGGAGATTTCCAATCAGGAGCTCAGTTACATAGTGAAAAGATCTGAGCAATGGAGAGGAATCCATGGTGAAAGGAAGAAGGTGAGTTGGTTTGAAGTAGATTTTGTTTTTTGACTGCACAAGAGAAACTCATTCTGTTAGCGTATCAGTAAATCAGTACATTTTCTCACATTGTTCTTGAAGCCATTTATTATTGTATTTGACTGCCACCACTATACAAATCTTGCAACTTGACTATATCTTGATTATTTTTTATTAGTTGAAATGAGGAAACATGGCCAGGTGGTTAGAGTGTAACACTGTTATTTTCTTATGGAAATATTTATTGATACCTACTGTGTATATATATTGAGCAAAATTGCACAAGGGTTGTGAAGAATATAAAAGAAGCTAATGGAGCACCTGGGTGGCTCAGTCAGTTAAGCATCTGACTTGATTTTGACTCAGGTCATGATCTCAGGGTCCTGAGATGGAGCCCTGTGCTGGGCTCCACGCTTAGCTGGGAGTCTGCTTGAGATTCTCTGCCTCTCCTTCTCCTTTTGCCCCTCCTCCTGCTCTCTCTATCTCTCTTTCTCGCTCAAATAAATAAGTAAGTTTTTAAGAGAAAAAAAATAAAAGAAGCTAGTGACTTATTTCCCACATGTGACATGATTGCTGGCTTCAATGTCATCTTGGGAAGACAGGAGGAAGAGAATATTATTTCTCACAAAGATCCAAAACTCAGAGTTTTTCTAGACTTTTCTTTGTCTCCTAGAAAATTTTTTTTAGTTTTATCATCCAGTTAGTTCTATCGACTTTACTTTCTTAATATCTAATCTTCTCTATTCCATTTGCTACTGCACATCTATGACCTCAATACCCGACTTCTGAACAACAGCAACCCTCTGCTAACTGCTCTGCCTACCTACAGTCTCACACTGCATTTACCACGTCATCACACCGTCCATGAACTCATTCTTAGACTATTTCTACAGTGTAGATCTGACCCTCCATTTCCCTGTCATAAACGCTTTGCCTGAAGAGTAAAAGCCAAAATTCAGACTGATACGTTTTTGCCATTTGGTGGGAGTCTTGTCAACCTCTCTGGTGATGCCTCCTGTATCTGCATCCCATCCCTCCCCTCTTAGCATTCCTCTTGCCAAATACTTCCCATATAAGTAGGCCATATAAAAATAAGGATAGTTTGCTAAATATGATATGTTGTTTTACATTACTATCCATTCCTCTCTGTTTGGAGGAGCGTCCTCCCAGCTCCTCAGGTACCACCTGGCAAACTAATTCTTCATCCAGACTGACCTTGAGTGTTGCTTCGAGGGAGGCTGCCCAGAGAGGGCCACCTCCTTTGTGTCAAAGCTGCTTGTTTTATCCGACTCTTCTAACACACAATCTGAGAATTACCTGTGTTTCCCTATTCCTTTTTAGACTAAGATCTTGTGCAATAAATGAGTGGCTTCTCCATCTTTGAGTTCTCAGTGTTTAATAGTGTCTGAGGATCATAGCACATTTTTCTGTCTATTCGTTCAGTACATAAATGAATGCAAGCATGAATGATTGAATACTTGAGCATATTTAATTCGCCCATATAATGAACATACAATCTACCTCATTCCATTCTCTACCTGATAGAAACCTAAACATTAGCTTTTAAAAAAAAATCCCACATGGGTTTACTCTTAATATATGCAATATGTCTTGAATTCTGTTAATTTGATAGGTAAATATAACATTACATCAGACATTTCCACAATCATTGTTCCTGATTTGAAGTAAAACACATTTCACTCTATGATATATTCATCCTGGTTTCTTCTTCAAAAATCCTTGACAACAGCATAATTTTTAAAAGGCCCAAATTGTCTAAATCATCCTAAAAATTAAGCAAAGAGCACTTTCTCTGCAGGATAATGTCAAAGTGACTGGGGTAGGTAGAGCATATTTATCTCATTATTAACTTCACAACATGGAAGTTTAGGAATTTGGAAGCAATCCAAAGTTGAGTACCAAAATGATCTGAGTTGAACAATAGTACCTAACAAGAGAATACAGAGGAAAATAGAGAATTATTTTACTGTTTATGACTGTTTATTTTGTCTAGGAAAGTCAGAGAGAGTGAGAGATAGGAGAAGATAGGACAGGGAGGGGGCTGGGAATATAAAGGGGAAGAGGAAAATGAATGTTTAGGTGCTAGAGGGAAAATTAAAGGACATTATGAAATTCTTTAATTCTTTAAAATTAATATTTATTCCCTCCTTTATAAAATGGTTTAGCTGGCCCATGATGGACAAGAGCAGAACTCAGGAAAAGACCTCAAACCCTGAGTGTTCATAATTCTGACAGTGTATACACATTTAAATGGATCAAAGAAAAGACAATTAGATTAAATATAATTAAATAATTTAATCAAAGGCGTCTGTGTCCTAAGTAAAATATTTTGGCTTAGATTCTTTTGGGCCATTAACAGACATTAATATATCTAGATAAACTGCTGCTGTCTCTTCCCCAACATATATAGACTCAGCATCCGTCAGTGAGGAGACTCACAGAGATGTTTATGCAAATCATTGGAAAATCTGGAGAGCACCTGTTATTCCTCATTGTTGGGGTTATGTTTATTAAGCATACAGAAACATTCCTAAACTTAAATGAATAGACATACATATTTTATTTGTTATATCTCTTCATGACCTGGCATTTATACCATGAAGACTTCTTCTTACTTATGATTAATAGTCTAATTTTTTCTTAACCTGTTTCATATTTGCTTGTTTAGTTTATTTCAATAGGGAAGCAAGGTAATCTTGGTGAATAATTGAAGTACTAATTTCAGGATACAATGCCAGTTTAATTTAGAACACTCATCTATAATCTAAAATGCTAAATTAAGAGTGGAACGGACACTTTAATATAAAAATATTTCAAGTAAATAGTCTAGAATTTTTGTACTTTAAAAATTTGATCTAGATCTTTGCCATAGTATTAGCTATTAAGCACATGCTTCTCATTTTTATGCTCTGGATTAAAAATTGCCATATAAATGGACACTTTATAATATGCTTAATTTCCTTGTATTAAATTGATAAATGCAAATGCACAGAACACATTTACAGTATGATGAGAATTTAGGATTATTGCATTTTGTAATTTTTATATTGTTCATATGTATAATTTGTCATTTGTGCAAAGACAGCCAGATGATAATTTCCAAGTATTTTAACCATTTTTTTTGAAAAAGAAAAGGTCACTTTCAGTAGTCAGAAAAGACATCATTCTATTAAACTAATTTGCCTACATGCAAATTTTGTCATTTTTACCTCATTAACTATTTATCATGAGTAAAAATATATATATTCATGAAGGGGCAGCTCACAGCCTGATGGAACTGGAACTAATATTTTGTAACTTTAATGATTTTTTGCATCCTTAATTAGATAGCATAAGGTTGATATGATTAGGTCAGGATGTAGTGTTTTTCATTAAAATACATTTTAGAAGCTGTATTCATAATCTGCCCTTGCAATTAAATAATGAGCCTGTGAATTTAATATTATCGACTCAATTATTATCCCATGCAAACGTATACCTTTAATAAATTTGTGCCGTAGGACCTTCATTAGCAACAGAAGAAATGATATTTCTAGGTACATAGACTGAATGGCTATGGTTAAACTTATATAATGGTTTTAAACATATCAGGAAGCAAAGCTTCAATACTTAGGAATTTAATTCCAAAATGTGCCTTACTATTCGTTGAAGACTAATTTACATTGTAATTCTTTTCTTAAAGAAACTACCACTTTAAAAGGGGCTATTGAAGCTCATAAAAATAGCAGAAAGTTAGGCAGAGAGGAAGGGTTGGAGAAAGTCATGCCTCTTAGGACAGTGGACAGTTAAGTTAAAGATCCATTCAAGCAGCATAATTGGAAGGCATAGAAACTAAAATGTCTATTTCTTGAGTGTCGGTATCATCTGGGAACTCCCAGATGCAATTAACGAAGGTTATCATTTTTGTTGTTGTATGTTAGAACAGTTTTTATTAAGAGATGGCTATACAATGGAATTATGTGAGGGACTCTAGAAGGAGCTACCCATCTCTTGTCATGAATGTGTGTGGGGAAACACAAGCACAAGTAGTCACATACCCTGTTTTCTCTTCGTAGAGGTGTTGCTGTTTATCTACTATTCTTGTGCCCTCGGATAGCAACTGTAACAATTCTCTGAGTTCTTTAGTTGTTGAAGTTCTGTTCTGAAGGTTGTATACAATCTATAATTCTTAATAAAACGAGATGATTAAGAAAAGCTGAGTTTCCATTTAGTAACGAATAATATAGGGAGGTAAACCCTACGCATTGTTACTGACACAGCCAACTATAGGCAGTGTGTCATGGAATGACTACACTGTTTTCCTAAAATACTACTCATTTTTACTGGGGGAATATGGTAAGGGAGGAGGAAAAGCCTCAGTGAGGATCTTGAGTGGCAAGGTGGTAGCAAATAGGTACATGGAAGCATGTTGGTGGGGACGTGGGACAGAGACACTTGATAGAATTTTCCATGCTGAAGGAGACAGTGAGTAGAGGTATAGTGACAGGAAATGCCAAGGCAAGTTTGAAAACTGAAAGCAATTGGTTTGGGCTGGAACAAAGGACAGAGGGTGGAAGCAAGTGAGGAGTTTAGAAACATGTGCACAATAGTGGGGGTTTTATATTTATCATAGGCAACGGGAAGCCATTGAAAGCTTTAGTAAAAAGAGGTAACTCATTATGTTAAGGATTTGGGTTGCCTTAGCATTGAATTCTATAAATTGCTTATTTTATTTTACTTTTAAAAAAGATTTTATTTAATTATTTGAGAGAGAGAGAAAGAACATGAGCAGAGGGGAGGGGCAGAAGCAGACTCCCTGCCTAGTAGGAAGCCTAATGGCGGGACCCTGGGATCCCAGGACCCTGGGATCATGACCCAAGCCAAAGGCAGACGCTTAACTGACCACTAAGGCACCCCTAAATTGTTTATTTTATTTTTAAAGATTTTATTTATTTATTCATGAGAGACAGAGAGAGGCAGAGGGAGAAGCAGGCTCCCAAGGAGCAGGGAGCCCGATGCGGGACTCGATCCGAGGACCCTGGGATAATGACCTGAGCCGAAGGCAGACGCTTAACCATCTGAGCCACCCAGGCGCCCTAAATTGTTTATTTTAGAGTTCTAATGTTTTTAATACACTTCGTCTAATACATAGTTCAGTTTTCCATCAATTACTCAATCAATTCAATCCCACAATCACTTATAGATTGTGCTTTACATGTCATCAAGTATTCATCATCCTGATCTGTGGTGGAGGGATAGGTTTTGCAAGCTTGATGGGGACTTGAAAGTAGGTGAAGATAAATAACAAGCTAAATTGGACCTAGCCAAATCTGAAATTAGGAATGGAAGGTGGAAGCAAGTGGAAATGGATACAAGGAGTCAAACTGAATTCAAAATGGCAAGTGGCAAAATGGTGACTCTAACACAAAGAACCCTGGAATCCTGTCCATTCAAAGGGTAAACAGGCTGCTTTGATTATAGGAGGTGGGAAGCAGGGACCTAATTGAGGAAGAGCCCAGGCCCATTTTAACTCCTGACATCATGAGAACAAAAGATGAGCACTCAAACCATCTACCTGTAACACTTCTTGTCCCCAGGGAATTTCATACTTTCAGGATTTGCCTGCTGAAGCTCCACTTCCAAAATGACTGAAAAGCTTTTTGCACTGAGTGTCGGGCACAAGAATAAGTACCCATAATAATAAATGAGCATCTTGGACGTCAGAACAGAATCTTTAGTGAAAAAGACATTAAAATTAATGTAGGAATGTAAATAAACAGTTCTTTGACAGGAAGTTAGTAGACTAGGTACTAAAAACATACTTTGTTGCATTGAAAAAGAGCACTATTTTTTTTTTTAATTTAGTAAAGAACATATCTTAGGGACCTGTGTGAATACATCCTAAAAGTATGCCTAAATTATATTAAACAGGGGTTTCTGCTCGGTAATCAAATACATATTGTGAACTCCATATCCAGTGTTATTTTCTTCTTGCGTTGAACAAATTCCCAATTCTCCAGAAGCATGAAGACCCTTATCTTTTAAAGATTTTTATGTAAATATGGACTGTATTTAGAGCTACTAACGTTACAGAAGTTCCAATTTTTGCACAATGAAAAGATTGATATTGATCCAACTAATTTGAAAATGCAAATCTTAGCTACAATTTTAAAAATACATATAAAAGAGGATGATTTAAAAAGGTATATGACCATTGGCACTTCTCTTTTGTCTTTCAAATCATGATGAGCAAGGAGTGGAGGAAAATGTTCTATGTTGTCATGGTGGTTTTGGTTAATTGGTACATATTTCTCCCTTGATCTTTTTTATCTCTGAACTTCTGGGATGTCTGTATATAACTGACTCAATACATTGTTAAATGTTTGAAAGGTCATTTGGCCTTGGAGAGACTGATCTTTTCTATAAAATGAAAATGATAGGTAACCACTATGGAAAGGAATAACTAGGAGCTTTCTGAAAATACCATAAATGTTTGGATTTTAAAGACTGACAAAGACTTACATTTTGCTAAGTACTTTCCCCCTTGATTCTAAAATCATTTCTATTTGAAGTGAAGTGTAATCCATATGTTTTTGATTCATTAACACTTAATTTGTCAGCATCTCTTTACTGGAGTGCTATATACCAGCCTTTTCATCTTTTTTATAAGCTTATTTTCCTCAGACACAGGAAATCAAGTTTTTGTAAGAGTAAACAAACTTACACTCAAAGAGACATGAGAGAGTTTTGTTTGTAACAAAGCACCTATTAGCTTTGAACTACTTCTGTACTTGGTATGCAAATTTCTTCTTTAGCGTTCCCTAAGAATCAGATATATTTGTAATTAACTGAGGCTCAATACACAGCTTTCTGTTTTATTATTTATTGAATTTTCCTACTCTCTTACTCTAATTTCTCTTCATGATAAAACAGCCGACTACTAACATATTAATGAGCAAGTCATTAATGATAGTTATTTAATTGCCATCTTATTATTTATTCTTATTAATAATGCAGAAGGTACTTATCTTTTAATAATTATGTGGTAGGAAATAGAATTTCATGTAAAGCATTAAACGATGTTCTTTTTTCCCCCCCTTTGGAAGTCCAGTGTTCTTTACCGGGAAGAATGAAAGTCAAACTCCTTTCCAAATCTGACTGTTACTTGAGAAATGCCAGGTCCTCAACATCACTTGCATTTGTATAGGCTTCAATGAGATGAAAATACAACTCTATTGAAATACTAGCTCCCCTATTACTTTGTCCCTTTTAGCTTATCTAATTTCTGTAGGGTGTTCTTTGGGCTTTTAACAGTCACAAAGCTTGAATAAATTAGAATTGCAAAAATGTCACCGTAGTATTATTACCTGCTCATAGAAACCATTTGCTTGACTCTTAACACTCACGTTTTTCGTATAGGTCAGAGAATTTTTTTTAAAAAAGGGCTTAGAATTTAAGTAACATTTTCTTAGGAACAAAGGAAGAAAATAAATAGCTCTTACTGCGGGTCAGTCACTATGTCAAGCAGTTAATATGTTGGTTCATTTAATTCTCAAAGCAAATATATGTGGTGGGTATTATTTCCGTTTTATAGATGAGGACGTGGGCTCAGAGAGATGAAATAACTTCACTCATCCATCTATTCATTTATTCGCCACTTTGTTATGGATCATCTAATATGAAGTAGGCACTTTTTTTTTTAGATGCACATGAAAGCAAAACAAAACAGTATCTCTTCCTTTATAGTACAGTGAGTAAGTTAAACAGTTGGGGCTATGTCAATACAGCAGATGATGCTGGGCAGTATGGTGGGTAGCTTGAAGGGAGATAGTATTGTTAAAAAACAAAATTCCACCACTTAAATTTCAAGATCTAATTGGCTTTATTAAGTGATTCAGGCATTGGGCAGCATCCCATCTAGCAAGGAGAGGGAGCTCAAGGAGTTGTACAAAATGGAAGGTTTTTCTAGGAAGGAGGTGGGACAACAAGTTAGCAAAAGAAAAGAAAGGATTGTTTCAGGCAAGGTCACTCTCCTTTAGGGGGAAAAGCTGAGGGTTTTATCATGCAGATTACCTCCTCTTCCTTTGGGGCAGTGAGAGAGATGGAGAGAGCCCATTTGACAGATTACCTCACGGCGCTGCTGGAAAATTCTTGACTGACTGATTAAGACTACATTTCTGGGGGGAGTTTGGAACTGCAGTTAGGTTGGGTAATGAGCCCCATTTTGGTGACTTGGTCCAGGTGATTTCATCTGGGGCCCGTGGTTTTCTTTTTGACAGTCTTAACCCATTTGAAAGGCCCATTGAAGACCTCACAAAGGAGATTATTGAGATAAGTATGTAAAATGAAAAGCAGTTCAAGGACAAATTGGGCACCGAAGAATAGGCTCTCCAAGCAGAGGATAAAATATCATTTAGACAAACCATAAGAGACTCTTAACTCTAGGAACAAACTAAGGGTTGCTGGAGCGGAGGATGATGGGTGGAGGGATGGGGTAATTGGGTGATGGGTATTAAGGAGGGCACTTGATGTAATGAGCATTGGGTGTTATATGCAACTGATAAATCACTGAATTCTACCCCTGAAACTAATAATACATTATATGTTAACTAAATTGAATTTAAATTAAAAAAAATTTAAATCTCATGGTGTTTTGGAGAACAGAAAAGAATTTAGCATGGCTGGAACATGACTAATGTAAGCATTAGGGAACACTAAGTTTGGATAAATAGGCAAAAAACGATATGTATTAGTATCTCACTTTCTGTGTGCATTGCAAAACCACAGTTCCCAGTAATTTAATATGAATCAGTACAAAAATGACCCATGGAAGACTGTAAAGTCTAAAGTTACAAAGACATACATAAAATTTCCCCATGATTATATCTTCCTTTGATGTAGGACTATGGAATAATTTATCTTGTTTTCCTTGTGCTTTTCTAAATTTCCTAATTCTCATGATGAACACATATTATTTTCATAATTTGGAAGCAGACCTCTAAAAGTGTTCTCTGAAAGGAAGAAGTACCAAGCGCGACATAAAATCCTTCACAAGCCACTGTCCCATGCCATTTGGGAGCAATTCGTGTTACGCTTACAAGTAGGTGTTTGAGCCATGACAATCTGTCTGCTACGTAATGGTCTCATGATCTGTGTTCAGACAGGGAAGAGAGCAAATCGGAGAGCGTTAATGTTGTAAGAATCTGCTGGCCAAACTCGCCATGGTGTTTCTCCTTCTCCGTTCTGATTATCTTTCAGATTTGATGAAACATGCACCTTTCTTAACTTGGCGGCAGAGCCCAGTCATATTTTGTGTCTCCTGGTGAGATTTGGTTGGTTGTTTCTCTTTGTTCACATTTCCTCCTTTCCAATTAGAAAGGCAGTTTGGTTGCCACTGTCACCAGCAACAGCGGCAGTTGTGGCTTATGCCTCAATTAGGTCCTAAAACACAGCTAAGCTGCTGTAAATTTGGCAGGAGCTGAGTCACCATGCAGCGCTCCAAGTGACATGCGCCGCCATCGACATGTAGCTCCTGATTTCCAGGCTGGTCCCTTGGCTTCTTCTCAGGCAAGCTGTTGGAAAAGCTCTCATTGTCACTCCACAGCCTGTCACCAGGTCAGGCGATGACTCATTTGTCCTCCTGCTTTAGACGCTTGCTTTTTTTTTAATTTTTTATTTATTTAAATTTTTTTATTATGTTATGTTAATCACCATACATTACATCATTAGTTTTTGATGTAGTGTTCCATGATTCATTGTTTGCTTATAACACCCAGTGCTCCATGCAGAACGTGCCCTCTTTAATACCCATCACCAGGCTAACCCATCCCCCCACTCTCCTCTCCTCTAGAACTCTTAGTTTGTTTCTCAGAGTCCGTAGTCTCTCATGGTTCGTCTCCCCCTCCGGTTTCCCCCTTCATTTAAAAAGTTTGTTTATGGATTTTTTGGGTACATTTTTATCAAATAAATCTTGCCCTAGCCAAAGTTTTTATCTTCTGGGTTGTTTCCAACTCTTCTTTTTTTCACATTTGGCTGATATTCATTTCCTGGGTCTTTCCTATTTGTCTTAGTCACATCTAAAACTTAAAAATTGTGAGTAATAAGCCTCATTTTGTCATTAGGATGGAATGAACTATGCCAATACGTTTTTTTTTTTTAACAAAGAGCACAGTTTTTTAACTAAACTTTCAGTTTCTTTTAAAATGTATATGATGTTTTTAGATATTGCAAAATCTAAAGGATATGTCAAGAGAATCTTAAGTAGAGGGAATTTACTATCCTTGATCAAGAGGTATTGACTTCAAAGTCTGGGCCCTCTCCATGGGAAAATAGTCACAGTCTAATGAAGGATAGAGATACTTAAGAGCATATATGCATTGGTTCAAATCACACCATTTCTTTATATCGTGTATTACCAAAGGACTTTTTAATTTGTAAAACCAATTGTCCCTATTGCTTTTAATGTCTACATTGTACTTTTAAAATCTATAGTTTCCCTATCTTAATTTCCACTTTTTGCCTATATATCCTAGAAATAAACTAAAACTCCTTTAAAAGGAATCCTTGACCATCCCTTAAAATATAGTTAAGAACCTCAGAGCAGTCAGCAGACCCTACTGAGACAAATATTGAGTTAAGTAATAAAGGTCTTATTTTATTATTTTAAAATATACTTGCCTCTCTAAAATGGGTCAAATACTTTTACAACTTCATTAAGATATAATTTACAACTATAGGGGCTCCTGGGTGGCTCAGTGGGTTAAGTGTCTGCCTTCACCCAAGTCATGATCTTGGGGTCCTGGGATTGAGCCCCAAGTCGGGTACCATGCTCAGTGGGGAATCTGCTTCTCCTTCTCCCTCTGCTCCTTCCCACCACTTGTGCTCTCTTGCTCTCTCTCTCAAATAAATAAATAAAATCTTTAAATAATAATAATTTGCAGCTATAATGTTAACCCATTTAATGTGCCCAACTGAGTGGTCTTTATCATTTACAGAGCTCTGCAACCATCACCATAATTTAATTATAGAACATTTTCATCACCTCAAATGTTATCATGGAAATAGAAATTTAAAAAAAAGAAATTTAATCTAAAAATAAATGCATAGAACTTGCAGTTGTGGAGAACACATTGTTTCCAGTTTAAGGAACAAAGCTTCAGGTACTTCAGAGGTAACACGACAGACCTGGGTTGAATCTAAAAAGTTCAAGCCTGAAGGATCCAAGCAGTCTTATTTTTTTCTCCAAGATTTTTAAAAGGGATTTTAGAACAATAGAGCCCAGAGAATGTTGACCCAATGTTCAATAATAAATGCCAAGGAAAAAAGTTATTGTGTGAGGTTTTTTTCTCTTGAGCCTCATGATAGCTCTTATGATGTTCTGTTGTTGCATACCATACAATTATGTAAGAGGAAATGGTACCAGAGATCATCAGGATCAAAAGAGAATTGGTTCTGTTATGATAATAGTGCTTTTCTGAGGTTCTCATTTTATTTGCCAGAACTTCAGGGTCATTGAAAATACCTACTACAGTTTTTACTGAAAACACCAAAATTTTATATTGGTATTTTTTTTATTCTCTCCCCAAAAGAATATAGAACAATTTCAATCCTGTAACAAACATATTAATGATGTGTAAGCAGTGGTGGTGGAAATTGACCCAATTAACAAGTTTACTATCACTTCTTTACTACCATACCTGGAGAAGTGAGTTTTTATTTTCTGCAGTCCTTAAACAGACAGGCAAACTGTTTCTCCTGAGTCCAGGAAGCATCACATAGGAACAGTGCACTTTACTGAAATTAACCACAGCTCAGGAACTTCATTGTCACAAACAAATGTATTGATGGCCCTCAAGATTTTATGAGAGTGCTCAGCAAAAGCTGCACCTTTATTTGCCTGCCATTTTCTCAACTTCTCCAAGACCATTCGTGATCATCAGGCAAACTGCTAAAAATTCACCGAGGAAAAATCTGTCATCAAGGGGCTGGCGTAAATAGGAGTTTCTGTCCTATTTGCAAGGTTTCTGTCCTATTTGCAGGGCCAAATATTTCCTGTGCTTCCTGGCAGGACATGCTGCATATGCTATCTTGTGTAACTTGAAATTTGATTCACTTTATTGCTTAATACATTTGCCTACTATTCACCAAGAATAATTAAAATCCAAATCTAAGCTCTACACATAAAATGTGACATTCAGTTTTCCCAGAGAATGACATATCTATACCATGTCTGTCTTGAGTTTGGTTTCTTTTGTTTTGGGGTAGGGATCCCACATCCAGGATAATTTTTGTTGTTACTTGTTTATTTTTTTGTTTTTGATGTACTGGATTCACTGAGAAGGCAAATTACCTCTCTGTATGAAACAATATTAGAGAAAAGTTTACTTTTTAACACTAATTGGTAATTTTTTGGCTGAACCAAGTCACCTAGTAGTTTAGGTAGTAGTATCCTTCTTTCCTTACTCTCTCCTCCTTCTCCCTTGCTTTTTTCTTCCTTCCTTCCTTTCTCTCTTCCTTCTTTTCTTTTCTTTTTTTTTTAAGATTTATTTATTTGGGAGAGAGACAGACATACATGTGCACGCACAAGTGTGAGTGGGGGGAGGGGCAGAGGGAGAGGAAGGGAGAGAATCTCAAGCAGACTCCCTGCTGACCACAGAGCCAGACTCAGGGCTCGATCTCATGACCCTGGGATCACAATCTGAGCTGAAATCAAGAGTCAGTGGCTCAACCGACTGAGCCACCCAGGTGCCCCCTTTTCTTCATTCTTTGATAAATTCTGTGCATAACAACTTTATTGTTGTTTGGTTCAAATCAAAGATGTAATACATAGTCCCCATGCTCAAAGACTGTGTAAGCCACTCTACCATGATGATATTGGCAATCGCTACCCATACTTGATATGATGCTGTCAGCCACTGGTATTTCCCATTTTCAGTATTTAGAAAATTTGCCACTAACGAAAAATTTTAAGAGGAATACAATGAGGAAACCTGATGGCAGTTAGCTGAACAATTGAATTGAAGCATTTTTTATTAATTGTGTGTTTCAATCTCCAGATTTAGCTAATCTTGACATTCTGAATATCAATATAATGGTGGAAGACTTTTCTGTTTAGATTTTTCCACTAAGCCTAATCATTACAAACTTATTGGCTTGACAAATGGTAGTCTGTGTAGTGCAAATAGACAAATGGGTTTTTCACTAATAGATATGTCAAAGGAGTACAAATATGATTTTCACATGTTACCTATAAAACAGAAACACTCATCAAATATTTCTTTATGTAATTCTCCTATGTTGCTCCTGATAAAAAACTTCCCCAGCCCCAACTCAATTTGTAAATTGCTTCCCAATGAGTGATGAAGTACAGAAAGTTATGCTGTTAGGTAATTGGAGTGGAAGGCAATGCTTCTTCCTGCCTTGATTTTTGGTAAAGAATCACCTTGTATTGCAGGAGCGTTACATAAATGTATAGATGGGAACATTGCATAACAAGTCAGAGTGCTGAAAGATGATTGTAAGAAGTGGAACCTCTTTAGAGAAACTACAAGGTCTGTTCCTTGTCTTCTTTTTAAATTTTAAATCTAGAAGATTTTGCTTTTAGCATCTAACAAACAGTTATTTGAATATTTCATGAAAATGTTATCTGTTTGTAGATTTTAACTTAAAACACTGAAAAGAATAACAGTATCTTACATTAATATCACACATTAGAGTCTTCAACATGTCAACATAATTCTGTTTGTTCCTTAGAGAAACCTTGAGGTAATCAGGTCAGGTATTTCACAGGTGAGGGAAATTAGTGAGATTCAGAAAGATGACTTGCCCGTCATAATAAATGTCACAACCAGGACTAAAATCTAGGACATTTTTCCAGACACGATCTTTGCACATGTCAGAATATTTCAGGAAAGGGATAAAAACCTCCCAAGTAAGAACATTTTTGCCTTATAATTTTGTGGTTTTTAGTAAATGATGTGCAAGTAGGTTATATGGCATTTTGCCCTCAATTTGAAACCTTGAAATGATGAATGGTGAAATGGCTTCTGCTAGATGTTCAACCCAGGAATCTCAGCTTTCTGCCAAAACGTCGAAAGTCAAGCATGACAGAGTGGGTTTTCCAGTTTCTTATTTGAGATAGACTTGGAATTTTAATACTGCTCCCAAAACTCTGATCAGGAGCTGAGCCTGTTCCTGTGGTAAGATCCAGTAAGGGAATACTTGGAAGACCTTGATGATGGTCCTATGAGTAGGGATACTTTTCCAGGTCTTGGAAGGCCACTTAAAGGACCAGAATACCATTTTACCTGAATCCTATCACTTTAATGGAGGGAGATTTCAAAGTCATTTTAATAATTTATGTGTCTCAACATGGTTAGGTAAAATAATAATAATAATAATAATAATAATAATAGTAGTAGTAGTAGTAGTAGTAGTAGTAGTAGTAAGTTATCTCCCGGAAACAAAAAGACCATAGAAAGTAGACTAACAACCATGTTATTTTATTCACACACACACACACACACACACACACACACACACACACCAATTCTAAGACTGAAACTCAACATTAAAAGAATGGCCAGTTCTGTGCAAAGAAAATAAATCAACCAACAGTCCTTTGCCTTTACTGTCGTCATTCAGACAGAGTCACTGTGTAATTGGAAGTCAAGACAACTCATAAAGTGGACTTGGGAATCTGGATAGTAGAACTTTACGGGCTTTCTCTCCTGGTCTCTGCTTTCAGCAATCTTATATCCTTGTGTCAATGAAGAAAACATGTAGCATAAAAAGCCAGTGTGTTGACTTCGATGTCCAAAAAAAGAAACATCCATTAAAATGCATGAAAACAGCTAGTACATCTGTCTTCAGTCTCTTTACCTTTAAACACAGAAGAAGAGCCTTTGATGTAGTGGTAATGTGACCTCTTCCTGATAATCTCCATTAGCCTCTTACCCCCAAACACCCTCCAAAATATGTACCTAACAAAACTGCTTGCAGATTCAAAATACATACCTTAGCCCACTTCCAAGCTAAAGATGCCACTAATTCCCTCTGATGTATTATAGAAAATCTGCAGTTGCCACTCCCTAAGTGCATTATCTTGCCCCCTACTGCTCCAGGGTTTTTAGCGTATTTACAGATACCACATGATTTTTTTTTTCCATAGTCAAGTGGTTTCCCGGCCAAAGTTCTCCAAGCTTCTTTCTTCTGAATCTCCCGATTCCTCTGAGTATCTCCTTTCTGTGATAACACATAATACACACACACACACACACACACACACACACACCCTTTTGAGTGTTCTCTCCTTTTCTCCTCTACTTTATACTGTTTCCTTAATTCCACTGGATATAAATCACTGCATAAACTGCAGGTCTGAGGTCCTGGGAGCTCAAAACTCCTGCCATTTAGCGCAGGTTTATAGACTTGTTCTTTTCATCATGGCTTTATAAACGACGGCATGTGAAGCAATGTGTAGGTTAAGTAAAAGAACACCGAGGATTTCAAATCCTTGGGTGTTTGGAAGCTTTGGTCTTGAAAAAATACACTTGTATTTTTGTATGTGGAACAGCCGGACTTGAAACATTAGCATTGCCCTCACAATTCAGTTTTAGTTTAAGCAAGGAAGCTTTATTACAAGCATAGATGACTCTTTAAGAACTGAACGTTACTGAGGTTTGAACAACAGTTCGGATATCTAACATAGGATGTGGAATAGAGTCGACCCACTGGAGGAGAAAAGACATTTCCAGTCTTGGTTTGGAGATTTCTTTTTCACTTTTATCCTTAGCTTTCTCTCGCTTATTTATCACTGACTAAATCACTGATGTATTTTCTTTTACTAAATGGCAAGGTCCTCTTAAAGTAAGAAGGAAAGTACTTGATTTTTGTAATTTGTAATTTGTAGGGACCCTCATCTGCACATCCTTTTTAAGCTCTTTGATATAATTAAATGTGACTATCAATATTCTGGTTTATATTATAAGGTACATCTAGGGTATATTATATTACTTCCCTTTAAAAAGTTTAGTATTTGACCCGAAATGCTTTTATATCCTCCTATTAAAGAACATCTTCTCCAGTTAAACCTATAAAAGTGCTTCTCTAGATCCTGCTGTAATTATTAATACAAGCTGCTGCTACGGTATCTACTACTACCGTAAATAATGTAATAAAGCACTTTCACGCTTCTAATTTCATTAAAATGCCTTACTTTTAAGGGAAATATTTTATTTTTCTATTTAACATTAAATGAAGACATCAGAGCAGCTCCAAGGCTTGGAAAAGTTTATAGTAAGAAGCAAAGCCTGCACTGAAAGCTTGGGGTTTTTGACTCCAGTACGTGTGTTCTTTCTCTTTCCTCCACCGCTGCCGGAATTTGTAAGTAATATGGCATGAAGGTCTCTTTCACAAAAGAATTGAGAATGAAGGTCGCGAGTGTGTTGACTAGGATGCAATTTAAGCTATTCAATTAAACATTACAATAAGTTTTAAAAATCTAGGTTACAACCCACTTTTTAAAAAATGTTGAATATGCACATCCCACACCACCGTATGAGAAAATAGTAAATTTTAAGTCACATTCCTAACTTCAAAGAACGTGCCATTCTATTAGAGTAGATAGAAACTATAAGCATTTTAAGAAACGGAAAACAATTCGAGGAAACAAGTAACGTGATAATGAGTCAGTTCTACAGGAGTTGAAGCGTTAGGGACCACACCGGATAGGGGTGGTATAAGAGATAAATTGTTTCCTTCTTAGAAGTCACACAGAAAACCCAGAAGATTTTACCATAGAAACACTAATCCCCGCATAGGGACGGTGGCTGAATCACGTGACTCTAGACACGTCCTCCTCGGTGTCATTTCCCCTTTGGGAATCTCACTTGCATCCCTGCTGGGCCTGCTGGCTGACACACAGAGTTGTCTTCTTCCCATTCTCGAACTCCGACAGAAGTCTGGATAAACTTTCCTCTCCTTGGATCTTTCCACATAGCCCAAGTACCCTCAACTTACAAAAGAATGGGCTAAATCCTTGGAACAACAGGGAAACAAGATAAAATGTAAAAAGTTTCCAGCTTACAAATCAGTTTATGGTCTGCTCCCCCCTCCCCCCCCACCTTGGCTAATTTACTCAGTGGGAAGACCCTACCCTATTAAATATCATTTTGGAAACACAGTAGCACACCTTTACTCTGGAGAGCCCGTATAAATTGTTAGGAACTTCCTATTTCCTTGTTTTTTTAACTCCTAGTTTGCTGCTAAACAAAGGAAACTCTTTACAACCAATAAGGTTGGAAATGATCTCCTAGGGCCCCTCTTGGTGGCAGACCAGGATCTTTATTGAATCCTGTTTTCTGGTCTGAGGACACATATCTCCCCTCCGCCCCCCACCCCCCCATGATTTGCAAAGCTGTGGTGACTGACAGGGAGAATAATCGGAATTAAGGAAGACTTGTACCTTTCTTTTTCTTTCTGGGAACAGAATTATCCCATGACAAGCTCAGTGATACAGCAGTATCATCCAAGTAATTATGACATTCCTACAATAGGAAAGATACGTTTATATTCCCGGGAAACAGGGGTAGATGGAGTTACCATACCATTGGATCCTAGTGAGGGAACAATTTGAAGAAATGAAAGGTTCCAATACTCTACCTGAAGGATAAGACAGAAAGGAGGAGGCGTTTATATATTTTTTTTAAGATTTTAATTTAATTTTATTATGTTAATCACCATACATTACATCATTCGTTTTTAATGTAGTGTTCCACGATTCCTTGTTTGTGTATAACACCCAGTGCTCCATTCAGTACGTGCCCCCCTTAATACCCATCACCAGGCCAAACCATCCCCCTACCCCTCTCCCCTCTAGAACCCTCAGTTTGTTTCTCAGAGTCCATAGTCTCTCATGGTTCATCTCCCCCTCCGATTTCCCCCCTTCATTTTTCCCTTCCTACTATCTTCTCTCTCTTTTTTTTTTTTTTAACATATAATGTATTATTTGTTTCAGAGGTACAGGTCTGTGATTCATCAGTCTTACACAATTCACAGGGCTCACCATAGCACATACCCTCCCCAATGTCTATCACCCAGCCACCCTATCCTTCCCACCCCCCACCACTCCAGCAACTCTCAGTTTGTTTCCTGAGATTAAGAATTCCTCATATCAGTGAGATCATATGATACATGTCTTTCTCTGATTGAC
>NC_138376.1:14591455-14642578 GCF_054177405.1 Leptonychotes weddellii
TAGGATTTTGATGGACTCCTGTCTCACATCTAGGTCCTTCATCCATTTTCAGTCTATTTTTGTGTATGGTGTAAGGAAATGATCCAGTTTCATTCTTCTGCATTTGGCTGTCCAATTTTCCCAACACCATTTGTTGAAGAGACTGTCTTTTTGCCATTGGACATTCTTTCCTGCTTTGTCGAAGATTAGTTGACCATAGAGTTGAGGGTCCATTTCTGGGCTCTCTGTTCTGTTCCATTGATCTATGTGTCTGTTTTTATGCCAGTACCATACTGTCTCGATGATTATAGCTTTGTAATAGAGCTTGAAGTCTGGAATTGTGATGCCACCAGGTTTGCTTTTCTTTTTCAACATTCCTCTGGCTATTCAGGGTCTTTTCTGGTTCCATACAAATTTTAGGATTTTTTGTTCCATCCCCTCCGAGCTGAGGTTTCCAAGCGGAGCGGAGGCACTTATATTTAACACGACATGTTGAGCCTGTTAGATTTCTTAAAATAACCTTATTTTCCAAGAATAGGAAATGTGCCTGCTAATGAACCTTTCATCAGCAGGCTTCTTAATTAAAAGAATGTGAAGAGAGGAAGGGAGGCAGCGAGGCGCTTTTAGCCAGGTCATCCCTCATCTCAAGAGGCATCGTGTTGCTTACGACATCAATAAACTTTCTTCTTTAAAAGAATTATTTAGTCTGCAAGCAGCAAATAAAATTTTATTTGTTCCTCACACATAAAGTTTATTCCAGACAGACCACCAGCCTGTAGTTAAAAAAATTAAATAAGTAAATAAATAACCCCCTCCCCCAAACCTCAGCGTTTATTTGATGTTAGAGATCAGAATATTAAAAGTCCCATGTGGGAACCAGGTTATAGGTGTGTCAACTTCCTTTCATAAAAGTCACTCCAGAAATGGGAGGCCCATATATTCCCATTACTTGTATTTATTATTTGGAAATTCTAAGAAGTATGTAATGTTTATTGAGGAATCTTTGCAGATATGAGATGTTTGATAAAATCTCTCAAACGATCAACAATACACAGAGTTAACCCAAAGCAGGGGCCTGATGATTAAGAAATGGAAGAGGAAATTTGAGCCATTATTGTATAGAATTTAGATATCAGAAGCTTTATGTACAGTGCACATTAGCCAGTAAAACCATCTTCAACCATTGGTCAATTAGTAAATATTTATGAAATGCACTAGGTTCTCGGAATGAATATTAGTCATAGCTAACAGTGAGTGTTTATTCTATGTGAGGCAATGTACAAGTGCTTCGCATGGATTATTTATTTAGTTCTAGAGTCATACTGTTAGATAAATGCCTTTGTAGACGAGGAACCAGAAGCACAGAGAGCTTTGCTGACGTGCTCAAGGTCACACAGTTGGTAAGAAGAGATCTGGGATATGAGTCCAAAGATCTTTGGACTTACCTTTGCTAAGATATGCCTCTCTTTAAATTTATTATACAACTCAGAAGTTCCACTACTTATGTCTATCTAAAATAACAACAGACAAAAAAATATCTTTAAACATGAATCTTTATAGCTCTGCCATGCTTTTCATAATAGCCAACAATAGAAATAATTCAAATTTCTGTCAACTAGTGCTGGGTAAGCAAAATTCAGTATATTCAAACAAGGAGATACTCTTCACCAATTAAAAGAAGTGAACTACAAATACCTACTAATACACAGATGAACCTCAAAAGCATTATGCCGAGTGAATGAAGTCCTTTGCGAATATCCCGTAGGCAGAATTCTAAATGGCTCTCCAGATTCTACCCCCTGTGTAGAACCTCTACCATTGAATGCAGGACAGACTTGTGAATATACTGAGACAGTCACTTCTGTGATTAGGTTAATTACACGGCAAAGGTAAAGGGATTATGCAGGTATAACTAAGTTCCAAATAACAGGACTCCAAATTAATCAAAAGGGAGATTATTCTGGGTGGGCCTGACCTAATTGAATGAGTGCTTTAAAATTGAGTCCAGGCCTTCCATGAAAGGAGAGATTCAAAGTGACAGAGATTCTTTTATCAGCCTTAAAGAAACATATTGTGAACTACTTATGGAGGGGGCATAGAACCTGAGTTGCTGAAAGCAGTCCCTCATTGACAGCCAGCTAGAACACGTGGACTTCAGTCTTATAACCCTAAGTAACTAAATTTTGCCATCAACATGAATGGGCATGGAAATGGATTCTTCCTACTCAAGCCCCTGATGAGACCACAGCCTGGCTGATATCTTAATGGTAGCCTGGTATGACCTTGACCAAGAGGACCCAATTATCCTGCACTTCTGACCTACTGAAACTGTGAAATCAAAATGGATAATGCTTTAAGATACTAAGTTTGTGGTAATTTGTTACACAGCAATAAAAAAAAATTGACATGCCATGTATCATTATATTTATATGAAATATCCAAAAGAGGCACCCAAAACCCTGACATGTGACCTCAACAATGCAAGATGTTTGAAAGGCTCGCTAATTAGACCTCCTCAATGAATAAGCTGGTTTCTCCCTCCCAAATCCAATCCAGACAAAGCACAGTTTTGAGGTCAGAACTGGGAAGGAGGAAGATATTATTTAGAGCATATAAAACCTGGGAGGTTGTCTCTTCTTGTTACTCAGGAATTGGTAGATAGGAGTGAGAGGTATAGAAGCAGGAGCAAAAGAGGCAGATTCTAAGATAGGTAGTTCTCATTCTTATGTTCTGGTCTTTGATCCAAAAAGGAGGGGAATTAAGTAGCTGATGAAAACTTGAAGTACAGCCTCTTTAATACCCAAATTTAAGCTGAAAAGGTATGACACAAAGCATATGGTAAGAGGGAGATTCCCTATTCCTGGGAGCATGGGGACAGACCCGGAAAGATGGAAGAAGCTGGAAGGGCAGCTGAGTAGCAAAGCATGAAATCCTGCCATGGCTCCTTTATGGGGGCCCACAATGGCCATGCCACAGCACCTGCTGCAGGGTAAAGCAGCAAGGCCAGGGGTTGGATGGAAGTAACGACAGAAACACAGAGCCTGTCACAGCAGCATCAGCAAGAACTGAGGGTTGGGGTGCCTGGGTGGCTCAGATGGTTGGGTGTCTGCCTTCGGCTCAGGTCATGATCCCAGGGTCCTGGGATCGAATCCTACATCGGGCTTTCCGCTCAGCGGGGAGCCTGCTTCTCCCTCTGCCTCTCTCTCTCTCTGTCTCTTATGAATAAATAAATAAAATCTTTAAAAAAAAAAAAAAAAGAACTGAGGGTTGGCTGAATCATGCAGGGACCACCATGGGCCCCTGACCAGGCAGAGAGCCTTATCATGGGTTACATCAGCTGCTGACCTCAGTAGAGCGAGCAGTGACCAGGCCATAAGGAAGATTGCCTCAATGACCACAGAGCATGGAAAGATGCCAAGAAGAACCAATGGCCCTTTGTTCTCATCCCACCACACCACCCTAAAACCTATTGTATTCCCGCAACTCTTTGAAGTATCTCTTCTGACTCAAGAGAGAAGCAGAGTAACAGTAGAGAAAATAATAAGTGAATGAGCTATGAAAAAAGGTTTCTGTGAAGTCCTTTGATGGATTGGATGGATTTGGAATGTGAAGAACAAGAAATGGAAGGTGACACCCAGGCTTTAAGTCAGAGCAATTGGGGGATGCCGTGGTGCCATTTACTGTGGTGATGGCCAATACCAGAGAGACTCCATTTTCAAAGGAGCAGAGAGGAGTGGAACTCGATCTTCTCTTCCAGCTATTTGAAATTTGAGATGCCTGATAGGTGTACATGCACAGATGTCAAACAGTCGTTGGGTACAAAGTCTGTAGCTCAGGGGAGAAGTCTGGAAAAACAACATAAATCTGAGAGTCATCAACACATAGATAATATTCAAAGTCCAGGAAGAGAGTGTCAAGAGAGGGTTGAGAGTTGGCTGGGAGAAAAGCCACAGTCCTAAAGACGGTATGCAGGGGTCTTGTGAAGGAAAAGGAATGAGCAAAGAAGACTGCATGATGGTGTAGCCAAAATCAGTGTATCTTCCCTAGGAAAGGACTTAAAATATTTGAGGCATTTATCATAGGCTGGTGGCAAAGCACAAACGCATTGGAGATAAAATTCCAGGGAACCAAGAAAATTGAGAACACTTTTGAGTTCAGTGATATTTTTGGCATAATAAAGGAGAAATGAAGAAAGTGTTCTCAGACAAACTGTGAGAATCAGATATCCACATTTCGTTTATTTCCACTAGAACTTGATGAATCTGGGACAATAGCTTCCAAACTGAACAGCTGGAATATGATATCCATCACACACTCTGTGGAAGCTGGAGCTCCCATAGCTTTTTATCCCCTGTATTAATAAGTCTTGGGGATGCTAAAGGAGAAAATTCAGTTAGGATAATGTTGTGCTCTTCTATGTGGGATTATGAATCCTTAATGTTATTGTCTCTACTGATGTTTGTTGGACTAGGAAAAGGCAGCTGGCTCTCTGTGGTTTTCACAGGAAGATATCCACCTCACCAGGCTCTCACAGTGAGAAAAATTTCAAATGCATAAATGAAGATGGATCATTTTCCCAGTCCCATTGCTTCTCTTTGTGGTGCTTTTTGCCCCGAGATTATACAAATGGATGGTTTTATGGCCACTGAACACAGCACAGCTGTAGATACAATATATAATACAACAAGAAATGGTTCAGAAATGGGGGGGACTATGGAAACGCTCTCTGTGTACCACTGTCAAGTTCAAAAGCTGCATGTGTCACCCTACCCCATATAGCACATACTGGTCATGGAAACCAGAAATAACCTAGAGCTACTTTTAAATTGTAGGCATGATGTCTTAGAATATTCTTGGCATTGTGCTTTCCTCTTTTTTTTTTTTCCTTATTTTTTTTTTAATTTAGTTTGTACCAAATGCAGAAAAAGAGAAGAAAGAAAGAAAGAGAAAGAGAAAGAAAGAAAAAAAAGAAAAGGAAAGAAAGAGAAAGAAAGAAAGAAAAAGAAAGAAAGCAAGAAAGAAAGAAAGAAAGAAAATTATCTTTCATCTTTGTCATTCTCTGCAGATCATTTCTCCGAAACGAGGGCCAACTTAGCACGCCCTGATGTGAGGTGAGGCCACCAGTGTCCCAGACCCACCACAGGTGCTAAACTCCTTGCAATCCACTCATTTTCAGAACAATAGTTTTACAATCATTCATAAGGAAGCCCCAGGAGCACAAAACAATATTGAAATTAAGCTTAGTGTGGGAAAACATTATGTACTTTTCTTCCCATTCCTCTGCCTTTATGTCTCCGTTCTCTGAGTGATAACGTCGCCATAAAACCTCCCAGCTACACTGAGTGTGTCACTTTGCTTGTACCTAGGGGTGTGAGGCCCTTGTAAATCTTGGCTCTTCCACGATTCGAAGCTGATTAAAATGTGCTGGCTTGCTCTGGAGCTCCGTTCCTTCCTGGCTTCCTCCATCATTGCCAGATACCCGCAGTCACTGACAGGGCTCCCTGGTCCGCCTCTGCCAAGTGAAATGTTTTGAAATTAAAAATCTGAAGAAATGGTGCAATGAGTGCTTGATCAGGTGGTTTCTCCTTCGGAAACTGCTTAATGAGGGAAATTCAGCACAACCTCCCAGTGGCGGCCCAACACAGAACTTGAATTTAAAGAAACAGGGTTTCTTTCTCCAGTTAGACAAATACGCTCAAGTGCCTCAAAGTGAAGACCTTTGTTTCTTGAGAGAAATGTTTATTTTTGAACGATGCTTGTTGAATTTCTGGTGATCAGTGTAATGCATGCTCATTCCAGGAAAAATTGGAGAGCAGACAAAAAGTATCAGGAGAAAATAAATATGATTCATAATTTCCAAAACTCATCAAAATTTAGGTCATACTCTATATATGTCTCAATATGCTTTAAAGCATTTTCCAATGTCATTAGAGGTTCTATGGAAATATGATGTCAATATTTATATAGTAGGCCATTGCATGGAAATATCAACATTGATATAATTTATTTTCTATTATTTAACATTTAAGTACTTTCCCCTCAATGTTACACTATTACAAATAATAATGAACACTGATGTACATAAGTCTTGGTCCATGTATGTGATAATTGTCTTAGGTTCATTTTCTAGCAGCATAATTAACAAGTCAAAAGATATAAAATTTTAAAAATTTATTTATTTATTATTTAAGAGAAAGAGAGAGAGCATGAGCAGGAAGGGCAGAGAGAGAGGGAGAAAGAATCTCAAGCAAACTCCATGCTGAGCACAGCTGGTGGAGGAGCTTGATCTCACCACCCCAAGATCATGTCCTGAGCCAAAACCAAGAGTCGGATGCTTAACTGACTGGGCCACCCAGGCGCCCCTAAAAGATATAAGATTTTAAAAGACTTTTTATCAAATAACTCTCTAGAAATGTAATAACTTCCATTATCACCAGTGGGGTAGGGCACTGTCCATTCCAAGCCATCATCACCATCACTGAGTGTTATCCTTTAAAACAAAACAAAATAAAACAAAAACCAAACCAAAACAAAACAAAACCTTTGCCAGTCTGAAATAGAATTTCATAATCTTAATTTTTATTTCTTTGCTAAAGACTCTGAAATTTTCCACATGTTTAATGCTTATTTACATTTCTTCTGTGAATTATTCACTTAGGACAATTGTTATTTTTCTGTTGGAGTGTTAGGGATTTCCTTTTTAATTTGACAGAACTCATTACTGATTACAGCTGTACTATTTTTTTAGCCATCATTATTGTGATGACAAACACAGTTCCAGTTTGTCACTGGCCTTTTAATACTATGTTTTTTTTTTTTTAAGGAACTTTAATTCTTAGCGACTTAAATTTTTCTTTCTGAGTACTTACATTGCTTTTATGGTTTCTGGGTCTTTCTACCTCCAAATTAGTTGGTATAAAGTGTAAGGTCATTGCTTGTTTTTTAAAATTGATTTTACTTTAAACATTTGAAACAATGATGTACCTGGGAATGTATTTCGGTGTGTGGGTGGCATCATGAGAATCCAGTAAAAAATCCATCACTTTCCTAACGATCAGTCAAGTTTGTCTTAACTATTAAAGACTGTATGCACTGGGACCTATTTGGGGGCAAACTATTCTATGACATTCATTATTAATTCTCATAGACCACAGTATTTTAATTATTCCTTGTTAATTCTAATATCTAATCACACAACTTTATTCTCATCGTTCTGCCATTGCAAACTCGTTACATATGCCTGCATATTTATTCTTTTAGATGAATTTTGGAATCATCTTGTCAAAGTTAGAAAGAAAAATGTCATCAGTGTTGTAACAAATTGCTTTAAAGTTACAGATAGTCCTCACTAGGTATAATTCACTGGAATTCTTACCACGTGAGTGTGCAAAGCAAGGCCTCTGTCCAAGATACACATGTTTTCATTAACACAATCTGGGACAAAGTGAGAACAGCCTGAATAAATCAGTTTGTGAATATATTTTACCAATAGTTTTCTTATACAGGAGCATCATTCATCCCCAAAATAATTTTAACTTGGAATCTATATTCTAGGCATATAAATTAATTCATTAATTATATTTTCATTTTAAGATCTCTACACCCAGAATGGGCCTTCAACTCATGACCTTGAGATCAAGAGTTGCAAGCTCTTCCAACTGAGCCAACAAGGCGCCCCTGGTCTGAAAGTATTTAAATAGCATTAGAATAATTCCATTTTTGAAAAGTTTGTAGTTCTGTATTCACAAATAAGTTTCTCTGGCATAAAACCCTTTTCAAATTAATTTTTGATAATACGTTTATTTTCTTTCCTGGTTACCGATGTGTTCCTCTTATTGTTTCTTTGGTTAATTTTGGAGGAATTTATATTTTCTCAGAAAACTTTCATCTTTTTTTTTTAAGATTTTAATTATTTATTCATGAGAGATAGAGAGAGAGAGAGAGAGAGGCAGAGGGAGAAGCAGGCTTCCCACGGAGCAGGGAGCCCAATGCGGGACTCGATCCCAGGACCCTGGAATCATGACCTGAGCCAAAGGCAGACGCTTAACCATCTGAGCCACCCAGGCGCCCCAGAAAACTTTCATCTTTATTGAGACTTACAAACGTGTTTACAAAGTTATATGTCCTTACGTTAGTATAAAATATCTCCATTTTCAGAGCCTGCATCTAGTGTACACCCTCTTACCATAAAAAGTCCCTTCCTTGAAGCTATCAAGTGCTGTTTCTGTGCAATCTCAGGGATCCCTTGGGTGTTCAACTACAGGCCCTGTCAACTCAGGCACCTCCCTTCCTTCCTTGGTTTTCTGGGGCTGCCAGGTATGTAGATAGCTGTTCCTTTCCATTGAGTACCACTTCTGCAAAACCCAGTATCTCCCCCTAGCCAGTAGGCACTGCTGCTTCTACTAGCCACCACCTTTTCTCCTGGGTACTGTGGCTAACTCCCTCTCCTTAATGTGGATTCCTAAGTTCTGGTCTCCTCAAGGCACAAGGCCACTAATGGAACTCTGGTTTCACTCAAAGGTAACTTTATGCTCTAGTACTATACTCCCCCACAAAAGATACTCAGGTACCAGCAAAGGAGAATCTGATTCAAGATGTCCGGGATGGGATCCTGAGTGTTCTGCTTGGTTTCCATGCCTTCAAAATATACCCGAAGTACTTTATGAATGTTTATTTTGAATCGACAGGAGGCTGGACTTGAAGACAAGTCATGGTGGGAAAGACCATGCTGCTCCCAGAAGCAGTTCTCTCTGTTGCCCAAGGCTTTGTTGATGGGCAAGGTTTGTCCTCCTTGGTCATGAGTACTTCCTTAAAGAAACTCCTCAGTTCTTCTGTAAATTGATTGCAATCATCCAAGCACACCTATTTGCTATTGTCACCCTAGAGGAAAACATGGAACTTAGTGTAGCACTTGGCTTCTTCCTCTGTCTGTTTATTCCTGTTTTTTTTTTATAACACATTTTATTTGGTTAAAAGTCTACCAGCTTTTGCTTAAAGGCTGTTAGGTTGAAAGAAGCTTACAAGAACAGGAAGATAAGTTTAGGATGACCAAAATAATTTTAGAAGTTTAATATTACAAAATAGCTATCTTATCCACATATATATAAATATAAGAATGGATAAATCAACACTCATGAAAAGGTTGGGAAAAAAGCTGTCATCATGCACTTCATCTTCTTGATCCTTGTTACATCTCTGTTTTGACTTGTTATGGTTTGAGAATTCAAAATGTTTATTCGTATCTATTTTTCTACCTTGCCTAGATTAGATAAGGATTATTATCTGCTTTGCTTTGTCCTGTTCAAATGTGTAACTAATGGGTTTATGTATCAATTTAATTCTTTAATTTTTACTTTTGCATTTATTTACATTTTATTGAAATGTGGTTTTTTCCCTAACTTTTTAGTTGGATTTTTATTAGGCATTTAAAGCATTTGTGTCCATGAATCTGTCTATAAGATTTACAGATTTGATTGCATTATCTTATATTTCATTGTATGTTATCCTACTTTTGTTGTCTAACATGTAATCAATTGTAGCTTTGATTTCTTTTCTCACCTAGAATGCATTTAGAAGATGCTGTTTGTTGTTATATTTTTACATTTTTAATTTACAAATGGTTTGATTTAATTTTGTATGAATCCAGGGGCGCCAAGGTAGCTCAGTCAGTTGAGTGTCTGACTCTTGGTTTCGGCTCAGGTCATGATCTCAGGGTTGTGAGATGGAGCCCTGAGTCGGGCTCTGTGCTCATCATGGAGTCTGCTTGAGATTCTCTCCCTCTCTGTCTGCCCCTCCCCTTGCTCACATGCTCTTTCTTTCTCTCAAATAAATAAATAAATAAATAAATCTTTGAAAAAAAAAATTTACACTATTGCATTTAAACTTACACAATTGGGGCACCTGGGTGGCTCAGTCAGTTAAGCAACTGCCTTTGGCTCAGGTCATGATCCCAGGGTCCTGGGATTGAGCCCCGCATCCAGCTCCCTGCTTAGTGGGGAGTCTGCTTTTCCCTATCCCTCTGTGGCTCCCCCTGCTTGTGCCCTCTCTCTCTCTCAAATAAATAAGTAAATTAAAAAATAAATAAATTTACACGATTAGTTCCTAGCTTATTGTAATATATTCTGAGAATGTGTATGGTTTGTATATTTTTTCGCTGAAAATTTTATTGAGGTTTTCCTTTACAATTAACACATGAGGTTTTCCTTTACAATTAACACATGAAGATTTAATGTACACTTGAAAAAAATTATTCTTCTTTTGTATTTACAATTTGATATATCTTTTTCTAGAGTGTCCAATCATTAATTCAAATCTTCTTTATTAGTGTACTAAAATACCTTATATCTCTGTTTTGCACATCCAATATAGCAAGAACTCAAATGACTGCTTATGAGTTCTACTGTAATGACATTACAGTTCTCTTATACTTCTGAGAGCTTTGGATTCATATTTCTATAGCTAATTAATCATGGTCATGATTTGACCTTTTCGGGTTTGAAATGTTTTGTTTTTTTTTTTCCTTTACTTTGAATGCTTATTTGATATGCAGTTGGTATTTTCTATACATACTGTTTTATCCTTTTGTAAATCTTTCTTAGTATGGTATATACTAGCTGTAAGTGCAGATTTGGAAAGACTAGTGGAGTTTAAATTCCGATTCTGCCTGCTTAGTACCCTGTCCATTTCCTCATTTATAAAATGTCAGTTAGGATCATCTAGCTGACTCCAATTCAAATTAGTTTGGCATCATCCTACTTTGTTCCTTTGAAATTCCCTCTGCTGTGTGTCTTCTGGATGCTAGTTTCACTCTCAGGCTGGCCTTACACACAATTGTAAGAAAGTTACTGCAGCTTAAAGCTTCACATCCACTGACAATGATGTTTCATGTCCAAGAACATGGAAACTTTTTTCATCAGCTCCCCATTACATCTCATTGTCTCGTAGACCAATGGAAGCTAGAGGTCTGGTCAGTTTTTCCTGAGCAAGGTTGCAAGGCGAGGGCTGACCACTTAATAAAAATTGTGTCTATTAGGATGGAAAGAGCAGAAATCCACAATGAATGACAACAATAGCATTACCTCATATTGGATGAGGGCATCTCACTGAAGCAATTAGAAGTGTCTGGCACATTGCAAATGCTTAATAAATAAAAATGTTATTATTATTAACCTTTTCATATTGCTTTTTATTTCCTTGTGAGCAGCTTTCATTTGAATTTTTAAAATCTAGTTTGAATATTGCTTCTCAATGAGAGAATTTATACCATTTTCTACATTCCCAGAATTTCCATTTGTTAATTGGTTCTGTCATCTTGTTTTATAAACTGTTGGATATTCCATCTTCCTTTAAATTGCCTTGATTCTGTGTTGTTGGCTATCTGAAATGTATATATTTTCTCCTTCCTCAGTGATTTGTTAAGTATAACTGTTATTTTTTTAAAGATTTTATTTATTTATTTATTTGAGAGAGAGTGTGTTTGTGCATGAGTGGGGGAGGGACAGAGGAAGAGGGAGAGAGAGAATCTCCAGCAAACTCCACGCTGAGACAGAGCCTGACGCAGGGCTCGATCTCATGACCCTGAGATCATGACCTGTGCCGAAATCAAGAGTCAGATGTTTAAGCGAATGAGCCACCCAGGCACCGCATAACTGTTATTTTTTATTTCATAACTGGCTAAATTTAAGATTAAAAATTACTTGAGCCTGTGTGCTTTTTCTAATCTCTTTAAGATCAATGTAGGAATAATATGCAGACTTCTATCTCTCTGTGACATGAAGACAAAACATGTTTTTATTTCCCTTCACTAATTCCTTCATATTTGTCCACATGATTCTGGCTAATAGAAACTAATTATTAGGTTGTTTGTTTGTTTGTTTGTTTTTGTAGCTTAGCTTCTTCTTCAAGGATTCACAAAACCAGAACGTTCTCATGTATTCCTTTGGCCGTATCTCCCAGGTGTCCTGTCCACACTAGTGTCCTTTCCCTGTAGGGAGTGTGCAGTGCAAATCTCTGAGATACTCTACAGTCTAGTATCTCACTGCTATGAAACTCAAGAAAAGAAAATATAACAACACTTTTCCAGAAAGACACAGTCTGGAAAATGCAACACTACACAATGGAGACAATACTTTATATTATTACGCTTAACAGTTTTCTCAGATTTTTTCAGAGGTCTCCTTGCCAAACAGAATCATACTGTCCCCTTCAATAAGCAAGTGGTCCAGTTAAAGGATCTCTCCAGACAGAAGAGCAGTCTTATTTTTCATTTGAATTTAAATCCACACATTCAGAGAAACACAAACATGAGATTTAGCCTTTAAATGTAGTATTCCTTCTCACTGTTTCCTCTTAAAAGTGTGGGTGTGCAATCTCAAATAGAATACCCTGTTAAAGGGGCAAGGGGCTGAGTTTAAAGAAATCTTCAAAGATGGCTTCATCATTTATCACTTCATCTGATACCTGCCAAAGTCCCGCAACCTAGCAGGTGTGATGAGATATGACATCCTTAAGAAGCCTACCTCACAGTAGGTGAGATAAGAGATTCAGGCAAGGGCTTCTGTGTCTGCATCCATTTGGAATGGCACAAGAAATCAAAGACATAAAAGAGGTCATATATTTTTGAAATGACCACGTTGGTGGTCATTAAGCAGAATTTAAAAAAATGTAGAAACTTATTTAAAACTGAGTCTGAATTAGCCACCCTATTTTCTGGGAGAGGCTGGGGTGAGGCAGATGGCATAAAACAAACAAGACCACTGCAAAGCCTCTACACTCTTTCATGCCACTAAAGGAAGAGCTGCTGAGAGTAGATGGCCCTTTGTGTTGGACAAGCACATCAGTGACCCTTGGTGTATAAGTAAGTGTGGACCCCAAGACAAACAGCCTCCAACAAAGAAAAGCCAGAGTTCAGCAGGCAACTAAAAATATAAACTGAACTCTTAAGAAATATTTGGTCTTTTTGTTTTTTTAAGATTTTATTTATTTATTTGACAGAGAGAGAGCGAGCACAAGCAGGGGGAGCAGCAGAGGGAGAAGCAGGGTCTCTGCCAAGCAGGGAGCCCGATGCGGGGCTCAATCCCAGGACCCCGTGATCGTGACCTAAGCCGAAGGCAGATGCTTAACCAACTGAGCCACCCAGGCGCCCCTTGGTCTTTTCTTTTTTTTTTTTAAAGATTTTATTTATTTATTTGAGAGAGAGCGAGAAAGAGAGAGAGAGTGTGTGTGCACATGAGTGGGGGAGGGGCCGAGGCATAGGGAGAAGCAGACTTCCTACTGAATGGGGAGCCCAATGTGGGGCTCTACTCCAGGACCCTGAGATCATGACCTGGGCTGAAGTTGGATGCTTAACTGACCCAGCCATGCAGGTGCCCCAAAATATTTGGTCTCAAAATATATATTTAGAATAAATGTACATAGAAGTAATAATTGCCTTAAGGGCTGTAAACCCAAGATTCTTTATAAAGAGATCATATGTCAATACCTGTGGAGTAATGATTCTCAGATTGTTTTGGTGAGGCTACTTAGAAAAAAAAAATCAGGTTATAAATATCCCTTTGCTACATTTACTTTAAATTATTTTGCAAACAAAATTGCAACTGAAATGTCCTGCATTGAATATTTACATTTTGGGAACCAAGTGACTTATTAATAACATGTTCACTTTCTAAATTACTTAACTATGATCTAGTTCCCAACAAATATTGATGATCATTTAAAAATAATAATAATAATAATGATAAAATATAGACTTAATTTCTCTTGCTTTGTCATATTTCATATCAGCAATACAACCCTGAAAAGTAAGCTGTAAGTCTCATTTCCTAATGGGGAAATTAAAGCTCAGACAGCTTAAAGTAAGTGACTGAAGTAACAGTCAAACCTTGACCACCCTGGTCTGAGTCCAATAAGTGTTCTTTTTCACTAAATTATACTTAATGTTGTCAAAATAGTTCAATGAAGATGATTTGCTTTTCTTAGGAACACATGCTCTCCAATACACATTAGAATGACACACATCAGCTACTCACAAATAATCACACATCACCTGGGTCCAGGCAATACTAACCTTTCATGTGACAGAAAAAGCATGGACTAAAATTATTTAGAAAATCCAAGGTAAGCTATCTTATGATATAGCAGTGTTTGAATAGGGCTCATTAATCACCAAGACGGAAAAATGGATGCAAATCCAAGTCTGATCTGTTGTGAATTGATAAAGCTTCTAGTCCAACATTTGCCCTCATGCCCTTTCCAGAGGTGGTTACACAGACCATGAATTCTTCAAGGTTACCCTGATCATTTAGTTGAGATTGCTGGAAGTTGTGTTTTGAACGTGCAATTTTGCCTCCTTAATGAAGATGCTTCTGCAGGTCATTGCAAGGGAGAAATGACACTAAAATACTATTAATGAGGTATCACAGAACTACAAACCTGCTTGACTCTTTAAAAATCATTGAGAGTGCCAAATATCCTTGACGGTGAGGGTGGCATTTATGGAGTCCCGGCTCTGTCCAACACTGCAATAAATACCTTGGAGGATATAAAGACATATAAAATATGTAGTAAAGGAGCTTACTAGCCAAAAGTGTAAGACAAAAATTAAACACATAAAACAACCATAGAGCAAAGAGTAGCCGTTATAATTAATTGCTCAATTGTTTGGTGTGGTTTTGAAGTGTATATACAACCCTTAAGGAAATATGTGTATGATCTGAGACATATCTACATATCAAAAAGTTTCAGAGGACCATCACTTCTCAACGAGTTTGTTTATATCAGAGAATTTATTTCCCTCCAAATGAATCAGTTTTATTATCACCTGAGGAACTGTTGGAAGCAAATAGTCCTTAGAATTGAGGTCAATAAAAAGAGTGCACTGATAAATTTTTTTCTGGCCCTTTGGCACAGCTTTTCAGCCTGTGTGATATGTGATCAACAAGACTCAAGACCATACACCAAATCACTCCACTGCATCAACAGGCAAATCCAGTACATAGGGTGGCTCTATCCTCTGAAAGACACGAGTTTTCTTGCCCCCAAATCAAACATCATGGAAATGAAACACAACATTTTGAAGAAACTTTTCTTTTCATGGACTCTGTCCTTATTCACAAAACATGCTTTGGGGATGTGCCTGAAATATAATAGAATGCTCAATAAATATTATACAGTTGAGACCACACATATGAGTAAGTGACATCGGATTATTTCTGGTAATGTCTGCAGATATGTAGATATGATTAAAAGAAAGGCAGAGATAAAATAGAGTAACTTGGCTTTTAGAAAGTCATTAAAGTAAGGGAGGTTGCTCATGAGGAAATATTGTGAGCTGATAATTTTAGAATTCCAACTTTTAAGTCAGAAGGACATGTACAATTATTACTTCAAAATGGAAATAACAGTTCATCACTTAACTAGGACAACATCTTGGGGCAGTCCTTGGACCTCTTATTGGTCAGGGTTATGGGTTGTGGAGAGAACAGTCCTGGCTGTTTTAAGTAGGAATGAAGGTATAAAGGGGACTTGGAGCTGAAAGGGCATCTGATAAATATTGTCTTCAGTTTTCTCTACCTATAAAGGGTTTGGAGTGTATGTCAAGTGAGCTAGTCTGCAGGATCTGGTACAGAGCTCCAAGCAATACACTCAATTGACCTAAATTTAGGTTAATTAAAATCTTGATGTCTAAGAATCATTTATGTTTTCTTTAATCATTTTTCTATAATGTTTAGCTCTTACTTACGTATCCAATAGCAAAAATAAATATATGAATTTTTGCTCTGTAGGACACTCATTGATCTAGCAAATATTAGGCCAATATGTAACTTTGGTGATTTGGAATGAGACACAGAGGAATCAAATAAACTTTCAGCCTTTAAGATTCTTCTGCAAGGAAGATGTTGAAATTTGCGTATTTTGATAATTAGTCTCGTCTAGCTTTACTGTTGACAGTTGTGAACTCTATGACATTCTTTTCATGTATACTTACTTTGGGATGTCATAGAATTCTTCCCATTAAACATATGACTTTGGATTTCAAACCTAGTAGAGATGTTTTGCAGGAAAAACAAGGATCATGTTCCTGGAAAATAAGTAATCAGACTCTATGTCTTTTATAATACTGGTTGAAAAGTGAAGCACTGAGTCCTTGTCTAGTTTATGCATTGTTTGACTGAATTATTATTTGCTAAATTTCCAGTTATTATTCACTGCTTGAATGTTAAAGAGCAGATTAAAATTAAATCCATCAAGTCTGGAAGTCAACGAATTCCTGTTCTTGGCTCTAACACTAACACCAGATGAAGTTCACCTTACAGTGATCAGATTCAGGGTCTCTGGCCAACATGTATTAGAATCTAGAAAACATACTAGGCCAACTGGGCCACTGTGGGTGGCAGAATGTGGTCGAATCAAACCCTACGCAATGGGCCTTGCCACATGGAGTGCTAAACTGCCAGGTTTTTTTCAGATTCTGTGGCTCAGGCACCCGCCAAGCAGGAGATTTGTGATGAATAGCGCCCATATTGATTTTTCCATAATGGAGTGTAAAAGAAAAATGGACAGGTTTTGTTGCAGGTATTTTCATGGGGTACTAAATTGGAGGATTAGTTGCAAACAGCAGTACTGATAAAGTCTGCTGTCCATCTTGATGGTTGGGTCTTTCTATTAAAATGACACATAAATAACCTATTATATCCCCCACCCATGGAAATTCAAATGTACCTGTCAACTTGATAAAGCACTTGCCTGGAGGGAAGCATTGTTTACATTTTTACTCTATTCGTCAGAAAAAGTGAGATTCTAATTATTTCTCCCACTGTAAATTAATGCTGACTATGATGGTTAGCATATCTCTGTATTGTTACATCTTTTGGAAAGTTAAATAATAGAACTGATCCATCATGTATTATGCAATGTGTATTTTATGACAGCCTTCCCTAAGCTCTTCCATCTCCTCTCTATAAATGCTCATTTCTTCTCTAACTTGTGTGCTTTCTGCCTCTGTCTTTCTTTTTTCTATCCCATGAGAAATCTTTGTTGATACCCAGTTAATTCCAAAACTCTGAACTTCCACCCTCTGTAGCATGCCTTATTTCTTTCCCTCATGGAAAAACATATACAATTTTCAACCCACAAATACTTGTTTTTAATCATCCAGTGTCATTCTTAGCCTCCTCCTGGGATATTTTTCCCATTAGATATATCATGTTTGAAGACGTATCATTTGGTTATATTCAGAATTTCCACCTCATAAGTAACTGGGTTGATTTTTCTTCAGAATAACTTCACCTTTTCCTTCTTCTTCTTCTTGTTATCTTTTGGTTGATACTTGTGATAATAATTATGTTAAATAATGCCTATGTAATAATAAGCTCTTACCACTTTCCCCATCTTATTCCATCTATTTCTACTTCAACTACTTCTTCCTCATCCTCCCCCACACCCTAATCTCTACCAAAAAAAAAAAAAAATTGTTTCTTCATGGGCAGAAAATGCATGGAAACACATAGTCTCTAAGCATTCCTATAACAACCCAAAAACAGCTACCTGAAGTAACTTTAGGGATAAGGATATAAAGTACCTTATAGTCCTGAATCTAGTGTTTTCGACGGTTTCTTACACAGAGACAGTCACTGATATATTCATCTGTTGAGTGCTGTGTTTATTAAACTTTATGCATCCACAAGGTGACCTTGGAATTAAAAGCACCTGAAAGATAAAGATTCAAAGGAGTAAGTGCCTCTGCCTATCTCTGCATAGCCATAACTAGAAGTGTGACGGAGATAGAACACCATGCATCATGCGCTCTGTGCCCAGCCTTCCCAGATATTCTCTTAAAGGATCTCCAGGGGTGAATTGATTCCCTAGTTGATCTTTTCCCCCTGTTTGTAAATCTCAAGCCAATCTTTAGCTTAATCTTCTCTAATACCTGTTTCTTCCACAAATTAATTCCTGCCTGAATTCAAGATAGTATACCACAAAATCACTGGCAAATTTCACTTGGGCATTTGTAGCATAAACAATTTAAAAATCTGTAAATATCCTTTAATTGAGCTAATTTAACAAAAGCTAAATTAATGACAATGCCTTTTAGCTAAAACAGTAAAGCAATTTAATAACTTCATTAATTTTATTTGTTTTACAATCAATTTTTAATAATCAGCTTATATGTCTTTAAAAAAATCAATTTTCCCATTGCTCAAGAGATATTAATATATTCTTATGGCTTCTAAGGAATTATAACAAATGTTTTGGAAAATACGGCAGTATATTGTCTGTCAGTTATCATTTTATTTACAATTCTTTTACATTATCTTGAAAATTATGTGTTGTAGTGAGAATTAGGACATGAATTTTATTTCCTCTATGCCTCCTTTTTTATAAAGGAAATGGGTAGACTAAATGTCTTATTTGATTGGTTCTCTTAGTAGGCTTAAGAGAAAAATAAAAGATGTTAAGAGAATACACAGATAATCTGATAGCTGGACAAAACTCAACTGCTGATTAGCTGTTGATAAAAAATAAAGCTATAGTTTTGAGAGAGGTAGTATTAAACTGTCATTAAAAGATAACTAAATAAATCTTAAAAAAAAAAAAAAAGGCTGCTTGGGTGGCTCAGTTGGTTAACTGTCCGACTCTTGATTTTGACTCAGGTCATCATCTCAGGGTTGTGAAATCGAGCTACTGTCAGGCTCCACTCTCAGTGAGGGGTCTGCTTGAGAGTCTCTCTTTCCCTCTCCCTCTGCATCCCTCACCCACGCACGCTCTCTCTCTCTAAAATAAATAAATAAGTTTAAAAAAAAGATTACAAAAAGGTGTTTACTAAAAAACTATTTCAATCTGACATTGCTTAAAATCTGGATTTGAGCATTTTTTAATTACCCAGAAAATAGAGGTGCTCTGTTGTATGTGCATATGTGTGTGTGTATGTGTGTGTTTATAAGAGAGACAGAGACAGAAAGACACACACAGAGACAAAGAGAGAGAGTATGGGTACACACTGATGTCTCACTCTTATCTAACCACTCATCCATTTGCCAGTCTCATATCAAGTTAACTGAATAAGTGAAAGAAATTAAATCATGCTGCATGTCACCGTACGTCACCTGAAATAAACAATTTACAAGTCTGGTGGTCCATTCTCTTAGTATACAGAGAGATGCTGACTCTGTCTGGTGTGTATTCAGTAGAATTTTATGGCAGATGACTTTCGAGCTAAATTTTAGCTAAAATTTTGGAAGTATTTATTTCCTTTAGACTCTACGTGAGAAATGCTTGGTAATCATGATCCTGTCACTTGAGTCTTGAATTTCTGGCTCCTAAGATGGACACACTGATGGGTCAGTGTTTACATGTTTGGGCGTTGTACTCTTTTAGATTATAGCAAAATTGAAGAAAAAAGTTCTGTTAAAAAATAACTTTATCATGATTTGCTGATCTCTAGAAACTTGAAAGAGTGAAAATACAGTAAAGCAATTTAATAACTTCATTAATTTTATTTGTTTTACAATCAATTTTTAATAATCAGCTTATATGTCTTATCCCTCAGTCTTGGATTTTTTATGTATTCCCATTCTAGTGCATATTCATTACTTTAATATTTTACTGTATTTCAGAGATTAAAATTCTTTTAGAAATCACTGAATTAAATAACTCCATTTTACCACTGAGGAAAATGAGAAATCAAGAATTTGCTCAAATGATAAGAATACAAATCTAGAATTTTGTTCTCATGACTATTGCAGAGGACTACTTTCCAGAGATAAGAAAGGATGATAAGCCAGAAACATAGGCAAAAATCAATGGTTTATTAATAGTAATATTAAAATAAATATTTAAGTAATATTATCTATGTTTCCAAACTTTATAATCACACAGTGTATAATTAATGTAAACTCAAAATAGGGAACCCCAATAAGAAAAATGACAAATAAACATGTATACAATTGTGCATTACTATGGGGTCAATCTCTTCGAAACCAAGAGATACCACATGACCAGTTTCTATTAACCACGTTAATAATTCTAAGCATTCTGAGTCATGGAATATGCAATTTCAACATAGAGGCACTGGCAAGCTAGGTTTCTATAATGCAGTGATTCTTCCACATTTTGCCAATACTGTCTTCAACAAGAGGTATTTTTCACTTTAAAAAGAAATAGATGTAGGATTTACAGAAGGATAAAAAAAAAGATACAAAATATATATGACTCTTAGATCTGGAAGATGCCTTAGAAAGTCTTTCATCCAATTTTCTCATTTTATGAATAAAGAAACTGAGATTCAGAGTTCATTGGTGACTGAGGCAGGGCACCTCAGGTGCTCCGTTTCCCAGGGCATTATTTTTTATCAAAGTAAACAAGGAGGGGCCCCTGGGTGGCTCAGTCATTTAAGCATCTGCCTTCGGCTCAGGTCGTGATCCCAGGGTCCTGGGATCGAGTCCCGCATCAGACTCCCTGCTCTGCAGGGAGTCTGCTTCTCCCTCTCCCTCTGCCCCTCCCCCACCAACTCATGTTCTTTCTCACTTGCTCTGCTCTCTCTCTCAAAATAAATAAATAAATAAATAATTCTTTAAAAAAAAAGTAAACAAAGAGATGGGTTATTTCTTTACAGCCAAATCCTCTCCAGACACTTGTTTCCCATTGCTCAGCTTCAGTAATAAAAAACACAGATCTAGCTATTTAATTTATGTATTTGTGACTTAAAATGAATATACTTTCCTAGCTTCATTGAAATGGTGGGCACTTCGGCAACAATATTTTCCACCCACTTCACAGTTTTAAAATGTGTCCTTAGAGAAGCAATGGAGATAGAGTTTACAAGCCTGGATTCTGGGGTCAGATGTCCTTACAACCATATTTTGGCCCTACAATTTACTAATTCATCCTAAGTAAGTTGGTTGACGCCCCCCCGCCCCCACCATGCTTCATTTTCATTTACCTGAGATTTGGAATAATAACCACCTAGGTTTATGATGAGGATTAAGTGCAGTAATTCATGTAAGGTGGATCATTGCCTGTGTTAGTTTCCTGGGGCTGCCATTTCAAAGTGCCACACAGTAGGCAGCTTAAACAATAGGAATGTGCTGTCTCATAGTCCTGGGCTAGAAGTCCAAGGTTAAGGTGTTGGCTGGGTTGATTTCTTCTGACAATTCCATGCCTCTCTCCTGACTTCCAGCAGTATTTCTTGGCTTGTAGATGAATCACCCCAATGTCTGCCATCATGTTGATGTGGCATTCTCCCTGCGTGCACATGTCTGTCTGTGTCCAGATTCCCCATTTTCAAATTTATTTGTTTGCTTGTTTATTTATTTAGTTGAGAGAGAGAGAGAAAGTGCATGCACAAGTGTGGGAAGGGGCAGAGAGAGAAGGAGAGAAACTCAAGCAGACTCCGTGCTGAGTGTGAAGCCTGATGCACGGCTTGATATCACAACCCTGAGATCATGACCTGAGAAAAATCATGAGTTGGACACGCTTAACTGACTGAGCCACCCAGGTGCCCTCAGATTCCCCATTTTTATAAAGTTGCAGTCATATTGGATTAGGACCCACCCTACTGATTTTATATGAATGGACTGCAAAGACTCTATTCGCAAATAAGTTCTCATTCATAGGTACTGGAATTTAAGACTTAAATATCATTTAGGGAAACACTATTTGATCCACAGCATTGTCCCCATTTTCAGTTTACCCCTCAAGATCAGCCAGAGTGATTCTTTCTATAACGTCATAGATGTTACTCCTCTGTTCACAAATGCTCAATGGTTTCTCAGTCCAATCAGCATAAAAGCCATCATTCTTCAGTGGTCTTCATATCCCTGAATGCTTAGCTTCTTGCCCCGGACTCCCACCACTCTGATCTTACCTTCTTTTTCTCCCCTTGCTCACTTTGCTTCATTCTTTTGGCCTCTTTGCTTTTCCTTGAACATAAAGCAAATGTATGCCCCTCATAGTCATTGTACTTGCTGTTCCTTCTTCTGACACTATTCTCCCACTTACATGACTGATACCCCTTCACTTCATTCATTTATTCCACTGTCTCCTTCCCAGAGAGGCTTTCCCTGAATAAAATAGAAGTTCTGAATAAAAAATAGCAACAAAGTAGTCCTTTATCATCCCCACTCCACCCAGTGCCTCATCTGCTACCCTGTTTCCTTTTTCTCAGTAGCACTTACCCTATATTCAGTTAAAATCATATGTTTTCTTCCCTTGGAACGTCATCTGAGTTAGAGCAAGGACTTTGTCTTATTGGTTCTGTTCTGTGTCTCCACATTCCCCTGGTACGGTGTAGGATTTCAGTGAATGGTTGAAATGAATGAATGTGCTTTGACCAGAGCCTTTTATATAATGAGTCCTAAATAAGTATTATTTATAATTCTTATTCTTAATTAATCTTTCCCCAAATAGCTACTGCTGTGATCAATTTTCCATATGCTGTTTTCCTTCTTTTTTCTTTATTCTGCCCCGGAAATTTCATGCTCAAAGAGAAATCTACATTCAGAAAAAAGGGTAAGTGTGATGATCAAATCAGGAAACTGACAAAATCTTGTGAAATCTTAAAAGGTATTAACATTCTGGAAACTTAGACTCACTAAACTAGAAGTTTGGTTGAAAGATGAATGTCAATTTCCCCCATTCTATTATTTTTTAAGACAAAATTCTTTATTTTTCCATGTAGAGCCTTTTTGTTCCTTCCAAATCTCAGGGAAATGTCCAGCATGAGCCCTTATTGTCATTACTTACACACATGATTTATCCCTCCTCAAATCTTTTCGAATTTTTAGTCTCTCATAGGACATTTAAAACTTCTTAGTTGTAAATGAGAGTTATTTACTTTTGTGTCTCACTTCCCATGCTAAATTGTGAGTTTCATGGAGCCCAAGATAATAGGATTTAACCTGTATAGCTAATGACATCTGGCTTGAATGCGTGACTTAAAAATGTCTTTGAATAATGAAAAAGGAGCTAGTTTTTTTTAAGGATTTATTTATTTCAGAGAGAGAGCTTGAGCTGGGGTAGGGAGGAGAGAGGGAGACAAGTAGACTCCCCGCTGTGCAGGGAGCCTGACATGGGGCTTCTACCCAGGACCTTGAGCTCACCACCTGAACAGAATCGGAGAGTGGGACGCTCAACCGAACTGAGCCACCCAGGCGCACTGAAAAAAGACCTAGTTTCAAAGCACAAATGACACATTCTGATTTCTTTTATAGTTGTGAAAAACAATGAGAAAACATTCCCTGGTTCTGTAAGCGGAAGGTATTGAATTAAATACACACCTTTTTTTTTCCAATTAAATCACTACCATTCCAATCAAAATAATATTTCTTTACTTGCTGGGCTGTTAATAAGGCAATTAATTATCATATAATGCATTGTAGCTTTGGAGTAAAGGTTTATATGCGTGCAAAGGGGTATTATCCCAGGAGAGTTATGACAGAGGCACTCTTGGGCTTGTGGGTGGAGTAGGAGGATGATGTGATAAGATAGCAGCTGAACAAACTTCACTAAATTAGGAAATAAGGAGTTACAACTTGCACTGGGGGAAGTTGGTGGAGAGTTCACCTCACTGATACTTCTGAAGGCGTGGCCTTAGTTTTTTTTTTTTTTAAATGACAAAAAAGAGCGGTTGTTTTGCATATCCATTTTGGAGTTGGCAAAAATGAATCCATTTCAAAAGTAGCTTCAAAGATAAGCATGCAAAAAATAAAACAAAACAACAACAGGCTGCCTTCAATACTGAATCAATTCAAATCACTTAATTCATTTATATATTCCTTCAACAAATATAAATTTAGTTCCACTTATGAGCCAGGCTTTCTTCCCTTTTCTCCCGAAGCTTATGTTTGTGTGCAGAAAAACAGACAATAAACAAGTAAATTTATAGTATGGTTGCTAGTAACACTTTTAGTAAGTGTTATGATGAAAATAAGGCATAGGGTATGGCTGAGGGTGGAAATGTTATTTCATACGAGGGGGGCGGGGGAGCGGTCAGGAGAGATGCACTGATAAGGTGACATTTGAGTAGCATTTTAAAGGAAGGGAGTGAGCTGGTAGGTGTCTGGGGAAGATTCATGCAATAGCCATTGCAAAAGCTCATGCAGGAGCATGCTCAGTGTTTGGTAAATTCACCCTTGCTGCTGCCAAATCTCTCTCCTAGATTTTCAGCCAATTTATACTACCTAACTAAGGTTTAGAAAAAAAAATTGGTTAGGGTATAAAGAAATTATAATTTATATAGTTTTGTTCATTGTAGGTGATGCAAAAATATTTGGGCAACTACCTTTTGGGAGTAATATATCCTGAATATAAAATAAAAGACTCACACGCACACACATATACATAGAGACAACTTCTCCCTCTATCTCTGGCTTGTCTTACACGTCAGTATTTTTCTGCCATTAGAGAAAATTAAACTGCAGATGTGGAATAAGAACCAAGAGATTAGTCACCAGTATGATGGTGGCCACCCTTTTTGATGAATAATTTCCTGATAGAGAGCTCAGGGCACATCAAAGCAAAGGTAGAGATGTTGGTTGAATAAATATTTTAAAAAGAACAAGTAATCTTCATACTTGTAGATACCTGAAGCTCATTTTATCGATAACAATTTAGTGGCTTAGTTGGATTGATGGGTTTAAGTAAACTCTAGCCAGGTCTATGGATCATATTGCAAGGCTGCTATCTGAAAAGGAAAAAAAAAAAAACAAAAAACTATAGTCTGATTTCTTTCCTTCCGATAATTGGACTAAAACTGGCTGTCTTAACTAAGTCAGTCCAATTATTTGTCTTCACTTCTTTTGGATCAGAAACAAAAATATTAGATCACAGATAATTTCATGTTGTTGTTTTTTTCTTTCCAGAATTCAGGGGAAGAAAGAGGCTCCCTTTAAATTTAAAGATTTGAGTATATGGTGAAATTCTTTGGCCATGGTTTATATATTTTATGCAACCGGACCATAAAATTAACATTTTTTTCTTTCTGTGTCTCTAGAGAGTGGAGTATATGAATGGAAAATACTGCTAGCCACGTCATTATGACTGTTTTCCATTTAAACAAATGCATTTGCCACCTGTGGGATTTAGCTCCAAAAGCAGTGGGCGGCTGGAGCAAAGTTTTGGGTTTTTTTCCTTACCTTTCTCCTTTCCGTCATCTTTTGAATCTCCACTCCACTCCTGATCCCAGATTTGTAGCAGAATGTTTTCACTTCAGAGTCCTCTCTTCCTATTGGTTCCCAGTGCTTCCCATGCACAGGGAAGAGGCAGAAGTGGGGCCGTGGGGTTGCTCTATGCTCGTGCTCTCTCGGAAACAAATCTAGTTGCTTGCCTCTAGTTGTGTCCGTGTTGTTATTAATGTTTGCATACATACGTACAGGCAAAAGCCTTGGGAATCCTGCTAAGATCTGCAACTTTTCTACTTGCATGAAATGACCTGTAACTTTTTCTTTCATTTTTTCTATTCACAAGAGCTTCGAAAAATGTCATAACCAGAAGTCAAGTTCTTTGTGGTTTCCTAGTGTGTTTCTTAAGAATTTCACATAGTGCTATGAAAAAACATATATTTCTGCTAACAGATGCAAGATGTGAAACTTGGGGGTTCTTAAAATTAGAGACATTCACAATAGCAAAACTTACTATATAGTGTGTACACATCCACATATAGAGATACATTAGATTTCCTAAACTGCATAATTTCTACCTAAATTAAGCACAGGTAATTTTGTTTAGAAGTATGGCTTTCTGGTAATGCAACATAGTTTATTACCTTTCTCTAAACTGATTCAAATTTACTTAAGTGCTTTTTCTATACTCCTAATGGTTATGTTAAAGAAAGAAACAACAAAGGCATAATCATCTTAGTTACCTAATTTATTTGTAGGTAATCTTCTATTAATTTTTTGCTGTTTTATTTCAAAGCAACACACAAAATGAAGAAATGTGCCAAATTGCTGATATATATATATATCAGATTGCTGATATATATATATGTATATACATATATATATATAGTCTGCACAGAAATAAAAATGTCTCAATGAAAATTGAAAACATTATCAAATATGTAGTCTATGCTTCCCAAACTTCTGATATTATCTCAGGTTTTAGTATTTTAGGCCAAGGTCATAGGTTAGATTCTTATGTGAGCCAAGTATGTCTTTGTCCAAAAAAGTGGAAACTATAGATGAGTCAAGGAAGAGCATCCATTTTTACATTTGGAAAACCAAACCAACTCCTGCTATGTCTTTTCCATTCTGTGAACAGGAGTTGCCATCTTTTACTAGACCCAAATCTTTGAAATGTTGACATTTTTTATTTACACCGGGATATAGGATATTGGGGAATTACAGACACAAGATTAGTTATAGATTTGCATTCACTGATTCTAAGGGAAGGCATTACTTTCTAAGACAAAATAAAGCACTTTTGGGTAAGACACCCATTTTACTGAGACCCAGTTTTTTAAATAACACATGCTCTCCCAAAGAAATGGTGAATAAAATCACCATCATCGAGGCACAACTTATTTGGAGTTCTAAGCTTTAAATACTCAGGAGACCGAGTGGATCATCCAGTATGACCTAATTTCCTGACCCTGGCTCCCTCTTGCTGACTTTCCACACCTGTAAATAGAGTGCAAATTCCAGTGAGGAAAGAAAAGAAATCCACCCAAGAGCTGGCCTGTTAAAAATGTATCTATGCAGTAAATCTATGTACCACTGTGTAATTATAATAACATAAACAGATCCACTATAAGGACATTCACATCAGACCTAATTTCATGCTGAACTATTACAATGCAATTAACAGCCTCATAGTCCTGTTTTAATTAAGCTCTGTTGTGAAATATGCAGCATTTGAACCTGTTCCGGCCTGTTTCGTCTACCATTGAATTACCGCCCTTAACTTGTTTTTCTGCTGAACGATGAACTTCATTTAAGGATTACTGTTTGCGGGTCTAGCATTTTGTGGGTTCTTCTCAGCTTTTGTGCCTCCAGGTTGATCTCCTCAGGTGTGTCCTATATGTGTAGTCTCTCCACTCACTTGTCTCCATAGATCTACTAACTCGCTCTGGGCTCTCCTGGAAACGAAGGGACAGAGTTGATGGGTTTAACGAAAGACATTTCAGATGGCAGGAGAGTTTACTTCTGGAGCTACCTTCAGATTCCAAAGGGCACGGTAGCTGTCTCCTGGCCTATCGTTTTGCAGAAATACTGAGTGAACTCCAATTTTCCGTGGATATTATCCCGACTGCCCAATAGTTTAACCATTCCTCACTAGGAAATGGAAAACAAAGGCATCTAGAGAAAATGCAGTTTATAGAAAAATCATATCCTGCTTCCTTCCTTTTATCCCTCACCGACCCTAGGCGAGAATGTCTGAGGTTGTCTGGTATTTGCCTTAACAAATCTTTCCCTTCCTCTATTTGAATTGTCTCTGTGGCCCAAAATAAAATTAAATGAGAAGTATTACACGGGAACAGTTATCAATGATCACAGGTCAGTTTGCCGAGAAGCTTGTTACTCAACAGCTAGCTTTAAAGAAATAGAGCTAAAAGTCAAGAGAGCATAGTTGCTGAGAATCACGTTCACCCACATAGATTATTCAGACGTGAGCCAAAGGACCTAAGAAAAATCGAATGGTGATTTCCTCATCACTCCTCACCTCTGTGTCCACCCTCTGATCTGCCTTTCTTCAGATTTAGTTCCTGTTATAAAAATCCATGTTCTTCTTTTTTTTTTACCTTGCCCTACTTTCTTAACCCTAGGGAGGATTTTAAGAAGGTTTCAAAGCTAAGCATCCCCAATTGCTTCAGGCTGTCTTCGGTTGTAAGTCAGAATATAAAGCAATTACCCGTAGGGTAGGATGTGTTCATGGCCAATGGGAGAATGTTCAATATATCAGCAGGTAACCGAAAATATTCTCTTCTGCGTGAACATCTGGTTCAGATTCTTAACCATTTCTAGTGAGGTTTTATGGGTCTCCCTCACTTCTGCTCTGCCTTCTTTTCTATAAGATGTGTACCCATACAGCAAAATAGTGGGGTTTCACTTGATCCACATGCTTTGTTGTTGATAAGTATTCGATTATCCTATCTTAAGAACTGCTAGCTAGAAATCCTGAAAACGACCCCAACTGCTTTTTTTTACAACTTTATGGTCCAAAAGAGGGGGAGAAAAACATACTCTGGTATTTTCTCCAGTTCATCTTCAATTCAAAGAACCTTGAGAAACTTCCATGGCCTTAATGCCGGCAAAAATTTGGACACTGCCTCTAATCCTGTTTTTCACGTTGTACTCCACAATATCCCTTTTGAGTCAAGAAGGGTGTTTACAAAGTTCCCACCCTGACCAAGGATAGAAAAAAAATCTTCCCTCAGCTTCTTCCATATAAGCACTTAACTGAGGGAAAATTCAGCATCCAGAGTCATGTTCAGACACATCCCCATTCTGCAGCCACACACTAACACACAAAGATAATAGTGTCCTACGTGATCAAACATTTTACCCACGGTGAAATCAGAAGTGCCTGGGCTTTAGAGTCAGACCAACCTGGGTTCAAATATCAGAGCTGCCTGATTATTGTTGGGGTCTCAGGGGGCTACTCTGTTATACACCTCTTTTCCCCATCTGAGCTATTTGAGAAAATTAAGGAAACACAGGAACCAGACCAAAGGCAATAAAAATGTCAGCCTCATTACTGATAAAGCTGTTTGGAAGATATGGCTCTAGATCAGCTGCCAAGTGGGCTTGTTAATTCATCACCCCGTAAGGAAGGAGAGTCAACACAGACAGAGCTGGGATGCAAGGTCATGCTGAGAAGAGGTTGCTGTTGTTAACACTAGACTATGGACACGCAAAGAATATGGGTGCTTCCTAGAGGCAGCTTGGATGTAACAGAATGAGAGGGCAAGGCAAGGGGGCTGCTCTGGTTTCTTGTTCCGAATTCACCAGCGAGGACAACAAGTAAAGTTGTGGAAAGGAGCCAGGAGTATTGGGCTCTCTGAGGTGAAAGAATAAGAATGATCTCTTAGTAAATATCATCACATAAGTATGTCTCTGGACAAGTTGCTTAACATTTCTGAGCTTCGGTTTCCTTAACTATAAAATGGGAATAATATACCAACCTGGCAGACTGGCAACATTAAATGATGATATACATATTAGTGTGTGTGTGTGTGTGTGTGTGTGAATTGCCCATGTTAAGACCTGCCACTAAATATTGCTGACTTCCTTTCAAGTCTACCTACCCCTTCCTAGACACTTAGATGAAAGATGTCTCTGGGCAGAAGGCAAGTTATGCTCTCTTCCCTAGGGTTAGAGATGGTTAAAAAGGAGAGGAAGAAGGAAGTGCATATCAACGTGGATAAAAAATTATCCACGTTACTGCCCACATTTTCAAGATCACTTACCTTTCAAAAGGCTGAGTTGCTGCTTTTCAGACAAATATGCACATCTTCACAGACTTTTCAACAGACAAACGGTGTCTAGGGGTGCAACACAGATGTGTTTCTACTGCATTTCCCAGACGGACAGGCTCTTATCTCTCAGGGCTCCAATCTAACTCCCTCTTCACCAGTACTTGGTGAAATGAACAGAGACTGGATGGGTCTCCAGAACATGACATGCTTGTTCCCATCCCATTTATTTTATCTGCTTTTCCTGAAGCCTAATCTTTTACATCCAGAGGCTGGGAAACATCAGTGAATGGGCTGCCTTTAAAGAAGAGAAGGAGAGACATATGTAATACCTGGCCTGGAGCTGTGTGTACAGGGTGGAGAGCTACGAGGCCTTGGTTCTGATCCTGCACAGACTTCTGGAGGGGCCTGAAGAGCAGCCTGTCATCACTCATCTCCTGATTTTACCTGGGGATGTGTGGTGTTGCTTCACATCCTCACCAGGCTCCCATGCAAATGAAGAATTAATTCTATAAAGTGATTTATATTTGCCTAGTTGCTGCTACAGTTATTCCACGGTTTAATGAATTTCTCCTTCAGATATGTTCAATGAATTATAGTCCTTCTCCAGACGTGCACTGCCTGCTCGCTCACCATAGTGCATTTCCGTGGGCTCATGGGCCAGTGGGGTCTCGTGCTTGAGACATCTCTTTCACTTACAGCTCATATCTATGTAAACCTGGTGACCAAACTCTGATGAATCTACCTCAGGAAAAGAAATCATGCACTATGCACTCTGTTTCCAATCCAACTGCCACGGCCCAAACGCCAGACATCATCTATCTTGGGTAGGATCATCTCCAATCTCTCATCCTTCTGGTCTACCCTCCATGTTGCTTTCAGCTCTCTTACTCTAAAATACAAATCAAGCCTCTCCTCTGCTCTAACCACCAACTCCCCTTAATGAGTTATGCTCAAAATATCTTAGCACAACAGGCAACGGTTTTGCAATCCCAAATGATGTTTCCAGCCTCACCTCCTGGTCCTCGCTCCCCTGCTACAATCCAGTCCACTGGACCATTCATCGGCCCCTGAACCCCAGCTGCACCTTTGCATATCAGCGCCGTTAGGACTTCTGCTCCTTTGCCAGAAATACCTTTGGCGCTTTTCATCTCTACTGGAATCCCGTGAAGGTCTTTAGACCCAACTCAAAGCTCACCTACTCAGGAAGGTTCCTTCTGTGGACTCACACATCATGGAGTACAATTTTCTGTTAAATGTATGCTTACCGTGAATTCCTGCAAGAGTGGTAGGTCTCGAAGCGTGTTTCGGTTTTCTCAGAAACCTAAGATAGAATGGATCCTCAGGAAACTTCTGTTTTTAATTATAATAGACCTTGATATTTTCTCTCATGCAAGCCATTTCAAGACATTTACCACTTCTTTACCTGTTCATCCAGATTTTGATCTTGCCTTTTTATTTTCAAAGAAAAAAATCGCTAGCTGGAATCTTGGGAGTTTATTGTCATTTGTGGACTTGAAGTAAATAGTAATTGGCCAGAACTTTCTTTCATATTGTTAAAATCTTTCCGTATTTCTGATGGTTTAAAATATTTGTAAATCATTGTAAGAGGAGTTAACTTTGGAGCACATGTTTGATCCAGCTCTCTGCAACAATAGATAAATATTTCTTGCCTCAGAAAAAGCCAGTGAGGAAAGAAATCTATTGACTACTTTCCTCTATCATCTTCTGAAACTACTAGCATTTGCAGATATGGAAATTGGAAATTATAGAAAGCATCTATATAGCTCAGTGGTTGTAGAAAATGTTAACAAAGATATCTGGAGACCAGAAGTTTTATCAGCCACAAACAAATTTTAGACTGCTATAGTTTAATCTCTATCACTAATATTTTATTTTATTTTTTTAAAAGATTTTATTTATTTGAGAGAGAAAGTGAGCTAGAGAGAGAGAGAGAGTGTGTGTGTGGGGTGGGGAGCAGAGGGAGAGGGAGAAGCAGACTCCCCACAGAGCAGGGAGCTCGACGTGGGGCTTAATCTTGGGACTCTGGGATCATGACCTGAGCCCAAAGGCAGACGCTTAACTGACTGAGCCACCCAGGAGCCCACTAGTATTTTAAACAAGCAATAAAACAGTGTCTTTTCCACTCACTCATAATTCAGTTTTTTTTTTTTTTTTTTTTTAGTAGGAAGGGAAAAATGAAGGGGGAAATCGGAGGGGTAGATGAACAATGAGAGACTATGGACTCTGAGAAACATAATTCAGTTAATATTAATGAGGGCCCCACAGGTCCACTGTATCAGAAAATGGAATTGTTACCTGAGAAATTCTACCAGAAAAAAGTCCAGTAAGTATAAAAGTCGGGGACATTACAAAAGAAAAATAGTAGTAAATGTATAAAGTATGCAAAAATCCTGCCCTATGCACTTCAGCAAAACATATCTTTAATTTATCTCATCCACTGTCTTGATGATGCCAGAGACTTTGCACTTAGCACGGTGAAAACAAGGAAAAACGAGCAGGGATTTCTTTTGGATGAGAAAGCACAAACACCCATTCATAACACCATTCGTAAGCATTTTTTTTTAATCAACATTGTCATTGTCACATCCTGCTTGATCTTCCTACTTTGGGTTAATATGGGAGCCAATTACAGCTTCATCTGTGTAGAATTAACTTTATGGAGCACACACTGGGGATTTGTCTATCTTCACTATTTAGATATATGTCATAAAAATATGCATGGAATGGAGTTCAGGCATTACAGATGGCAGAGACTTTCAGATTTATTGTAAAATCATTTAAAATTGGTTATGCTTTTGTCAGAAGTTAATTAATTTTTTTCTCTTCTTCTCTGGGGCTGGGGGGCTTGTGGTGGTGGTGGGGGTCTGTGTCTCACTAGGTGGCAGTGTATGATTATATCTGGAAAAACCATGGAGTCAAGTCCAGAATCTCCAGCTGTGACCTCCAACGGCAAAATGAAATTTCTGTGTCTGCACTTGGTCCAGGGGATATTACTTCTCATATATCTATATATACGGTTTATCCCAGTGGGTTCCAAGAGCTATACCGCCATTTTCTCTGACTCCCCAGTGGCGCCATTGTTGAGGTACGTGCATATGAAAATATTTTAATGCAAGTGCTGTGTATGTTGTATAGCATGAAGTATATGTGTGTGTGTGTTTATACTTCATTTCAAAGGCTTCAAAATTACTTTGCAAGCATATTGTGTAATTAATGTTTCTAATATCATAATAGACTTGAAGATATATTTTAGTGTTTTCCTAAAGAAATAAAGGTACCGTGTAAGAAATAAATTGTTTCTGCAGATAGCTTTGTGGGAGAGAGACAGGAAACAAATTGAGTGAGGTAATTCAAGATTCAGCCTGTGAGAACTTTGACTCAGTATTTGTAAATATCAGCAGATTGATGAAGAAGGGTTCTCTGAGTCCGTGGACACACTTCAACGCCTCAGGGAAGTGTACAGTCCCTTGCTTAAATGATCTCACACAAAATGAGTGAGATGGTGACATTTCATACTTTCTCCACAAGAAAAATCTTAAAAAATAAAGTCCCCATTCCTAAATCTTTAAAAATGTTAAAGGAGCACTTAGCAAAGATCTTGAGGCCATGCTTTCCCTTAAAAAGTCAGAGTCCTCAGGTGAGTTAAGTTTAGTTTAAAAAAGGAATCTCTCACATTGCACCATATTCTTAAAACCCAAATTTCATGGCATGGTGAAACCTGAGGCTCGGTCCTATTTACACCAGTGTTGTTGAATTCTGAAGTCTGAAAGAATGTTATTTCCCATTAGATGGTGGAAGTAAAGTGTAAAGGAGGAGGAAAATTTAGATACATTTCATGTCTGCTTCCCTGGTCATGTTGGCATGAAGTCACTTAACAGTGGCACAATATTAATTGGTAAGAATTTGCAGAATACTTCACCCTTTCCGTATGGACTTTTACCATTGTTGTTTTTGTTATAAAGTTGATGAAAATCTGTCCTCCTAAAATTCCTTTGAATAGAACCTTGAGGAAATTTCAAGTGGCTTAGAGGTCAGTGTTGCAGCTAGGGAGCTTCTGCTTTCTACGATCCCAATCCCATGACAGCATTTGGGTACTTGAGCAACTCACAGAGACACTCTGCCGGGAAAAGCACAGATGTGTCAGACAGGATTCTCCATCACTTCACCTCCTCACTCCCTTACTGAGGGGTGAAATGACAGAACTGTGTATAATGCAGCAAAGCAACAGGTGGAGAGATTCTGACTGTATCTGATGAAATTCTTTGAGGGTTTGGGTCAAGGGCTGCTATTGGTACTTGGGCATATGATCCTTTTTAGACTTCCGAAACTCTTGTTTAGAAATTTCCTTAAGGAGCAAAACTGTCATGGCTTAATTGTTTTTTGATTTTTGTTGTGGTTGGTTTTGGTTTTTGTTTTGAATTTGCACAGTCATGTGCTTAAATATGTGTATACACTGTGCATTGAAAGACCTGAAGAAGCCAGGACACCAGGGATGTCTGTGCTTCTGCTATAAAACATCTTGCAGCCGCTTGCCGACCCTGAGACCCGAACGGGAAGCCCTGGCGTGAGGTGGCCTGTTCCCAGGAGCAGAACAAGCCTTAGGGCTCTCTGATTCACTCACTTCTGCATTTGCTCCAGAGCCTTGCCTTACTCACTTCCCATACTCTCTGCCTACATTCTTATTTGCAAAACTGGGTTATGGAGACTTATACTGCCTGCCTCGTAGAGATTTGGGGCAGATTAATGGGATCAAAACTGCAAAGTACTTTTAGCTCTTTTTATTAAAAAGAAAGGTGCAATAAAGATGACAAAGCATTATGGTTCATGCAACATTAAATTCATTCAACTTGTAAACATCTTTTTTCCAAGTACTAATAGTAACATTAGGCTAAAAAATAAAAATCACTTCTGGGAGGATTGAATGGTGAGGGAATCAGGCTCACGGGCCCCTCTGACTCTCTGTCTCTGTTTTCACCACCGCTGCCTTATGTGATGGTAATGATACAGTGATGGAAGTGCCCCTCAGCACTTCTGAACCTGTGCCCGATAGAGATTCTAGCAAATTCTAAACCACCTGTCCCCCTTTTGCAGATCCCAACAAATGCTTACACGATGTCTTGCTTACTCATGGGTCTGCAGTCTAGACACCCAGTAGTGTCTAGACTGCACTACTATGACTGATTTCTTCATGCTTTACTTTACCTGCTTTTTGCTCTGCGAAATCTATTGAAACCCATTTCAAAAAGACCTATCTCCTCTTGCGCCTTCTCTAACACTGATCAAGTATATGAGATTTTATTTAGCCTTTCTAAACATGTTGCCAGTATGAAGTTCTGTCTCCTAGAGGACAGTAACTGTAATCTAGTGCAAGTTCTAGAGCAAATTGAATATTAGACAGATTTTCTTTTAGCCACATGTCTGGCTACTCGACAATCATCCTAGTCTCCTCTCTATTTCTCCTGACCCTTACCAGGTACTTCCAGGTATATTATTGGCCTTTTGAGCTCTAAAACCTGAAACTGGAGGGGGTTCGAGACTGATCTTATCTTTTGTAACCTCAGTGAGAAATGAAATTAGTGTATTTCTTCCCCAAAGATATATGAATTGAAAAGAAGTTTCAAATATCCACACCTCGGTAGATTATACTTTCTGGATTAAAGAAAAATCTATTTGACTTTTAAAATTATGATTTATAAGTAGTTGCCTCCTTGGGTTAAAGTTAACTTCTACCCTGGAGCTCCCTATCTCTGTACTAAGTGCATTATTGATGCTCTAGGAAATCTATTAAATTGCATTGACTTTCTGGATGCCAAATTGTTCTACATTGTTGGTAATCTGGCACCATGATATCCTTTCGATTAAGGATAGAGATTTCTCACAATTAATATTGTGCCGCTGTTAAGTGATTTCATGCCACCATGACCAGGGAACCAGACATGAACTGTATCACATTATGTGAATTGAGGGAACTTATACTTAGGAAATCACTTAGACCCACTTAGAGATACCTGTGAGGTCCAAGCCACATTTTGAATGGATATTCTGACGGGAAGAAACAGGTTGCTGTGTCCAAGTCTAATTTATTCACAAATTAGATGTGGCAAAAACCACAAAATAAAAATGGATGAGATTTTGATTCAGCCTTATAGCCTGAACACTATTCTCAAAGGTTTTACGGTGCTTTTTAAATAGGATATCCAGTTATCTAAATTCCTTTTGCATTTAACACAGCTCTAACCTGTGACAAGAGTGATCTTGAAGTCCTCCTTATCCTGATATGAAATATAGGTCATATATTAACCTTTTTTTGGTCTCAATAAAACCCTAGCAGTTTGAGTTTGAACAAATTATCTTCAAGGTTTTATTTTTATGGAAAGCCATGTTTTTGGAACAGAATGAGTTCTATTCTAAAGAGGTCAGATTTCGTGAGTCTGAAATAGAAGTCATAGTACAACGATCTTTCCTATGGATTTGTGTTCACCATTTTTGTTGTTGTTGTTTTTATCCAGGCCTGTCACCCTTGATGACATGGCTCTTACCGTGTTCTGCATATTTTGCTTTAAAAAGGTCCCGGGGCACCTGGGTGGCTCAGTCGGTTTGGCCTCTGCCTTCAGCTCGGGTCATGACCTCAGGGTCCTGGGATCCAGCCCCCTGTTGGGATCCCTGCTCAGCGGGGAGCCTGCTTCTCCCTCCTACTTGTGCTCTCTCTCTCTCTCTCTCTTGCTATCTTTCTCTCTCTCTCAAATAAATAAATAAATAAATAAATAAATAAATAAAATCTTTAAAAAAATGAAAATAAAAAGTAAGGTCCCCTCCATACTTGTCGAGATCGTCATTGGTCTGTCTGGCCGTGAGCACCTCTCTATTTCTGTTTTTATCAGCCCCATCTGAGCTCAGTGACCCCATAGACTCTCGGAGAGCAATGCTTCATCTCTGCTCCACAGGTAGGATAGCTTGTGTGTGTGTGTGTGTGTGTTTCTGAACAAAGTTACTTTCAAGTTTTTAAGTGCTACAAAACCTAGAAACCCGGGCAAGACTAGAGCAGATTCATCAAGTTACAAATAAGCTTCCCAATCCCAGGGTATCTGTCGCAATTAAGATAGTCCTTGGAGCATTGGTTGGGGTGGAATGGGAAAAGGGTTTTTTGTCATTAGAGGTGGTGTCGCCTGGTGGTCTGAGCAGAGAAGTGGGAGTCAAGAACTCAGTGATCTCACACAGGCTCTGTGAGACCCAGCTGAGCGGCTCCAGGCAAGTCTCTGGGCCTCAAGAGGACGGGCTCACCTACTTTGAATCTCCCGTCTGAAGAGCTCCTTACCCAGGGCCAGAAGATACACAGCAGGAAGCCTCATTCCTTGTCTGCAAAATGAGAATATTAATACTTGCCTAAATAACACATTAACCAATTAGTGATTGTTAAGTGCTCTGCTGATAGAAAGCAGCAGGAGAAGAAAGGCAAAAAAGAAAAATGGAAACACAATTTTGTTATTAGATGGGTTTTACTCGGCTCTGGGCTTTTCTTCTGCTCACAGAATTGAGTGACCACACAGTGCAAAGAGGAGGTGTTGAGGGAGTGGACCTCACCTTTTTTGGTCTCAATGAGAAAACAGCAGATGAAGCTGACTGTCCCGCACCCCCGCCCAATCTACAGGATGCTTGGAATAAACCGAGTTGGGGGAAAACCACATTTAGTCCATGATTCAGTGAGTTGCAGGGGAACATCATACAAATAACCTAGACTTTTCAGTTATAACTAATATAATACCTTTCAGGAAAGACTCTTCCGTGAATTTCGAAATCCCCCATTCATCTATTACAATGACCAATTGGCAGCGTGTGTGTGTGAGAGAGAAATGTATGTACTGATGTGGAAGAGAAATCAATAGGAAAATAAAGGAAATTGGGGCTCTCTGGAATATATTCATTAAATGTATAAATTGTTGATGATAGCTTTCATTTTCGGGGGGTTTTCTTCCATCCAAGTTTTTCTTTTGTTGAAAGGCATGGCATATGGGAAAGAAAAAAACATTCATTTGTTTTTTTTTATTGTGTAGATTTCCCTAAAGACGAGACTAAAATTAATTTACTCATGCGAATGGGAGAAAGTCATATTTTCATTCCCTAGATTTGGACCACTTTACATTTCTTGCACAACACCTGCATAAAAAGATGCAGTGAGTCCTGTGGACACATTTACTTATGTGACAATATTGAAAATATACATTAAAATGAAATAGTAATAGGAACAGTTATGGCTTTGCATAAAATATTGTTAAAAAATGTCAAGTATACTGATGTCTTTTATTTCTGGTTTTCACATTCAAACTTAACAGTTACCACTTCTTTTAATTTTTTTAAAAATAGGGTCCTGATACTATTTTGCTTTTTTCTTTCACTAAGAATGATTGACTATTTTAGTACACTATAGAGGGTCATCATTTTGTTTCTCTAAAATTTAGAACCTATTATAAGAAACATATGCTTATATGCCTACCATGTTATAGCAATGGTAATATGCTAAAAGAATCAGAATACAAGAGCAAAGAGGAATTCAACGATCAGACTAGTGTTAGAATATAATGTCACTTATAAGACATTTTCCTGCCCTACTACCACAAAAGTCTTACATGGGCACATTTACTACATTTACATTTACTTTTAAGTATACATATATGAATTATGTTATTTGAAAAATTATGTGACAAAATTATTATTCCCATATGTATGTGTCAAAATAAGTGATTTTATTTGTCCATAATAATTAGGTCAGTATAACTTGCTAAGATATGTTTTGCTTTTCAGAAAACTAAGCTAGACAGTTCTTATCTCAAGCTTAATTTATCATATAAAAATGTATATTATATCATATATAATGTGTGTGTGTATATATATCATATATAAATATATGTGTACATATATATTGGTAAACTGTAAGAGGGAAAATGGCAATTTTTTCATAATTAGCACACCTATAATTTTTAGATAAATACAGCAGATTTCAGACACATTTTCAGGAAATGTAGCTGTTTACTTGTAAGAGCTATTTCAATAATAAGGTCAAAATATTAACTTCTAGTGACTAAATTAATGTTAGTGTAACTATGGTTTCTATAGAAAATCATGAAGAACTATTTTGATTCTATTTATTGTATATTGAGATATGACATTTAGAAACATTTCAGAGATTCTACAGGTCTTTTCTGAAGCCACCACACTTGCCCTATCTTATAAAATTTTAAATTTCCCTGTACTTTATTTATACTGATAATTTGAGATAATCATGCATTAATAATCTCTGGTTTTTATAGACCTCATATTTTTTATTTGTGTATATAAGAAAAAGAGTGATCAGATACATATTTTTGAAAATACTTACTTGTAAAATTATTTTCAGCATCTTAGATGTTCTTTGAATTTTCAAACAATTAGAACTTATGAAAGCTGTAGAAGAGATTTATATTATTATATTCATACATCTATCAGAAATAATACATACACACCTGACATATCAGAGAAAACTATTTCCCAGGATTTGAAGTCATAGGAAATGTTTTAAAACATATATTAAGTATAAAGGAGAGTTAAAAATAGGCCTTGACATATTAACTAAACATAGTGCTTAAATGTCTAACATAAACATTATAGAGGGGAAGAATTAAATCTTTATTGCACAGTTGATAAAGATTGAATATTTTACCTTTTTTTTTTTTAAAGATTTTATGTATTTGACACAGAGAGAGAGAGTGCAAGAGAGAGAGAGAGCACAAGCAAGGGGAGCGGCAGGCAGAGGGAGAGGGAGAAACAGACTCCCCGCTGAGCAGGGAGCCCAAAGTGGGGCTCCATCCCAGGAACCCTGAGATCATAATCTGAGCTGAAGGCAGACGCTTAACCGACTGAGCCACCCAGGTGCCCCTGAATATTTTACCTTTAATAAAAATATATTTACTTTTACTTCTCAATATTTTTCTCGCCTATTCAATTGGATTTTAGAAACCATATCTTGAAGGGTGAAATGTGAAATGTGAAAAATGTGAAGAAACAGATGCTTCTCTGTATTTATTAATCTTAAATTACTATAAATTTGGAAAAATTTTGAATTTTTACATTAAAAATGTTTTAAATCCATGCAAACAAAAGTCAGTGCTTGAGAGAAGCATTTTCAGAATATGCCATGATCCTACTAATCAGTGATTTTTATCTTGACTCCATTTGATAAGGCTAATACTCATTTCCTAAAAAGTCCAAGATAATTCACTCATAAAAAAAAGTCAACATAATTATTTTTCCTTATATCTATATATAGAAATATCATGAAAATATTTTGGTGCGTTTTGTAGATACAATTACAAATTACAATTAGCCTAACTAAGAACTATCTGCAAATGCACTGATTCTTTATCTCTAGGAAGGCATGGGTATAGAAGTATTATGTTTTCTCCTATATAGCTCATGGAACAAATTCTTCTGTTATTCCCTGAAGCAATTATTTAACGGTAATATGCTAAAACAATGTAAAAAAACAGTTCATAGTATCAGTTACTTTTACATATTTGTACCCGATAAATTATTTTTAATCCCACATTTTCCAAACACTGATATAAAATCATATAAGCTTATTTTATGTGCAAAATCACATATAAGTATGCTGAATGACACTTAAAAGAAATGAAACAGTAACAGTAGCTTATTTTCTGAAGCAATTTTGACACTAATGCTAAATTACAACTTGGAAACATCTAGCATTTTTACCTTTATGAGAAAAGGCTTTTTACATATTTAACATAATTCCAGGGAAAATAAACTAGAATTATGTATAAAGGTATGTACACTGTAACCAAAGGGCATTTATATTCCCCTGTAGAATACTTACAATGATTTTATTGCCATTTTGTGTCATTTTCTAAAGGATATAAAATACAGCCAGTAAACAAACTAGACTTTAGATTCAAGGTGACGCCTGCTCTTTCAGAAGCAATATTCAGATATTTAATCCTAAGAACACTGAATATTTTACAACCAAGTAAAGTATACTTTTGCAAAAATGAAAGGACTGTGTGTTTTGGCTTGTGATTTTCCCAGCTGCGATGATCCACAGGGTCACCACAACCAGCGTCTCATTGACACTAAATCCCAGAGAATAAATCCCACCGCCAGCCCTTATTTAACTGCTTGAGGAAATTCACATCAATGCTCTACTTGTTCAAAATGCAAACAATGTTGATTCAATCTATTACTTACATAGAGTGTCGTATTATTTCTGGTCCTATCTTTGAAGTCTACAGTTGTAATAGAATTTTAATAGACTCTTTACCCCTCGTTCAGATTGCTGTACTTCAGGTGTAGCAATCTGAATTCTGTTGAAAAAAAAAATTCTATTTCATTATAGAACCATAATGGGTTAACTAAGCCTCCCAATATCACTGTGTTGCTGTGGTCAGTGAATTAGTGCTATGCATACCTAAGTCCTGTGGTAAGGGGGCAAATTAAATCAAAATCTATCTGGAATGCCAAATCTAATTTATTATTCTTCATCTTCCTTACCATATTTATGATGGGCTCTCACTGAAGCTTTATCAGTGTGTTTTTTGGAAGCTAGGTATGACCCATTGCACCATCTAAATTGTCAACAAACTTGACTTAGTTTTTCCAGTTAGACTCTTGAAGAGATATCTGCCCTTATTAGCAGACAATTCATTATCTCTTTCTTAAGGCCCTTATACCAAAGAGCGCCAATCATGTTTCAAACCCAAGACAAAAGGAAGTCACATGTGCTCTTGTCTGCCCAGCTGCATGCATCACTGTGGAGCACTAACTCCAGAGGGCCTGGGAGATCCTTGTCCGCCTTGCGGAGATGGCACCGAGCTGTCCCATGCTTGACGTCTACTTGTTCACATCATAAACTTGTAGCACCAGGGGGTGGGGTTCTGAGGGGCTAGTCAAGTCCCTAATGGCTTCAACCTCAGCCATATGGTTTGCCGGGACTCGTTTTCACCCAAAAAAGTTGACTGTGAGAGTTTTTGCTCATTTGTTGTTGCTTTTATTTTTTTTTATTTTTTTAAATTTTATTATGTTGCTTTTTATGAAGCGGTTGAATTTGGAGTTCCTTACTTGGCCATTTTCACTGATGTCCTGTATTGTCTCTTAAAGCTTGATGCTGACAGTGGAATTACTAGGCCAAGGAATATCACAATTAAAGGAGAGACATTTATGTGTATATTTGCTATATATTTATGCATATATTACACATATGTGTGGACATATGGATATATATGGATATATGTATCCCAATTGCCCTCCAGAAAAGATGAACAAATACATAGCCACAACTGCAATGAATGAAAAGTTTGCCTAACAAGACCAGATGGATGTCACAGCTCAGGGTCACTTTCTGCCTTTGAAAAATACTATATGACTAAGTAGTTTTTTGTTTATTTTCAAAGCATGGTCCATTTCCATACAAGTTGTCATTTGATTGTACCTGTTTGTAATATCTATTTTCTAGCATGGGTTCTTCCCAGTATTCAATGAAACTCATAAAATAAAATGTGTGATTATATTATCAGCTTATTTTTCTAGCACAAACACTTGAGATAAATGACTCTACACAGATTGATAAAAATTAAAAATATTCTAAGATTATTTTCTTTTTTTAAAAGATTTTATTTAGTTGAGAGAGAGAGAGAGAGCACGAGTGGGGGGAGGGGTAGAGGGACAAGCAGGCTCTCTCTGTTCAGCTCAATCCCAGGACCCCAGAATTATGACCTGAGCTGAAGGCAGATGCTTAACCGACTGAGCCACCCAGGTGCCCATAAGACTATTTTTTATAATCACATTACAGTAGTTGGAAATAGACCTGTCCTGCACAACAATTAACTCAGAAGTGACAAGAGACACATTTGTGTAGCAATAGATTTAAGACTGGTTATCTTCCTATTCCCTTTTCCCCAAACCTCTCAGGCCAAAGCATATTTGTTAATTTGATGCATATTCACATATATATACAAATCATTTTAAAGAAGTTAAATTTGGATACTTTATGGTGGCAGCCTTGATGAGTACAGGAGGATTATTAAAGTTGGTAGGAGTACACGAGAAGGACCAGTGTGAGCCAGAAGGCTGCCTGCTACTGGTCAATGACCCTGCCGTTGTGCAGCAGGAGAGAGAGATTCTTCCAGGTAATTGGTCCAGATGGTAACTGGAGGAGTTCCTCAAATCTCCAGCCAATAAAACCACTCCCACACACATGTCCCTTCTTACCCACACACTCTGGACTCTTTGTGGAATTCTTATGAATGGAGACATACTATTGAATAAGGAGAAGTCCCAGTAATTCATTTCTTAGAAGATAAAGCGATGACTGAGGTTGTTTCTCTGAATCTAATTCTCAACCACAAAGAAAAGATTGTAAGTGACAGGAAACTTAGGGGAAAGTGAACTTGTTGTTCTGTTATTCCTAATTCTGGTAGAGGCTGAGTGCCACCCAATTGGATATTAGGAATATACATTTCAGAAGTTCTGAGAAAAACTACCATGATCCACCATATGAAGATCTATAAAGGAAGATATCTCAAGAAACATGGACAAAGCTTTCAAATGGTGATTCTGACTTGCATTTTTAGATATTCTTGAAAAGAAAGAAAATATGGCATCTAAATAGGTGGTGTTATGCCACAAATTATTTCCCAAGAAATTCAGGTTTTTAAAGATCATATACAAAAAAGTAGAAAGAAAGATGTATAATAAAGAATAAATATAAGAGATGAGAGTGACAAAGCAGCAAATAATGGAAAAGGACCACAAAATTTTAGGTACCATTGGGGGAAGTGGACTCTCAGAAGTTCTGCAAGAGAGATTCAACAAGACAGGAAAAGTCAGGGTGTCCAAAGATATTTATTTTTCTTAACTGATGTAGTTGTATATGTCAAACATCTAACTATTTTTGCTTAATCACAACAGATATTTATTAAGTTATGTAGGCAGAAATTACAGTAGATATTTTTTTAAAAAACTTTTTTTAAAAAAGATTTTATTTATTTGACAGAGAGAGACACAGTGAGAGAAGGAACACAAGCAGGGGGAGTGGGAGAGGGAGAAGCAGGATCTCCGCTGAGCAGGGAGCCCTATGTGGGGCTCGATCCCAGGACCCTGGGATCATGACCTGAGCCGAAGGCCATCGCTTAACTGACTGAGCCACCCAGGTGCCCCTACAGTACATATTCTAATGGGATGGCTGAATTCAGGAGTTGAAAGGATGTTATCAAATGCCTCTCTCTTCTCTCTCTCTCTCCCTTATTTTCATCTATGTTGGCTTCATTCTTGATACTGGCTTTTTCGTATCATAGCATAGCTCAAGGCTTTTATCATTCCGAGTACTTGTTATTTTGGAAGGAAATTTTATTTCCCTGGTATCCAATTTGTACCCATTTATTTGTCCATTTCTGGAAAAAGGCTTTCTGATTAGCTTGCCATATGATTTATAGCCCCATTAGGAGATGGAAGAGTAGTTCTAGAAAAAAAAAAAATTGCTTCTGTAACCAGAAGAGGAACTTGTCAAATAAGCAGATGTCCTCTTTGCTATCCAGAGAAATGCATTCATTCAGCCAATGTAGATGTAGATGTGGCTCCTTGCTTTTCTAACCATGATAGCCTTCAGTTCAAGAGGCCATAAGTTTTAGGGAAAACAGTCATTCAGCAGAATGCTTGGAAATGCTAGATACCTTCAAGATGTAGGAGAGACATATGAAGTCAGTGAAATTGATCATTATTATAAACAACCCAGGAATAAACCCAAACTGTGTGTGACAAATGAAACAGGATATTGGCATGCTTGCTAGTTGTGCTCAAAGATAATTAGTCTTGTATATACAGAAAGTTTCTCTAGGGACAATGAGTTCCTACTAAAAGGAATGCTGTCCTGTGTCTTCCCCCACACGACAATGGTTTTGTTTTTGATCCATTTCATCACACAAAAGTTATGAAAGGCAAAAAAATAAAAAGAAAATCCCAGTCTTGTATTTGATTTTGACATTTTTGGTTTCCATGGAATTAGAATAATTCACTTTCCAAATGCGTTTTAATTGCTGACTATGACCCCGTGTTCTGTATTAGTAAATGTTATGCAGATTTTAATATATATTTTTGGTGTGTTATACAATGCCTGTTAGAGTCAGAAGTGAAACTGAATCATAAAACCTAAATTGTAAGCTTCTGTTAAACTATGGAGTAAGGTTAACAATATAGCATTTCAGGGGATTTCCAAGGTGTAATCTTGGGGAGGTGGGGGTGGGGGGTGGTAAGAAAAAAGTCACAGCATTTGTTCATTCCACCTGAATATTTCTTTGAAACATGGTAGGTTAATATGTGCCATTTTATCACTTTTCAGGTGTTTGGTGATATCAGTGGCCTAAGGTTTATCCCCACTGAAGTGGTCACAGCGATTCAGGAGCATATAAATAAACTGGACAGTACACTGGAAGACTCCTTTGATATTAAATCAAGAGAAATGAAAAGAAGCCATTAAAATAAAAAGGTATTCTTTTCTACTGATTAAATACTTAACTTGGCTGTATGTGAGTGATTCAACTAAGTAGGAACCACCAAGTGCTTCTTTGTTCTTTTTTCCTTAAAGCTCCATAGTGGTGAGTAATTTCTCTTCCACCTACGGCCTTATAATATGTACTTTACCAGAAGTTAATAAACAGTATTGGAAAGAACAGTTAGAAGTCATGGTCATCCCAATTATGTTTTTCGGAGAGCACGGAATCAATCTTTGTTAGTTTAGAACAATACTTGGCTACTATGGAATTTGAATAGTGGTAGGATACCATTTTTCACTTTCTTTTATAAGTAATATTCTTTCATTTGGAGGGAATAAGGGGAATGGCTAGAGCATGATAGAACAAACTCTACATAAATCCCTTTTCCTTTTTATTTAGCTGAAAAATTTCACATTTTTTTAAGAAGGAACTTCAAGAAAAAAAAAGGAAAAATTAAATAATAAAAATTAAAGTCCCTTGAGTAAATTGGCTTACAGAACATATATTTTGTGTTCTAAGATAACAACAACCAATCTCAAAATGGCTGGCACAGATATGGGATCTCTGCATATACCTCAACCCCTTCTAAAGGGATCAAATAAGCATACTTCCCTTTTCAGTTCTTATATTATCCCTTTTCTTTTTTATCCCTTGCTTTTCTCTCTTTCATCCGAAGGTTCAGAGTAGGATTTATGATCACAAATGGACAATGAACCATTAGAAGGTAGATGGGTCAAAAAAAAGTCCTGCATCATGAAGAATCCTTTGCCTCACTACCAAGTAATAAATACAGTGGATAGCTAGGCTCTCTGATCTTTCTCTGCACCTTTCATGAAGGGTGAGCAGATATTTAAAAGCCACTTCTCTCAAACAGAAAGCAATGTTCTGGAGGGTCAAAATTGATTCTTCTAATTAGGAAACATGAATACATCTGATCCTGGTGATTTTCCATTCCTGGCTTTAATCATTGTCTGACTATGATGGTATCTTCAGTCTCACATAAGATGATTGCACTGAGAATTACACTAGGTGTTCCCTCTATTGGCTGAAATTAGCATATGCATATACTGTCTCTATTTTTCATCCTCTATGGCTATTATTGAAGGCAGATTAACATACAGTAATAACTCTGTCAACAGATCTCAACCTTACAGAAATGAATAAATACTCCAGACACCTTTAAATAGCTTAAATTAACACACATGCCTACTTCTGGCAGCTCAATTCTTCTTTCAAGATGAGACTTGTGAGGCACCTGGGTGGCTCAGTCATTAAGCATCTGCTTTTGGCACAGGTCATGATCCCAGGGTCCTGGGATCAAGCTCCATCCTGTGGGGCTCCCTGCTCAATGGGGAGACTGCTTCTCCCTCTCCCTTCTGTTCGTGATCTCTCTCACTATCTCTGTCTCTCTCTCTCAAATAAATAAACAAAATCTAAAAAAAAAAAAAATGAGACTTGAATGTCACTATCACTGATTTTTTTCCTTCCTCACCTCCATTCTTGCAAGTATAATTAGTTATAGTTTTGATCACCAGGCACTTGCTTCTGCTTTCACTTAACAGTTTTGTATTCAAATTACTGACTTCTGCCTTCCCCATTTCAACATGGCGTACCTGTGGATAGAGAATTTCTTGAATGTATCTTCCTATTGACAGAACTTAGAAGAGTGTTGGGTACAATTCAGGAGCTAATAAATATTTCCTGTTGAAAAGATGATGTGAAAGAGAGTGGGGGTGGGGTGGCGACTAAGGCCAGGTCTTCATGGTGTTTTCATTTATAGTACAAAAAAGGCCAGAAAAAAAGAAGGGGGCCAAAGCAGTAAAACAGATTCTATGAAAGACTTGTATCAGTACAAAATATACTGAGAAGGAATAGATGTATACAAATCAGATTTCTGCATCTTAAGCTTTATTTCATTAGATCCTTAGTTCAAGTCAATAACTCGAGTATTGTTGAACAAACAATATGGTAATTTTTTTTTACTGAGTTGTCATTCACTTAACTGAATTAATAAAAATGCCGACTGAATTTTTAAATCTGATACTTTTATTTATATTCCCTTCACTAAAACTTAAGCTTTATGAGGGCAGGAATCACTGTTTCCTTTATTTACTTTTGCTCTCTCCAGCCCTTAACACTGACTTTGAACTACTAAGTACTCGGTCAGTTTTTGTTGCATGAAAGAATAAAGTCAGAGGTCAGGTCTCACTTAACTTTATATTTAATATACTGTGTGACAGTGAACTGAACAAACAATACAGAGGACAGCAACAACAAACACAAAATACTTTTCTTTGTTATGTGTTTCCTTTAGGAATTGGTGGCCCCAATGGAAGGACTAGTATAATTAAGAAAAGCAGTATTTTCTGGCTCCCGAAGGAAGCACACGGCCACAGCGTATTTCCTAATCCAAGGAGTCTCTTACTACATTATTTCAACACATGAGTTGTTCAGTATTTTAAAATGGAATTCTATAGTGCTTTGTTGCTTTTGTTGCTTTATATTTGTTTTCCTTGCTGTTGAACTTATCTTACTGAGCATTAAGCATTAAGTAATAGATTCAATATATGAGTCATTGTAATACTTTTATAACATAATGTGTGTGTGTGTGTGTTGGGTAGAGATTGACTAACATGTTTTTTCAAGAGTTCTCTCTTCTCCTTGAATATTCATGGGCTTAGTGCTATAATTCAGTCCAACATTGAAAGAATTTGGAACTATCTTACCTAAATGTTGCATTTGCATTGGCACTGAGATAACCTATTTAATTTAGATTTTTTTTTTTTTTTGGATGTACATGTATGGTTAGGTTCTTAATAGAAAAAAAATTAAAAAAGATCCTTTTATTCTTATAGTCAAATCCTTTCATCTTCTGTGGCATTGCATATAAGAATTCCATGGATAAGGAGAGATAAAGTGGTCATTGTAAATAGATGGTCTATAAGAACAGAGTTCTAACATGTGGGATCATGGTATAATATCCACTTAACAGTGTACACATATTTAGATGCAATGCAAAGTGTTATGTTAAAATTCAAGGTAGATTTCTGGGGGTCTATTTATCACAGATATATATATCTACATATATATATCTGTGAATCATGTCATCAGTTTTCCTCAGTATATTGAGGATAATTTATAATGTTCATAGTTATTTTTCAAGAATTTTTTAGTAAAACAAGCTTTGCTTTATCTATAAATTCATGCATGTTTGCTTAATAATTTCATTGGTAACTTTATTTCTAGGATTATAGTTACTAATTGGTGTGTGTCATTCACATTGATATTTTTTCACATATAAAAATAATACACAATACAACATACGGCTATAATTGAAAACTGCAAGTTAAAAAATCCTTTTAGTAGGTTGTTTTTGCTCTTACCTACTGTGTTCTTATTATCTAAATAGATTTTCCATTTGAAATTAAATTCTTTTAAAGAATAAAAATATAAATAAGAAGGAATTAAAAATTTAAGTGGTTGCTATAAATTTGAAAGTGAGATCTATTAAATGTTCCTTGTATTAAGCTCAGTGACAATAGATACATTACACTAAGTGTCAGTTGAGCAAGTGGATAAAAAATGAGTGATTTTCATCCTTCAGTTAAATATGGTGCTAAGTGGTATGTGCTAGCATTAAAAGCAAATTACTTATCACTTCAACAATCACAGAATGAGAGCATTCTATTGGAAGCTATATTTCCAGTCTTTCTTAGTCTTCAGTTTTATTAAATAAATCAACTGATAATGCTTGGATAAGCAGAGAAAAAAAGTCTTGATGACATTATGGCATTTCCATTTTATAAGTGCTTATTCAAGATGTCCCCAAAATGGTCTTTTCTCTATATTTTAGTCAGTAAGAATTCACACACACACACACACACACACACACAATTTAATCTGGCCCAGCCATCTATGTGAAGCACAAGTCCCTTCTACTGTATCATTTCCAGTTGGCCCTCTAGCTTAATCTTAATCACTTCGAGGAATGGGAAAATCACCACTTTAAGTGAAAATGCTTACTACTAGGAATACCTTCCAAGACCTTGAAAAGAGCTCTTATTGGATCTGAGATCTTGGTGAAAACCTGCTAAATATAGTAGATCAGAGCCTTGACAAATTGTAAGTCTTAAATAACTAGTTATTGACTGAGATAAACTAAGCTTTTTTGTTTTTTAAAATCCAAAATATTTTCTTTTAAATACAGTGAATTTACATAGATTTTTATTGTTGTGACTGATAAAAAGTGGAGGTGAGAAAGGAACAGATATACTCAAAGGTGAAAGAGATAACTCTGGGTACTCCCTCCAGGGATCCAGGAAAAGTTCAACTCTCCTCCCCCACCCCCACAAATTAACTTCTTACCTATTCCACCAATGCCTCCAATGTTTTAAATAGGGTCAAATATTTGTATTATACAGTGAGACATTGGCCTTGTGGCATTGAACACCTGTTGGCTACAGGGTCTGCTTGATCTTGGACAATGAGGACATTTGCAGCACCAGGGTAGATCAGAATTTAGACGCCCTTTGCTTACTGATTTTCTTAATCTGTTAAAACCCTGGAAGGAGCATAAATTCATTTCTAAAGTGGTATAAATTCTTTAAGGATAACCTCTCCAACCTCTAGGTCATAATAGGAATTCAGTAATTACATGATAAGTGGGTTGATGAATGTTATAGTATATCATAGTGGTTAAGAGCTGGGACTCTGAGTTAGACCTGGATCGAAATCTTCCTCTGTAACGTCCTATAACCTCCTTTGTGTAGCACTGAATGAGTGATTCGACCTTCTGAAACACATCAAAGAGTATCTGCTAATCCAGTGACATAATCTATATATATGGTTTTCAGGTTGCATGATTAGAGACAATATCTGAATATCTGATGCAACCTGTCCACCTGAGTCCTGGAGAAAGTCTTCACAGTAGGGATCACCAAGTCCTAAGTTGACCACATGGGATGTGAGAGCTTGGTCAGGAAGAGAGCTTGAATTGTTATAAACTGAGGCTCCAAGAGACAGATTGTTAACTAATGCACCAAAGGTCTTTTTCTTCTGAAGCGGACTATATACCTTCAGTTTAGCCTTTCCTTAATGGCCTTGGTTGTCCTGCTTCAGCTCATTCTATGTTCAATGTGAGTATGTAGCATGATTTTCTTGTTTTTGTTTGTTTTTTAGTTTTTATTTATTCATTTAAAGTAATCTCTACACCCAGTGTGGGGCTTGAATTCACAACCCCAAGAACAAGAGTTGCATGCTTTTTCAACTGAGCCAGGCAGGCGCCTCAGCATGATTTTCTTAACAGTTCTCTTCACAAAGGCACCAAAGTAGTTCCAACCAACTGTTCATGTGGGGCTTTGTCAGTGTCCACTAATACAGGGCTGTTGTGAAGAATAATAGGGATGTTGAAGGAAGTGTATTAGCTATGATACTGGCTAAGCAAATTAATGAGAGAAAGAAGGGGAAGACAGAAAGAAAGAAGCAAAAAGAAGAAAGGGGTAGGGAAAGAAGAAATACTGGAAGGATTGAAGGAAAGAAAGAATGATGAAAAAAAGAACGAAAATTAATTTCTAGAAGTAAGATTATTAAATCAAGGGTACCACATTTAAAATTTTAGTATGTACTAATTTGATTTCAGAAATATTGTACCAATTTCCATTTCTTTTTTTAAAGATTTTATTTATTATTTGACAGAGAGAGAATGAGAGAGAGAGAGCACATGAGAGGGGGGAGGGTCAGAGGGAGAAGCAGGCTCCTCGCCGAGCAGGGAGCCCGATGCGGGACCCGATCCAGGGACTCCAGGATCATGACCCGAGCCGAAGGCAGTCGCTCAACCAACTGAGCCACCCAGGTGCCCTGTACCAATTTCCATTTCAAGCACAAATGGTAATTGAGATAACCTCTTTCTCCAGACTATTGCTAGTAGTGTACATTAATAGTAAAAATATTTTCTTACCTGAAAAGGTAAAAAATAGTTCATTAGATACCATTTATTTTACATAATTAGTGAAAATGTATAGTTTTACCACTGGAACTCATTTATTCTTATTGATTTATAATAGCTCTTTATATATTAAGTGCATAAAACTTTGCATATAGGATATGTCACCAAAATATACCAAGGTTGTAAGTTGTTTAGTTTGCTTTAATATATATTTTGGCATATAGAAGTTTCTA
>NC_138376.1:14643078-14670578 GCF_054177405.1 Leptonychotes weddellii
GATGAGAGAGTTGTTGCTCTTCTTTTCTTCCATCTCCTGTTGAGTTTGTAGGTGTTCAGAATGGTTTGATCCCTATCCAGCTGAATTCCTGAGAGGAGACGAAATCCAGGTCTCCTACTCCTCCGCCATCTTGCTCCGCCCTCGGGACAAATAATTTTTTAAGTATCAAGTTTATTTTAGAAGAATTGAATTCCTAAAGTAATAAACATGGACAGCATTTTTAAAGTATTTTGGAAAACATTTTCAGGAAATCATTTAGGCTGGATGGATTTCTGGTTGATTTTTTTGGGGGGTGATTTAAATAAAATCATTAAGGAACTGATAAATTCCATGCTATTCAAATTATTCTAAATAAATGAAAAAATATGAGTTTCTAACCATTTTAAGTCTATTTTATCTGCATACATGTGTATTAAGATTGACAGATGGTGGCTACCCAACAATGATGGTGGGTATATATACCCATCCACACACACACACACAGACAAACGTATGCACACAAGAATGACAGACCTGAGGAAAATGTTAGCAAGTTTTATATAGTACTAAATTAAGAAAAACTTCTGTTCCTAAATAAGTTTTACTTATTGCGAACAATGATTCACCTTTAAAATTTTATTAGTACAATGTATAATGTTAGTAAGGGAAAGAAAAAGAAAAATGATCTTATTGACAGAATTTATTATCCATTCAAATTTTTCAGTAAGGGAAGAATAACCCAGTAAATCGTATTGGGAGGATTTAGAGTAGTGACATCAGCAAAAAGGTGGAATAGAACTTTTTACCATCTTTGCCCTAAAGAACACCAATTTTTATAACCACCCTCAGATGAGAATATTTTTGTGGAATTCCTAGAGTCCAGTGGAGAAGTTCTAGCACACTACTGGATTAAAAAAAAAATTCCAAGAGTGGACCCATTGAAGAGGGTAAGAGGAACAGTTTTATTTTACGTGTATCAACCCTTCTCCAAGGCAGCACAGATCAGTGCTCTTGGCACATGATTTTGTCCATGGGAAAAGTGAAAACATGTAAGTGAGCACCCAGCTTCTGCAGCTATGCATGATGCTATCAAAGAGGCCCACTTCCTTCTTGTCCCAGACACAATACTGAGGTATGCTGCAAAACTGAGGGGCAGAGAAGGGTGGGAAGAATAACAGCTAGAGCTTAGAGATAGTCAAAGGAACACAAATCCTACTAATTGCTTTGCAGTTTCCATTAGGAATCTTGTCCATGAACCACTCAGGACACCTCATCTGTGGATCTCCTTAACTATCCCATGGGCACCCTTAATGCTCCACATGTCTCACCCACACAACCCCCACCTCACGATCAGCTCCCTGTGTGCCTCTCAAGGGCAAAGAGTGCAAACCTTTGCAGACAGCTAGTGAACATATGTGAAAAGCTGAACTAATTTCACAGGATTGCAAAAAAAGTACACAAACTTGAGCATTCAGCAACACCCTAGGAAAAGCAACCCTCCTCCCTAGGGGAGGCTGTTAAAGCTTGGTTTGATTTTGCAGGATCAAGAGAAATCATATAGTCTTAAGAACTCATCCCACCAAAAAGGAAGAGATGTGAAGGCAAGCATATCCATTAAAAAAAGTCCAAAAAAAGCCTGAGAATTCCTAGCAGGGCAGACAGAAAGTATTTCTCTCCTAAAGTCAATGAGTAGAGACTGGAGGAGGTGTCTACCTCTTCAAACCCAAAGATAGCAATGCAAGACTTCAAGAAACATGAAAAATCAAGGAAACATAACACCACAAAGGGAATACAATAATTTTTCCAGCAAATGGCCCTAAAGAAATAAAGATCTGTGATTTCCTTGATAAAAACTCAAAATAATTGTTCTAAGGAAGCCCACTCACCTACAAGAACACACATTTCAATGAAATCAAGAAAAAAGATATGTGAGCAAAGTAAGACTGACAGAGAGATAGAAATCATAAAAAGAACCAAATAGAGTATTTGTTGCTGAAGAGTACAATGAATGCAATAGAGAGCATCTGCAGTAGACTTGATCAAACAGAAGAAAGAATCTGTGATGAAGAAGACAGGTCATTTGAAATTATCCAGTCAGGTGAGAACGAAGGAAAAAGAATTTTAAAACTGTGAAGAAAACCTGTGTAAATTATGAGATACCATCAAGTGAAAATATCTGTGCATATTGTAGTCCCAGAAGGAAAAGAGAGTGAGAGAAAGAGGCAGAAAGCTTACTTGAAGATTAATGACTAAGAACTTTCAAATTTGGAAAATATTCAGATATCCAAGTTCATGAAGCTCATAGTTCCCCCAAAGATTCAACCCAAGGATGTCTTCTTCAAGACACATTATATTAAAACTATCTAAAATAAGAAAAAGAGAGAGAGAGGAAACTTTAAAAGCAGCAAGAGAAAAATAAAATTCTCACATATTAGGGAATCCTTGTAAGGTTATCAGCAGATTTCTCAGCAGAAGAAACCTTGCAGGCCAGAGGGCAATGGGATGATATATTCAAAGCATACCACTACAGAAAATCATCAACCCACAAAACAAGACAGTAAAAGAAAAAAGGAACAGGGAACTATAAAACAGCTAAAAAACAATAATAAGGTGGCATTCATAAGTCCTTACCTAACAATAATTAGTTTAATAGTAAATGTAATAAATTCTCCAGTCAAAAGGCATAGTGTTGGTGAATGTATTAAGATATAATAACCTGCAAGATACTCACTTCAGCTTTAAAGTGAAGGGATGGAAAAAGAGATTCCATCCAAATAAAAACTAAAAGAGAGGAGGGATACATCAGACAAAATAGATTTTAAGTAAAAAAACTGTAACAAGAGACAAAGAAGGTCATTATATAATGATAGAAGAGTCAATTCATCAAGAGGATATAACAATGGTAAATATATATGCACCCCAAATCAGAGTACTTAAAATATATTAAACAACTACTAACAGATCTGAAGGGAGAAAGAGATAACAATACAATAATAGTAAAGAACTTCAACATCCCACTTTCAACAATGGATAGATTGTCCAGAGAGAAAATCAATACAGAAACATTGAGCTTGAACTATACTTTGGGCCAAATGGATCTAACAAACATGTACAGAATGTTCCATCCAACAGTAGCAAGCAGAACACATATTTTTCTTAAGTACACATGGAACATTTTCCAGAACAAATCACATGTTAGGTCACAAAACAAGTTTTAGCAAACTTAAGAAAACTGAAATTATACCTAGGCTCTTTCCCAAACACAATGGTATGAAACTAAAAATCAATAGCAGGAGGAAAATTGGAAAATTCACAAATATGTGGAAACCAAACAACACACTCTTGAAAACCCAATGGGTCAAAGAAGAAATCAAAAGGGAAATAAAAAAAATCTTGAAATAAATGGAAATGGGAATACAACATATTAAAACTTATGGGATGCAGCAAAAGCAGTTCTAAGAGGGAATTTTATGGCAATAACAATTTACACTAAGAAATAAGAAAGATTACAAATAAAAATCCCAATTTAAAACCTCAAGAAGCTAGAAATAAAACAACAAACCAAACCCAAATTTAAAAGGAAGGAAATAACAAAGATCACATAAGAGATTAATGAAATAGAGACCAGGAAAACTATAGAAAGATCAATGAAGCTTAAAGCCGGGTTTTGTTTGTTTGTTTTGTTTTGTTTTTAAAGATAAAATTCACAAAACTTTAGCTAGACTAAGAAAAAAAGAGAAGACAAATACATAAAATCAGAAATAAAAGAGGGGGCATTATAACTGATACCACAGAAATACAAAGAATCATGAGACCACCATGAATAATTATGCACCAAAATTTGGACAATCTAAGAGAAATGCCTAATTCCTAGAAACATACAACCGACCAAGACTGAATCAAGGAAACAAAATCTGAACAGACCAATAATACATAAGGAGATTAAATCAGCAATCAAAAACCTCCCAAGAAAAAAAAGTTCAGGACCTAATGGCTTTACTGGTGAGTTCTACAAAACAGTTTAAAGAAGAATTAATACCAATCTTTCTCAAACTCTTCCAAAAAATTGGAGAGGAGGAAACACTTCCAAAGTCATCTACAAGGCCAGCATTAGACTAGGACAAAACAAGTAAAGAGAATTATAGACCACTATCCCTGATAAACATAGATGCAAAAATCGTCAAAGAAATACTGGCAAACTGAATTCAACAACACATTAAAAAATCATACACCATGATCAAGTGGGATTTATCCCTGAGATGCAAGATGGTTTAATGCATGCAAAACAATAAATGTGATAAATTATATTAATAAAATAAAAGAATAAAAATGATATGATCATTTCAATAGAAAAATATCAACAAAATTCAATATCCTTTCCTTGTTAAAACTCTCAAAAAATAAATATAGAAGGAATGTACCTCACAAAACAAAGGTCATATGTGACAAACCCATAGCTGACATACTCAATGGTGAAAAGCCAAAATCTTTTCCTTTAAGACCAGGAACAAGACAAAGATGCCTTTTCCTAGCCAGATTAGTTAGGCAAGAAAAAGAAATAAAAGTCATCCAAATAAAAAAGGAAGCACTGGGTGTTATACGTAACTAATGAATCATTGAACACTACATCAAAAACTAATGATGTACTATACAGTGGCTAACTGAACATAATAAAAAATAAAAAAAAATAAGTAAATAAAATAAATAAATAAAAAGAATGTCAGTGAAAAAAAAAAGGAAAATTTTCTGTTTGTGAATGACATGGTATATATAGAAAACTCTAAAGATTCCACCAAAAATTACTATAACTAATAAACAAATTCAGTAAAGTTGCAGGATATTAAACCAATGTACAAAAGTAAGTTGTATTTCCATATAGTAACAATGGGCTATGTGAAAGAGAAATTAGAAAAATAATCCTATTTACAATATCATAAAAAAAGCATAGTTAGGAATAAATTTAACCGAGGAGGCGATACACCTATACACTGAATACCATAAAAGAAATGGAAGAAGACACAAATAAATAGAGAAATATCTTATGTTCATGAATTAGAAGAATTAATATTGTTAAAATGTTCATTCTACCCAAAGCGATCTATAGAATTAATGCAATCCCTATTGAATTTACATTGGTATTTTTGACAGAAATAGAAAAAGCAGTTCTAAAATTTGTATGGGAATGTAAAAAATTCAAATAACCAAAGTGATCTTGAGAAAGAAAAGCAAAGCCTGACATACCCTACTTTCAAACTATACCACAAAGTATTGAAATTAAGACAGTATGGTAATGGCATAAAATAGACATATAGACTAATGGAACAAAATAGAAAGCCCAGAATCAAATTCCTTTGTATAGAGTCAACTAATATTTGGCAAGGGAGCCAGGAATACTTAAAGGGGAAAGGATAGTCTCTTAACAAATGATGTTGGGAAACTGGATAAACACATGAAGGAAATGAAATCGGACCCCGATCTTATGCCACTCACAAAAATTAACTCAAAGTAAATCAAAGTCATAAACATAAGACCTCTTACCATATAAGTATTGGAATAAAAAACATAAGGAGGAAGTTCTTCAACACTGATCTTGCTTATGATTTTTTGGATATGAAAACCAAAAGCATAAAAAAAAAACAAAAATAAAAGCCAAAAATCAATTAGTAAGACCACATCAAACCTAAAAGCTCCTATGCAACAAAGGAAACCATCAACAAAAGGAAAAGGAAATCTATACATGCAAGCCATATACCTGAAAAGGGATTAATATCCAACACATATAGGGAACTCATACTACTCAAAGGCAAAAAAACAACTCAATTAAAAAATGGGCAAAGGATCTGATATTTTTTCAAAGAAGACATACAAATGATTAACATACAAATGATTAATGGTGCTCTATACCACTAGTCATCAGAAAAATGCAAGTCAAAACCACAATGAGGTATTATACCTGTTAGGATAAAATGGCTTTAATAAAAAAGACAACATATAATAAGTGTTGGCAAGGATGTGGAGAAAGGGAATCCTTGTATACTGTCAGAAAGTAAATCCAAGTGCAAAATCACTATGGAAAAGAGTATTGAGGTTCCTCAAGAAATTAAAAACAGAATTACCATTTGACCCCCAAATCTCCTCTTTTTTGGCATATGTCCAAAGGAAATAAAATCAGTACCTCAAAGAAATATCTGTGCTCCTATGTTCTTTACAGCATTATTCACAGCAGCCAACATATAGGAACAACCTAAATTTCTGTCAACAGATAAATGGATAAAGAAAATGTGGTACACACACACACACTGGAATATTATTTAGTCATAAAAAAGAAGGAAATTTTGATATTGGTGACAATATGAATGAACCTAGAGGACATTATGCTAAGTGAAATTAACCAGACTGAAGACAAATACTGTATGATCTTACTTATATGTGAAATCTAAAATGAATAAACAAACAAAAATTAAAAAGTCAAATTCATAGAAACAGACTATAGAATGGTGGTTACCAGGGGCTAGGGAGGAGGAAAGATGGGGAGACGTTGGTCAAAGCATATTAGGCTTCAGTTATAAGATGATTAAGTTCTGGGCATCTAATACGTAACATAACTATGGTTAATAATGTGTATTGTGTAGTTGAAATTTGCTAAGAGAACAGACCTTAAGTGTTCTCACCACACACACACAAAGGTAACCATATGAAGTGATGGTTGTGTTATTTAACCTGATTGTGGTAATTGTTTCACAAAATATACATATGTCAAATCATCACTTGTATACTTTAAATACACACAATTTTATTTGTCAATTATACCTCAATAAAGCTAAACAAAATAAAAATAATAATCTATTATTCTCAAAACATGGAACAATTTTGGATATTGCATTGGGATAACTGGCTCATCATTTGTTATAGAGCACATTAAAAAGCCCAAATAAATTACTACCAAAAAAATTGATATTTAAGCCCTTTAACCGAGCACGTTCATTATGATATAATTATCTTAAGAAATACTTGAATAAGTACAGAAATAAGATGCATAATATTTTACATAGTGAATTATTTATAAATAAGATATTAGAAATAATGTAAGTATTCAATCTAAGATAAGGGAATGGTGAAATAAATCATTTATATTCTTGTGATGGAATTCTCTACAGTCTTGAAAAATACAGAGGAATATTGAAAGCTCACTAGCATACACAAAAGTATATTTCTCACTCATTGAAAGTCCTCTGTCTCATATGTTTTTTTTTATCTGATATGACTGACATGGAAGAAAAGATGGAGGTTGCACAGGAATTCTTATGTCAAGACCTAGAAGTGGTTATGTCAATTTCACTCATGTCTCATTGACCAGAATTCAGTCATATGGTCCCAAACATACTGCATAGTAGGAATGTAATTTTCCCAAGAAGATATGGTTTAGTGTAGGGGTCTATATTTTTCTAAAGAAGCAGATAAATCTTTTAGGTTTTTTGTCCATATGGTCTCCGTCTTAGGTTTTTTGTCCATATGGTCTCCATCACAACTCACTCAACTTTCTTGTTATAGCATAAAATAAGCCATAAGCAATTTATAAAGGAATGGGTGTTATTGTGTTCTGGTAAGACTTTATTTATAAAAACAGGTGGTGAGCTGGTTTTGGACTGTGAGCCATAGTTTGCCAACCACTTGTTCAGCAGGCATAAAGCATGGTTTCTGCTACTGTTTAATAATTGACTTGGCAATGCATCTGTAATACATATACATATGTATATTATGTAATGTATATATATTAAGATTTTATTTATTTATTTGATAGAGAGAGCTCAAGTGAGAGAGAGAGCATGAACAGGGGGGAGAGGCAGAGGGAGAGGGAGAAGTAGATTCCCTGATGAGCAGGGAGCCCCATGCGGGACTCGATCCTAGGACCCTGGGATCACGACCTGAGCCAAAGGCAGACACTTAACTGAATAAACGTGTCAGGTGCCCCCTGTAATATATATATATTTTTAAAGATTTTATTTTTAAGTAATTTTTACCCCCAGTGTGGGGCTCGAACTCACAACCCTGACATCAAGAGTTGCATGCTCTACCTACTGAGCCAGCCAGGCACCCCTGTAATATATTTTAAAGAAAGTGCAAAGATTGTTATTTGTAACCTAAATATGTTTTTATAAAAATCTCTCTCTCTCTCTTTACACAAATACAGATATATGTGTATATTTGTATTAAAATTACAGAAGACTGTTAACACTGGTTGTTGGTGTTTTAGGTGATTTTTCTTTTCTGTGTATCTATATTTTCCAATGTTTTTGCAATAAACATGCAGCATATGTGTAATTAATAGAAAATAGGGTGAAGGAAACCTGGAAAAACAAAACTTAAAATGTATTTTAAGGAATTCTTAATCTCAGGAAACAAACTGAGGATTGCTGGAGTGGTGGGGGGTGGGAGGGATGGGGTGGCTGGGTGATAGACATTGGGGACGGTATGTTCTATGGTGAGCGCTGTGAATTGTGTAAGACTGATGAATCACAGACCTGTACCTCTGAAACAAATAATACATTATATGTTAAAAAAAAAAAGAAGATAGTAGGAAGGGAAAAATGAAGGGGGGGAAATCAGACGGGGAGACGAACCATGAGAGACTATGGACTCTGAGAAACAAACTGAGGGTTTTAGAGAGGAAGGGTGTAGGGGAATGGGTGAGCCCGGTGATGGGTATTAAAGAGGGCACGCTCTGCATGGAGCACTGGGTGTTATACGCAAACAATGAATCATGGAACACTACATCAAAAACTAATGATGTAATGTATGATTAACATAACATAATAAAATAAAATTAAAAAAAAACTTCATCAATTATCAAAATAAACTGACACCAATATAAGCAGACAAATCAGTTGAATAGAAAGCCTAAAATAGGCAGAAGCAAAGGATAAGGATTTTATTTTTGGTAAAGAGCTTTTGTCTGGGTATACATATGGATGAATATATGTATGCATGTAGACACTCATTGTATGCGAGACATTTTATCAGATATTTATTTAATACATATAAGATCAGATACATATTTTAGGTATATTTCTGATACAATGCCTGGCATACAATGAGTGTTGAATAAATATTTATTCAATGAGTAAATTGAGTTATTAATTAAATGATCAATTCAATCATTCATACATTAATTCAATCAATTAGACATCATTTTTTAAAAGTGTTGGTAATTATATTTTATGTAAAGAGTTTTTATTGTCTATGCTGTCAAATATACCAGTTTTTCCCTTTGTCTGGTCCCCTTCTCTACACTAAAAATGTCCTCAATCATGAGTTCATATTTTCCCCTCCTTGTTCCATGGTTTTATTTTTTAGAATTAACACTTTAATTCTTGCAGAATTTAGTTTATGGAGGAAAAATTGGGGCTCATTTTCTTTTCACTTAACCAATTCTTCCCAGACCATTAATTCCTTAACACTTCCTTTCCCAACCAAACTGAAATGAAGTTAAATTTAATCTTGCTCCCAACTATTCAAACCAACTACCAGGACTGCCCTCTACGGGTTTATGACAATAAAAACTCTAACCCCTCAGGTCAGATAACCAAATGTATGATAATTAACTGTATGAGTAATTATTGTGTTATGCAAATAAACAATGCAGATGAGTCATTTCATTAAACAAGCACCATGGGGTCATTAGGTTTTGATCTCTGTCCTAGTCTTTTGGGGGAAAATACTTTCTATGAACCGCTCTCCTGAACTGGCAATAAAGCATCACTGGTCGGCTCACATTAAGCTGGATAATATGCAGACTGCTTGATTTGTATTGAATATGTGTCTGGTGGTTGGGGCCCACTGTAATGAACTAGCCCACAAATCACAGCTTAATGGGAATCTACTTTTACATATTGCTTAATTAAAAGTTGTGAGCTTATTAACATGTGTCTTTGGCACTGAGCTTTGGGGATGTAATCTCTGTACAAATAAGACTAGGTTGTAAAAGTTTTATAGATTGACGATGATATTATAGTCCATACCTTAATAACCCATCATTTCCCCAAAGAATTTTTCATATCTTACATTCCTCTATCAAGCTATAACAGATTCTTCTGTTTCTGTTTTTAAATGTGTAGGACCTACTGCAATATGTACTAGTACCAAAAAAGGGTTATGTCTTAAATATTTTATCTGAACACCCTTTCATCATTTAATCTTATTAGCAAAGTTACCTGGAAGAAAGTCTCAGAGCCTGCCTTTCATAAGAGGGGCTCCAGGTAGTACAGATCTATTAGGAATGGGTTTTAAGAATTTCCATTATAAATCTCTATTTTCAGGGATTTATAATTCAGCTATAAAAATTTTGCCCTAGGCTTCAACTTGGAATACAAGGTCTTAGCCTGAGAGAGTACATTGTTAACACATAAAAAAAGAAAAAAAGTCATGTTGTTGTTTTCATCTTACCAAAGTAAAAAAAGTAATGGCATGTAACCATTTTCAAATACTTTCTGATATGCCACCGTAAGATGGTGTTTGGAGCTTTTTGTTTTCTTTTGCTTTGACATGACGTTTTACAGTATGTTTGTTTGTAATTTTAACCAAGTCATTTGGTGGCTTTTTCTAAATGTCAAAATGAAAGATGTCTTCCTCGTGCTTGGCACTACTGTCCTTAGAGTAGACACCTCTGATCTTCTTTGGTGGACCCTTTGATGGAGAGCATTTCTGGCCTCTTTGCATTGAATTATCTCAGTTTACTAACTCTGATCAATATTTAGAGAAAAAAAATTGTATTGTTCTAAACAACTGAATCTCATTATTACTGCTTTGGACAATCAGAGGCCTTATTTAATTAAAATTCAAATTGATGAACCAGGATAAGAAAATATCAGTGACCATGGTATAATGAAAAGAGCTGTGGAAGAAGCACTTGGCCCAGAGATGGCTATGTGACCTTGGGAGATTTACTTGAATGCCCTGAACCTGTTTTTACATATGTCAAAAGAATCTGAGGACAAAATGATCTGCAATATTCTTTCAGGATTCAAAATTATCATAGAGCTGCTAATTAATTACACATAACTTGTCCAATTCACCATTGACTTTCATGGCACTGAATGCAATGGACATTTTTTAGACTTACTTCATCTCTCCATTACATTATAAACAAATGACCACTCACCACTTATGGACATGTTGACTTCTAAATTATCCTAATGTCAGATATAGGTGGTTCTTTTTCTTTGTTCTTAATATTGCTCCATTATTTCCTTCCCAGATCAATTCAGTAATTGAACATTGACTTTGTGGACATGGTTTGATGAACTCTTCTCTCCCATCCTATTCTCACAGCTTAGGGGGGTGTGTCCTTTCAAATGCCATCCATGTACTTTCTCACAAATGGTGTTTTGAGGTCCAGATCTCTTTTAAACTAAGAACTCCTGAATCAAAATATCCACACAACACTTCCTCTTGAATGAATGCCCATTGTTATTCATAGATTTCCCCACCTCCTGCTTTAAAGCTGCTCCTTCTCTTCCTAGTTAAATGTATGTCTCCACCATTTGCCCAGGATTTTAAATCCAAGGCGTCATCTTCAAATTATTTTTCCCTCTCCAAATTATTTCTCCCTCTCCACATCATAAGCCATCTGTCTTTTCAATTGTTCAAATGTACAAATATTGATTTTATTCCTAATGTTACTTCTTTAGTGTAGGCCCCTAATATTCTCTTTCGTGACTAATCCTCCTGTATTGCACTATTTAATTCAGTCTGGAACTTGCAGCCAGATTGACACTTAAGAAAAAAAAAGAGAAAGTAATTCTAATCTTGTCACCAGCTAGTTTAATGTCATTCAAGAGCTATATATTATGCTTAAACAAAGATTTCAAATCCCCGCTACACAAAGCCCTCCATGATCTGGGTCTCCAGCTTCATCCGTCATGACACTTCCAGCTACTCTCTCTGTTCCAGGCCTCCTGGATTTCTTCTATTTCCTCAAAAGTATCTTTGTCTTTTCTGCTTCAGGCATGGCATGCTGTTCCTTTGGCCTGGAACAGGCACTCCTGTGACTCTCCTGTCCTTCTCTAGGTAACTCTCCCTCACATTTGTGTTGGAGGCTGGAAGAGAAAGGGGTGGTCCTTGGGATAGGCTCCCTATGCCTTAATGATTTTCCCTCTTCTTCTCTAGAGTTGAATCCCCATGAAGGCAGAGTCCTTTTGCTCTGTTTCTGGAACCTGACCCAAACTTCACCTGGTACCTGGCATATGTCAGATGCTTAATTAACTTGTTTTCTGACAGACTGCTGAGACTGAAGTCCAGCAAATGACAGAGGCTGGGTCCAGGTCACAGCAATGTCTAAAACTCTGTGATCAGTGGGAATGACACATGCCACTCATCACTGCCTAAAGTTTTGCATTATGTTACGTTGTTCCACAGGATAGTAAGAACAATTAAGCAACAACTGCTGACAACATGATCTAGGCCTTTGGTTCGTAATAACCAAGGTATATGTGAGAGACTTGCTTGAGGCTCTGAGGCAGTTCAGACTGGATGCAGACTAAACTAGCCCTGAAATGCTAAAGTTTCCATTTATTATTCACTATGTTTTAGGTAGGCAACTTCTTTCCCTAGGTTTATCCTCTCCCCTTTTCTTATTTACTGAGTTAATAATTGACATACAATATTATATTAATTTCAGGTATACAACATAGTGATTCAACATTTGTATACATTGCAAAATAATCACCACTATAAGTCTAGTTATTATCTGTCACAGTATCATTGATTATGTACATATCATATCCCCATGTATCTTATACCCCCATAACTTATTCATTTTATAACTGGAAGTTTTGTTTCTTAATCCCCTCTTTTACTTTCTTTTGTTGTAATCATTTGCATATTGCTGAGACCAGTTATTTCTGTAAGGGAGAAATTCTTTTAAAAAATTATAAATATTAAATTTTAGCAATTTTATGATTACACATTTCCATAGATATTGCATTTTATAAAGAAAAAACTAAAGGCTAAACTTGGAAAAAATAAAAGATTCTCTAATGGTGGACATTTGAGCCTTGCAGTTTGAGCTTCTGAGGCCATGGTAGTCTTCTCTGAATTGCTCAATTCACAAGTAGATAAGACAGGAATTATGCCAATTCCTACTTCCTTTTTTAAAAGTATTTATTTATTTACTTATTTGAGGGGGGAGCGACAGAGAGAAAGGGAGAGAGAATCTTAAGTAGACTCCCTGCTGAGCACAGAGCCTTACGTGAGGCTCGATCTCACGACACTGAGATCATGACCCAAGCCAAAACCAGGTCAGACGCTTAACCAACTGAGCCACCCTCTACTTCCTAATAGAGAAATTCTACACCTTTAGGAAATCAGATGTGCTCAAAGCCTTGTAGGGAGCAAAGTTCTCCAGTTTCTTGGCTGTGTCTAGACTTTCTTCCATGGTTTCAGGGCTAAATCAAGGCAGATTTCATGGACCGTGGCATGGAAAATGTCATAGACCATGCGAATGGAAAAATACATTTATTTCCTAATGATGTCATTAAAAGTTTTCCTACCTCATGAGGACTTGGCAAATATTACAGGGGAGACTCCACAGCTAAAATGTAAATGACCCTTGAGTTTCTTTCTAACTTTTGGATTCCGTTACTCTAACATTTCTTTTCATAGCACATAGATAGCATTTCTCCTTCAAGAGGGGATTCATTTAGCACCTACATCATTGCAAGGAGTTAATATGATTCTATTTACCTGAATGAGGAAAATCCTGCAGAATAGCCTGGAAGGCCATGACCACTGAAGCATAGTGCCTTAGCAACATTAAAGAGATTAAAGAAATTGTGACTGGTCCCTAGACCAGGTGACTACCTGGAAACCCATTCACATCTGAAAATCATTTGAGTCCATTTTCTTGTTCAACAAATTCCCTTTAAATGAGGAAGAAATGCTGGTTTATGGCAAAATGAACAGAAAAAAGTTTATTGCAACGTCTCAGGCCAGGTTTTGTGTGTGTGTGTGTGTTTTTTTCCAGTTCTATGCATAGAGCTTTAACAGGAAAGCTATAATTTTCATGATGGTAAAAGAAAATGCCTTCTATTTTAGTAAAAAGGCTGGGCAAAATGACAGCCAGTCACTTTGCTGCCATCTTTGGCGGTTAGCATGTCACAGTTTCTATTTGTGTTGATCTCAGTTTCTTTGGGGAAAAGTTTTTTAGGATAGAAAAATTGTTTCAAATCTATTAGTAGTGTGGAATAGCTGGAGATATGGAACAGATTTAATCTTCATTGCATTAACTTCATTTAATAATCCTGGCCTAACACTGGCTGGACCTTTCTGTAATTACTCCATAGAGAGGTGTCAACCAATACTATAACTGTGGTTATTTTGAACTATTTAAATACACAATATTTGTAAACCACATACTACACTCCAAAAATTGTGGTGTGGAATTACAAATATGTGTAAGCCAAGATTTCTATTTTTAAGCACTTATAATCTTTTTGAGGAGTCAAGATACATGAAAAAATACAATATATACCAATATATGTATCTGCTAAAAGACATTTGTAAATGAGCAGCTAAAATTTAATGGTTGTCAATTGATCAGTGAAGCATAAATGTTTTCTTTGAGGCTGATCTCATGAATATACATCAAAACAGAAAGCAACCTAGGGCAATTATCTGATAAATTTGGCATTAGATATCAAGATTAATCAAATAATGGAGCATTTCCTTCCCTTGTCTTTTTGGTCTCTGTCCTTTTTTTTTTTTTTTAAAGATTTTATTTATTTATTTGAGAGAGAGAGAGAATGAGAGACAGAGAGCATGAGAGGGAGGAGGGTCAGAGGGAGAAGCAGACTCCCCGCCAAGCAGGGAGCCCGATGCGGGACTCGATCCTGGGACTCCAGGATCATGACCTGAGCCGAAGGCAGTCGCTTAACCAACTGAGCCACCCAGGCGCCCTTTGGTCTCTGTCCTTAACTCACAGCATGGCCAAATTCAGATTGATTTTGAGTAGAATCAAATCTACTGAATAATTACTATACTGCTGATCATAGGTTAAGCACAGGTACAAGTACTCAGATTTTGAACTGGAATATGGCTTGATCATAGAGTCAAGCTTGATCTTTAGCTGACCTAGAAGTAGAAGTACACGGTAGAAGTAGACAGGAATCAATTCCCCTAGATAGTAGAGTAGCTAGCATTTTATTAGTGGTGGGGCAAGAGACCACTGAAGAGCCACAGCTACTGTTGCTGGAGCTCTTGGATTTGGGATCTAGGGAGGGAAGATCCATCAGATACTTACATTACACAAATCCTTCTCACTATTTACTTGCTCATTTACTTGTCTCATCTTGTGAATGTGTAATGAAATTCAGGTCTGAAATTTATCTGAAAACTTCCCTGAAGGACCATCCCCCAAAGGATGCTATTGTTGAAATATATATGCCAAAGTGTGTTTAGAATGTTTATTAAGAACATGTCTCTAGCCTATTGACTTGAACACTGAGAAGCATGCATTCCAATTTCTATTACTTTATACTACATTTCTTTCTCTTTTACCCTCTTTGCTTTCCATTCCATCTTCTTATCCAAGCTCCCTTTAAAAATATTCTGAATCTTAATCATTTCCCCAGTGACCTGGAATATATGTATCTGATTATAATACAAAAAAAAATTTCTAAGACTGTAACAAGAGAAAATAACTCTCAAAATGGGTCATATTTTATTTAATGAAACTATTTCACTGAGATTTGACAATTTTTTGTTTTGATGCATGATATCAATATTAATTCATCTGGCTTTTGAATATGTTTGAGATTGTATTTGCTTTTTATTCTAGGCAGGGACATCATATAAATATATTTTTTGATTAATTGATATTCATATGAAATGTTCCCATTTTAATGGAGTCTGTAGTTGTTCTTCAGGGAGAAATCAGCATTTTTATGTGAAATTAGGTGTATATTGCTTAATCAAGGCTTTTTCAATTTAATTTACTCACAGTAAGTATTCATGAGGGTTCACTTTCCAGAGATCCTTTGTTTCATTATAGCTAATAATTTTTGATGCAGTTATAGCTAATTATCAAAGAAAAACTAATGAGGCTTCTCATGACATAGTAGGATAACTACTTCTATTAAGTAACTTAACTCTTATTGGTATAGTATTTTCAGGAAATATTGCTAAATGTTTAACATGTTTAAAATTATCAGAAGCATGTACCTGTTTGACAAGGTAAACTCAAAACTGTATTTGACCTCATTTTCTGAATTTTATTATTTACTACATACATTTCCTCCTATTAAATATACAATGGGAAAATTATAAATATTAATCTTGTTATTCTGTTACTTTTAAACAATTGTGATCTTTCAACGTATATCAGAGATGAAGTTTTACTAGTGAATCACTAAGATCACTACATAAAGATTTATGAGCATATTCAGAATGCTTTTGAAAAAGGAAACTGGACATTAAGAATTACTTCTTTTTTTTAAATATACTTGGATAGTAGTATTCTCTTTGTTTTTAAGTTTTCACATATTTTTCTGTGTAGATAAAAGTTAAGATTAAATCGAACTTGCAACAAGGTGGAAATCAAATTATAAGCAAGATATGCTATTCTACTATTAATAACTGAAATGTGATTAGATGTCTTATGTGTTGTATGACCTAGTTAAATCATTAAATACACCAATGAGATGGATGCTATTGGTTTTACTATATTTACCAATAAGGAAACTGAGACAAAGAATGAAGTAACCTGCTCAAGTTCACAGGGTTAGAGAGTTGAAGGGGCAGTGTTAGATGTTGAATTGCCTTCCCAAAATTCACATGCTAAAGTCCTAACCTTCAGTACTTTAGAATATGACCTTATTTGGAAATACAGTCATTGCAGAAGTAATTAGTTGAGGTGGAGTTATAATCTAGTGAGGTGGACCCCTAATCCAATAGCTAACCTTACAAAAAGGGGAAATTTGGAGATACACTCATGTGGAGAATGCCATGTGAAGGTAAACACAGAAGTCGGGACGATGCTTCCACAAGCCAGGTATTGTCTACAAACCACCAGAAGGTAGGAGAGAGGGATTGGGCAGATCATCTCTCATGGCCTTTAGATGGAACCAACAATGTCACCACCTTAGTCTTTGTTCTGGCCTCCTGGACTGTGGAATAATACACTTCTGTTGTTTAAGCCATCCAGATTGTGTACTTTGTTATGATAGCCATAGTAAACAGGTAGTCAAGACAACACTAGACGTGTGGATGCTAGGACATTTACTGCTTCTTTCATATTCTACCATCTATTGATAGCTGAGCCACTACGCCTCTTACCAACCCCTATTCTAAAAGAAGAGAGTTCAGTTCAATATCTAAGTCATTGGGTGAAAAGGCCACTGTTGAACTGAAAATGGGATTCACCCACAGGAAATACATAAATATTATATATCTGAGGACGAATGTATAATTTTTAATTTAAGTTTTTATTTAAAATGTATGTTTTCATTATAAATATTTGAACATATAACATTGCATTTTTCCTCGATACTTTAAACCTTCTCTGAAACTTTCTCTGAAACACTGAATAAAATCTGTTGACTGGAGGGCGCCTGGGTGGCTCAGCTGGTTAAGCGACTGCCTTCGGCTCAGGTCATGATCCTGGAGTCCCGGGATCGAGTCCCGCATCGGGCTCCCTGCTCAGCAGGGAGTCTGCTTCTCCCTCTGACCCTCCCCCTTCTCATGTTTTCTCTCTCAAATAAATAAATAAAATCTTAAAAAATAAAAATAAAAAAATAAAATTTGTTGACTGGAAAACAAAATACATATCTTGTCTTAGCAGATATTGATCATTTAGCATAAATACAGATAGTATTTATGAATGCCTAACTACTGCTAAAATGTGAAACAAGACAAAACAAAACTTTCTTAAGTTTGGTATGGCCAAAATGAAAATAAATCATATTATCCTACTGATTCCTACATTTCAAATTTTGAAAGACTCCCTGAGCTTGGTTACTAGAAATGTCAGTAGTGGAGGATTTATTTTGCATGGTATATGACTTTGGTAAGGAAGTTGTCTGAAGCAGGTTTCAGGTGATGGTGAAGTCTAATTCTCTCAGATTTATGGCACCACAAGCACCAACTCAACTATAACAGGTCTTGGAACTCTACTAAGAGTCAGGAACTTAATAATTCTTCCTCAAAAAAGTCACCTGATTAAACATCTCAAATGTTTTGCTATAAAAACCATTTGGAGCCTATTATGATTCATGGGCCACATTTCTTGCCAAATGTTGATTTAAACAACTTCTCAATATAATTCTTCCTCAATTGAAAATGTAATCTACCAATTACAATACTGCCATAATTTATTTCAACAATTTAGAAAATAGTTTCTGGGATAACTACTAAAAGTTTATGTCTGCTAATGGCTTAAATAATTTACACATTTCAGGTCATTTTAATGATTCCATTATTAATCATTAAAACTCCCTCTATCTCCTTATAAAAACTGGTTAAGTCCCTCTTAGATTTTCATTGTCTTTTTACTGATTTTGGTTCTGTGGGATAGAAACCTGCAATGGACCATGCTATTTAGGATCCAGAGAGGTGCATCCCCACTCTGAAAATCATGCAAATTTTGTGTTGTTAGTCTTCCTTGTTCACCCAGATGGACAGAACTGCTTCCTTAAAAATCAGACAATAATCTCAACCATTTTAAAGTTGTGATATATATCCCTTTTCCTTTAAACTTATTTGCTAACTACCTGGACCCACTTTAGATAAACTGAATACTTGCTAGGCAAATAATTTATTTTAGGTTTTCTTTAGAGATGGGTATCAAGATACTTAAGTCCAATTAAGTCCTAAATTGTCCTTCCCCAACTCTCTATAATAATAATAACTTAGATTTAAAAGTATAAGACAATGCCTCTGTCAACACTGACACTTGCTAACGTAATAGCACATGCTGTCAACTTAGAGGAATTTCTTTATGGTATAATGGGAATAAGGCAGGAAGAAGTAAAGGATTTTATACAAAAAAACAAAACAAAACAAAACAAAACCCCAAAACAAAACATAGTCTCTAGAGGACTTGAGGGGAAAATTGGGTCCAAGGTCATGTTTGATTTCCTTCTCCCATTTCATAGAAGTGCCCACAGAAACAATAGCCACACCAGAGATCTCACAATTTCACTGTGGAAGGAATGTCAGGCTAACAAGAAGTGGAACCATTACATACAGCTGTTTCATAAAGGGAACAATTAAATCAGAGAAAGAACATGGGCCATATCCTGGGTAATTTCTGGCAGTCACAGCATATATGACAAAGAAAGGGATCTTATAAGTACAATACCCACCCTGGGCTACAGAGGACCATGGCTCCTGCCTAATTCCAGCAGGTTCTTAAATTTGTGATGAGGTCAAGATCAAGTACAGGGAAAACTTGGTTTATATAGTTTAAATTTTCCCTGAAAGATTAAAGACCTACTAACTCTTTGAGATAATCCATTTTATATTCCATGAAATATGTAACACAGGTCTTCCTGCACATGAACAGCAATTTGAGACATAAGGTTCCAACAACTGGATTATTTTTCAGTCTGGTTCTGTTTGTTACTTTGTCTCTTGACAGTGTATTGTTTTTATTTGCTTTACTGTATGTATTAAAATACTTTATGGCATGCAAGACTTTATTTACAGAACAATATAGCTGAGGTAGGTAGTATTTATACCTGGAAATAGGCACAAGATTCTTGTGCTATTGATGTGGGGTGTTGAATCCAAGTGGTGCAATACCTGAGTAATAAAATATTTATAAATAAAACAAAAGAAAAAGAGAGTGTGGGAGGAGAAAATTATCTAAGAAATAATTTAAAGATAATTCCCAAAATTGAAGGATGTGAGTTTCTAAATAGTGAGGACCCATTGAGAGCCTATATCAATAGATAGCAGAGACTTAAACAAGACACAGTTTATGATATAAGAGACAAAGAAAGAATTCTAAAAGTAGTCTAGAAAAAAAATTTAAAAATTGATCATATATGAAAGAGCAGGAGTCAAAACGACATCAGATTTTCAGTAGCCATACTTGTAGTTTAAAGTTAATAAAGCAAAAAAGAAATGATCCAAAATTCTCAAAAAGAATTTGAGTAATGATTTTTGAAAATGATCTTCAAATAAAATTCCTTATCCCAACAAACTATGAATCAATAAAAGGGTAAATAGGGACTTCTGAAACATGAAAGTTGTAAAAATTATCTCCCATGCATACTTTCTCAGGAACTAAACTGAGAAACAATAAAATATGGTAGAGAGCCAATACTACAGAGAGGTGAAAAGAAAGCCTGATGAAAATTATGTCACATGAGTAGCCAACCCAGTGATGAACTTCAGGAGCATGGAGATTCTGGAGAGAAGTTCCCAATTTAGAAAAGGGGGGGGCATCGAAAGAATTTCCAATCCAATATATATATATATATATTTATGAGAGAGAGAGAGAGAATGAGAGAGAGCAAGAGCTCAGGGAGGGGCAGGGGAAAGGGAGAGAAAGAGAATCCCAAGCAGACTCCCCGCTGAGCACAGAGCCCCACCTGGTGCTGGATCCCACGACCCTGAAATCATGACCTGAGCCAAAACCAAGAGTTGGAGCCTTAACTGATTGAGCCACTCAGGCACCCCAAGAATTTCTGATCTTCAAGAGTACCTGAAGGAAATTTATTAACTCAGAGAGTTTGGGGCTGAATTGACTCATAGAAAGCTAAATAAATGGAAAAAAAAATGAGATTACTATGTCTCCTAAAATGAAAAGTTTTATACCAAAACAGTAATTACATGGGAGCCTGGGTGGCTAAGCGTCTGCCTTTGGCTCAGGTCCTGATCCCAGAGTCCTGTGATCAAGCCCCGCATCATGCTCCCTGCTCAGCGGGGAGCCTACTTCTCCCTCTGCCACTCCCCCTGCTGTACTCTCTCTCTCTCTCTCAAATAAATAAATAAATAAATCTTTAAAAACAAAACAGTAATTGCAGTTCATCACCTGGTTCAGCTATCTGTAATATTTGCAAAATCATAATAAAAAAAGCAATGGGTATTGATTTAATTATATTTCAACTGCTTTAGAAGGGTCAGAGGGAGAGGGGAAGAATGTATATGTTCATGGGGATGAGGGATGAATGCAAAAAGCCTAATCTTTTTTTCCATGTTAGGAAATAATAGCTAAACTAAGGAATCATGGAACAGAAGTATAAGAATACTAACTGAAAGATTTGAATAAAAATGATTGCTTCTGGGGAGTTGAAATTAAAGACTGTGACAGAGGTATTCTTTGTATATTTTTTAGTTCATAACTTGAAGATGTATTATATATGTCAAAATAGATATATGTGAGTATATATATGTATATATATATGCTTATATGCACACACAAATATGTGTGTATATATAGTTAAGGAAGATGACCAAATTATGTTTATTGGTATATCATAAACATATAAACACACTTCATAGATGATAATATAGTTCATAATTTTAAAAGAAAAAAAGTTGCATGTGTCATGGAAGAAAAGAATTAAGAGTTATGGATATCTTGTCCCAATAATAGCTATTTATTCTAGTAAAAAAATTAAAATTTTCGTAAACACTTTAATTTACTAAAGAAAATCAAGTGTTGCAGAAAATATAGTTCTTAGAGCAAAATATATAAATAAAGGAAAAAGTAGGCTAATGCCTAAAAAAATATGGCAAAATATCAGATTGTTGGCCTAAGACAAGGAATACTAGTTACCAATGAGACATTAAACTCAGCATCTTAAGTTATATTTAAGGAAGTAGGAAATGTTGACATTGTTTAAAAAAATATTTTTTAGTTAATGTTTCTTAATTGAACAAGGAAGAATTCGAATATTATAATTATAGAACTGCAGGCATTCAAGGACACTTTCTTCAATGCTTAGTAAAATACCTGGAAAAGTTATTCCATAATCATAACCAATTGGTAATACAAGTCTAAAATTTTATTTTTAAAAAACTCTATATTTGGTAATATTAGTAAAGCAGTTTAGTTTGATAACCGTAGAGATTATTTCTACTTAAGAAAATGAATTATTATTTTAGACTTTAATAAGCTCAAATAGTTGGAGAGATGAGGCTTGATGTGAATATTTTAAATGACTAAGTTTCTGAATTCTCTAGGTCTTAGTTGCAGCTATAATGTTTTGCATTATTTCACATAATTTTCCTTTCCATCCTGTGACATGTATCCTCAACATGGAAGAATCTATTGTCCCTTGTAAACCATAATGGTCACTCTTCTAATCTCCATTATTGGTGGAAGATTTACACGTGTTTGAGTTCTATATAAAAGACTGAAATAGTTTCTGAAACAGTCTTGCTTTTCCTTGATATTTTTACTTGCAGGAAAGAAAATACTTTGGAAAAGTTGGTCTTTATTTAAACTTTCAGAGACTGGAATGGGGTTATGATCACGTTCCACATTCTCTCAAATCACAAACTGGACTAGTAGGGCTTGAATTTGGAATTCAGGACCTACTTGTTACGATCTTAGACATGTTACTTCATTTTTCTGAATTTGAGATTTTTCTTCTGTAGAAGGAATACAACACCAATAATAGTACCAATCTGAGTTAATGTATGTAAATGTATGTAAAGATTGTAGCATTTCAATATTATCCATATTTCACTTTTTTTATTTCAATATTATCACTTTTGAAGGAAAGCTTAAATTTGGATGTAACGTGTTATATACCATTCCAAAGATATCAACAAATCTTGAAAAGTTGGACCAAGAAATAGAATTTGGTAGTGGAAGAACATATCTATAAAAAAATAAGCAAATTTGTTTAAAGAGAGGCATTAGCAACAATGGATTATAAGAGATAGACACTGGTATGAACAGGGGGAGGCATGATGGAAAGTAGCAAGGAATTAGATATCTTTTGTGCACCAATTCAGCATCCTTTCAACACCACCTCTTACTCTGCCACTTCTGTGGCACCTGGCTTTGTACAAGATACAAACAGCTTCATGCAGTAGTAGCAAGTGCCTTGTCTCAGGGCCATGATACAGAATTTTGCTTCCTGACCTGAGACATCTCAAATGCCATTGTGGAGGATGCTCACAGGGAACTTTTTACAGTAACCGATGATGAACCCAGAGTATGGGGAAATTAATGCTCTTGAAACCACTCTTGACCTAGGAAGGAATGGGAGTCCGTGGTTAAATGAGTGTGTTTGAATCCAAGTGGACAGTTCTGCCACATACTTTGTAAGCCCTTTCAGAAGGTTCTAGTGGGATGAAGCATAATTGCCATGAATGGGGCCAATTTAATCATAATTCCTGTGTTAGATTTCATTAATTTTCTGTTTTATCCCTCCTGCCCTACATTCCTGTTTCCTGGAATCCCATTATTCCCCAAACTACATGCACCTTTATTTTCAGACTCATCTTTTGGGGAAACTCAGGATAAAATAATGGGTATCTATAGGATGGGATTGTGGAGCTGAGTGATTCATCAGTCAGATGTGAAAAATAAATTCTTTACTGATGGTAAGCAAATGCTGATAACTCCTGGCATACAAGCCATTTCAAATACCAAGACTTTCATCTATGTGGATTGGGATGAGGTACAAGCAGAAGGTAAAACACTCGGTTATGAAGTCATTGTGACATTTAAAACATATGAGGGCAATTGTAATTTAAACGATTATGCATCGGTGAGGTTTTTTGTTTTTGTTTTTGTTTTGTTTTTTTTTAACAATTTGGAATCCTTGAAAAAGAAAGGAAGATAAGCTAGTGGGAACCAAGGAGTAGAAGACCCTCTCATTACCACTTCCAGTTGATTCCTTTATGGAATTTGTGCTTTCTGTCTCTACAACCTTAGGCTTGTTACAGGAGAATCTAGTTTTTAGGGATGGAATGAATTTATCAGGGCATAGACCCTAACTGCTGAATGTCTGGGTCCTCTCAGCAATAAAAAATATAGACCAGTTAAAATGCTACTGATGGTGAAAGGAAATTGGAAGAGGGAGATACTGAATGTTATGATATCAGAAGAGCTGCAGTGGCTGGGACTAGAGTGATTTCTACTCTCTTTGTATTAAGACTTGCAGAGGTTATAGCAAACCTCTGCTTAAAAGGGGGTCTGTGATTGATTAGACTTCATGGAAGGTTATGATTTTATCTCAGTGAACAAGAGTTGGACTACACCTGATAGCTTTCATGTACCATTTCAATATTTCCTCAGCCTTAGCTCTTCCTTTAGCCACTGTGTAGGGTGACAAGTTCCACCTAGGTTTCAACCAGCTTTGTTCAGGGGCAACAGGATAGGCCTTACTATCCACCAGAACCACGTTATCTCTCATTCCTTTCTTCTGTTCTTCTTTGTGCCATGGTGATGAATCTCCACAAAACCCAGCCAGGCACTCATGCAAGTGAGACCTAGGTGTGTATAGAGTTACTATCTAGGAGCCACCCTTGAACAATAGCAGATGGGACACACAAAATAAATGCTTCCTTTTTTCATCACTGAGATAAGCAATTCTGAGACACATTTCAAGTGTCTTCAGTAGGTTCTGACAGTATTAGGCATCAGTCTCTTACAGCAGTAGTCAACTTTTTGAAGCACCTCTATAGTGGTCTTTCCCTATGTTCCTATTGCATTCCCCTGCTTTGCATGTCTGCTCACTGAGATTACATTATAGACTTGTCAAAAGCTCAGCATTCAGGTGAATGGAGCCTGTGATCCTTAAGATGGCACTAAATGGGAGAAAAGAATAGAACTGATGACATGCTTGCATCAGGATCAGTCATGCAAGCAGAAGGCGGATCTGGGATCCACTTTCTAATTACAGAACTAGCCAACCAATGTGCTTACACTTCAGTCCAAATTCAAGATTTCTAAGTCTACTAGTATCTAATAGATTCCTGATTACCTTCACTCTACTCTGATGTTTCTATTAATTTTAAAAATACAAAAACTGTGACTTAAGTTTCTTTCATGAGGCACAACTGTGAGTGATACAAAGGAATTGGGAATCAAGGAGGGAAGTGATTATTCCTCTCTGGAGGAAAAACTAATAAAGGGATTTGATGGTGGGTGGTATCAAACATGCTCCCAATTATTTTGAAAATAGATTTCAAAATTCTGAGGTTAAGAATAAGTATAATCCTGTTTATAGAAACCCTGAAAGGGATGACATTTAAAAAACAATAGTAATCTTATAAGGCATTTGAAAAAGATACAAATAAATGTAAAGATATTTTGTTCTCACAGATGGGAAATATTAAAATTTTTAAAATGGCCACACTACTCAAAGCAATCTATAGATTTAATGCAATACCTATCAAAATTCCAGTGGCATTTTTCACAGAAATAGATCAAACAATCCTAAAATTTTGATGGAACCTATAAAAGCCCTCAAATAGCCAAAGCAATCTTGAGAAGGAAGAAGAAAACAACATTATGCTCCTTGAGTCCAAATTATATTACAAAGCTATAATAATCAAAACAGTATGGCATTGGCATAAAAACAGACACATGGATCAATGCAACAAAATGCATAGCCTAGAAATAAACCCATATGTATATGGTCAATTAATTTACAACAAAGGAGCCACACATATACAATGGGGAAAGGACAGTCTCTTCAATTAATGGTGTTGGGAAAACCAGACAGTCACATGCAAAAGAATGAAAATGGACCACTATCTTACACCATACACAAGAATTAACCAAAAATGAATTAAAGACTTGAATACAAGACCTGAAATCATAACTCCTAGAACAAAACATAGGCAATCAGCTCCTTAACATTGGTCTTGGTGATGATTTTTCAGATTTGATACCAAAACCAATGGCAGGGGTGCCTGGGTGGCTCAGTTGGTTAAGCGTCTGCCTTTGGCTCAGGTCATGATCCCAGGGTCTTGGGACTGAGCCCCATGTCGGGCTCCCTCTCAGCAGGGAACCTGCTTCTCCCTCTCCCTCTGTCATTCCCCCAGCTTGTGCTCTCTGGCTCTCTCTCTCTCTGTCAAATAAATAAATAAAAATCTTAAAAAAACAAAACAAAGCCAACAGCAACAAAAGCAAAAATAAACAAGTGGAACTATATCAGATTAAAAAGCTTCTTCACAGCAAAGGAAGTCATCAACAAAATTAACAGGCAACCTACTGAATGAGAGAAAATTTGCAAATCATATATCTGATAAGGGGTTAATATCCAAAGTATGTAAAGAACACATACAATTCAATAACGACAACAACAAAAAAGAAAAACCCAAACAATCTGATTAAAAAATGGGCAGTGATCTGAATGAACATTTTTTCCAAAGAAGACATATAGATGGCCAACAGGTATATAAAAAGATGCTCAACGTCACTAATCATAGGGAAATGGAAATCAAAGCCACAATGCCGTATCACCTCATACCTGTTAGAATGGCTATTAGAAAAAGGATAAGAAATAAATGTTGGTGAGGATGCAGAGCAAAGGGAACTCTTGTGCACTATTAGTGGGAGCATAAATTGGTGCAGCCACTATGGAAACAGTATGGGGGTTCCTCACAAAGTTAAAAATAGAGCTGTCATAGGATCCAACAGTTCTGCTTGTTGGTATTTATCCTAAGAAAACAAAAGCAGTAATTTGAAAAGATATATGCACCTTCATGTTCATTGCAGCATTATTTAGGGAAACAACTTAAGTGTCTATAGATGGATGAATGGATAAAGAAAATGTGGTATATATATCATATATAGATATGTACAATATATCACATATATATATACGTACATATACTTACAATGGAATATTCTTCAGCCATAAAATAATAAATCTAATATATTTATAAATAAAATATATAAATAAATAAATATAAAAAATAATAAAATTTTGCCATTGGAGGCAACATGAATGGACCTTGAGGGCATTATGTTAAGTAAGTCAGACAGAGAAAACAATTACTGTATCATGTCACTTACATGTGAAATCTCAAACAAAAGAAAACAAAAGCAAATAAAAATAAAAACAAGCTCATAGAAACAGAACAAAGTGGTGGTTGCTAGGAGTGAGACTGTAGTATGCGCCGAACGGGCCAAGCAGTCAAAAAGTACAAACTTCTGGTTCTAAAATAAGTAAGTCATGGAGAGGTAATGTACAACATATTATTGTTAATAGTGTTATATTGCAAATTTAAAAGCCAAGAAAGTAAGTCCCCATCACAAGAAAAGAAATTTTTTTTAAGTTTTTATGGTAACAGATGGTAACTTGACTTATTGTGGTGATCACTTCACAATGTATACAAATGTCAAATCATTATGTTGTACATCTAAAACATAGAATGTCAGTCAATTATACCACGATTAAAAAAAAGAAAAAAAAGACAGAAATCTTTAAAGAATACAGTCTTTCCACAATTTGAAGTACGTCTCATGACACAGAACAAGGAAGAGTATTAAAATCAGTTTACACATAAAAAGAGTTTTTTGATGAGTTTACATGTTGAAGGATATTTAT
>NC_138376.1:14675578-14678978 GCF_054177405.1 Leptonychotes weddellii
AAGCCAGTTATGATGATTCTACGTGGTAAAGATTTTCTGGAGAAAATGATTTTTATTCCTATTTTTCTAAAATTTATAAATACCTATAGTGAAACACCCTTTGCAATTAAAATGAGGCCTGACTTATCAAGCTTTAAAACTTAAACATCTCAACAGCAGGAAAGAAGAGTTAACATTTTTTGAACCCCTGCCATGTTCTCAGGCCTAAAATTAGGTACTTTGATGTAAATTAGCTCAATTACGTAGAATGCCTTATAGCCTGCCTACTCAGATTGGCTCCCAGTTACTGGTTGTACAGATTAATTAATTCTCTTATGGGTGTTGTTAGTACTAACCACCTCTATGTATTTTCACCTTTCTCCGGACACACATGCTTTGCTCTAATCAGATTGTTCTCTTCAGTTTTCTCCGTCCACAGGTTTACCTCTCTCCTTCTGTCTCTTCTGCTCTCTGTCTCTGTATCTCTCCCTGCCTTACTTCCTCCTGCTCTTTCTTCCTTCAATAAATATTAACCAGACATCTACTACGTACCCCGCACTATTCATTTCTGCTGTGGATACATCAGCAGGTTAAACAAAGTTGCTGGTCTTATGTTTTAATTGGAGACAATTGATAATTAGGTAAGTACATACATGCCAGGTTGTTGTAAGTGCTGTGATGAAAAATAAAACAGAGTGAGGACACAGAAGGTGACTGTTCCTGTCCAGCTGCCGCTCCTTCTCTTGACCTTCCAGTGAGGCCTGCCTCCTTTGCTTCCTGGAATTTTAACCATACCTCAGTGTCCCGCTCAAGCCTCACCCCTCCATGCAAGCTTGCCCAGCATTTGGGGTCCGTATGCATGTCTTCTTATTTTTCCGAACTCTGCTTTCGCCCTTATTGTTAGCGCTAATCGAATATTTGGATCACGGTTATGTTTTAGTCATTATAAGTCATGGCCAGGCCACTCAGCTTGATTGCAAGGTCTTTTAGAGCAGGAATCACTACTATTGTATTTCTTAGTGCCTTGCTTTGGAGCATGCGCATACCGAGTGCTCAACCAATTCTCATAAAATGATGCATTAATACATTTTATAAAAACATGAAGGTAAATCTTATGGAAAAATATAGGTATAATAATAAACTTTAATTAAGCCCTGATGTGGTAGAAGCTATGCAGAATAGAGAGTGAACGTGTGCTTTTGTTGTTTTTTTGTTGTTTGTTTTGTTTGTTTGTTTTCCACTTAGAAACTAAAATGTCTCAGTGATATAAATTTTTATATAACCTGAAGCAGGGCTTCTTAACTCTTCTTGAGTCATGGGTTTCTCTGGAATCTGATGCAGGCTGTGAATCCATTCTCAGAATGACATTTTTTAAATGCACAAAGTAAAATACTTCAGATTACAAGTGAAACTGATTATATGAAAATAAAGTTATCAAAATTTAAAGGATTTTGGTAGAGTAATGCATGTGCTTCATCAATTTATTAAATAGTAAGATCAAGTGGTGGACCCACTGATCACCACAAGGTCAAAGGGGTGATGAAATACATCCTATTCCATGATCTCTGTACCCATGTGATAGGAGTAAACCTGTGATTTCTACTGGTGACAAAATCGTAAGTACTGCTAATAATACTACAGTTTTTGACAATATGAAAAAATGAAAGGAAATGCCCAAAATTTTTAGCACATATTAGTGAAAATAAAGAAGTCATTTTTCCCATCCAGGTTCACAGACTCCTTGAATTATCTTGAGGGATTCTGGAGTCGTGCACATGCATGTGATTCTACATCTCAGGTAATCATCTTTCATGATAGAGTGTCCTTAGAGTTCACATTCAAAAATATCTCAGTTCTTGGGAATCTTTAGTCCACTTTAATCCCTAGCTTAAGATGCACAAACATGAATGACTGGAACATTTTGATGTACTGAAGGAAAACAAAATTAATCACAGAAATGTATACTGAAATTAAGCACAGCAGGTAGACAAAGATCCTGTGTGGATTTCAAATGATATCACACATCAGTGCACTGGCTCACGTTGTCTTTCTATTTCTGCTGCAAAGAGGTCTTATTGGAAACAATTAAATATGCTAATGAGATGAGAAATAAAGCTGAGAATTTAGAGAATATTTGGCCTTTTGCTGTTTTTTTTTTTTTAAAGATTTTATTTATTTATTCATGAGAGACAGAGAGAGAGACAGAGGCAGAGGGAGAAGCAGGCTCCCCGTGGAGCAGGGAGCCCGATGCGGGACTCGATCCCAGGACCCTGGGATCATGACCTGAGCCGAAGGCAGATGCTTAACCGACTGAGCCACCCAGGCGTGCCCTGGCCTTTTGCTGTTTTATACTATCTCTCTAAGTTTTGGCTTCTTAACAGCAGGATCTACCCTGGGTTTAGATCCTGGGGTTTTCAGCAGATAAGGGGATTACATTTACTTAGTGTGATCAAGGATCCTATTCCGGATGGGAGAAGTGATCTGTTTTGGAGATTTTTCTAGTTTCACTTCATGGCATTCTGGCTAAATGCATACCTTGCTATTTATACATAATGTGAGGATCAGGGTTCAATTTGGAAACGTGGAGGATATAAGGATGAAGGAACCAATAGAGAGATCAAAAGGAACAAATTTGCATTATCCATAGTAGTTGGCCAGACTCCTTACCTCACAGACTCATATACCTCACTGTGTAAATTTAAAGCCTTGACACATTATTTTCATTCTGTAAGGTAAATCAGCTTTCCTAAGGTGATTATATTTAGATTTTTTTTTTTTTTTGGTGAGAAAAACAGCTTCTCCTCATGCATCCTGAATGAGGTTGCTAACTCCACAACAAATCCATCTGTTCCTGCCATATTGCCTAGAAAAGTTAAGGGATAGGTGAAAAGTCAGAAAAAGGGATCATTCATGATAGGCCCACTGTAGATTTTTCTTAGAAGTTGTGTAACCCCATATGGGCAGTAGGAAGTGGAGGGCAGCCATGCCTCAGAGGGCATTTGAGAAAACTTACCTACCTATGAACATAGAGACAAGAGTCGAGAAATAGGAATCAGGGGAAAATGTGTAAATTTCAAAATAATCAAGGTAAGACATGTTCTTAGACAGAACAAAGATACATTTCTTTCTTGCTCCTAGTTTAATGAGTTAAGTGGATCACGCAACGACAAAGGTGGCACCCTGAATAGTAAGTCAAATTCTGAAAATTCATGTAATTGATTATCATGTGAAAAAAAGAGACGATGAAGTTGAACCAACAGGGTGTAGGTTTATATATAAGATCTAGAAGAGGTCTAGAAAAAAATCCAAGTTAAGTGTTTGAACGATTGTGATGGTAAGACAATGGGAAAATTAATTTTATTGAGTGCACTGTTAATATGAAATTGAGTCAGATGCTTTCTTTCTCTTTTTTTTTTTTTTT
>NC_138376.1:14679078-14707828 GCF_054177405.1 Leptonychotes weddellii
AGCTTCATTCCTCCCCTCCCGCTACCTTCTTCTTCTTCTTTTTTTTTCTTAACATATCTTGCATTATTTGTCTCAGAGGTACAGATCTGAGACTCAACAGTCCTGCACAATTCACAGCGCTTAACAGGATGCTTTCTTTCTCTTAAATTATACATCTATGGTGACATTTTACCCCTCGTTTAAAAAAAAAAAAAAGACTATTGTATGAAGCCAAAAGGAATGCTTTCTTAGTACAAATTTGGTCTCTGAAATCAAATGGAACGGATTTCAGTATATGTGTTACCTAATATTCGATTTTTTTTAAAGATTTTATTTATTTATTTGACAGAGAGAGACACAGTGAGAGAGGGAACACAAGCAGGGGGAGGGGGAGAGGGAGAAGCAGGCTTCCCGCCGAGCAGGGAGCCCGCTGCGGGGCTCGATCCCCGGACGCGGGGATCATGACCTGAGCCGAAGGCAGACGCTTAACGACTGAGCCACCCAGGCGCCCCAATATTCAATTTTTTTATCATGATCAACTGAACTTTGTCTCTGAGCCTTAGTTTTCTTATTTTGAAAACGTTTGTCATTGTAAAGGTTAAATGTATTTAGTACATGTAAAACTCAGTGACCTTCACTTAGTAAATCCTCCAAAAGATATAGTTCTTATTAAATGGTGGTCTAAATTGTGTACTTTAGAAGGCGTGTGGCCTCAGTGGCCAAAATTTTAATATAAAAGCCTCTGGCACATGTATTCGCAAAGTAATTTCTACATTCAGTTTATTCCGGGAGACTTATGGGCTTTCCTAGAAAAAAAAAATTGTTACAAGTAGTTTCTCAAATTTTCATTTACACAACAGACAAAACAAATATTCTCAGACTTTGTCAGCCTATGGATGTGAATAAGATAGTGCTAACATTGTTTAGCTAAGTATTGCTAGTGGTATGCATCCATTTCCCGATGGGGACACATAGCATCCTTGTGAAGTCCCAGTGATTATGTCTGGAAGTCCTTGAGGACCACCTCACCTACAGTCAGAGTCAAGTGCACACCTTGCGGATACTTTCCCTCTTTGTTACTAGGTACTTACTGGGCATGCTGTCTGTTGCTTAAATAGGTTCTGCTTCTCAATGTCCCCTGACATTCCCCCAGGACCATGTAATCTATTCAGGAAGATTCTCTAGGCTTTCTCAAAGTGCAAAGCTCAGTGGAAAAGAGAGATTGGCTCAATCTCAATAAAGGTCAGAACTTGTTTCTGGGTCCTAGTGGGTCAACAGATCTCATTGCTCTGACACACTCAGAACCTTAGCTCTCCCTTGCATTTCTTCTCTCCCCTCCCTGCTAAACAAAGAGAGAAGAAAACAAAAGCAAATCCGAACATCTCTTCACCAGCCCCCTTTACTCAGAGGGTTTCAGGTGATACAACTCATTCTCAGATGAGACCCCGTGGCTCCTTGGCTTTCTTTCTAGAGTGGCCCTATAGAATGATCTAGGTTCTCTTTTTGGAGTTCCCCAGAACTTGACCCCCACCCACGGCCACGTTCCAAACTGGTGGGCGCAATCCAGCTGCCAGGGGGCAGGGCATGTTTGTTTAGGATTTTCTCTTCCCTAATCTGGTTGTGCAGTGTGGGTAGTACTTGCTTGTTCATGGAAACAAAATGTCTCATTTTCTAGTCCTAGAAAATCATTGTCACTTCATTCAGGAGATTGAGTTAATGTTAGGTCTGTGATTAAAAATAAGTTTCAAGTAAACAGGTTTCTGGGGGAAGAATCCCATGGCTATGCAAAGGAATTACAGTTAATTCTAAAGATGACGTACTTTAAAACTATTATGAGACAGTAATTTTAGCAGTTCTACAGATGATTAAAAAGCCATTTTCTAAAATATTCTCAGTGGAGTTTTTTTTTTTTAAAGAAAACATTTAATTGCTCCAATCAAGCATAACTACTTTCTGCTTATGGTGTAATTTGTATACTCTGATCACACGGTGTGTGGCAATTTGTCATAATTTTATAAGTCGATATTCCCCACCATAGTGATTGGCTATCATTAATTGTGAATAATTCCCTGCTCATTAAGGTACCTCAAGAAGATGGGAAAACAAGGCCCAGCAAACAAAAAGAGGATGGAAGCCTAGTTTGAGTCCTCTCCACAAATGTGCATTCATTTTCCCAAGACTTTGTAAACTACATCTGTTTGGAAGACATACAAAAATGATACAAACAAGTGACAAAAAACCTGCTTTTCAAGGCTTCTCAGTGAGAAACTGAGCATCCTGATGCTTTCTCTGCTTCAGGTAGCAACTGCTCTAGGCAACCCAAACAAGCTTTACTTTGAAACATTGAAACCTGCTGCAACCCTTCTCTCTCTGTGTAGGTTAAACCATACTGACAGGAAACAGGAAACGACTTAAGGAGTTTCCCAAAGGGACCATTTTGGAATATAGTAATACCATTACCTATTTAGGGAACATCAAATCCTTGCAATATGCAAACACTTGGAAGATATAATATCTGGAAGTAACATCTATCTAAGTAGCTGAATATGTGCCTCAATATGAATAAACTGTGTAATGTTAATAAGGATGAAAACCATCCAGGTTTCTTTGGAATAGAGCAGAATTCAGGACAATGAGATCAGAGAGTACTGTACTAATGGTAAACATCTGCAGTCAGCTGGCTGGAATACTTTATCTATTGTCTTGGTATAATACAAACATCTTACACATGTAAACTTTACATGGAACCACCTACTCCCCTGCCCATCATCCCCATTCCTTTCAAGTGAGGTCTTTTGTCTGTTCTTCCCACTCCTACCCCTGCTCCGTGTCTCAGGTGTGGAACGCACCCTAGTTCTGCAAATTCTCCCACCTGTTGTTCAAGCAGTTGTGGAATTCCCACCCCTCTCTCCATAAAGCGTTAAACAAATCAATCCAGAAAAGCTCAGACAATGTTCTTTAGCCTTCATGATGAAGTGATAGGGGGAAAGGCAGCAGGTCTGTGGCTGGGCACATGCCACTGACATGGCCGCCTCTTCATACAGCAAACCATACATGTTCTACCTCTATATGCACTTTGGAGACATTGTACTTACTCATGTAATTTATGTGTGTGTTGACATTTTCCTTATTTATGTATTTGTTGAAACTTTCTTCTTTTTCTTTAAAGATTTTATTTATTTATTTGAAAGAGAGAGAGAGCATGAGCAGGGGAGGGGAGAGACAGGGGGAGAGGGAGAAGCTGACTACCTGCTGAGCAGGGAGCACATCATGGGGCTGGATCCCAGGACCCTGGAATCATGACTTGAACTGAAGGCAGATGCTTAACGACTGAGCCACCCAGGCGCCCTGAAACTTTCTTATTTTTCAAATCAAATCAATAACTCTATATTAATCCCTTATTATCTGTAAGGCACATCTATCCAAATCAATGGTAAATATAACTAGGTGTTATGTATAATTTACCATAGTGTCTCGAGCAAATAGGTTTATATCATAGTTACTGCTATTTCCCCCAACATCATCAAGTCCTGGAGTTCTGGACTTGGATCAGGTGAAGAATGTATCACACATATCTTAACAGAAGCGGGTGATCATAGCTTCTTCCATGTTTACATTTTCCTTTGTATGTTCCTGTACATACATGTGTGAGTCTTCTTTTTCCACACTACATAATGACATGCCCCTCAAATCAATTTCCAAGTGCGCCGATGCTGTAGACATTAAATTTTTTGACTGTCTCCTTTCATCTGTCCCCTGTATCATATCATTGCTTTGTCATTGTATTTACCCAATTTGGATCTCTTGTTTTGGCTTCTGTTATTGGTTCTACACTTATCCTTGGGAATTGACAAATGGGTATAGTTTCTCTCATTTGTTCCTGAACGTAGTGGACCCTTGTGATCTGGTTCAATTTCTCTCTGGCTGTTTCTGGTCATTCCATAGCCCCATTTATTCTCAGTGATCAGGGTTCCATGCTGGCTCATCCCGAATTGGAATACTAAAGAAGTGGAGAGGCAGTGGTTATGCATTATCCGTTAGCTACTTGACGAATAGACAATTATGAATAAAACAATTCCTGTTCCTGAAGAGTTCATGGTCCAGCTGAAAGTATAAATTTGTAAACATTATTAAATAACATAGTAGTGCTACAAGAGAAGGATGTTCAAATTGCCATGGCTGCTCAGGAAAAGATAACAGTGTCTCAGTAAAGGATATTTTGAAAATATTTAATTAAACAAAAGGGGAGGGGTGCCTGGGTGACTCAGTCGTTAAGCATCTGCCTTCGGCTAAGGTCATGATCCCAGGGTCCTGGGATCGAGCCCTGCATCGGGCTCCCTGCTCCGTGAGAAGCCTGCTTCTCCCTCTCCCACTCTCCCTGCTTGTGTTACTTCTCTCGCTGTGTCTCTCTCTCTGTCAAATAAATAAATAAATAAAATCTTTAAAAAAAACACACAAAAAACAAAAGGGGAAAGGTTGTCCAAACAGAAAACTTAACTCAGTTACTTGTGTCTTTAAAAGGAAACTAAGAATTTCTATTATAATTATCATATGTTGTGCAGCTTCTTCCTCCTCAATTTATTTACAAAACATCTTTATTTAGATGTGACTAAGGAGTGTCTTTGTTTTGATACAAAGGATCAATATTCTAAAAGTCATTTAAAGTCATTTATGAAAGTTGGATAGAGAGATGAACACCCTACGATGTGAGAATTCATTTGGGTTCTTTTGATCTTATTGGTTGGGGTTTTCCCTTACAGGCACCCATGTTTTCTTCTGAGATAATCTGGATTTCTCAGATGCATCTGAAATAAGAAAGCATGTGCCATCATGTGTAGGTATCTGATTATACAAATGATTTATAATATTTACAACTATTTAAAAAGAAACTCTACCAAACTGCTGGATTCCTCTAGACAAAACCGTTTTTATTTATTTTATTTATTTTTTTTAAAGATTTTATTTATTTTTTTTTAAAGATTTTATTTATTTATTTGAGAGAGACAGAACACCTGAGAGGGGATAGGGTCAGAGGACGGAGCAGACTCCCTGCTGAGCAGGGAGCCCGATGCGGGACTCGATCCAGGGACTCCAGGATCATGACCTGAGCCGAAGGCAGTTGCTTAACCAACTGAGCCACCCAGGCGCCCTATTTATTTTTTTTAAAGGGTTCTATATAAACATGGAGGTGGGAGATGTCATACCAGGAAGTCACAGGGCACTGTAGCATTAGAGAGAAATAATTGCTACCTCAGTCTCATTATACCACCTGAAAGGATTTAGTAGAAACCAAAGAGGGGGTGAAATTCATTGGTTTGTAATGAATTTGCACATGTGAACTGATGGGGCTGTTTATAAATTGAAAGACATAATGAAAACAAATTTATATACTACTTGCATAATTCAAAATATTACTTAAAAGACACCATAGGATGTGAGGGCGGTCTGGCTGCGACATCTATCACCCCATTGATCGCCAGGGTTGATTCGGCTGATCTGGCTGGCTAGGCGGGTGTCCCCTTCCTCCCTCACCACTCCATGTGCATCCCTCCCAAAGCTGTGCGCTCGGTTGAAGAGGACGACCCTCCCCAATAGAGGAGGACTGTTCTTTGGTCAAGGGTATACGAGTAGTGCTTCCCTGTTAGAACCTCCAAAAAAGCTCTCAAGACATCATAAATGAGTCCTTGTCTGATTGTCCAGTTTGATTGATTAAAGTGTCAATTTCTCTGTTCCTATGCCATCTCTCTGTTCTTCACCTCACTTAAACCTCTCCAACATGAACAGAGAAGGAGGAGCTCTTCCTAGGAAAACAATATTCTACATATGAGGTCCTTAATTCCTTGCTGATAGTTGACACAGCAATGTGTCTTCTGGCCACCATTCCATGGACACCAATCTCCTTAAGGTGACAACTTAATTCTCAAATTAAATAGGCACTTTTATCTCCTATCTTGCTAGATTGTGGATTTCATTTACTGCCGTTGATTCGTTCTCCTTGGAACTATTCCCATGATTTTATGATATCAATTTTTTTTCTTAAGCTTCTACTTCTCCTACCACTTCCTCCCTATTTCTTTGTGAGTCTCTTCTTTGCTCACCATTTTAAATATAGCATTTATTTTTTCTTTCTTTCTTTTTTCCCTAAGCCCACTTCTTTTTCCATTTTTTTTTCCTCCTGGGCAAACTTATGGCTTTAGTTATTATTAATATGTAGACAAAACTTGACCACACATCATTCAGCTAGTTCTACCTTCAAATAGAACCATTCTCCTGAGATATAAACCTTCATATTCAGATGCCTGGATCATGTAACTACTTAAAGGACTCCAAAGCATTTTAAAGTAAATAAGTCCAAACTGGAATAAATCAACTCCCTTCCTCAAAATATGTTCCTAATCTTGTGCTCCCATGTCAGTTGATGGGTTCTAACAGGGTCATCCAAGTAAGAAGTTTGAAGTCATGACTGACTCTTACATCTTCTAATGCCTAATCTTACCAATCACTATTAGTAATCCATTATTTTACTTAAAAAATTATTTGTAATTCACTTTCTTTCTGTGCCTATTACCACTGTTCAGCTTAGGCTTTTAAGATCTTTCTGAGGGTGATTACAGTAGCCACCTAATTAGTCTCTTTCCCTTTATTCTTTGTCCATTTAAATCTGTATTGTACGATCCTTACACAATGACAATGCTTGAGCTAAAGTCAAATCTGTCTGACTCATGTTAGTAGCTTCCCAGTGTCTAGGGTATGAAAGTCAAGTGACTTAGAATAGCATCAAAGGCTGTCCTCTGACTGCATCTATCATTGGCCCCGTCATCCTTCATGCCTCACTTCAAACATAAGGTTTAGCTTTACTAACCTATTTATAGATATCTACAAATTCTACAGCTTCTCATTTGTATGCTCTTCTTCCTACCAAGAGCATCTTTTCCTATCCCTTCACTTGTTTTCATTCAGCTAGTTCCTTTTTAAATTTTTTAAATTTTTATTTTTGAGAGAGAGAGAGGGCACAAGCCAGTGGAGGGGTAGCAGGAGGGGGAGAGAGGATCCCAAGCAGGCTCCATGCTAAGCAAAGAGCCCCATCGGGGTCTTGATCTCATGACCCTGAGATCATGACCTGAGCTGAAATCAAGAGTCAGACCCTTAACCAACTGAACCACACATCATTCAGCTAGTTCTTATTCATGCTTATAAGACCCAACTCTGGAGAGTTCCTTCTGGGCTCTAGCAGGTTTACCTCAATGGGCTTTCAAAGTAGCCCTTGTAGGTTCTTTCTACATTCTAAATGCATTATATGTATGAGCAACTTAAGAGTAGGGTCATTTTCAATGACATATATCTTGGCCCTTAGAGATTTCTTCAGAAAACCTATGCAATATCTTCAGACTAAAACTATGGTTGACAATTTTTTAAAAACGATGTTACAGTTGCTGTAAGTGTTTTCTTATGAAAGGTCAAAGATTTGATTCAAAAGATCAAAATTTTTGATGGTGTAAAAATGAAATGGTTTAAAAATGCAAACTTTTGTTAGAGCAATTTAGGCCATATAAATGCAAATTGGTATTCATTTTCTCTGCTTGATCTAGATAAAGTTCTGCATAAAATCATAGTATCCCAAGGGTGGCTAAGATCTTAAAGATTATCTGGCTCCACCGGATAGAAGTGAATCTCCACAACAAATTCCCAACTACTAATTATCCATATGTACTTCAACAACTCCGATGTTGAAGGACTTCCCAATCACAGGTTCGAGCACTTTCACTGTGTGAGGGGATTTCCTTGAACAAATCAAAATCTGTATTCCAAAAAAGCCTGTACATTGACCCCATCGTTCTTCTCCTTATAGTCAGAGCTGGTCTGTTCCTTTTCTACTTGACATTCCCTTCTCAAGGAGTCATCTTTTAAATGCGATTTGGCCACGTCTTCTCCAAACGTTCTTTTAAGCTTTTTGAGGGTGATTCTATTTTAGGTCCCCTTCACTGAGCTGATCATCCTCCAGGATATCTGGAATGTCTGTTTCCCAGATTTATGTCTGATTCTGTTCATGAATCAAGTGCTTCAGGATTGCATGTAGAAAAACAGGTCATTGCCTCCCCCATTCTAGATATTTCCCTTCTATCAATGTCTCAAAGGTACACATGGTTCATAGGTAGGTATATCATATTATTGATATCCTAAATCAAATAACTATTATGAAAGCATTCTTTTTTCTCTATGGGTCATCACATAGGCTGGGGATTATCATTCATGATGCTTTCGCCTTGTTGCCCATGTTGTAGAACAGGTTTGTGTTACAGAAAATCCCAATTAATTCTCAAACTGCTTCTTTTCCAACACCTGACTCTTTGACCCCATTCTCGTTGTTCTACCCTATTTCTCCTATGCCTGCCCATTCCTGTGGCATTCTCATTATTTCTACATCACCCCATTTTTCTTCCTTCTCCTTCATCTACTAATCAAATTCTCCACTTCCCCTACATGCACTATTTTCTACCTTCTCTGACCTCCCTCCTACCATTTAGTCATCTATGTTATTAGCAAATATACTTTAAATTCTAACAATGTGCTAGGATATTGCTAGCCCATTCTTGTGATAGAGTGAATGGATGCCTTTACTTTGCCAAATTAGATCAAGGTCAACCCACCAAAGACAAATACTTTTTTGGGCAAATAGTGAGTCAAGTTGAGGCAAGGATGCCAGTGATTAAAGAGAAATATGGAATGCCAAGGGAAGTGAGTGAAGGAATATGATGTGAGTAATGATACATGATGAGAGTAATGAACTCTCCTTCATACAAGCCTCTTAACAAGCAAACAAAAGGTCATATGAACAGGATAAATGGGGGAGAGCTTATGAGCACAAACTAATAGGTTAAATATGATACAGGGCATCCATCATTTGGAATATTATGCAACCATTAAGAATTAATTTTCTAATATTATTTAATATTCATAAGAATACTTTCCCAGTGTAATATAAAGGGGAAAAAATCTTTAAAAATTAGCATAAAATAACCCTAGTGATATAATTTGTAGTAAATAGAATAAATATGATTTTATATTGTTTTTAAAAATAAAAAGAGAAAACAGATATTAACCAGAATATCAGAATTATAGATAATTCTTTCCTCTTTGTATATTTCTACATTTTTCAAATTTTCTACGGTAGAATACAAAATGTCTTACTTTTGTCAGAGTAGGAAATGTTATTAAATATAAGATGGGCCCACTGACAAATTCAATTAATAGCTAAAAAACAAAGTGAATTATGTGTTTCGTAGGTTTGATACCACATGGATCATAACATGTAAAAATTGCATTCATAATTTAATTTCATGGTTTATGTTCTAGTATATAAAATATTATGGAATGTCAAACATAAATAAATATAAGCTGATATGTGAATTTAACATCTATCTTTATGAAAGAAGTACCATTCCCCCTCATTCTCTCTCTTATAACACAACCCAATCATTCAAGCATACTTTTAAATAGCATTTCTTGTATTTGAAAAGTTATTGAGTAATCAAACAGTGACCTTTAGTGCTCCACCAAGAAATGCAATTCAGCTTTGTATGGCATCCAAACTAATCAATATCCTATTATGATCACAGACGAGATTTTTTACAACTGAGACACAGCAGCTAGGGTATCAGACGCACTTTTGTTTTCTCTAATGCCAGAAATTTGGTGGCTTTAAGTAAGAACAACAATTCATTTCTCTTTTTAACAGGACAATTAAGTTTTAACTTCTAATTTTTATCATGATGTTAAGAGAATAAGGGTGTACTAGGCATCATTACCTCATACAGACTGACTCATTACAAAGAGTAAAAACAAGTATATGAGTCTCTTTTTATCCTGTCTCTACATTCTGAATGGATCTGTAAAAAATAGTGTGTATAATACTGCCCATACATCAGACCACAGAAATGCCAAGAGATACTAACACATATAGCTGATTTGATTATTAGTCTGCACTAGCTGGTTATCTAACCAGTTATTAAGATAGTTGATTAGTTCATTAGTAATGACCAAACCATCTGTAATGACCAAACCAGTACAAATATATCTGAAATGCTTATAAGGCACTTGAAAATCTGACATACAATCTAGGCAGAGTTGTCTGTTGATTTTAGCCTGAATGGGCTTCCAGGGTAAAATCAGGTTTGTTTAAGGTTATGGCACAGACTATTGGTAGGCTCACTGATGAATTCCTACCACTTGAGAATGTCAAGGACAACTGACTTGAAATATGTATTTGAACATTTATATAACCAAACATTTATAGGGTTTCCTACATTGCTAATTGGATAATACATGCTTTCGGGATTCACTATCAGTATATATGTTTCAGAATATTATGTAAGCAGTTCTTTTTGAATAAGAGAAATGAATGTTTGATGAATTTACCTCAACACATAAACACCAGAAAAAGGACATCGTCCTTTTAATCTACCATCAACAAGATGGATATTTTAGGAAAACTCTCATGCTACTAGCTAAGTTAACCAAGAAAATGAATCCACCAAGTCTTGACCATCATCACTAGAAACAAAGATTGATCTTTACAAAAGCATTATTTGCCCTTTTAGCTACTAAGTTTCTGGGGGGAATCCCTAAAGATTCTTACTATTGATGTCATTTAAAAACACCAGACAAAATAAACAAAAACTTTTCTATATACTGAAGAAGGGCCTTATTTCTATCATGTATATTCATTTTCTTAGTATATGTTCCTATAACCTTTCATCACAATAAGTTCTAGATGTCTTGGTTTGGAGCTTTTTGTCTGTGATCAAAAAAGTAAATGATAACGTTCTCATGTCACTTTGAATTGAAGAGGTCTACCTTCTGTTCTGATATCTATTATACCAATAGCATAGGCTTCTTGAAAAGTACTTTGAGTCAATACCTATTCTGTGTAAGGGAGTTGTGTATTTCTCTCAGAGAGTCCTAATAGAGCCTTGCCCATTTGAGTCATTGGTATTAAAAAAGAAATCCTAGGGGCAGGAGTGTAGAATCTTTATTGGGGATTATATCCCGAAAAAGGAACAAGAATAATAATAATACTGAGTGCTTGCTGTAGACACATCTCTGTTCTAACTTCTTTATATGTATTGTTAATTTCAATACTCACAATCACACTATGGAGTATTATTATTATTATCCTCATATTACAGATGAGGAAACTGGGAAATAGCAATGTTGAATGATTTGCTCAACATTACAAATCCAGGAAGTGCCTGAGCCATGTTTCAACTTGGGCAGGTCTGTCTCCAAAGCCCACCTTTAACCAGCATAGTCCCTCGGGCACCCAGAGAACATTGGTTTCCCTCTGTCCAGGAGCGATGTAGCAAGGAGTAAACCACCTGCTCCTCATAGTCACTGGCTCTTTTAGACAGGAGTAATCTCTAGAGATAATGACTCAAGGGGAAAATTTTAACAGCATTAAGTAGGGCTGATTGAACGTAACCTTTATCTTGAGAAGTGAAATCTAGTGCCCTCTAGAGGGCAAAAGAGGAGATTATGGGTTATTTAGTTTTTTATGAATATAAGCAGAAAAAAATTCATTAAGAAAATATGAACATAGGTGTTTGAAAAACCTGCACTCCTACTATTAAATCTCCTCTCTCTCTCCCTCTCTCTCTCTCTCTGTCCCTCTGTCCCTGCTAAAATTACTCATCTTCCTGTAATGTGGAAAGGATAATGTGTTCTGGATGTTGGGCAAATGAACTGCAGCCAAGATGATAATATTAAAATAAAGAGCATTAGAAAATACATAGTAAATATTAAAATGTCAAAAATAATCATTTAGGTAGTACAATTTCACAGCTGTATGATTTGAAGACACCAAAAATTACTTTAAGCATGCTCAAATAAAAGAGAAGATAATTAGTGGAAAATCCATTGTTCTTTTGCAGGGAGCCTTGGTATCACTCCAATCAACATGAAATCAGGTCATCTGCACAGTGCATAGAGAAACACACCAAGCACCAAAAACCCGTCCTGGTTTTGAAGAAATCTGATCTCTCTAGATATCAGTGTTTTGTGGATGCTGAAAATAAAGAGAGCTTTTTTTTTTCTCTAAGGCAGAAAAAATATATACATCACTAATATTTTAGATAATTGGTACTCATTAAATACTTGATAAATTAGTGAATGAATTCTGGTTCCAGTTATACTATAAAGGTCAAATACTCTTTGGTTCTTTTTTTTATGTATTGTCTAACTTCTCACCCATCTTTGTTGTACTAATGAAATGAAGATATCCATCATGATGTAACTGTGAGCTGGGGGGATCTAAATTACCTTCATCTGGCACCATTCCAATATACTATAAATGAGGTAATTGTCCTTGACTATAAAATTTGCATTTTCAAGACTTAATTGCTATCATTATATCTTTTTGTAATTCTATTAATTTAACTGAATGGAGCGTTTGGTTTTTATGGTTAAAAATTTGCATTAAAACATTGTACATCTAAATAAAATTTTAATATTTTTATCAAAAGCTCTGTACAGTTATCCCAGAGGAGCAAAATAATTTCTCAAGAAAAAGTGGGAAGCTGTCAACAAGCAAGTTTTACCTTCAGTGATCATTAACAGACCTTCAAGTCACCTGGCAAATGCTTCATTCTGGGATTTGAAAAATCACTGAGGCTGTGCGCTCCATGGAGTTCTCCCAGTTAATCATTAACAGGAAATCTATTAGCCATGGCCAAGGCATGGATGGGTGCCCTTTCCTATGATCGTCCTGGTGTTTGAGGCATTTCCCTCTTATCCTTGGTGAATGGGTCTTTCTATGTCTGCATGTATTTGGGTTCTGCTAGAACATACTGTTCTGACTGCCCTCTCCCCTCCTGAGCAAGCCTTTACATTTACAGGTCTGATCTTCCAGCCATGGTTCATTGAACAGACTAGTTAGGAAAATGCTATAATTCTCACGTCTATTGGAGGGTGCAGCTGAGAAAACTTTCCACCTTAGCCTTTAGAATCTTCTGGGTCACTTTACAACCATGTAGCAATTTCTTAATAAATTTGAATATGAATGTAGCACCTTCCTAGCAGATTAACTAAAGTGCTTTCTTAAGTAAAGTTACATGTAATTGCAGTTAGTGAAATTGACTTTCTACGTAATAATTCTCCAACCCTTTAGACCCTTGAACATCACCAGCATCTTCAGGTGAGGCGGGTTGCAAATCAGAAGAGTATTGGAGTAAAATTTCAAAATAAAGTTTGGAAGAAGGGATAAAAACTCAGAAGCAGTCTTTGTTTTAAAATATTTGGAGGCAGTAGTGGATTCTGCTCAGACCTCACTAGTTAAGATGAAAATCCTCGCACATCTTTGTTTACACCTTCATTTACACCTCAGAAAAAGGGATATTTGCAGAAAATGGATCAGGAAATGTCATTAGGGACCCAAGAACCCAAGGCATACTTTACACCAAGCACTCATTTTGAAGATGAGGAACTAGAGCCTGGAAAACTCTATGACTTGATCTAGGACTTGCATTTGGTCAAGTGACACAGACAGATCCAGAAGGGAGAATTCTTGATTTCAGTGTGTACTTTTTGTCACTGCCTCATACTTTCCCTCTGCCACCCAAAGGTCTTCTGAAGAGCTTCTGGAAAGCATCACAGAATGCACATAAAGCAGCGGGGCCTGGGAAGTTTTGATGAGAAGCTGTTGATACTAGTCCTGGATGCCAGGGTTAATTCTTATTAACAATCTCTTTACCTTGTGGATCTTCCTCTAAATATTCCCAGACCCAACCCCTGAAGCCCAATAAATTGAAGAGTGTGTGTCCAGTCAATGACGAAGCTATCGTGTGTCATTAAGTTCCTTTACCCACCAAACTGACCCACCCATCACAGATTCTACACCTGATGTCAGTTATAATTCATTCAGAGGCTCTAAACATGACAGGTCCCATCTCAAAATAAATTCAAGGTGCACACACCAGAAATACAGAACCGTATTGTATTGAGCACACTGTAATGTATCTACTTAGCAGGGGCAGCAGGTGTGAGTAATATATGAAAAGCGAAACATTACATTAATTAGCATATGCAAAACATATAGCTGTGCCTATCCAGAGATACGGGATGGGTCCTTCTCATTGAATTGAACCCGTCATTTCAATTATATAACCCATTTGACCAATTTAATGAAATCAGCCAATTATTTATGGATTAATATTTACAACAAAGATATTTCTTGCTCAAACAGGAAATTAATTTCCTCATCTCTGCCTTTTTGCCCCAAATCCTCCCCCACGGTGTGATTAGTCATCTCTTAGTATGAACTGTAGATATTTAATGTATGATATTTCCAGTTTGCCCATTTAGAAAAGGGCACCTAATAATCACAAATTTATTACCACCATGGGCAAGTCAAAAGACTGTGTAACTTTGACCAACATCCCACTATTTATCAGACACCTCAACTCAAAAAAAATCCGAGTCAATTTAATAAACATTTATTGAGTTTCTACTATATTCTAGGTGCTATACAAAGTTCTGGAATCTTATAAATGAATGAAGTATCTCCCTCTAAGTGAGACAGTACAGGGCAAGCAAGAGGGACTTAACTCCTGTAAAGCCACCGGTCTGAGGCAAGGGTTAAAAGTTTCCATAAGCTTAGAGACAAATACCTCCTTCTGGAAAAGATGAGAGATAACAGCCATTAAGGAGTAATGGTTGTCTGGGCAAAATTAGGAGTAACAATCTAAAGCCTGTTTGTGCAAGTAGTTCTATTTTCAGGGAGCCCTAAAGGATGTCGACCATGAAGAAAGATCTCCTGTGGTTGTCTTGTGTCCACTAAAAAGTAACCACCACAAGATAATGACAGTCAGACTGAGGGGACACTTCCCTATTCCCAGCCCCTCAGCCTTCGGGAAAGTGCCTTTACAAACCTTGGACGCTAGTTCTTCAGGAAGTGGCACTCGTCTTTCCTGTCAGCTCCCGTGTATACAAGCTATCTCTAATAAAGTCCACCTGTCTTCTTTCTCTCCCGGACACTGTTCCTTTCTATGGCATTGAGACTCCAGAACTTGGTCTTGGGAGTCTGGGAACATAAAGAATATATACCTCTTGTCTGAATAGCTACAGCTATTATCACCTACCTGTCTCTTCTTTGCTACTTTGAGGGTTTTTTTTTTTTTTTTAATTATATTTTAAGTCCCAAGCTACTTTCTAAGGAAGCTGGAGCTTGAAAGCACACCTTACTCTGTATCCTCCTCTGCCCAACTTTCTCCTCTTGTCACAGCCTAATTCATAATAGTACCCCCACTTACCCACCACTACGTTTGGCTTTGGATGATAAATTCTATCTGCACGACATGGTGTTTGGCTTGTTGTTGGCTCCTAGACCAAATGGGAAAGGCAGGAAGGGTAGAGCTTCAGAAGCTGAAACCTGTATTTGATCTCTGCTCTACCACTGGCCAAACGATCCGAGGTTGATCCCTTCAAACCCCACCTTCAGCCTCCTAATCTGCAAATGATCAGGGGACACCAACACTATAGAGTTGTTCTAAGACCAGAGGGTTTCAAATGCTGGAAAGCAATTGGTAAACGTAGCACACTTTGTAACCATTCTAATGAGTCACTGTGGTTGGGAACAATGGTACAGGAGTGTGAAGAGTTCTAGCTTTCAGTAATAGCAAGAAGGAAGTACACTCAAGCTTCCAGTCTAACCCTAATATTTAGGTTTCCTGTCCCTGAGTCTTACCAAGCAGTTAGCCAAATATAACTGAGTATTAGTAAGAGCAATGATGGAAACAATCTTAGCCCTCACTTATTGGATCTATCAGCCATGCATTCTATCAGGTGTTACATATGTGCGATTGCTAATCCTCATTTTTTCCCATTTTACACATAGAGACACTGAGGCTCATTGGTTGAATAATTTATAATGGGCATGAATTAAGGAATGGCTGAGTTAGGTTTCAAATAAACACTTCCCACCATTCCCAGCTGCCTTTTTCTCAATACCTTCCCTGGTGGGAAATTCCCAGCCCAGATATAGTAATATATTTTTTTAATTTTTTTTAAAGATTTTATTTATTTATTTATTTGAGAGAGAGTCAGAGAGAGAGAGCATGAGAGGGGGGAGGGTCGGGAGGGTCAGAGGGAGAAGCAGACTCCCTGCCGAGCAGGGAGCCCGATGTGGGACTCAATCCAGGGATTCCAGGATCATGACCTGAGCCGAAGGCAGTTGCTTAACCAACTGAGCCACCCAGGCGCCCCAGATATAGTAATATAAATACACACTTTCACACACACACACACTCACACACACACACACACTCCCATGCATGCACCCCTACACACCAAGGAGCTAGATAATATAACACAGAGTGCATGCACATACTGTGCATACAATGCTCTGTTCAAACCAAATCTTAAAGTCTTGATTTCTGTGAAAACATCTTTAAAAACTTTTTTGGGGTGGGTGAGGGATCACATCTATAAAATACAACAAAATATTTTCTATAACAGTGTTCCTTTTTAATATTTAATTGTCATAGATTTTAAATAACTTATTTATTGTTTTGGGTGAACTTTTATTTAAATAACCACCAAATAAATATTATAATTAATTTTCAATTCAAAAATACATGTTAACTTTCCATTAAACCAGAGAATTAACTATTATTTGTGTCTTTTTATTGTTGTGTTATTATCCTCGATTAATTCCTCCTTTTTAAAAATAATACTCACTGGGGTGCCTGGGTGGCTCAGTTGGTTAAGCGATTGCCTTCGGCTCAGGTCATGATCCTGGAGTCCCTGGATCGAGTCCCGCATCGGGCTCCCTGCTCAGCAAGGAGCCTGCTTCTCCCTCTGACCCTCCCCCCTCTCATGTGCTCTCTCTCTCTCATTCTCTCTGTCTCAAATAAATAAATAAAATCTTTTAAAAAAAATTTAAAATGTTTAAAAAATAATAATAATAATACTCACTGTTTTTTATTCACAATTATCTTTCATTAGGCAAAAGCAATATGCTTTCTCCACATTTCATTTTATTTATTAGGTACTTCGATTACTTTATTTAAATGTTAAAGCTGTCTGCTTTTTGTAAAAAAAAAAAGCATAGAAGCATCATAGTAATAATTTATACTCTTCTCTGCAGGAAATCATTTTTTCTGAATTTTTAAAAAATGCAAATTATTAACAATACATCACGCAACATTGCACGTTACACACTATTTGAAGAGGAGTGTTCTAAACTACTTGTATTAAAATCATCTGTTTTACTTCTCCCTCAGTAACCTGGCTGTTACTCAGGTACCAGGACCAATCTGGCCAAAGATACTCGAGTGTATTTTGCTGTGAACCAGCTCCCCTTGCATACCAACCCTAGTAACAGGGTTCAGGAGGGATGATAGCTGTTCATCGTGATACACTGAAGGTCGAATACAATAATACTGTAAAAGTCATTTTCAAACTTAAAATTATGGATTTTTTCCACAAATATTTAGTGAGCAACTTTTCTCCACCAGGAACTCTACCACGCACCAGGGATAAAAGTAATAATTAAAAAATTAATCATTGTCATCACCATCTGTGCCCTCAAAGAACTTAAGTTCAGGATGAAGATCCATGAAAAAGAATAATACAGGAAAACGCACTGGGATAAATGCTGTGATTGTGGTAGGCATGAGATTCTATGGGACTGTGGATATAGGAGAGGTCTGCAACCCACACTTGTAGGGGCACCGTGGGGTCACCTTATGGAATATGGTGAGTTACACTCAATCTTTTAAAAAAATGGGCAGAAGATAGGGTCTGAGGCAGGAGCACAGAGCAAAGTCCAGAAGTGAAAGTGGAAGCGATTCTAGTGTAGGTTTTGTGTTGTTGTTTTCTTTTGTTTATGTGTTTGTTTGTTTTTTAAGGATGAAGTGATCTGAAGGGTTTTCTAGAAATTGTTCACAGATCTGTTACAGAGTTATTCTCTTTGTCCTGACTACACTCATTGGTGAAGCTTGATAACACCTTTGAATGCTTCGAAAGAAAGAAAGAATGGAAGAAAGAAAGAAGAGGAAAGAAAGAAAGAAAGAAGGAAGAAAGAAAGAAAAGAAAGAAAGAAAGAAGAAAGAAAGAAAGAAAGAAAAAGAAAGGAAGAAGAAAGAAAGAAAGAAAAAGAAAGGAAGAAGAAAGAAAGAAAGGAAAGAAAGAAAGAAGGAAGAAAGAGAAAAAGAAAGGAAGAAAAAGAAAGAAAGAAAGAAAAAGAAAGAAAGAAAGAAAGAAAGAAAGAAAGAAAGAAAGAAAGAAAGAAAGAAAGAAAAGAAACTGTGCTTCTTGCCATTCAAAACTGAGGATGAGATGAGGTACTACAGGGACACCTGGGTGGCTCAGTGGGTTAAGCATCTGCCTTCAGCTCAGGTCCTGATCCTGGGATACTGGGATTGAGTCCTGCATCAGGCTCCCTGCTCAGCGGGGAGTCTGCTTCTCCCTCTGCTTGCCACTCCCCCTGCTTGTACGCTCTCTCTCTCTCTCTGACAAATAAATAAATAAAATCTTAAAAAAAAAGATGAAGTACTACAAAGGAGGGAATGACCCTTGAAAAATTCTACACCAGTCCCTGCAAGAACTGGGAAGAGACATAAGACCCCAGTCCTGAAGGAACTGGTGGAGCAAGCAAGGACTAGAAAAGGGGACAGAATTACTGCAACTCAGCATTTTACAATATGCCAGAATCCCACTATCCATACCGGGTGCCAGGCTACCGGCTTTAGTGATGCAAACACCTGCCCACTGGAGAGTCAGCCAGTTCCCTGCTGGGAAACATCAGGATTCTATTTGCCCACTTTCTGAAACTCTACAACTATTATTGTCAAGACCCTCAAGTCTGACCTTATAGTGTTAATCTCTATCTAATACCATTTTTTTTTCAGATTGACCTCAATCAAGGTCAAAGGGAAGCAAAAGGCCCAATAATTTTGCTAAACTATACCATGAAACTATTGTACTTAATTAAAATTATCCCATACTTTGGTGCTGGGTTAAAGATCTCCCATGCCAATTTTGATATGAACTATGATCGTTTTTTACAAGAGGCAGAATCACATAGCTGCTAGAAGTATATTTTCTAAAGCCAAGACTATCTAGGTTTGAATCTTGGGTCGCTTGACTGCCAGCTGAGTAATCTGGAACAAATGATTTAACCTCCCTTTGTAACTGTTCCTTCACCTGTAGAATGGGATAATAATAGCATCTACTTCATAGAGTTCTTAGGAAGAATAGATGAAGTCGTTCACATAAAGCTGTCAGAACAATGCCTGGCACATAATAAATGCTCAATAAATGCTGGCTAGTATTGTATTTGGCACCAGGGTTAAGACAGGTTACCTTATTGACACTCAATAAAATTTGTGATTGAAACAAATGAATGTTGGACTCAAATAATGACATAACACTTCATATAAGTTGATTTTAATAAAATTATGCCCCCCCAAAAGGCATAGCTGAAAGCAAACTCAGACATTAGTGTGAGTCAAATGGACACACATGAGAATTGCAATATGCAACAGGGAACAGGTTTTAATGAGGGGAAGTTTCTGTCTGTGGGCTGTTCTAACAAGAGCTCAGTAAATACCTTGCCTGTTACAGAGTGGGAAATTGTCACAAAGGGAAAACTTCAGGGTGTCAGAGAACATTTAAAATATTGAGTCATGAGTGATACTTTCAAAGAAACAATACTCTCTGCTGTTTTCCACTTGTACTTAAAATATCAAAACCAAATAGCAATGATGAAACTTATTATTTTAATCAAGCCTCCACATTAAAATCCCACCTCTCATCACTCTGGCCAAATGTCACAGCAAGAGTGGTTTTGATATTCTGTCACCAGGTGTGTTGAAAGAGGCTGACGCAACCTCACCCCCACAAACAAAGGTCTGTATATTTGGAAACAGCCAAGTGGCTTGCTGAGTCACTGGCTTGCATCTGCTTATCTGATGTAGATCTATGTGATGTGTAGATCCAGTGACTGAGCCAGTGGTTCAAAGCATCTTTATAGTTCAGACTGGCTACTACAAAAAGTGTGCGGTAAACAGCCAGCATCCAAAACTTGCTCCAGAGGGTCAACCCAAAGAGTTGGCATTTCATTTTCGAAGAAAATATTTTTCTGATTTTACAATGTCTGGAACATTGTGCCGTCAATAATGAGTTGCCCCCATCTGCACATGTGTTTTATAGATTTCTCACAAATGTGGTTGTGCCAATTTATTCTTCCACTAGTAGCAGTCTACTAGTTGACTCACTTTTTCAACACCCTTGGTGTTCTCTCTCTTTTTTAATTTCAGTATAGTTAACATACAGTGTTACTAGCTTCCCGTGTACAATAGAGTGATTCAACAATGCTGTACGTTATTCAGGGTTCATCATGGTTAAGTGTCCTCCTAATCCCCATCACCTATTTCACACATCCTGCCACCCACCTCCCGTCTGGGAACAATCTGTTTGTTCTTTATAGTATCAGTCTGGTTTTTTGGTTTGTCTCCTTTTTTCTCCTTTGCTCGTTTGTTTTGTTTCTTAAATTTCATATATGAGTGAAATCATATGGTATTTGTATTTTTCTGACTGATTCATTTTACTTAGCATTATACCCTCTTGCTCCATCCATTTGCAAATGGCAAGATTTCACTCTTTTTTATGACTGAGTAATAGTCCATAGTGTGTGTGTGTGTGTGTGTGTGTGTGTGTGTGTATACACCACCTCATCTTTCTCCATTCACCTATTGATGAACACATTTGGGCTGCTTCCATAATTTGGCTATTGGCATTCTCTTTTTAACCACCTGACTTTTAAAAGGCAAAAGATTCATGCGATCTGAAGAGAAACCAGAGTATCCCACCTGACTTTTAAAATAAAAGGTTTATTCTTTTAATTTGCAATTCTTTTTATGATTAGTTAGATTGAGCACCTTTTCATAAGCTTATTGACTATTTTGGTTTCTTAAAAATTGTTTGAATTGCCTGTTCATATGATTTGTTCATTTTTTTATTATTATGTTATGTTAATCACCATACATTACATCATTAGTTTTTTTAAAATTTTTTTATTGTTACGTTAATCACCGTACATTACATCATTAGTTTTTGATGTAGTGTTCCATGATTCATTATTTGCGTATAACACCCAGTGCTCCATGCAGAGCGTGCCCTCTTTAATACCCATCACCAGGCTAACCCGTCCCTCACCCTCCTCCCATCTAGAACCCTCAGTTTGTTTTTCAGAGTCCATCGTCTCTCATGGTTCGTCTCCCCCTCTGATTTCCGCCCCTTTCATTCTTCCCCTCCTGCTATCTTCTTTTTTTCTTTTAACATATAATGTATTATTTGTTTCAGAGGTATAGGTCTGTGATTCAACAGTCTTACACAATTCACAGCGCTCCCCATAGCACATACCCTCCCCAATGTCTATCACCCAGCCGCCCCATCCCTCCCTGATTTGTTCATTTTTATATTGGGTGGTTTTTTCCTCTTAGCAATTTACTAGATTTCCTTGTATGTAATAATCCTCTCTTGGTTCCTTGTATTGTTTCCCTTTTCCAATCTGTGGCTACTCTTTTATTCCCCTTATATTGTCTTTTAAATACTTTTATTTGGAAATCATCTCAAACATTAGAAGTTTGAGAAGAAGTCTTAGGAGTTCTAAGAATAACAGTGTAAAGAACGGTTACGAATATTTTATCCAGCTGTGTCTATCATTAATATTCTGCCTTATTTATATGCACTAATGTGTGTGTACAATGATGACATGTATATGTAATATTTTGTTATACATATATTCTTTTAAGGTAGTCAAATTTCTCAGCTTTCTTCTTCATGCTTGTGCTTTTGGAGACTAATTTAAGAAATTGTCCTTACTGCTAATATACTATTTATTATAATTTATTATATTTTCTTCTAGAAATGTAAAGCTTTGCTTTTATATTTAAGTCAAGTATCCACTTATTTTGTGTCCAGTGTGAGGTAAAATTTTAGTTTTCTTTTTCCCAGAGATAAAAAACATTTGCATTGCCAATGAGTGCATTAGTCATCCTTTTTTTTTTTTTAAAGATTTTATTTATTTATTTGACAGAGACACAGCGAGAGAGGGAACACAAGCAGGGGGAGCGGGAGAGGGAGAAGCAGACTCCCCACGGAGCAGGGAGCCCGATGTGGGGCTCGATCCCAGGACCCTGGGATCATGACCTGAGCCGAAGGCAGATGCTTAACGACTGAGCCACCCAGGTGCCCCAGTCATTCTATTCATATTGATTTATAATTATACTTTGATCATATGAACTATATCTATAGCTGTAGTTATAAACACATACACTCATAAAGAGAATAGAGGAACACAACAGAAACTGCAAAAACAGACACCTCTCCCTTCCTTCCTCCCTGTATCTCTCACCCCCTCTCTCCATATATTATGGACGTGTGTGTATATAGTATGTATATATACTGTGTGTATATATGTATGCGTCTGTATAATTATATAGTATAGATATATAGGAATAGATACAGTGTACAGATAGATTTATACTATCTCCACGTATATAAATATATACTATGTATACTATATGGTATACTATATATAAACTATATATACATGTATACTACATATATAAGCATATACATGTGTAGTATAGACATATATATTATATAAATGTTTGTGTATGTAAATACATATACTGGTAACTGTTTCTACAGTTTCTGTTCTGTACTAGTGGGCTGTTTGTTTAATAACTGAGATCATAGTTTAGTGTTTTAAATACTATACCTTCAAAATGTGTCTTCATAAATTTCTCCCACCTTGCAATTCTTCTGTGGTGTTTTTACTGCTTTCGGACATGTTTGTCTTCCTGCCACCATCATGTTTTCACAGCACATTGTTAAATTCCATGAAAACTTTTTGGCATTTTATTGACTTTAGTTTAATTTAGAGATTAATTTGGACATTATATCATTTCTGATATTGAGTCTTACCATCTATTAAACAGTATATTTTTCCATTTATAAAAACAGTTTTTTTGTCTCCCAGTCATATTCCATAATTTTCTCCATAGAGATCTTCAGTATTTTGCTAGGCTTATTGCTATGCACTTTATTGTTATTTTGTTTTTGTTTTCCTACCGAGGGTAAGCTATTTTTTTTCCCTAGTATATTTCACAACAATTTATTTGGATGCTTAGAAATGCTCTTATTACTAGGTTGTTTTTAGCCATTTATTTGTTTTAGTTCTAAATGTCTGCAAGTACATTCTCTTGGATTTGCATAGCAAAATATACTATTCTCGGATAATTTTGTTTCCTCTTTTCCAATTATTATTCTCCTTTTTGCCCATATTGTACTGATTAGCACCTCCAATACAAAGTTAAATGGAAGTCTCCTATAATTCCTATCTTTAGCAAGCAGGCTTCCAATATGTCTTCAATGAGCATTTTGTTTGTTGTGGTTTATTTGTAGATGATCTTTTATTACTTAAGAAATGTCCTTTTCTTCACAAATGTAATGCAGTTCTACTATGAATAAATTGTATTTCTGTATCTTTGAGGTGACTGTGGTATTTTCTCCTTAATTTTGTTAATAGGTTATATTATTATAATAGATTCTTTGGAGTTGAGTCACTTTTACATATTGTGAATAAACCTTATTTAATTGCAATACTTTATTTTCAAGCATGGCCATCTTTGATTTGCTGGTATTTTATTTAGGATGTCTGCGTTAGTCTTTATATAAGAGAGTGGTCTTTATATTTTTTCTTATCCAAAATAATATCAAAATTATAGTATTTATTGGCACACTGTTTAAAACTATCTAGTGTATCTATTGTTAACATTTTTTTCTGTTTTGTGGTACCAATATTATATACTTGAGATGGTAGCTTTTTTCCCATTTATTAGTATTGCTTGACATTTATCTGTTGTATTACTTTTTGTTTTGTTTTGTTTTTTAAATATTTATGTGGATCCTTTGTGTTAGTTTTTGTTAATTTTAGTGCTTACCTGTTTTTATTTCATTCTTTCTACCTTCTTTAGTTTCATCTTTTTTTCATAGCTTTTTGAAAACATCACTCCACTTTTTTTGATTTCTCATTTTTAAAAATGAAGATGTTCAAGATATAAAATAAACATGAAGTTGCACTTGCATTGTGCCCCCAAGCTTTGCTATATTTCGCTTTCATTGTTGTTCAGCTCAGAATATATCTCTGAGATTTCCACCTTAAATATTTATAACATTGTTCAAATTTCTTGTTTTTCTACCAAGTTTTTACTTGAACTATAATTTCTGAGACATGTGTGTTAACATTTCTCATTCTGATTTGAACTTAGTCATTCTGTCAGTTTCGTTTTATATTTTGAAGTCATGTTCATATGCACTCACTAGATTGTGACCATTATAACTTCTGGGTAGATTGTTATCTTAATAATTATCTAGTTTTCTATGACTATCAAAGCTTTTTCCTTGAATTCCATTGCTCTGTAACAATTTTGTTATATGATCTATCTTTTGTTTGAAATTTTTCTAGTTTTTCTCCTTCATACCCTTATTTTCAATCTTTATGTGGGTTTATTTTAGGAATCTCTGCAACATGGGGAGCTAGATTATTTTAAATCTGTGATGAAGCTTTTGTATTTAAGCAAATGAGTTTAACTCATTTATGTTTATTTAATGATAAGTATATTTGGACTTATTCTGTCATTTTGTATTAGTTTTCTCATCAAAACATTTTTCTCTCTTTCTGCTTTCTAAAAAAAATATTTGTATATTTTAAATACTTTTCTCTATTTGCCATTCCTAAAGCTATAGATTGTATTTTCTTTATATGAATGATTCATTTAGATTTTAATATTCTTGCTTAGCCATTAGTTTTGCTACAAAGCATTTGGGTTTTCATTGCTTTTAGTATCTTCAAATCTCAAACAATCTTGTTATTTAGAATTTTCTTTATTTTTTTCTCACAGTACATAGTTATGTTTACCAATTTATTCTATCAGTTTGTATATTCACTATTGTTTCTTTTATTCCACGCTACGTTCACTTTTTTCCCCAATGAAATGCATTCTTCATTAAGGATATGATTATGGTAATCTCTTTTAGTCATTTTATATGAAAAATATCAGTATTGTGTAATGATTAAAAGCTTAGGTTCTAATGACAAACTAGGTTCATATTTGTCTCTGTACTCATTAGCTCTATGACATTGGGAAACTAACATTTATGTATTTAGCATAAAAATGTAATAAAAAATATTTCTAGTTCACAAGGGTTGTGAAAACTAAATAAGATAATATATATAAGGGGCTTAGTACAGTGTTTTGTTTTTGGCAAACATGGAATAAATGTTCACTATTTTTATTAGCATTTGACTTTTAACCTTGTATTTATTTTACTTAGAAATAACTTCATTAAAAAGTGGCAAAAGTAGAATCCCCAAGATTTTTTTCCTGACCCATTTGAGAGCATATGGCCAACCTGATGCCATAACACTTTAGCATATATTTTCATAAACAGATATTTTTTGACATCTGTTTTTTAAAAACAAATTTTTGCAACATGATCAAAATGAAAAAAAAAATGACATTCATATATTACTACTCTAAACCTCAGACCCCATTCAAGTTTTCCTAATTGTTACAAAATGTCTTTTTAGCAAAAAGAATGCAATTCAAAATCATGAGTTGCATTTAGTTGTCATTTCTTTTAAGTTTTCTTCAATCTGGAACAGTTCCTGACTCTCCTTGACGTTTACGTCCTTGACATGTCTGGACCTTATAGACCAGTTATTTTGAAGAACATTTCTTTATTTGGGTTTGTCTGTTGTTCCCTCATGAATAGATTCATGTTACAAATACAGGAATATTTTAGGAGAGATACTGCATTTTGCTGCATTTTATCAAGGAGCACAAAATCTCAATTTATTCCGTTAGTGATGATGATCACAATGGTCACTTGATTAAAATGGTATTGATAGCCTTCTCCATATAAAATGACTCTTTTTCCTTTTGTGATCATGATGGCTTTGCACTGTTTCACCTTAGCTAAGCTTGAATTTGGGTTCCCAGAATTCCTTTCCTTGTATGGTTCTGAGTGAGAACCTCTCACAAGGGAAATCTGATTGAGATCTGAAAGGCAGGAAGACGGTAGCAGCCGTGTTTATGATCAGAAGGTTGGTGAAGTGTCAGATGCTATGAACATTCCTGAAAATCTGGCTGACATGAGCCAACATTAGAATCCACAGTTCTCCCGCTCCTGCTAGAACTAGGTCACGTGCATGTTTATTTAGCTCTGTGATAAAGGGCATCAGTTTCTCCTGTAGATAAGATCACTTATCATCAACATTGGAGGCAGTGGGAGACTGACATGGGTTCATCCTTGTGGGTTCCAACTTTTCCTTGCCCTTTGCACTTCACAAACATGTTTCCTTCCTGCCTGCCCACTCTGATGACTTCTGGCCCAGCATTAGAGGCAGAAGCAATAGCTATGTGTAAACTGCATAACCAGATCTCTTAATTGCATAGGTTAAACATCTGCCATAAATTCCTTATTCTATATCACTCCTAATACTTCTGTTTCTCTGGTCAATCCCTGATAGAAATATAAAAAAATATTTGTATCTATCAACCCATCTAGAAAGCCATGAGTATAGCTCCCATTCAAACTGAAAACTATGAGGTTCATTCTTACCTTTCTTTTTCCATGTTTCTAAACTCTTTTCTAATATGAGAAACATAGCTTCTATTGGAATTAATATGTTTACTATTTAAACAATCTCTCTGAATATAACCAATCTTTCATAGTCATCCAACGCAGATGCCCCACTAAACCTATGTGTCACTGACATCCCAGAAAAGCTCACTTTTCCACGTGGACCCCCTCTGCCTTGGCCTCTGACATACCATGTCCGATGGGTCTTCTCACCCTGCTAGCAGATTGGTAGCTTATTCCTAAGCAGGAGCCCACCATCCCTTCCCCCACAACCATATCCATCTCTCCTCCCTCATTCTGTTCTGTCTCTGACACACTGTGTAACTACCCCCTTCTCATCTCCAACCACATGCCTGGTATAGATGTCATGTTGCTCAGCCCCGGCTAATGATATTAGGATTTAATTTTTCAGGAAGGAAAAGAAGGACAAAAAGGTGGTGGAAGAAGAAACAGAAAAACTTGCTCTTATATTTGCATGATCGTTTGTCTTGAATACCTGTCTTAAGAGGTTACTTGTTTGTTTCTTACACAAAATTTAAAGATACGATTCCTTAATTTCTAGCTTCTCTGGTTGCTAAAAAGAATGATGTTGATTTTAATTGCCCTCTTACTATAGGTAATGTATTTCTCCTGGATTGTTTTAGAATATTAGTTTGTTTTTCCTTTCCTTATGTTCTATAGTTTGATTACAACATATCTCTATATAGATTTCTTTATTCATATATTTTCTGTTTGGTACTTATAATGGCCTTTTGTTCTGAAGACTTTATGTATCTATTAAATACTGAAAAAAAGTCAGTAGTTATGGGGCGCCTGGGTGGCTCAGTCATTAGGTGTCTGCCTTCGGCTCAGGTCATGGTCCCAGGGTCCTGGGATCGAGCCCCACATCGGGCTCCCTGCTCTGTGGGAAGCCTGCTTCTCCCTCTCCTGCTCCGCCTGCTTGTGTTCCCTCTCTTGCTGTGTCTCTCTGTCAAATAAATAAATAAAATCTTAAAAACAAAGTCAGTAGTTATGTGAGTTGATAGAGGTGTTAACTAACTCAATTGTGGTAATTATTTTGTAATATATAAGTATATCAAATAATCACATTGTGCACCATAAATTTACACAATGTTATATGTCTATTATATCTCAATAAAACTTGAAAAATAAATGATCAATAAAATTTTAAACAAGTGACCGTTGTGCACAGAAAGAAAACTATTTGAGGATGTTTTGATTTGTAAGATTAATATTTGGTTTATTCAAATTGAATTTAAAAACCAAAAACAGTAGTTATTTTTAAATATATTGCTTTTCCAGCATCTATGTACTCTTTTCCTTGCTTTATTATATGACAAATGCTAGAAGGTCCCAAATGATCTCCCATTTTCTCTTCACTATGCTTTTTTGTTTGTTTGTCTTTAATGTCTCTTTTTATTTGTCTTGAGTTCTTTCTGGATTCCTAGCACTATCTTGAAATTCAATAATTCTCACGTCTGTGGTGCATAGACAAGAGTCTATCCCACCTATTTTATGGAAAGCTTTTTCAAATGTTTTATGAATTCTAGACCAGATTGTTCTGCCAAATACTAGCTGTGTGACCTTGGGTAAGTTACTTCTTCACTGTACCTCAGTTTTCTCATATTTAAATAAGAATAATGGTACCTACTTTATTGCATTATTGTGCTGTCATTCTTAGCTGTTATTATTGTATTATTATATTGAATTGTTATTTTTTCCTGTATTTCAAATTATATCACCATTATATCCACCTGCTCTTGTCTTACTTATGCCTGTTTTTATTTCATAATTTAAAAAATAAAAAGAACCCATGTTTTCTTTTTGAACATCTAGAATGTATAAAATGCCTTGTCTCCCATCCAAGTACTAACCAGGCCTGACCCTACTTAGCTTCCGAGATCAGACGAGATCGGGCGCGTTCAGGGTGGGATGGCCGTAGACATAAAATGCCTTGTCAAATTCACCTATATAATTATTTTAACCTACAGTGCATTCTTATTCCAAGTGATTTTGTTACCTTCTTTCTTCACTTTCTTAGATTCTTCACATGCCTTAGAAA
>NC_138376.1:14708328-14734966 GCF_054177405.1 Leptonychotes weddellii
CAACAGAGGAAAGCAGTACATCTTAACATCTAATAAGATATATATAGTCTCTTCTTTTTAATGAATGCCAGAACTTACTGCTGTTTGGCCCAGTTTGTTACTAAGACAAATAGCATGTTTCAAATACTTTAAAGATGTAGAATGTTGCAATATTTTTTTGAAAGAGGAAAACAATAGTACCAAAACAGTGATAATTTTTAAGAAGCAAATCATATTCCAAAACCACAGTTTTGTTTTGTCAGACAAAAGCTAGAAAATGTATTGTCACTTCTAAAACCACTAAATCTTCATTAATTTTTGCATGATGTTTTAAAATATAATAGAATGCTAAAAGGGAATGACTTTAATTGTAATTCTGCTTAATAAATGGGATATACCAAAATGGTATGCTAGGCCACAGAAGTGGGATTTGCAAAAAAAGTGGGGAAAACCAATTTTGCAGCACTTTTCTGACCATGTAATTCTGTCATAAAAATAGAGACTGAAAATAATTTTAGATTGCATCTTGGGTCCTGTGAGTCTTACCCCTTCTCCCCAGTATGGGCTGTTTACATGGGAGGGCTGCCCTAGGATTGTCTTAGATCCTGTTTGAGAGAGCCTTATAAAGGAACAAAAGCCAATTGCAACGCCCTGTGATAAATCCTATGATGGCAGTAGGCATGAGATGCGATGGGATTGTGTACACAGGAAAGGCTCTGATGTAGACTGTTAGGGTCACCTTAGTGAATGTGGTGATTCAAGTTCAGTCTTTTTTGTTTTAAAGATTTTTTATTTATTTGAGAGAGAGCAGCAGGCAGAGGGAGAAGCAGGCTCCCCGCTGAGCAAGGAGCCCGATGCAGGACTCAGTCCCAGGACCCTGGGACCATGACCTGAGCTGAAGACAGACGCCCAACTGACTGAGCCTCCCAGGGGTCCCTCAAGTTCAGTCTTGAAGGTAATGGGTATAGGATAAGGTCTGAGGCAGGGGGACGGCTCAGTGTCCACTGGTAAGACGAGAAGCAATTCCCATATGCTGGGGAAGAGGCCAAGTAAACTGCAGGAAGGGATGCATTTACCTAAAGCAAGGGAACTGCCAAGGAGGAATTCCCAACAGTGTAGCAGAAGGGACTTGAAATGATCCACAAAAGTCTCACAAAATATTTGCCCCAAGTTCAGTGAGAACCAACAGGATTTCATACAGTATTTATGTAAGAACGCCTTTCTGCTTTTCCCCCACTATCCAATGTTCCCCTGTTTATTGCCCTAATCATCCTGGAGAGTCAGACACCATACTCAGTAGGATGGGGAACAGAAGTAGAAGTATAAGGCAGGGGGAAGGGGAGAGCAAACAGCCCCCTGATCACCAAAGCCACAGGAATGGAGGAAGAACAAGCTCCATATCATACATGTTAAAAGATGTGAAGGACCAAAATAAAATTTCTTTATGCTTATTCCCCATGAGTTTCGTTTCCTTAATGTAACATTTATACCTGTAAAATGGCATAATAATACTTACCTCATATCATTGTGGGAATGAAGAGATGCAATATGCATTAAAAACGTGACACAGACCTGGCTTAAAAGAAGAGCTTGCTATTAAATTATTTTAATATTCTTCCTTTCTGATGTTCATCATGACTGGAATGGAGAGCTGAAAAGATTAGGAAAGGGAGATATAAATTATGAAGATGAGTCAGAGATGGAAAATCCCACTGATCAGCTAATCATGTACATTATATAAGGAAGGCCCACCAGATGGGAGAAGGTCAACAGTGGCAATGGTCTTCCCACCCATCAGACCTTCCAAGACTGACGTATCTATCACACAGACCACCATCTTGGGTCTGTGTAGTCAATTCATCTATCCTGTCTTTTGTTTAGTTAGTCAGCTAAAAATCTTTGATAGTTTCCATGTGAGAGTCTGAGAGAGCATCTCTGAAGCCAGAGGAGAAGAGACAATACTCCTGTTAGAAAAATTACACAATGTCAAGCTAAAAATTCCCCCTCAATCATCTGTTAAATGACTCACTCTCTGAAGATTCTTTCATGAATATGTGGTACTGAAGGATATGACTCATAGTCTTGGCATATTTGCGGATTCGTCCCATGAAGATAAAAGGGGTGAAGTGCATGCAGACTAATAAAGGGCTACTACTGCAGAAGGAGGTCTGTGAAATTATGGTGGCACTTCTGTTTCCATGGTAACTCGCCTGTGGTTTTGGTGCAGCTCGTGCCTTCTTTTAGAGCCAAGATGTTATACCCAATCATGATAATGTTCTGATACATAGTTTTCGAAAACATCCAATCAATTACTTCATGTTTTGATTTTTTTCTCATATACATATTTAGTTAATATTTAGCTTAATCAATGACTTGATGTCATTTGGGTAAAATCCAGTGTCTGTTGCATTCATTAGATTTTTAGTTCAATTACTCAAAAGGACATTTTCTTCTTCAGCATAAACTTGGGAGTATGAGACACTTGGGAAGTAGTTTCATTGTGTTAATTTTAATCTCAGTTTACCTTTCCCTCAGGAAAGAGTATACTTATTACAGAAGAAAGTGTTTTTTTTTTTTTTCAGTATCCCTTTCTATATATGGCAGGTGTTATATTTCTAGCAACTATCTACAAATTAGGTTTTAGTATTTATGTTTGCTGTTCTGCCGTATTGTTGTTATATTGATCTATTTTTAGGGAGACTGATGGTTAGGGATATAGGATATTGAGATTATTTTGAACTTCTGTTTACTTAAAATATATGACTACATTTAGTCATGGTTTGAAATATATGTCTAAGTGGGCTTAGTCAATGTTTAGAGTCTCTTATTCTCATGCAGGAGAAAACAATGGTCTCTGTAAGAACTTTTATTGAGTGAAATCAGCATAATCTGAATATAGTATATTGATGATATTTAAAAGGGAGTGGAGTGGAGCAAAAGTTGATACAGATAGATCAATGAATATTGTCAGAAATTTAGATAATTGGGTAACTGTAAAATAAAATTCCTGGGGCACCTGGGTGGCTCACTCGGTTAAGCATCTGACTCTTGATTTCAGCTCAGCTCATGATCTCAGGGTCATGGGATCAAGCCTCACGTCAGGCTCTGCCCTTAGTGCAAAGCCTGCTTGGGATTCTCTCTCTCCCACTCCCTCTGCTCCTCCCCCCAGCTCTAGCTCTCTCTGTCTCTCTGAAATAAATGAATAAAATCTTTTAAAAAAATTCCTTATGCCTGTGATTGTGTACATGACCAATCACAGTATTTATATTTTTTACTATTTGTTTCATCTACTCCCCACAGAAATTGTAGTTCATCATTTCCCTTGAGACACTGAATTGTAGGGACACTAATTTTATTTACGTCCTGTGTAAAAACTAACCTCACTAAGAAGTGAATAACAGCTGAGAACCAAATAAATGGTATTACTTATAAATTATGGAGTGATACTTAAATATGTTAACTTTCTTCCATAATTTTTAAATGTTCTAAACAGGAAGTATCTGAGTAGACTGGAGTACATTGATGCATACATTCTGCTTTATTTTGGATTTCCTATGCCTATACGATGTCAAAATTATTGCTTTGAAAAATGAACTATTTATTTAGCCACTGAACTAAATGATTTATATGACAATAGTTTGCCTAATGCCAAAAAGCAGAAGCTCTGTGCTTGTCACCTGACTATTTGGGCATTGTTTTAAAACCTGGGTAAAATAGATAATGGGAATTAAGGAGTGCACTTGCTGTGATTAGCACCGGGTGATGTATGAAAGTGTTGAATCACTAGATTGTACACCTGAAGCTAATATTACAATGTCTGTTAACTAACTGGAATTTAAAGAAAAATTTAGAAAATAAAAATAAACCTGATATATGAAATATATAAAATACTATTACATATATAATAGTCTTATGTGTCCTTCAGAATTAACTTAAAATGGGGTATTCTAGAGAAGATAAATAGGATATAGATCACTTAGTGCTTCATTACCTCAGTCCCTAAATATTTTTTAAACCCATTGGTTTTATTTATTTTTTTTCATTTTTTCTGGCTTTTGGTTTTTTTTAACTGCTTTGGAACAATGCGTATAAATATTAAATATTTAATGTGTAAATATTAAACAGCACACTACTGCACAAGCAATGGGACAAATAAGAAATCAAACAGCAAATCAAAATATGTCTCAAAACAAAAGGGGAAGAAAACACAATATTCTCAAACCTATGGGATGCAGCAGAAACAGATGTTAGAGTGAAATTTCTGCTATAAATATTTGTACTAAGAAAAGAAGTTCGAATAAACAACAACATGACACCACAAGGAACTAGAAAAAGAAGAAACTTGGCTGAGATTTAGTAGAGGAAGGAAATAACATAGATAAAATCAGAAATAGATAAAATAGAGACCAGAATAAATAATAACATAACATGAAAGTAATGACGAGTTTTTCCAAAAAAAAGAAACAAAATTGGCAGTGCTTTAACTACATTAGCTAAGGGAAAAAAAAGAGCGAAGACTCAAAAACCAAAATGAGAAATGGAAAACAGTACAACAGATAACACAGAAATATGTAGTGTGATAACAGATTACTATAAACAATTATATTCTAACAATTCAGATAACTTAGAAAAAAAAACCCAGGTAATTCCTAAAAATGCACAAGTTACCAAGATCGAATCATGAGTGTTGAATCCAATAAAAAGGAAATCTTAGATGAATAATAAGAATGAACATTGAATTAAGGATCAAAAATCTCCCAGGACAAAGAAGCCCAAGACCACAGGTTTCATTGGTGAATTCTACCAAACATTCAAAAGAAATAATTAATGACAATCTTTATCAAAATCTTACAGAGGAAACACATTCAAAATCGTTCTGTGAGGCCAGTATTACCCTGATACCAAAGCAGGATAAAAACAATACAAGAACAAAAAAGTCTAGTTTGTCTGATATAGGTATTATTACTTGGGCTTTCTCATTCTCCTTACTCCTCAGCTCTTTCCTGTTGTCTTAAGTCATATTTTCCACAGCAACCACAATCTGCATGGGGCTGACTGATGCCTGGGTGGAACCTCACGATTCCCCTTTGCTAAACTATGCAAAGTAGCTGGCAGGGAAAGCCCACGATCAATGTCACTTCTAGATTTGACCACATCCTCCACTACTTAAATGTAGCCACCCTGACAGGTCTGGCAGTTTGAACTATGGAAATTAGAGTTACTCTGATCAGAAAGGATTGTCCATAATGTATTTATAAAATGCAGTTAGAGTTTGATCTTGTATGATTCATCAAATTACTATAGGGCATCTGTTTGGTGACCAGCTCACTCTTCTTTTGGGCAAGTCGAGGCATTAGAGAGCTGTGTGTTAGAACACACCCAAGGTTTACTGTAATGCCCCCTGAGTCATACTCTGGAATATAGAATGTGCTATTCCAACACCCTGTTCAGATTAAATAAAAACTTTAGGTAAGTGTAAGTTACATGGATTGTAAAGCAAAGGGGATAACTCCTATTCTCCCCATCTCCAGACACATGTTTTAAAAATAGCATTTTGGAATACCTAGGTACCTACAGGAATTATTGTCCTGAGCAAGTAGCTGCATTACCTCTTCAACGATTTCATCCTTAGGCAACAGGTTGAATTCTTTTTCTGGTACATAAATACTTTATTCTTTTTTTTTTTTAAAGATTTTATTTATTTATTTGAGAGAGAGAATGAGACACAGAGAGAGAGCATGAGATGGGGGAGGATCAGAGGGAGAAGCAGACTCCCTGCTGAGCAGGGAGCCTGATGCGGGACTCGATCCCGGGACTCCAGGATCATGACCTGAGCCGAAGGCAGTCGCTTAACCAACTGAGCCACCCAGGTGCCCCGTAAACACTTTATTCTTAATTCTACTTCATAGTTGATCTAGGAAAACCTATTTTCACTTGACCTCTCCTCTTGAGAACCTGGAAGAAGGGTCAAAGTAGCAAACCTAGAAAACCCTAGTTTCTACAACCTAAGTTTTCTTACATTTTCCCATATATTATGGAAAATATCAAAAGTTGAATTTAAGCCTCAAAAGACATCACCAGAAAGTCTGGCTTCGAGTTGACAGTAATTCATTCACTCATCCACTTGCTCATTCATTCACCGAGCATGAACTCTGTGCCAGGTACTGTAACTATACATCCCCGATACAAGGACAATGATAGTTGATAACACGAAGATCCTTACAGCGTGACTGGCATGTGGGGTTCGTGAAGGTGGCGTCACGCAGTTTACTTTCAGGGTTTATCTAAGGCTAACAGAGTTTATCTGAGCTCTTCTGTGAGCGCCCGAGAGGAAGTGAAATGTACAAAAGATGTTGCCACTCCCTCTCTGTGGATGTCGGTGGGCTCACATTTTAAACTCCATTTCAAGGAATTAAGGTCACTCAAATACGGCTTCCTCTTCAGAACAGTGGAAAGGTTAGTGTAAAAAATCTGAGAAGTGATTCACTTGGATTGCTAATGGAGGAACAAGGGAGAGAAGAGAGAATAAGAAGCAAAGAATTCAGTTCTGATTCCAGCAGAAGGAGAGAATGAGAAAAAGGGGAGCGGGAGAGAGAGAGAAAGGGAATGCACGCAAGTCTTTTTATAGTTTACACGCCTAAATCCCTTGGCTCAGGGATGGATCAGGACAGATTAGACGTTGCTGGGTGGAGTGGGAGCAGTGTGGCTCCTGTTGGGATGGTTGGTGGTGTTGCCCTGGAAGGCTGACTCACATGTGAAAGAACAAGGGGATGACTCCATGCCCAGAGCACCGCCATCCTGCACCCTCGGCCCCCGTGGTGTGTCTGGCATTCACCGGCCCACAGTCTGCCATTCAACAGGAGGCCCATTTGTGACCAAAGCTCCATCCTGGCAGCGAAACCAGATACCAGTCTCTCAAGTACAACTTTCAGTTTGTGCTGCATCGGCCTCTGCTCAAAGCTGCTCAATCCCATGGCGCCCCTATCACTATAAACTGCACTTCCCAGAGCTTGTATTTTTAAATAGGGAACTGCTTACAATAGCCATTTACAACTGTATGCTGTTTAATTAGCCAGCCTGGGCAGTGCTGCAGGCATAGATCACTTCGCTTTAAAGATTTGAGAATGTTAATAGTACAGTATATCATTTTAATTATTACTGGATTAATGTTGTGTCTCAAAGAACACCTAATGCAAATCATGAGAAATGGCGTAAAGTGACCCAAGGGTTGTGCGTTATTAGAAAAGTAATAGTTGCGGTGCTTAAATATAAGGACATTTTCTTTGTTCAAATGTCAGTCAGTGTTCAGCAGCAGGGCTTTGTGAAAAGAAAGCTTTTGCTTCATTTATTGGTGGCAGCATTCTGCAGTTCAGGCTCGGAAAGGCCAAATAGTTGGGTGAGAAGCTGCCTGTCCAATATGGTAGTCACCAGGCAACCATACACACAGACGAGCCCTTGGAAAGTAACTAGTACTTGGAAAGTAATTAATGCTTGGAAGGTGAGATGTGCTGTAAGTGTGAAATACACACAGGATTTCAGGAGTTAGAATTTTGAAAAAAGAACATAAAATATCTCATTCCTAGTTCTTTTTCATATTGATCACATGTTGCAATAAGAACATTTTAGGTATATTTGGTTAAATCAAATATATTATGAAAATTAATCTCACCTGTTTCTTTTTACCTTTTTTTAATGTAGCTGCTAGGAAATTTCAAATTACGTTGGTAACTCGCATATATGACTAATATTATATTTCTTATAGATAGCGCTGGGCTAGATAGACTTCCAGGGAGGAAAGAGAAAATTCTGTCTGACAATAAAAGTGTATTTAAATTTCTTTTCTATTACCCCTAGCTGACTGTATATAAAAGAGACTATTAGTAAGCAAACTGTAGAAAGGGGAACAGAATACATCATGGCATGACAAAGAATGATTATCTCACATCGTAAAACCAGGAAACGTAAAAAAACAAGCTTTTTTCTGAGTATTATAGCACATTAGTCAAAATGTAGCCACATTCTAGACACTGCATTTACAAATATCATTCAACAGATACAAACATATCATTAGCCGCTTCACCTGTCTGATAACCATCTATGCCATGAACCTTGAGGTGTGTCTTCTCTCTGAACATCTGAATGTCTGGAGCTAATAAGAAGCCTTGGGTTATGCAAGGCTAATTTGAAATGAACTTGCTCACAAAATAAAACGAGTTAGAAAGAGACTAGAGAGTGTGTGCACATGAGATACATTGATTGGGAAGCCATGGAAGATTCTAAATTTCATTAATATAGAGAACCAAAGGTAAAAGAAAACCGAAAAAATTAATTTGCAGGGTCATTTTATACATTTGAAGTTTGCATAAAGTTAGAGACGCGGTGAATGAGCTTGTCAGAAAGTTATGGAGCAAATAAATTCCAGGGACGATCTCCTAAGTCCTCCTTCCTGAGCCTCACCTTGGCCATGATTATGTTGCTACTTGTTGAGAAAAGCTTCATTATATCAGCAGTGCTTTAGAGCATGTGGTTATAAATGTTTTACAGCAAACCATGATTAAGCCCATTGAAGCATATTTTTATAAGAAACAGGACCAAGTAGCTTTGACTTTATAACACTTGAATCTATGATTTTAAACAGATTTTAACATTGGACACTATGCCCCTTCCCTAGCCCCTGCCCCAGCACGATTTTTTTTTTTTCAAATGCACATTGTTAGGTACATAACAGTGCCAAAAGTTTAAGGAGGGAGGTGGTGACAGGTTCATACTCTAAAGGAGATGAAAAAAAAAATTATGAAGGGTCTAATTGGAACAAACATTATTTAAAGACTTTTTTTTGTAATGTCTTGGCATTTCAAATTGTCTATTAAAATTTCCAAGAAATCCTCACACAGTCATTTGCTTGTTGAAAGCTCAATTTCTTCATTCAGTCAATACTTGTCTGTTCTCTATGTGTGATCCTAGGCAAAAAGGCAGAAAACAAAATCATTGTTGTTGTGTTCGGAACGTGCAGGGTGTTCATCTTCTCTCTCTCTCTCTCTTTTTTTTTTAAGATATTATTTATTTATTTTAGAGAGATGGGAGGAGGGGCAGAGGAAGAGGGAGAGAATCTCAGGCAGATTCCATGCTGAATGAAGAGACATGCGGAGCTCCATCTCAAAATCACGACCTGAGCCGAAACCAAGTCGCTTGTTTAATGGCCTGAGGCACCTAGGAGCCCTACACAGTGTTCATCCTACATATACCTTAACTGTCCTTCTTTCCAAAAAAAAAGAAAAAAAGAAAAGAAGAGGTATGCTCAAATGTATCCCATAACTTAGAAAAAAGAAAATCAGGCATATACATTTTAAATGAAACACTCATTACCTTTTGTACACATCTGAGTTACTGGAACATCTGCCATGAAACGGAGGACTTTTTCCTTATTAGTCTCAAACAGATCTTTCTTTATGATGGTCCTAATCAATGAAGATCCGAAAAAGCACTTCTTCAAAAAATTGAATTTCTCATCTATTTGCAGAGAGGGGAACATAACGTAAAAGTGCACTTCAGTGACTGTCCGCATGTGGCGCTCTGTGGCTCTTCCACACGCATTTACCAAAGTTGCAATGGCTCATCTCCAGCTGGGATCCAGAAGCACGGGTTTTTACCATTCTCATTACTTATTTGTAAGTAAGACTTACATTGAAAGAGGTGGATGACATGTTAGGAGTCTTTAAATAATCATTAAAATAACGACAAAAATAACAATAGTGAACATTTATTGAGTGCCTACTGTCTACTAGCCACTGTCCTAAGCACTTTCTATCTCATTTAATTCTTACAACATGCCCAAGAGCTAGATACTGTTACCTCACCTTATAGATTAGGAATCAAGGTTCAGAGATATGGCCCAAAGGCAGAGTTGTGATTTTGCTCAGATTTGTCTCAGATTTTGCTCAGATTTGTCACTTTCTCTGATGTCACACTTCCTTCTATACACCCATTTTACTCAAATAATAGAAATGGTATACAACTGACATCATATTATTATAATAATATAAATTGTGGGGGCGCCTGGCTGGCCCATTCGGTTAAGCGTCTGCCTTCGGCTCAGGTCATGATCCCGGAGTCCTGGGATCGAGTCCCCCATCTGGCTCCCTGCTCAGCGGGGAGTCTGCTTCTCCCTCTCCCTCTACTCCTCCCCTGCTCATGCTCTCTCTCTCTCTTTCTCGATCACTCTCTCTCAAACAAATAAATAAAATCTTTAAAAAAATAATATAAATTGTGTGTAAGACTGACTTCTCATTTGCCACTTCTAGAAGAGTTGTCTATGACAAAAACAACAAAAATTATTCTACTATGTATTAATTATTTTTACTTGCTCTAATTTCTAGTTATTCTTCTAGAATAAAGTTTTGTGTATCTGAAGCTGTATCACATGGCATCGAAAATCAGTTGAAGGGGCACCTGGGTGGCTTAGTCAGTTAAGCCTCTGCCTTCGGCTCAGGTCATGATTCCAGGGTCCTGGGATCGAGCCCCACATTGGGCTCCCTGCTCAGCAGGGAGTCTTCTTCTCTGTCTCCCTCTGCCCCTTCCCCTGCTTGTGCTCTCTCTCTCAGTGTGTCAAATAAATAAGCAAAATCTTAAAAAAAAAAAAAAAAAGAAAGTCAATTGAAAAGGGAAAGCAGTTGACAATCAGCACATATGGGATACACACACCTAAACTAGCTTAACTGTTTAGTGTCAGTGAATTTACCAGCATATGGATTTATACAGTCTAATATAGTAGCCACTAGCCACACATGGACCTGAACTATTAAATGTGGCCAGTCCTAAGAGACGTACTGGTAAGTAATAAAATACACACCAAATTTTGAAGACTTTATACAAAACAATAAATTGTCTCATTCATAACTTTTCATATTGACTGTATATTGAAAGTACTAAATTTGGACTAAATAAATATTGGACTAAATAAAATATTATTAAAATTAATTTCACCTGTTTCTTTTGACATTTTTAAAAATACAGCCACCAGAAGATTTAAAATTGCATTTGGCTTGTATTGTATTGTTATTGGATGGTAGCAGTATGGAACAATCCAGAAAATAAGATTGTGATAGACCACCACTGGAATAATTTCTTAAACTTATGAAAAAGTATTTATTTTTTCCTATGTCCCTAATAATCTTCCAGGCATGGAGGACAGAAGGGTGAAAAAAAAAATCAAAATAAACAAGGCTTTCAAGGAATTTACAGTTGAGGCAAGGAAACAGGACCTTTTATAATGAGCGCTAGGGAGGAAGTGGTAGAACAGGAAAGGGTACCTGCTGAGGAAGAAGTATCCAGTCTTAAAGTTGCAAATTGATGTTACCTTTAAACCTGTTTTAAACCTGCTTAGTGTCAGAAACTCACCTGGTTGTCTTGCAGAGGGAAACTGGGCGGATATAGGCTACCCACTCTGAATAATTCCCAAGCAGTCCTAATTATGTTGCTTGACCGAAGTTTTTAGGGTATCAACAAAAGGAACTTTTTGCTTTGGCAGCGAGGAGTGTATGGACTATTCTTCACAGTTTGGGGCTCATTAGTACCCAGGAACTTTCTACTCTAAATGAGAAAGAGTCTCATGGTCCCAAAGAGAAAGTCCTGCTGACCTTAGACCCTTCTTTTTTTTTGGAAAGTGGAATCATGGGCCACAGGAGCAGAGTTCGGTATTTGACCGAATCCTTCACAATTATCATGCATGTGTATATAATAAAATTAATTCTGTGTCTCTGCATCGTAGCCTGCGGCAAGAAGCGTACAATCAGTTTTGTATGTATAATAGATCACAGAGTTGTTCATGAATAATACAAATGCATTGAGCAGATACTAGTGAGAGAGGATGTTTGTCTTTGCATGGAATCGAAGTGAACATGTAATATTGTGATAATATATATTTGATGAATTCAGGTCTGACTTGCCTTTGCCATACTCTGCTAATTCCCCGACAAGGGTTGCCACAATAATTGAGTTTCCAATAACATTATGATTATTTCCACATGATAATTTAATTGTGGGTATTTTTTAATATTGTAATATTGTAGATTTGTGATTATTATGCATTTACATGCAGATTTTCATGGTGACTTGGAGCACATCCCCACATTTATAACTTAATTTTATATATTATTGCATATATATTTGAGGATGAGCTCATTAATGCAAATAAAAAAATGTAGGTCTGTTTAGTCATTCAGCTTTTATTATAAATGGTTGAAAGCTTTGCTCATTTTTTATAACAGTTCTTACAATACTGTGAATAAATGAAAGAGAACCTTAATTCAAGAACAGATTCATTAAAAATAATGGTAGTGGTTATAATAATTACAAATTGTACCATATTTGTTCCACCTAATTGGGATGCAAGATACTATATATTATTCTTTTCAGGATGTAAAAGGTCTATGTATGTTATTCACTGACCTTATCACATGAGCCTTGCTATTGAGGATGTAGAAAATGCTAACTCAGAATTCAGTCAGTGGAAAGTAAAACTTAAAAAAAAAAAGTAAAATTCTAAATAATGTTTACATTATGCATCTTAAAAACCAGTAATAAATCTCATGGTAAAGACATCCAAGTTTCCTCAAAAACTCAAATTTGAGTTTTAGGGTAGAAATCAGAGGTAGATTTAGAACAAGCAATATTATGACAGAAGTGAACTCTGCAGTAGTTCTTTAGCTAAAACAACTTGAAAATAAAAGCCACCAAAAATTTGGTTTTAAAGACATGTATCCTAAAACAGCAAACAGGAAGAAATTACATATCTCTTGCCACTTAAAAGCAATGGAAATGCTCAACAATTTAGGAAAAAAAACATTTTAAGTAAGATAGAGAGCTGAGACAATCATTAGTATAGTAAGCAGGCCAAGAACCACTTGCAATAAATACATCCAAAAATTATGGGCAATGAGTTTCACTTACACTTAAGTGTTAATCTTGGATGCCAAGAATAGAAAGAGAGATCGCTCTTGCTGGGATTAAGTTCATTCATTTCATTTTAGCTAGTTTGTACTTCCATTGAGGAGGGGAAATATAGACCCTCACTTGCACAACAGCTGAATTTGAATGGACTCAATTCAACTGGATGTGTCCAAGTTAAATGATTTATCAGAATTCAGCCATTTTTTAAGCTGCAGTGTAAATTTCATCTCAGATTATCAGAATCAAAATGGTGAATGGATAGGCCATGCAAAGCTTAATTTTAATTTAGATTTTTGTTAGAGTTTGGTTTTCAGATTCATCAAACATTCAAGAATCGATGTGAAGGAGAGTCCTGATTTAGTTACTGTGGGAGGTCAACGAGTTTCCAACAGCAGCTGTTGGAAAGTTTCTTATGCTGTTCTAGACTAGAGAGATACCAAGGCAGAATGAAAACAGTACTACAGTAGAAATGTAGCCAAGGACAACTCAGGGGATAACCAAACTGAGGGCATCTTCTTGATTGGCCTCACACAGAGATGAACAGAATTCTGAGAAAAAGAAGCTGGTGGGGGGATGGCATGATCGAAGATGATAGAAAGGAGTCAGTGTGATTGAGGAAGAAGATAACTCTTCGAAGTAGGTAAATTAGATAAAAATTTAACTTCTATGAGCTTCAGCTTCTTCATCTATTAACAGGGGATAAAAATAGCCACGTGCCAGAATTATGGTAAGAATTGGAAATAACTATTAGAAATAACCAAAAGAAGAATGACCCAAAGTTTGGCATATAAAAGGCAACTCAGTAAATAAGAGCAATAATGAGCATTAGCGAATGCTTACAAGAACCCAAGAACATTCTCATCCATTCTCATTATTAGTGTTTGCCCCCTTGTATGGACTTGTGTGTGGATATTTTAGTCCAAAAAAGGAGAAGTACTTAGAGAGAAAGTCAGGTGGAGTTTGGGGAGGGGAAATCACAGATTCTAAAGTGAGCTATGTATTTGTGTGAAGAACCCTTTACATAACCTCTTCATTTTGCAGTGAGATACTCCCAACAATCAAATTAGTCCCTCAGTGTAGCAGAAAAATAACACAAATGTTAATTCCTTAATCCTTAATAAATGTGGCTGAAGAATTATCCAAGGTGTCTAAGTAATTTTATAAGTATGGATATATGTAATTACAAATAACTAATGCAATTGTCATATGGAAACATTAGCTTTTAAACTCCATGCCTGATGTCATATTCAATGACTGCTGAACATTCTCATTGAGCTTCATATATAGCTGAAATTACCTGAAATTATCAGTTCTTCCACTACACCCGTATTCGGGTGAGGAAGTACACATATGTATGTTCACCCTTGTGGGAATGATTGTTACTGTTAATAAGCTTCTCCCTAACAGAATTTTTTCTTCCCCATAGGTGAACGTCGATACCTGGCAGCGGCTACACATCTGGCGAGGAGCCACGTGATGCTATTTGCTTTTGATCTTCTTGGAATTATTCGACCCGCTACTGAAGCAAAAGGTGCCTGGGCAGGTTGGCAGCTGTAAATCTACTCTTCACAACATGTTGGACTTATAGCTACCCAGAAGCACTGTAGGATATTTACCTGGTATATTGTATTAAATTCTGACTCCCATAACCCAGAAGAGGCTAGGAATTCTTTCTCCTTTTTCCTTTTCTTTCTTTCTTTCTTTTTTTGTTGTTGTTGTAGTTGTTTGAAATTCAGTGCCCTAGTTGGGATCTTTGTGGCATTATCCTTGAGTCTGAGATAGAACAATGATCCACACATTGGTCCCTATCAGTGACTGAAAGGCAGAGAATTGCTTCAGGATTAATGACTGGACTTTGCTCCATATCAAAGTAACAAAACTCCAGCTAGTGATTAATCCCGAGAAAATGCCCTGATACTTATTATTGATTTTAAAAGCTGAGAAAAAATATATATACCTCCCAGGACTTCCTTATAGATGCGAAGGTTCCATTTATTCTTATTAGTAGTAGTAATGATATGCTCCCGTGGTGTTTTGTGACACATAGTCCTTGCCCTTCAGGTCCTTTATGCAGAGCAAGAACAAGAGGAAGTACACTGATTTGCATTGACTTCCCATGGGGGTTCTACAGGCAAGGGGATTTTTTTTTTTTTCACATCTCCGAGGGTAGTACAAGATCTCACTGAGAAAGGAATGTCTAATGGCCCTGTACATTGGCCAATCAGATTTCCTGAATAATTGCTCAACATTCCATTTGCCTTATTACATTGTGTATCATTTTAATTTCCTCCAGGTAATCATATGACGGATCTCTCATGCACATAAGGTGCTTGTTTTCTCCCGTGCAACAGCTATAAACAAAGGACTGCATGTTCAAGAGAAGGAAACAAAAATGAAGAGTCAAAACATATTAAACAAAATTAATTTGTTTCAATGTATTTTAATGCCCCTCATCATCCCCAGTGGTTTCCTGTTGTGAAATGATGCATTTTGTTTTCAAAATTGCAAACTTGAGATAAAAAGAAGGCTCTCTTACTACGAGGTCACATTCCAAGAATATTATCATATGCCTATTTCTTATGTGTGGCTTTTACCAGAAGAAAGACCCACTTTGTGTGCTTTTATATTTTAGGACCATGTGATGGCAGAGCCATCCTGAAATTCCTTTTAAAGAATTTGCTACTTACCCAAATTCTGGGAACTACCCCACTGATCAGCCAGTCATTTTGTCTATAGAATACAAATTAAACTTTCTGACTTATAATTTTCCCATGAGTTTGACTTTTGAACTTAAAAGTGTATGGCTATTTAGGATTCGTTAAAGGATCATTGTTTAATTCAGGATTTAGGGCACAGAGGGTTTCTTCAAATTGCAAGAAACAGGGAACAACTGTTGAACTCAGGAAAGTCATCCTCCAAAATGAGAAGAACCACAGCTTGAGCTCCCATTATATAATTATAATAGCAGTCATGGCTAATAGTTGTATTTATGAAGTGCCAGGCACTATTCTAATTACTTTGCATTTATTAATTAGCACTTGGAAAACAAATTTGGGGACTTTTTTTATTAGCCAACCTAAAAACTTGGATTTTAATTCCACTTTTATCAAAAATTAATGAGACTAAACTTTCTCTATGAAACAAATTCAATGGATAGGTATATACTCTTCTATTTTACCTTTCATGTTGAATCCAAGTAATTGACTGTCATCAGTTATGAGAGGTAGAGGTTTTGTTGAGTTTACATAAACGGTTAACGAACACTTTTCAGTTAGAAATGTCATGTAACTCCTTTTAGAACTAAGACAATAGTGCAGAGAATGACAATTGCCATAATTCACTGGTTTTAAAGCATCAGCTTTGGAGTAACAGAGTTGGATTCAGGCCCCAGTTCTGTTATATTCTGCAGGCTTCAGCAAATAATTAGCCATGTTAGGCTTCAATTCTGGATCTGCAAAATGAATAAAATAGCACTAAGTTATGAGTATTCCTCTGAGAGATAAGTCCATTTTAAAGTATGAATGGAAGTTGGAACATAGTAGATGCTCAATAAGGCCACTTTCCTTATTGTTATTGAAATATAAATATTGTGGCATTTTGGAGTTTACATATATATCTGTATATATATACACACACATATATATTAGTAGTAATAATGAATATGCCTATATATGTATTAGTAGTAATAATGATATGCTGCTGTGCTTCTCTTGTGACACACACATATATATAAAACCAAGTGCCATAATGTGTGTGTGTGTGTGTGTGTGTGTGTAATGATAATGACTGGATACGTATAATTTAGAATACTAATGCTTTCTTCACTTTCTATATTCCTAAAGTTATTATAACCAGTTTTCAAAGTTTTAAAAAGTGAAGATCTTATATTTTTGAGCTCCAAAAAGACCATTCATCTTAGATTCTCTCTTGAATTCTAAAATACTAGTTTGAAAAATGTCCACCTTGGAGCATCCTGGTTCTTCAGAGGGGCTTTATAGTCAGTTGGGGAGAGATGGTTGGACATCATTCAAGCAGGTTTGCTTTTATGGGTTTTGAAGTTCACTGGAAGGGCTCTATTTCTTTTCATTTTACCTTTGGTGCAAGGATTTAGTATCCCAAGTCCAAGTAAGCATTACTGGATTCATATGAACCAGCATGATCTAATAGAAGACACAGGCTCTAAAGTCAATCCTACCTGGCTTGGGACTGTGGTTTGCTTGCTTCCTGGCTGAACTTGGTAGAACCACCTACCTTCTCTGAATATCACTTTCTTCATCTGCCAAATGAAGTTACTAACACATTTTAGGGCTGTTGGAAGGATTGAAGGAAGCCATTACATAAAGCGTTGGCATCTAGCAGTTCCTGACATTTTTTCCCTGTACACTAAAATCACAATTATTTACAAAGGCTTTTTGTTATACATACATGTAACTGTATACATACATACATACATAAACACACATGTGTTTATAAATATGAAACAGAAACAGTAAGACAACATTCGTTTTCAAAGCAATGGATACACAGTTTTTCAGGCTAGAAAATATAAAGAAGTGCCTATGAAAGAAAGATTTGCTAAATGAAATTTTCTGTGGATTAAACCCAAAGATGTTGCTTCAGTAAAGCATGGCCAAACACCCCCAAATAATTAACTTTTCAAAGTAAAACGTTTGTTCAAAACTTATATTTAATTAGACACACAAAATATCCCAAAGTTCCAAGGAATATGTTCATCTTTATTAGCTGTGTATATCTGTCGATTAATAGACTTATCAATTCCATTCCAAAGAAGCATCTTGGATCCTAATTGTAATGGTGGTCTCTGAATAAGAGGTACATTCTCTTTGTGGTATCAATTTCTGGTTAAAGTTGAATTCCTTGTTGGCTTCATTTATTACAGTAGATGTTCATTATTTTAGATAATGCAATGCTGTTTTTGTATGATTAATGAGCTTGAGATGCCAAGTTGAAAGTAAGAAATTTGGTTCTTGTTTATCAAGAGAGGCATTATACCCCATTTGTTTACACAAGAGTGATATGAAATATGGTGGTTCTCAGTGGAGCAGTACCATCCTTGGGGACATTTAGGATATTTTGGGGGGCGTTTCTAGTTGTCACAATGTTTAAAGGGGTGCTGGTAGAAGCCAGAAGACTTAGTTATCACTGCATTGTGTGGTTCAGTTCTGCCCTACAAGAAACTGCCTGCATCACATGACTTCTGTTAGTCTTCCTGGAAATTCATGTACACGAGAATCTTCATCTGAACCTAGAGCCTAACTCAGGTAACATATGAACAAAAAGTTGTTGCTATTGCTGTTGCTTTTTGTTTTATGGGTTTTTTTTTGTTGTTGTTTTTTGTTTTTCACTCAATTTTAATCTACATTAGATATTATAGGAATACAACTGCCACATAAACTGAGATAAGAGGTCACTTTACTTTATCTGGAAAATTACAGTGGCTTGTTCACCATTTTAGAAAATCACGTCACTTGACTGTGATACTACTTTTCACCCTTTGGCCACCCAGACTGCCCATCTATATCATTCTCCGTTTAAATCTGCTGCATTCATGGTATTTCAGGGTAAACATCTGACCTCTTTGTTATGTCTTCTACTACTGTTGTGCCTGATATTTACACAAAAAATGCACCTTATTTTATTGTATAATACTTTCTTTTTATTACTCCTTTATACTACACTTAGAGTTTTGTACTAATATTTTTTTTTTTAATTTTTTAAAAAAATTTATTTACTTATTTGAGAGAGAGAGAGTGAATGAGTGAGAGAGAGAATGAGCAGGGGAGAAGCAGAGGCAGAGGGAGAAGCAGGCTTCCCTGAACAGAGAGCCCAATGTGGGACTCAATACCAGGACTCCAGGATCATGACCTGAGCCGAAGGCACATGCTTAACTGACTGACCCACCCAGGAGTCCTGTACTAATTTTTTCATGACATTTTTAGGCACCTTATGTTACCTAAGAATTTCATTTCAAAATGGTAAAAGAAGAATTACAAAATATTTACTATTAAATACAGTACTTGGGGGTGGCTGAGAACCACTCATATAGTGGTCTGCATGCAGGATTTGGCATGAGTAGTATTTCTGGGTTCGAATTCAGTTCTGCCGCTTAGTAGCTATGTGATCTTAGATGGTCCCTTAATGAGTCAGAGCCATAATAACCTCACATGTAAAATAAGATTAATAAGAGAAACTGCCTCATACATATGTTGAAATAACATCAGTTAATTCAAGCAAAGCTTGATGCACTGTAAGTGTTCAATACATATTACCTCTGATTGCATTCATCATGGGGAATGTGTAATCATTATATGCCGAGATGAATAGCACTGTTCACTTTTTCCTTATCATTTTGTTTCTGTGTTGGCTTTCGGCTTCAAAATAATCTTGGTGGGCTCTTGCATGGCTCAGTCGGTTAAGTGTCTGCCTTTGGCTCAGGTCATGATCCCAGGGTCTTGGGATCAAGTCCCACATTGGGCTCCCTGCTCAGCAGCGAGTCTGCTTCTCCCTCTTTGCTCATGCATTGTCTCTCTCTTTCTTTCAAAAATAAATAAATAAAATCTTTAAAAAAATAATCTTGATAATGTAACCATCCTGAGGCTGTGGGCAAGAGCACAATGAAGATAATGACCTTCATGTAAGCTCCTGTATATTTTCCCAATTCCAATCTTTCATCACCCTTTTAGGGGTTGTGTGGCCATATTTGTGATTGGAGGAAAAATGAAGGCTTGGGATGCTGTTTTGAGACCTGATTGGACATTGGTGAAGAGTGCACGTGAAAAGGACACGTAAGTGGGGCTGGCCAATGAGAACAAGTGGCAGCCTGGATGAGGCTGGTGGTCCTGGCCATGGGGAGGAATGGAAAAAGCAAGTGCAAGTGACAAGACTTTGCAATGAGCTAACTTGGGGTGGGGTATAGGATAGAGGGGAATGCCACATTTGACCTCATATTTCTCTCTTGGAAACCTGGCTGGATAGGGAATACGCATGAAAAGATCAAGTATGGATGAACTGATTCAAATTAATATACCAGCAAATATAAATATGTTTCCTGAGAAGTTGGAGTAGTAGCAGAATCCTCCTCACAGGACTGTGTGAGGAATAAATAAGCTTAAAAATGTGGTTATTATAGTTTTTGGCAGCAATAAGCATTAAAATAATGGTAGCTATTATTATAAAATAATAACAGTAATAGATAATAGGTAATAATTCACAAATAATTCAAAATAATCTCAAGAGCTGAGAATGTATCCAGTTCATTAACTTCCTATGAATGTTTCTCTTCCTTACCAGAAAGGACATGATGGATACTTCTCTATTTTCTTGAACTCAGACTAATGGAAGGGTAGTTTTATCTTACAATTGATGCATTTACTAAATGGTTTATATATCTATCTGCCATCCATACTGTTAACTCTAAGAAAATAATTTTTTTTATAATCCAGATTTTACAAAAGCCCTTGTCTCTTTTGAACAATTTTCAGCATTAAATTTATTTGAACAAGACACTAAAAAAAGAACACATTTTCAAAGAATGAGTGTTTTTATATTTCCTCAAATATGCTATGTGCAGGGCATTGCACTTGGTGCTGCTGTCATGATTTAATAGAAGACTGCCCTGATCTCGACTGCTTACAGTCTTCTTGCTAAAGGAATCATTTACTCTCCTGTATTACTGGTTATCTTTTTTTTTTTTTTCTAATTTGCATGTAAGTATCAAGTTATGCAGTAATTACTCTAAAGAATCAAGGAAATGAAGAACTCATTACCAACAGCAGTAGAGAAGGATGGCTTATGAAGTAGGTAGACTTTGGTTTTTGCCCTGAATGATATCTAAGACTTACATATGCAGAGAAAGCCAAGAGAGCATTCTGTTTAGCGAACAGGAGAAATAGACATCATGATATAGAAGGCATTCTTTTTGCTCTAAAGTTTTCCTATACCAGTGATTATGTGTGAGAAGAACAGTGGCTAGTGAAGGAAACTGGAGATAAAAGTGCTTATTATTGGGCGCCTGGGTGGCTCAGTTGGTTAAGCGACTGCCTTCGGCTCAGGTCATGATCCTGGAGTCCCAGGATCGAGTCCCGCATCAGGCTCCCTGCTCGGCAGGGAGTCTGCTTCTCTCGCTGACCCTCCCCCCTCTCATGCTCTATCTCATTCTCTCTCAAATAAATGAATAAAATCTTTAAAAAAAAAGTGCTTATTATTTAGATTCTGGGGTGATTTGAGGCAAGCAACTTTCTTGAAAACAATTTTTTTTCTTAATGTCTGCTAATACTTAAAGAGAACCTATGTTATCCTGAAATCTACCTGTTAACCCTATGTCTGTTGCGGGTACCCAAGTTTACTTTTTCATACATGCTATGGCTCAGGCTGATGTCATCCATTTTTCTCTCTCCACTGACATTTTTTAGCACCGGCCAAATATTAAACCCTACACTGATCATCCTAAGTCCCTTCCCCCAAGAATCTCACCATCTAATGTATGAGGCAGATGTATAAAGGTTTGAATGATGTGGCATAACCATTATAAATATAGGAAGATATAAAGAACAGAGCCCTCCAAGTCACTCAAGGAAAATCTAGGAAGAGTTCACATTGAAAGTGATTTAAATCTTTATGTGGATGGTTTTCTAGACAGAATTCACATGGAGAGGGTGCATGGGAATTCAAGGAGACGTAATACAGTGGGAAAGAAATTTAGTATACTTGTATTGCTAAACATAAAGTATACTTAAAGCAAAAGCAAAGGATGAAGCTGATTTAATTGATCTAGCATGCACATTGATACTTCTTTTAACAGCTTTATTGAGGTATAATTGACATACAGTATTTAGAGTGTACAACTTTTTAAGTTTTGGCCCATGTGTATCTTGGTAAACCATCCTCACATTCAAATTACCGAATATGCCCATCACCCCAAAATCTTCATTGGGTCCTACTATAAGCCCTTCCTTCCAGCCCTCCTTATCTCCCCTTACCAAGCAACAAGTAATCTGCTTTATATCACTCTAAATGTGTTTCCATTTTTTAGAGTTTTATGTAAATAATGTCATACAGCAGATTCTTGTTGGATTCACCTTATTTTATTCGCCATAATTATATGAAATCTTCCATGTTACTGTGTGTAACAGTTGTCCGCTCCTTTTTAGGGCTGAATAGTGTTCTATATATAACATAATTTGTTTATTCATTAACTGATGGACATTTCATTTTTTTCCCACTTTGGGCTAGTGCAAATAAAGCTACTATGACCCCTATGTACAAGTCTTTGTATTCATATATATATATATATATTTTTTTTTTTTTCTCTCTTGAGTAAATATCCAAAAGTAGAATGGCTAAGTCATGGGGCAACTGGACACTTCCTATGTTAAGAAACTGACAAACTGCCACAGTGGTTGAAATGTTTTACATTCTCACTAGCAGTCGGTGAGACTTCTAGTTCTTTCATATCCTTACCAACAGTTAGGAAGTCCATCTTTTTTTTTATTTCTAACCATTCTAATAGGAGTGCAGTGGTATCTTATTACAGTTTTAACTTACATTTCTCTAATGATTCATGATGATGATCACCTTTTCATGTGCATGTTGGACATTCATATAGCATCTTTGGTGAAGTGTCTGTTTAGATCTTTGTCCCTATTGTAAAACTAGGTTGTCTTCTTATTTTTGAGTTTTGAATTATCTTTATATACTCTCGATATAAGTTCTATATCAGATAGATGATCTATAAATATTTTCTCCCAGTCTATGGCTTATCTCCATTCTCTTAATAGTGTCTTTCAAAGAGCAAAAGTTTTCAATCATCAAAGATGTCCAATTTTGTCAATTTCTTTCTTTTCCTTTGTAATCATGATTTTGATGTCATATTGACAAAATCATAAATTAGGATCTCTGGTAATAGGACTCACACATCATCACTTTCAAAAACTCCCCAAGTAATTCCAATGCACAGCCAAGTTTGAGAACCAGTGTGCTATGACTAGTGCTTCTCAGAATTTAAATATGCATTCAAATCATCTCAAGATCTTCTTTTTTTTTTTTTAAAGATTTTATTTATTTATTCATGAGAGACAGAGAGAGAGAGAGAGACAGGCAGAGGGAGAAGCAGGCTCCCAAGGAGCAGAGACCCCGATGCGGGACTCGATCCCAGGACCCTGGGATCATGACCTGAGCCAAAGGCAGACGCTTAACCATCTGAGTCACCCAGGCACCCCATCTCAAGAGCTTCTTAAATGGAAAGTTCTGATGCAGTGGAACTGAAGTAGGACCTGAAATCCCACATTTCTAACAACAAAAGCAACAAAAAAGATAAAGCTGACAAAGCAGGCAGTCAGTAGCCAGACAAAGGAGAATTGTGCATGCCATTTTAAGGAATTAGGAATTTTAGTTCGATTATTTGGGCAATGGGGAACCATTGAAAGGTGTTTAATGAAAAAATAACATGGTTGTATTTGTGTTTTCAAAAGATCATTCTGGTAGCAAGTGGGGAAAGATGGGTAAATGATAAGAGGAATCAGGGACCCATTTGGAATATGTTCTGTAATCCAGGAGAGAAATGAAAGGTAATGAATCTGGAGAAAAGGGGATGGATGTGAAAGGCATTCAGGAAAATTATGTCACTGACTGAATATGGCAGTAAGGGAGACGATGACACCACAGAATGGCTTTGGACACTGGGTACTTCGAGGTATTATCACATTTTTCAATACAAGAGGACAGGTTTGGAGTAGGGGCTGCTCTGGCTGGCAGAGACATTTAATTTAGACATGTTAAGCTTGAGAAGCCTTTGCGCCATTCTGGAGTAGATGTTCAGTAGACCACTGGTAAATGGAGCTTGAGTTCAAGAGAGAGATAGGAATTAGAAGCACGCATGTGGGAATTTGCAGGATAAGATGGTTGAAACCATGGATGCAAATGGAATTAACCACTCAAGATATAGAGCAGGAAAAGTTAAAAAAAAAAGCCTAAAAGTGACCGCTTTGGAGGTCATTGATGTCACGTTTCAGTAGGGTGGAGGGCAGAAACCTGAGTAAAGGGTTGAGGGCTGAAGAAGAGCCTGTGCCTTCAGGGTCCTCATTGATCACCTTGCAGGGTAATTATCAGGTTACAAGGGGTGACTGCATACTATATTGTCCTGAGCATCTGGGACTGTCTTTCTAGAATGCCAGTTTGAAGAATGATTCCCTTCCCCCATCCCTATGAATGTTGGCAGCATTGTGAGGTATAAGATTCAAGAGTTGTCAGCGCCGCACCTCCCAAACCAAAGGTGAAAGAGAGGGAAAGAGCCTCCATGAGCACTTTTCTCTGAGGCATAGTGCAGAAGTGCTCTCTCTGTGCCCGTTTTTCAAAAACTTTGTACTCCTACCTTGGCCTTCTGGCTCAGTGTCGTAACAATCTTCTTTTTTTTTTTTTTAAAGATTTTATTTATTTATTTGACAGAGAGAGACACAGCGAGAGAGGGAACACAAGCAGAGGGAGTGGGAGAGGGAGAAGCAGGCTTCCCGCAGAGCAGGGAGCCCGATGTGGGACTCGATCCCAGGACTCTGGGATCATGACCTGAGCCGAAGGCAGTCGCTTAACCAACTGAGCCACCCAGGCACCCAACAATCTTCTTATAGTAAGAGAATTGACCCAAATTTCAGAAGTGTCTTCCTCAACAGGCTTATTTCCCTAGCTGTATTTTTATCTTGCAAGTAGCATGCCTTCCTCTAGCATAGACTCGTGTACTGGGTTTGAAGGATCAAGGGCAAAGCCATCAAGCCATCCCAAGCATAATCAGAAACATTCCCATTTTTGTTCTAATTGTATGAGACAAATCCTAAAATTGCCACGTGGATTTAAATGCTCAGTATCATGTGAGAAATACATCTCCAAGTTGATAATTATACCAGCACACTGTGGGTTTCTGGATTCCTTCTCTGTCTTTATTTTGCCCTCCTAAATATACGTCACATTTGTAGCTTTTCAGGCAATGACTATATTACATTCGCAGCTTTTAGGGCCAGGACTGTGAGTATATCCATCACTTCATTTAGTCTGGGTAAGGTAAGGGCAAAGTTCCTGTGTGTTTCATCACTAAATTCCAGCCTGTCACAGAGTGTGTAAGGGATCACCAAAGCCACAATGAAAAGGGGACCGTGCATCTTTAAAGAAAACTGCAAGGGAAACCCTAACCTCTCCTCATTTACATACGGTGACATTTTGCAGAAATATTGAAACATTAGCAGTGACATAATGAAATTCTGCCTATCAGCCATGGAAGGAATAATGTTACTGTAAAGGTAACCTGTCCACAGTTTGTTATCAAGAAAATATTCTTGCCAAGAAACATATATTTAGTAAGGCATGATAAGGAGGGATTTTTTTTCCCCTTTTATATTTTCTCTCCTGGGCTATCCATCTTCCCCTACAGATTTACTGTGCGATCACTCCCTTTACATGCTAATTATGCGCAGGTCTGGTGAATTTGTTAGTGGTGACACTTCTGGGACCCAGTGGGACTACAGCTCATTATGTGGCAATGTCCAGATATATCAGATATTATTAGCTGTCATTAATCTGCTGTGGAAACACTGAGTGCTAAGCCAGGGAGCAAGAAAAAAAGGGCGTGCAAATGAAGTCTGGGAACAGCCTGAACCCTAAAAGGTCAAAAGGGAAATCAGCCAGAAGGGGACAATGACTAGCGATGGACAACACCTTGCCCTAGATTTTTTTACCCCAATAGCTAACTAGGTGTATCAGACAGAAGGAGGAAGGAAGCGTCACAGCCATTTGTTATTTTAATACCCCTTGTGGCCGTTCACTAGCACTAAGCTTTTACTGTAATTATGTACAATTAGACAGTTTTCTCTTCTGAGCCTCAAAAAAGAAAAAAAAAAAAAGAAATGAAAAACAAAAACAAAAACAAAAAAACCCAAACCCACCAGCGGTAAGCATTTGACCATGGGACATAAGTTCAACTCCAATTTTCTACTATATTTCATAGGACAATAAATTTTGAAATACATGTAACCTTCTTGTGTGTTATTATTATTTTTTCTGTTGGTATATTCTCTGAACTTATTGCTTAAAGTGTTTCCTCCACATGGAGTGTCTGGTCTGTATCTATTCCCCACTCCCTCTCCTTCGGTATGCCCAAATTGTTTTTTCAATGCTCAGCTAAAATTTATGGAATCTCACTATCTTCTGGACTGCCATAAGAGTTTCTTTTTGTACTTTAATGATATGTAATTACATTACATATTTTCTGTATCTATTTGTCTATCATCTGTCTATCTATCATCTATCTATCTATCTATCTATCTCTCCACCGATCCACTCAATTTCCCTTAGTAGATCATAAGTCTTCACAAGGAGGGTAAGTTGATATCATATTTGGGCTTTAAACAAGATGCTTTGGATCTAATAAGCACACAAAATTAATTTTTATAAAAAGTACAGAAATAAACAATTATAAATGATTTTATAATGGAGATACACATAATAAATGTATTTATATGTTCTATATGTCTGACACACACATAAAGAGACATGTATACTAAACAGAGAGAGAGAGTAGGAGTTTAAATCATATATTAACATGCTTCATTTTCTCTACTTTCACCCATTCTTTGTTGCTGTAGGAACTTACCTTGTCCTGCTCTCTTTCAGCTTATCCCTTTTTCAGTGATTCTATGATCTTTGAGCA
>NC_138376.1:14735466-14797365 GCF_054177405.1 Leptonychotes weddellii
GGTTCCACCCCCCGCTTAGCCACCAGAGTGATGTCCCTCGGCGGAGCAGACTTTTAAAAGTCCCGATTTTCTGCTCCGTGGTTCTATCACTTGCCAGAAGCGGCCGACGGAGGCCCCTCCCCCGCCGTCTATCCTCCCGAATATCGCCTCGGATTCACTTCTCCGCACGTCCTACCTTCCAGAAAGTGGTCGCTTTTCTGTTCAGAGAGTTGTTACTATCCCTTTCTTCGATCTCCTGTTGGGTTTGTAGGTGTTCAGAATGGTTTGATCCCTATCCAGCTGAATTCCTGAGAGGAGACGAAATCTAGGTCTCCTACGCCTCTGCCATCTTGCTCCGCCCCTGATAACCTCCTTCTACTCACATTATTTCCTTCCGCACTTCTTCACTACAACACCATGCGTCCTATGACACCTCCCAAATAAACTGCATGGACCCAAATCCTGTATTAACAGCAGCTGTCAAGGGAACACAAACAAAATAGTTAGTATCGTAGAATCACAACGAAAATTCTGGAGTTGGATCACCCACTGATAGGATGGCAGCAAGTGACTTATTTTGGTGATAAGTAGAGTGGTGATAACTTTTGTGTCACTATTGCTAACTCTTATCTGTGCTGGAATATGATGGGGTACAAGGTATGGGGATATATCAGTATGCGGACAATATGGTGACAAATACCATTACAAGGATCACAGGGTAGGTTGTATTTTATTAATTGCTATAAAAATCTTAATATAATAGGCTCATCTAACTCTCATCTTAGAGTTCACACAGAAAGTTAGAAGTCCTCACAAAAGGGTTTAAAGAGACCTTCTTCCTGAACCTAGAAAACAAAGTATAATGAAATTGGGCCCAAGATTTGAACATTATGGCAGTGGAATCAACAAGGATACTCAATTTACAGCCCCAACAAGTTTTCCATATTAAAGTCATGTCTAATCGGAAAGGAGAGAAGCCTTGAGACCTAAGATAAAGATATTTGAGTGATGCACTTGAGAGCCTTGTAGCCCCAGAATCACCTGAATGCTAGAAATGGTACACTCTGGATGGCATTCTGAAAGCTTGCATAAAGCACATGCCTCACAAAATACTGCTCCTTTTCTTTAAAACCTGCCCCCATCTTCCCTTACTATTTCTAAACCAATAAACAGAACCAGTTTTTAGCATTGTTTTTAATACTGTTCTTATAGGGGTAAGTGACTGCCTTCGGCTCAGGTCATGATCCTGGAATCCTGGGATCGAGTCCCACATCGGGCTCCCTGCTCAGCAGGGAGTCTGCTTCTCCCTCTGACCCTTCCCCCTCACATGCTCTCTCGATCTCATTCTCTCTCTCAAATAAATAAATAAAATCTTTAAAAAAAAAAGTACCAGTTTTTAGTACTGTTCCTACATGGGTAAAAACAGGGTATTCCTCAAATTCTTCACAAGTCCTGGGTAGTATGTACCAGCCGGAACAGGAAGAATATAAAGAAATTGAAGGGAAGTGTTGATACGGGAGGTCCAGTACATAAGGCTGGATGGAGGAGGGTTGACCATCAGTGGCCACCTGTTTGTGATGTAGGATTTAACATGCTGACCAGCTTATCTGAGCCTGTCTTAATTCATTGATAGGATGGCTGCTTGGAGGTTTGGACGTGACATTGGCCTGTAGAAATGAGGTGGAGAAGCTGAAAGTACCCGGCAGTTGTAGAAAGGGAATAGAAGGCTCAGTGAGGTAGGCATGGACCCACTACAGGAAGTCAGCAAACCCACCAGCCAGCTGTGTTCACAGAAAAGGCCCCAGGAAGACTTCCTTTATTAAATGGTAAGGGATGCACCAGTGTGGAGAGCAATCCTATACATTTATTCTATTAATCTAAGAATTCTATTTTTAATATTTAGGTTGCCCGATTTCCCAATACTAAAAATGATGTGATAGATACTTTTGTCATATGGTGTTCTTCGAGTAAATTCCAAAATACAGCATTGCTTGGTCAAATTGTACATTTTTGGCTTTCTGGGATATATTGTAAATTGTTTCCAGAAAGTTTGAGCAGACTTATATTACCAACCACAACATATGATTAAGTTTCTCAGCATCATTGTGAGAAATGAGTATCATTTAATATTTTTCTTTTGCCCATTTGAAAAGAAATCTGAAGTATATAATTTAAAATCTACCTTTATTTGATCTTAAAGATGATATCACCCAATTCTCTTTTTTACCCATCAGGAATTTTGGAGGCCAGAAAGATTTCATTGATTATCCAAACACACACAGCTAGTCATGTCAATGTCTAGAGGTTCATTTTCCTATCCAGATCTTTCCTTTGCATTATGCTACCTGATTTTGAAGTTTTATCTGCCTGTGCCCATTGCTTGAGCAGTTTTTTGGCATATCTTCCAAAATAATGAATTATTAAAGTTGAAAGGAACAAGCACTGTACTTGAATAAAGATTTGAGGCAAAAGTGTTCTGCTGATGGTTATAATCTGACACTTATCTTTTGAAAATATTTACCATGGTGCTTTATAAATAGTTGGGAGGGTATTCTCTCCTGTTGTAGGGAGTAAGATCACTCAATTTTGTAATCTTTTAGTTGACTTCCAGCTATAAATTCAAATGGTTCTCTTGAAATAAAAATTATGGTCTTCTTCCCCACACTTCCTTCCCCTCTTCCCACTACCTATGGTCTCTCCCAGTGCCACTCTCTTCTTACTATCCCTTTACTTCTTGTTTTGCCTGCTTTACTGTAACACCACTGCTACTGCTGCTGCTGCTGCTTCTTCTTCTTCTTCTTCTTCTTCTTCTTCTTCTTCTTCAAGATTTCATTAATTTATTTGACAGAGAGAGACAGAGATAGTGAGAGAGAGCACAAGTTGGGAGGAGAGGAGAAGCTGACTCCTCGCTGAGCAGGGAGCCCAATGTAGGACTCGATCCTAGGACCCTGGGATCATGACCTGAGCTGAAGGCAGATACTTAACCTACTGAGCCACCCAGGAGCCCCTGTAACTCTTCTTCTAATATCACATATGCATCACATGCATGCAGTCTCTGCAGACTTACATTGTAATAGACCTGGCCAGGGTGGTCATGGCTAGGAATTAGCCCCCTGCATTGTTTTTCCTACCTCTAATCTCACTACCATTCTAATTCTTGAGCCAGTCCTATAATTGTCAGGTCATATATCAAGCATGCCCCTAGATCTGGAATCTAGAGTCTTGCCACTAGAGATTGGTTCTATTTAGTTCCCTAATCTTTTCTGCCAGCTACAACCTAGGGCCTGGACTTTTTCTTTTTTTTTCCAGCTTCTAAATTATAGATTTCCCTTTACCATACTTCCAACCCAATATTTAAGCAAAGGGAATAATACTTTAGTCTAATTTTTCTTTTGCTACCTATGTGTGTACGGTGGTGACACAGCTTCCAACATTTGACTGTTTTTTGGGGGGCAGCACCCAACTTCCACCAGACTTTTCCTTTTGAAGGCTTCTCTAAACTAAAGACCTAGATTGTGCTATTTATAGAGAGATCTTCCCCAGTGATGACCAAAGCCATCCTAACTCTTCTGTAGGCAATTATCCAACTGGATTGTTTCCATCTGTTATCTGCAAACTCTAGAAATAGAACTGTATTAGTCTAAATATGGTGCAGAAAATAGAGATCACTCTAGATATTATAAACAAAAAGGGACTTACAGAGATAGAGAGAATGGAAAAGCACGAAACGAGAAGGAAGCTCCAGAACTACTCAAGTTTAAGATCAAACAAATGCACTGCAGGGATCAGGAATCCGTGGCAATGCTGAGGCTGGCCATTGCAAATGGGCCCTGACATTCATGTTGCATGGTCTTTCTTGGTTTCAGAATCAACATCAAGAAGATGGCCTCTGTCTCACCTTTACCTTTCAGATCTTTTGAAGGTATATCTAAATAGAGAGACCTGATTTCTACCCAGAACCCTAGTTGTAATAGAGCCTAGGAACTGCAAATTTTAACTTTCTAGCTCTGTGGTAACATAGAAAAGAGTGAGGAAGAGATGTCGAGGGCCCATTATCTTAGCCTCACTTCTCTCTCCGCACCTACCTGAGTGCTCTCTGGATAAAACTTCCCTCTTCTGAACCAAACTCTGTGGTAAGGACAATCCTCCTTACCCCATCCCATCCTCTTCCCCTCAATCCCAATTCACTCCTCTTGGCTGCTCAGTCAGTTTCCTGATGGCTTATAATGCTTCACACTCAAATCAAGTCAAATGTCTTCTGTGGTATTTAAGAGGGACCCATTTTGTATGAGAAATTCCCTGATCTTAGCCAAGAAGAAAGGGTTTTTCTCCCTCAGATAGCACTTGCTTATTCCTTTTTTTTTTTAATTAAAAAATCAAGAAAAAGTGCAAACTTGAAATATCCCTCTTCTCTCACACATGATTCTCATTTAATTCTAAATGTCTAATATACAGTTTAAGGGCTCACAAAAAGACACTAAAGAGTATAGTGCATGGTGAATGAGTTCATTAAGTCTGCCATATTATTCTTTTCTCTGTTGTATATGCACATACCCCTAGGTGTTGTCCAGATGCCTTCACCAAATTGTTCTTTCCGTGTTGTCCTTTATAGTGTTTGTTTGAATATCCAAGGACGACAGTTTCTGCTATCTGCCTCAAAAAATTCCTCAATGAATTTGGCTTGCCCAGGCAGGTTTGATAGGATCATTCACAAAGTACAAATATGTGAAGCTTGAGTATGTTTTAAATTCTTTTAAAAATTGTATTTTCTTTATAGCTCATGCATATCCCTTTACTTAAAAGTGACACTTTGTATATTTGAATATGTGTCTTGTAGAAGCAAATTATGTGCAGTTCAATTGAGAACAATAACAAAATTGCATGTAAATATGTAGTCAAGGTATGGACAAGATAAACAGAATTGTTGAGCAAATATCCAGGGTGAGGTTTCCTATATATTAGTAATGTGAATTAAATGTTAAATATTATGGACTACATCCACACACATATAACCTGTAGTAAAGAAGGACCAGCTTAACCAAACACCCAAAAGGCTATGAGATACTAGACATTTCCTTGACTCAAAACCGGGAGTAGCTTTAAGCCCCAGGCACAAGCTGAAATGCCTAGCGTGGCCAGAAAAGGGATCCAAGTGAGTAAAGCTGATGCATGAATAATGAAGTATTAGTTGACACTTAGTGTCCATACTGCGGATTGGTAAAGGATGACGGGGGCTATGTTCTCCCAGAGAGCTTGCGTTTGGTCGAAAAGGATTTACTGTTGCTCAGGAAGGCAAGCCCACTATTTTCACTGCTTCCAATTTTCCAAGAGAAACCAAAATTGTGGATTTTTATGTGAAATGTATGAACTTTTAAGTGTTGTGATTAATGCAATTATAAATAACAGCAACAATGTAGGCTAGTGTACTTATACCAAGGCTGGATCTGGCTTAAGGGAACCAGGTTTACTTTCTTAAGTTGCCCCTGCAATGTAGGAAACTCTGGGATAAGGGAACATCCTATCTAGGAAGAACAGTTAATTGAGGAGCTGAATCTAGGTACTGCTCTGCTCCACTTGCACACCCTGGTACCTTCCTTCGAGTCTCTCTTTAATGTCATTCCCTCTTCTTTACCAGTTCCCCTACCTCAGACAATGTGAGATGATTCTTTGTGGTCTAGTGCAACCTTGACATTCATGATCAAAATCCTTATTAAAGTTATTGCTATTATTTGTTTCACTGCCCACTTTCCTAGCCCGACTGAAAGTTCAGTGTGCAGGGTCTTTGTCCTGCTCATCACTATATCCTCAGTCTCTAGAATGAGGATAGCATATATTATATGCTTAATAAACATTTGATGAATAAATAAATAATACATAAATTATGAAATATGGGTAATAATGGCTATCTTGTTCTATTGATAAGGGTATGCTGGGCTTACGTAGCAAAAAAAAAAAAATAAGAGAGAGAGAAAGAGAGAATTAGGATGATTATGTGCACAAGAAAAAGAAACTTTGCATTTAAAAACCTAAGTCTCAGGCCTGAATGATCAAAACTGATGTATGTATTTGGATATATAATCAAGTTACAAAGTTATTTGACGAATACTACTTGCATTGAATCGAATGTCTGTGGGATCACGAGGCCAATCAGTTTACCTGGCCTCATTGGGTAAATCAATTTATTTCTAAATTTCATTAATTATGTTCCTGCTGAATTCAGTACCCAGTTGACTTCATTGGCGAAATTGGTATCAACAGTGTTTTGGAGAAAAGTTTGGATCTTTCCTCTTCCTTGAATATGTAAAGCGTAGCTAGCTACCTTAGTCCATACCCACGTGGAGCAAGTGAAATGAATTTGTGTTCAGGCAACTCTAGGTTGAGTTCACAAGACTCATTTATGCAGCAAATTATCCCAGGAAGTATTTGAAAATATCCATGCACAGTGTTTTATTTTCACGGCTGGACCCTTCAGCTGACCTAATTTTTCAGTCCTGTACTTATTTTATAATGCTTCTAACTGGCCCAGTTGTATCAAAGATTACACTTGCTGTTTTGGAGAAAACACTCCTGAAATCATTGTGACTACTTCTTGTAAGTTTCAAAATCAAAATAATTGAAAAAAAATTGAGTCTCAGTCCCTTCTCTTATGGGCTCAAATCTAAAGCACTACATTGGCTCTCTCTCTCTCTCTCAAATAAATAAACAAATCTTTAAAGCACTACATTGGATCAACATGAGGTATTTTAGTTCTCTGGTGATTTGATCCGTTTAGTGAAAAAAAAGTGGTAAACAAGTTACTTTTGCAAATTATAAAAAAAACATAGGCATCTAAGTGGTTTATGGCCCTAGATCATCCTAACATCACTTAGTAATAAATAACCTTAATAGAGAGAGGTGAAAGCACAGATGCGTTTAGTTGTTTAGGTTAAAGCAAGAAAGCTGGTTTCAAGGTAGTTGTTGCAGTAATTTAGACAAGTGAGCCCCAACCTGAATTGTTAGAAAGCAGAAGAAAAACTCTCCTGGTGTTGCTTCAAATGGTTTATTAGCTGCCATAATGAGCAGCAGTGTTGATTATCATAATTACTTGGAGCTTCAGCTTCTGTTCTTTGAAAGTTTCCCCAAAATTTGTCCCTAACTTCACTTATGATGAATATTTTATCTAGTTAAACAATCAATTCAGTGTAATAAATGAGAAGAAGGCACACTATGGTCACATTTGGCAACCATGAATAGCCTGACTTTACATTTCTTATTTAAGGAAACTATCTCAAACAAAATGCATGCATATGTCTGGCATGAAAAAATATTATTGAAAAGAAAGCCAGAAACAATTGTCTTTTAACTTATAACATTAGCTAATACTACAACTTTGTTCCTGAGTTGAAGTTGCCAGTATTCAGAACAATTATAACAGGCCATGAATGTCCTAAATTAAATAGATAATTGATGTATTTAGCACTCAATGGATTCCATTATTCAGTGCCTTAAGCTGCCAACTGGGACATGGGACAGTTCATCTGATAATTTTGGTTATCTCCATTCAGCTGTGTGACTGTTAGGGGCTGGAGGAAGTGGAACAGTTTGGCCCATTTATCATTTAGGATTTTTTTTTTAATTCTATAAGTTTCACTTCTAAGGCTCCTTTCCAAGGAACTTTGTATAGCCTATAAAAAATTGCCAGAAATATACTAAAAATCAGAATTAAAATCGTACATGATTTTTCTTATTAATGAGCTTTTATGCAATTACCCACACTCATTGCTATGTATTGACATCATCCAATAGAACACGTTGCATTCCTTTGTTTAAATAATGTAATAACAGAGTCTTTAAGTAGCACAAGTTGTACCTCCAGAGAAATCAAGGAGGCTCAAAATAAATCTGCTTACTGATAGTTTTGAGTCATGTCAGATGGACTAAAACAAGGTTGACTATATAACTCATTGTCTAAGCTGTTTCGACTTTAGGGTGAAATTAATGATTACCCCAGAAAAAATGCACAAGCTAAGGCTGTTTCAGGTAGAAGGGGACAGGCCTGGGAAAACTGGAACTTTCTTCCAAAGAATTCACAATTTGTGTCTTTTCTCCCTTGTCATATCTTATCCATGATGCATGCTACCTTTCTGATGTGATAGCTTTCCTCTTGTTACAGCTCTCAGAATCGTTGCTCAAGTTATGGGATGATTCTGTGCTATTTCATTTGGCCCCTGTGATAAAAAGCAACCATTAATAGGTGGCTAGTGGGGATTTGGGTTATAGACTGTGACAGCTTGACACTGGCATCCCACCCCATGATCACACTCAACCTCATTCTCGGCTGCGTCAGACTCTAATCAACTGAGCTAATGTTCATTCTAACAGCACTCCATGACTTTACATGGTATTTTATGATTCAGCTTCTCTACACAGAGCTTCTTCTAGGAACCTTAAACTTTAAAGAGAGACACAGAATGAAGTTGATCGCGTACTGAATAAGAGCCAAGGTCTGTAAGATTTGTTTTGCTTTTCTGGAAGCTTTGTTACCACAGCACAGATCTTTGTGCAAAGGCTTCCACTGGGTCCCAAACAGCAAACGTCAATGAGTCATTTTGAGTAATACTAGGTGGTGTTTATGCTTAGGCTTCTTTGCTGTATCCTGTAGGCTGGCAGAAATCAGGCCCACTCAGTAATTGTTATAATACACTCCCTTTTCATAATATCTGCGCTGAATCTCTGTTGCTTGGCACTACAGTTTGCATTCCAGCATCTTTTCATGCCAAGCCTGGTGATTACTTTAGGTCCCTGAGCTACAGGCATAATTATCTCCCAAGAAGTCACTGGGGATTCCAGAGAGGGAGGAGGAAGGTGGAGGGAAGAATATGACTTGAAGGACTTAGGTATTTCTTGGGTGATGTAAGCAGGGGGTGGGGAGGCATGACGGAGAATGCTCATTTACCAAGGGTTTAAAGGGGGTCAGGGGCTTAAAATTTAAGCCCTAATGTTGAGACCAAAGTTAAGGTCAAACATTAAAAAAATGGCTGCATATACCTCTAGTCAGAGCATCAAGAAGCTTTGTCAAATACACAGAGATATCATATCATTTAATTTTTAAAAAATGTTTTATTTACTTATTCATGAGAGTCAGAGAGGAGAGGCAGAGGGAGAAGCAGGCTCCCTGCCTAGCAGGGAGCCTGATGAGGGACTTGATCCCAGGACCCTGGGATCATGACCTGAGCCGAAGGCAGATGCTTAACCATCTGAGCCACCCAGGCGCCCTCATATCATTTAAATGTAGCTATTACTTTGTTTTACTTCAATCCAAATCAAATTCATCAATCAGTTAATTCATGAAATCTCGTATTTTTGAAGGAAGATTTGATTTCCAGAGATCTTCAGAGGTCATGCTCCCTACAAACAATGATCAACAATACTCGTCTTACTACATCCTGGGATGTGCTGTGTGGCTTATGAAACTACATCATTAACTAAATTAAAAAGATATGGAACCTTTGGCTGGGAAGGGCAAAGTGGAGCTCATTTAGTAACAAATGAACATCAAAATTCACTAGAGATAAAGGAAAAAAATACATCCGATGAAAAATAAATAAGTAAATGACGAAATGTTAGGTCAGTATGATTTCATGATCACTGAAGAAAAGTAAATAAAAATCCTTTGATTATTTACATTTCTGGCTTGCTTTAGTGGTGTGTCATCTATTACCAGTTCTGTTTATAGAAAACATTGCTTTTGCAAAAACATGTTTGTAATGAAAAATAAAATCCATGAAAAAGGATTTCGTTGCAAAATAAACTTGTAGATTCATTACCCTTGGCAGTATTCTCTATTACAGCTTCATGTTTCTCAGAGACAAAAATATGGTGGGCCTTTTAAAAAAATGTTTATTTTTCTTTTAACAAGCCACCTAATGTATTTGTCTTCATAGGCATCAGCGGAAAAAATCTGGGACCAATCAGTTTCTATTTTATTACAAGATAATTTATTACTATGCTAAGTGTTACCTATTTTTTTTCCCCCAGTAAAATGACTAAAAATAGGATTGTCTCTCAAACACTGACATATGCGATCAGGCTAATACCATAATGTGTGCACTCCTCATTCTAAAATAAGTTACTGCAATCCGAAATGCAGTGTGTGTACAGCAAGCAAAAAGGGCCATGTGACTGTGGGGTGCCAGGGTAGGATTTTTGCATTAGAATATACATTGCATCCATAAAGCCTTCTTTTCAGAAATGTAATTAGCTTTTTTGTGAACTGGTAAATATAGTATATAGAACACCCAGGGGATTTCCCTATAGCCACGTTTATTCCCACATGTCTCTGGGAATCATAAATGGTTGTCTCCCTCTGAAATGCATCAGGACAAATTGCATTAGGACATGATTGTGAATCTGATTAAGGTGGAACACAGTTGGGTTGTTTTTTCTTTCTTTTTTTTTTTACTCCTTTGGGATGACCATGTTTTCGTCTAACAACCAGAAGATGAAAAAGCCTTTGGCTAGATGTTTCAAAGGCACATTTCATAACACACATAAAATAATTTTCATACTTATTCAAAAATTGGTCCATACCTTTAATTTCTGTATCTAGCCAAGACAAAGCTTGAAGCACACTCTTCTCTAGTATAGAGCAGTTTCAGATATGATTTGAGGTGTCAATGAAATCTTGTAAAACAGGAATTTTCATGCATAATTTCTTCTAGGAGAGGAGAACCTGGTTGAAAGGATTTTCCCTGACTAAAAGTCTTTAAGAAAGCAAAAAATGACTTCATAGATGGTGGTAATACCTTATGGCAATTAAACCTCTTCACACTCCTTTGTGAGAAGAAGGGTCAACCATCAGGCAATGCATTTAGCCTCTATGATAAGAGGCAGGTGGCAGAAATTTGACATTGACTAAAACTTGGAGGATGTTGAGAGGTTTTGAGATGGTGACAAGAGGGTATTAAGAATAATAAGGGAGGGGCGCCTGGGTGGCTCAGTCATTAAGCGTCTGCCTTCGGCTCAGGTCATGATCCCAGGGTCCTGGGATAGAGCCCTGCATCCGGCTCTCTGCTCCGCAGGAAGCCTGCTTCTCCCTCTCCCACTCCCCCTGCTTGTGTTGTCTCTCTCTGTCAAATAAAATCTTTAAAAAAAAAAAGAATAAAAGGGAAATAAGAGAATATGAAATCATAGCAATGACCCATTTTTCTGGAAATTTAAAAAAATGATCAAAACTGAAGCAAGGTATTTTGAAGAGATTTTATTGATAACAAATGTTTCACACATGTGTGTGCGTGTGTGCACAGGTGCGTGTTCTTCCATTTGTGGTCGTCTCATTTTTGGAATGCCAGATCAGTGATTGTCGCACTCTGCTGCATACTAGAATCACCTGGGTAGATTTTAAAACCACCACGCCTGGACCACTACCAGACTAATAAATGGGAATTTTTTTAAAAGATTTATTTATTTATTTGACAGAGAGGGAGAGAGAGAGAGCACAAGCAGGGGGAGGAGCAGGAGAGAGAGAAGCAGGCTCCCCGCTGACCAGAGAGCCCCCCTCGGGGTCTCGATCTCAGGATACGGGATCATGACCTGAGTCAAAGGCAGACGCTTAACCGACTGAGCCACTCAGGCGCCCCTAAGTCAGAATTTCTAAGAATGGAATCCAGTATCTAGCACCATTAAGAAAAAAGGAGTCTATTCCAATATGCAGCCATGTTTGGGAACCAAAGCCCTAAGACTTTGCTAGGATCCAGAAAGTAGGCAGTTAACTCGTGGCATAGCAAGATCCTCCAAGATCTGTTTCCCTAGCTATGGTAAGTATTTATTCTGATTGGTTGATAAGCATGTCATACTGATTATGAAATACATTTTTAATATCTTCCCTCTTATAATTTCTTTAAACATATAACATATGTGCAATGATCCCTGGCCCATCTGACCTATAGATTCTCCCCGTTCTTGCTTACTGTTGGGACACTTCTTCTTTACAGACATGAGTTTTGTCAGGAATCCCAGCCAGTTTGTCTAGAGCCCTAGAACACTGTCTTTCCTCTTAAATCCCAATGTTTTCTGAGAGTTGGAGCCTAGCTTTCACACTATTGTTGCATATAATTAATACACATTATTTCTTACAGCAGACTAGAACCTCCTTAAGTATAGAATTTATGTTTGATTTATGATGGTATCCTCCACAGTATGCAGCATGCTGTTTGGGCCATGGTAGATGTTTGATTAATAGATGTTCTACAACACTACTCGTACTATTACTACTATCACTACTACTACTAATGACAAAAATAACAAATTATATTACTGTCACTTACAAAATGTTGGGATTTGTGCCAAGTGATTTGCATCGACTAATTCTTTCAATTATAAAAGGGTCTCTGTTTCTAGGTACCATTAATACCCCTGTTTTTCAAGTGAGGAACTTGACCAAGATTTTCACAGAGTGGTGCTACATGGTAATATTGATTTAGAAGCGATTGCAGAAATTCAATTCTCTTTGAAAGGCCACATTACTATCCAACAATCTTCAGTGTGGATATCCCCTCTTAGCTTCTAATTATAGGTAGAAAAAGCTGATTGGCCTAGCATGGCTCTGTTGATTGATCACCCTTTAGTCCAATAACTGTCGAGGAAATAAGACTCCATGACTTTCCTCTGCTCAGTAATCCCTTTTGTTTCCTTAGGGTAACCGCATCTCAGTTTTTCAATGTTGAATCAGTCTTTGCCACTTTCATGTGCCTCAAGTCATAGGGTGAACGTTTAGCTCATCAGTATCAATCCCAGGAAATTTGCTGGAAATCTGTGTTAGCTGAGAGCAGTCATGTTCCTCAGTATCAGGGAAGATCCTATGCAAGAAGGAAAGAAAAGGAAAAACAGATTCTTACCAGTGTTGACTGAGCACTTGCATCTAGCCACACCTGGCCTGATACAATGGAATTTTAGCCAGTTTGACTTTGGTTTCTGTCATTAGCAGTGAAAAGATGACGAGTGTGGTAGATATACAGATGTATTGCCCATCATTAGGGAGTGGAGTCAGCAGGCAGCCTGAAGTTGACCCCTCCTTAATAGTCTGCCTCAGTTTCAAAGAGCTGCCTTCCCCTAAGGTCATGCTATACCCAAGGCAGCCCAAATCCTATGACTAAGCACAATGGAGTAGAAAGGCTGAGCCATTTTCGTCCAATTTCATACTCACTTCAGAGCTTCCTGTCTAGTTAGAAGACATGTCATGGGTCCTTCACTGTTTAGCGTTTGCCATATGCAATACTGCTTCCTTCCCCTTAAATGTGTGGATGTTAACCCCTAATGAATATCTTATGCTTTAAACTCTCAGTGTTTGCTTCCAGAGAACCCACCTTTCAGTAATAAGTAGTCTAGAAGTGTATACAGAAACAGAAAAATTAGGATAAACTTTTAGGTTAAAAATCAGCATGGATATTTGTGGTTACGAATAAAGTGAATGAGAACAAGAAGGCAATATGGACAAATTAAAATAGCTGTGTCAGGGCAGGGGATGATTTTCTAAAGTTTTATTATTGTGTATGCATTAAATAACACTTTTTTTTGAATAGCACCTGAAAGATTTCCATAATAGTCCAAGCAATCGAAAATTTCCATGGAATGGATAAGCTTATATTTCCTTTATTTCAAAAATTAATAGAATCTTATCTGAAATTTGGAAATCAGAAATACAATAGAACTGTTTGCTTAATTAATTGATTAATTATTTTCTAATTGTTGGTGTTTGAATGTTCAAATAAGTGTAAGATAAGCTTAGTGATTGAGAGGAATGGATAGACTTTAAACAAGATTGATTAATAATGGGGCTCATGTGATAAGAACTCCAGTTAGTGAACAATGAAATGAAGTGTTAGAGGAAAATTGATAAATGAACAAAATCTTTAAAAGTGGGGGCACATGGGTGGCTCAGTCGGTTAAGCCTCTGACTCTTGATTTCCACTCAAGTCATGATCTCAGGTGTCATGGGATTGAGCCCTGCATCGGGCTCCATGCTCAGCGCAGTCTGCTTGTCCCTCTCCTGTTTTTCCCTGCCACTTGCTCTCTCTCTCTCTAAAATAAATAAAGAAAATCTTAAAAAAAAAAAAAAAGAAAACTGGGCAAGATGCTGGCTCAAGGAATCCTAGAACATGTTAATGGATTTTATTAAGGTTTTAAAAATAGGATTTATAATAAACTGGGCTAGGTTTTATGGTTACATTCCCTTTAATGCATACAGAAATTCCCAAAGTTTAATCTCACATTTGGAGGATCATGATGAAGTAAAGATAAAGCAAGAGCAGATATTTCTAAGAGCGTGTTTATAGCTACTTTATTTTTTATGTGTGCTTCTGATAGTTCTGCCTTCAGCTGTGGACCCAGGAGAACACGCAGTAACAGCATTCTCTTGTCAGATACCATAGTGGCTGAGGTTACTTTTCTGTCTAAACACAAGCCAAGACTTTCCCATCTTATTTCACAGAATATTTTTAGAGGGGAGACATCCCACTTTCTTCCCCTTTCTCTTTGAGTGGTGGCCTGCGTGCAAATGTCTCACAGCTTTCTGACATACATCCTCGCTGTCAGGGGTTCCTCTGATGTTGAGCACAGTAGACGTACACAGTTGCTAAATTTAGTGCTTTATGAGGAGGAGATAAACAGAAAACTGAGCAGAGAGTGGATATCATGCAGATCAGAGAAGATCTGTGTTAAAATATTGATTTGCTCCTCATTTTAGGAGCTCAACCCATCATTATCAATATAGTCATCAGGTCCTACAATATTTAAAGAGGTATTCCACTAATTGCAAGGCTGGCTCCACTAATTGCAGGGCTGAATTAAATTATATCTTTAATCATTTAGCCAAGTACTCATTTTTGATGGTTGGCAAGATGAAAGTTAATGATCCCAGGACACTTGAAACATGTGAATAAGCCACTTGTTACTTCCCTGGGCCAATAAAATATCTACCCGTGTGCTATGGAAAAATGATTGTTAAAGTGCTAACAGTTATATATTTTTGCTTCATTATTTTAAAAAAACAACTTTTAAAAGGAAAGCTGTCCATTACATACAAAATTATGTAGCCCCGTGGAATTCCTAAGACAAATGACAGTTCCTATCTCTACAGTGTATTTCAGTATGCCATAGCCTCTCATCATTGGTCAGTTTCGTTCCACTCTTTATCCTGTTTTAGAAAAATAACCTGATCCTTTGGGGTTTTTTTCGTGTTTCAATTTTATACAAGTTATTGATGGTGACATTAATTTGTGACCAATGATTTTCATAAAAGGAGGGTTTTATGTATGCATTGATGGATCCCATTAAAGTGGTAATTGTGAATAGCCACTGAGAATGCTAGTCAAGAAGGGCGAAATCCTCACTAAAGTTCTCTGGAGAACACTTTAATGGATGGCCCCTCTACTTTTTCTCCTGAATGGTATAATGAAGGCTTCAGGGAAAATACTCATGCCTAGTATTTTTGGATCTCTTTTTTCCTTGGAAAACAATGCCTCTTGAATAATTAAAAGACAAGGGCAAAGAACAAGGGGAAAGGATAACTTGAGATAAGAAGGATGTAAATAGAGAAAAGCTAATGCTCCTTTGGTACTTTCTTTTTCAAAGTTTTAGCAAACACCGATAGATTTTCTTCCAAAGATAGGAGCAAGATTAAATCACTGCATTTCTTGTACTGGGGAGAACTGAAACAGAGGTTTGCATCTGAGAGCTCCCAACAGTGAAAAAAAAGCAAAGAGGTTTTACCAGGCCACAGAACTAAAGTTCAGTAGAATATAGGGTCTGTGTATGATGGGAAATCAATGGTATGGAAGGTACTCTGTTTCTCCTATAAAGTAAATTTTGTTTGCCTTCCATGTGATGTATTTATTTATTTATTTATTTAATTACTTTACCTTCTATGTTTAATTGTATATTCTCATGACATATACAACTTATTTTATGTATTTTTAATAGACATAGCTGATTTCCGGGGCTTGCAAGAGACGGAGTATTGGCACATGCTTGTCTCTCCCTCTCTTTTTTCTCCCTCTCTTTTTTTCTTTTTCTTTCTTTCTTTCTTTCTTTTTCTTTCTTTCTTTTTCTTTCTTTCTTTCTTTCTCTTTCTTTCTTTCTTTCTCTTTCTTTCTTTCTCTTTCTTTCTTTTTCTTTCTTTCTTTCTTTTTCTTTCTTTCTTTCTTTCTTTCTCTTTGTTTCTTTCTCTTTCTTTCTTTCTCTTTCTTTTTCTTTCTTTCTATCTTTCTTTTTCTTTCTATCTTTCTTTCTTTTTCTTTCTTTCTTTCTTTCTTTCTTTCTTTCTTTCTTTCTCTTTCTTTCTTTCTTTCTTTCTTTCTTTCTTTCTTTCTTTCTTTCTCTGTCTGTCTGACTCAGTTTCTCCTGGTTGCTCTCTTATTTCTAGCCAGTCATATAGCAGCTTTCACCATCACCTTCACAATATATATTTCACGGATTTCTGAGATCAGTCTCCTCACCATTTAGCTACACATTATTCCTTGGAAATCTTATCTTTTCTACAGCTTAAAATAGTGCTTCTCATTCATTTTTTTTTAAAGATTTATTTATTCCAGAGAGAGGGGAGGAGAGGGGCGTAGGGAGAGGGAGAGAGAATCCCAAGCAGATTCCCTGTGGAGTCACATGCGGGGCTCAATCTCACGACCCTGAGATCGTGACCTGAGTGGAAATCAAGAGTCAGATGTTTAACTGACTGAGCCACCCAGGTGCCCCATAGTAACTTCTCATTTTAAGCCTCTAAGTCTTTCTTCTGAGCCCAAACCCATAAATTCAATGCACTGAATGTCTCCATGTGAAGGTTTTAGCTCAAATTCTACATGGAGCAGTTAAACTGATCACCCCCACTCTATGCTCTGCCATCAAATTCTTTTCACCTATATTATTCAGTGGCATACACATTCATTAAGATGTCCAAGGAAGACTACTGGTAGGCATAAATCTTGATTTATCCTCTGTGAAGTTACAAATTAAATCTATGATAAATTTATTTGGATTCAATCTTCCTAATATTTTTCAGATCTGTCCTCACTTACCACCCCTGTGGCCACTGGATTATTCTGTTCTCCTTCACTATCCCCATGGCCGCTGGATTGCACCACAATCTCCTAAATGTTCTTCCTCAGTTCAGTTCCATTCTGCCTCCAGTTCTTCACACTGACAGGATCTTTGGTCTGAGATGATTTTCATTTTCATTTTGGTACTTAGGACTTTTAAATAACTGCTCTTTTCATGTCTTTCCTCCACATTAAAAAAAAAAAATCTCTAAATCCTTAACTTGGCATGCAAGGTCTTTTATTCAGCATCAATTCCTGTCATTCTCATTCTTGTTCTTCTCACAAGGATACAGGTGCACTTTTAGCTCCCAGGATGTGCCAGATAGTACCACAGTCCTGATATTTCATTCTCTCTCTTCCTTTTTGTGGCATTCCTTCCCTTAACCACCATCCTCAAATACTTCACTTCCTACTCATCCTTCAGAATCAGCTCATATCTGACCTGTTCCAGGGATCTTTCACTAATGTCCAAGCAGGGTCGTCCGGGCTCGCTATGTGCCCCTATATATACTCTGCTTGCCTCTCCTTCTCTCTGGTACTTGTGTCTCTTTCCCGGGATGGTTTAGTTGTGAGCTTTGTGGACAAGAGATTGTGTCATTTGCATCCTCTGAATACTCAGCACCTAACATAATGACTAGGACATACTGACTGTGTAATAAATATTCTGGTAAAGGTATGCTCTTTTCTATGGAAGAGAGCTACGTATTTAAGGAGGTGACAGTGTGTACAGGTATGAATAACTAAAATGGGATGTGTAGGAAGTGCAATCAAAGTTTATGTGCAGAGCAGTTACTACCCTAACATAAAAGCACAACCCAATGACATTTATCTAGGAGAAAAAGGAGTTTTATTTCTTAAAAATCAAAAGTGCTTTAGGAGAGTAGGTCTCCTTCCTATTCATGAAATGAAAGAATAAGTTGAGTATGACATGAGGACACAGGGAAAATGGTGTGGATGAGGAGCTACTGCATAGACTCAAGGAGGTGGCAGAGGGTTCAATTCATAAAATACAGGTGAGCCCAAGAGAAAGCCACGAGGTGATTATATTTTTACCCATTTATTTTAATCTAATTGCCTTAAAACCATGTTAAACATACAATCAACTTTTTCAGGTACAGTTCCAATTTCAAATACGATTTTTAAATAAATATCTGTAGGTTCAGAAGATGTGATGATTTATTTTAGATTCTTTAGGTGATATAAATGCACATGTTCTATATCATTGTATTTTAGTAGTCTTTGGCAAAGAATATCACAATGACAATTTTACTAATGACTTAATTGTAGCCATGACTTCAGGAAAGAAGAGATAGAAATGGAAGCATTTATAAGTACAGCAAGAATCTTCTTGAATAATCTAGACAGAGATAAATGATTGTATTTTAAAGGTGTTCTCTAATCTACTCATCATTATTGAAAACTCAAACCCATGGCATTGGAAAAGTGTATTTTGTCCATTCAAGAGCCTGTAACTTTTATAGAAAATGATTTCAAAATTTCCCATTCTAAAATGTTGAGAGAAGATCATCTTACTAGATTTAACAAACATGTTGGAGTTAAATATTAATTGATTTTGAACTTTTGGGGATGTATAAATATAACTACCAAGCTGATATATTGCTTCATTTCAGAGTAAAGACTCTAAATGTTTTATTTACATAAGACATTTTATTAGACTCATTGAAATTCTCTTTTTCAACACTCAAATTGTAGCGGTTCATGTCAATCTACTTCTTGCCCTATTTCTCAAAATACTTCTCAAAGAAGTACGCATCTTCAGCAAGAAGGAAAAAAGCCATTTCAATTTCAAATGTTATGCTTTCTTTAAGATCCCAGTGGATGTGGTTGGCAAATCAAATTTTGCTATTCTATCTATAAAAAGGGAAACAATCGTTAGTATTCGTGAACTGCTTCACTAGTTTGTATGTTGCTGTGACGCCAAGTATGTAATGATTCCTAGTCTCATTTCATTGGTCATCGTGTGGGAAAATACAGAAACGAATGGAAAATGATATCTCAGCCCATTCTGTCATGGCAGTTCCTTTTGGTATGATTTAGGAAACTACAAGCTGTAGAAAAGCCTCCCTTTTAAATGTCAAATACAAGATTCATTTCTGCAAGGCTTTAATCCAAATGTCAGAGTTCTGAGCTGAACCATCAATCTCACCAGAACTTTCTGAGCTTTACGCATCAAAACTGCTATCCTTTAAAAGAGAAATCCTGGTTTCTGGGAATACGCAACATTCAATTTGCATGATGCTGAGAAATGCATCCATCAGGGAGTAAGATATGTTCAATGTCTTGTGTACGTATGACCACTCAAGAGTAGGGTTAGAGGGTACTCTTGTCATACTAGAAGAGGAACTAAAGTAAATGAAGAGTATTTCCTTCTAGAACTGAAAGATATTTTTTTCAGGGACTTTTCTCCTGTCTTTCTTATTTATTTTCCTATCCCCTGTTTTCTCAATATAGAACTATGTCCTTTGTTCTTCAATCTAAAGCCATTTTCAGTTGTCAAGGTAAAGTGACCTGGGTTTGCTTTTCACAATTTAAACGTCCCTGTGGGGTTCATTGAAGACTACAAAAGTGTGTCACACTCTAGTCTCTACATGGAGATGCACAGTGAAGCAAAGCTCTCCACTTCTAACCCTCAAGAACCAGAAAATAAACATATAAGAGATTTGACTTAAAAAAAACAAAACAGAACAAACAAAAAACAGACAACATAGTAAATAAAAGAAGATATGAGTCACATACCAAATATCCAAATAACTTTTATTTGTTCTATGTTTTCCAATTCAAGTTAACACTGAAAGTATTTTACAGTGTTCTGAAAACAAATTATCCCTTTGGATACATGGAGACCTATGTGGTAATCCTCAGCCTATGCACTAAATCATTCAGTCCCGAGTAGAACATGCAGAGCAGGTCTCCCCTGCCCAGCTTAAAAGATGTATTAGGTGGATGCAGAGAAGCAAGGATCATGACTAAAGGTCAGGAACTCAATGGATAAATACCATTGGAACATAGTCCTCTGGGATAGGGACGCTCTTCCTCTGTGAAGGATTCTTCCAAAGATAATTTCTTTTTATTATCTATCCTAAGAAATTTTTCCTTGGCATATATATCTATAGTGGGAAAAAAGTTCTGTGATCATGACTGCATAGAAAAGCCAATTAAAAAGGAATTCTTAAGTTTGAAAATCATAAACATTAATCTTCAGTTATACTATATGAAGAAATTACATATAGGATAATGATCGCATCTTCATTTTCATGAATCTCTGGGAAGACATTAAAGAAACTGTTTCAAAGTATTATAAACAAACAAACAAACAAACTGAAATCTGCTTTCTCTGGATATTTTGTGTATTCATCCAAAGGGCAATTTTGTTTTTAGTGGGTCAGTTGGGTGTATATAATAGACATCTGACATGGAAAGGAGCATCTCCTCTTCAGTTCCTTTCTTTATTTCCTTGTTGATATACAATGTAGATTCCAGCTCCATGGGTGCCAATGAATTGGTGTGTACTACAGGTGGAGAACTGAAAAATATTTTGCAATGAAGCTGCTAGGAAAATACTTGGCAACAAAGCAGATTTGGGTGGGGGTGGGGGCAGGGGAGAGGATGGGCACGCTGTACTAAGGAGAGTGTACTAAGGAGAATTAATGGATTGTCCAGAGCCCAATAGGAATTCATGGACATCCAAATCCCAAGACTTTGATAATGGAGATTGTTTGGCACAAGATGGATGGCTCTACTCATTAGATTCTAAGCTTTTGAGACCAAAGGCATTGTTTGTCTTGTCCATCATGGCATCCCAATCATGGGAGATATCGCCTCACATAAATCAGACACTCAACACATATTTCTAAAATTAAGTAATGAAGTCATCAATGGTGACTTCTCCAAGGCTGCCCAAGAGAAAACATTTTGTTTATTTATACAACTTGGAGAAATAATACATACTCATGGTTTTCTCTTAATTTGTGATACAGATTATGCTCACCAGGGGAAATAGCTATACAAGTAAGTGGTATCTGATAAGAATGGAGAAGTGTTCTCAAAGCAATTCTAAAGAGGATGCTACTATTTCTTTCTACTCACAGAATACTTCTGACACCAAATGTATGAGTTTTTTCTCATGCCAATCAATTCTTCAACTCTCCAGATACCATCTGGGTGTCCCACAATTAAGCTCAATTATGATACAAACTACCCAGAATTAATGCAGACCCCACAGAATAAGAACTCAGACCACAAGCTTGTCCTCACTTCTAACACCAAAGGCAAGTTCCAAGCCTCTCATATTTCTGACCAACCAGTTATAAATCAGAGGTTCCCATGACCATCTCCTTGGATTTGACAGTTTGCTAGAACGGCTCAGAGGGCTCAGGAAAAGTTTATGTACATTTACCAGTTTGTTATAAGGATACAATTCAGGAAAAGCTAAATGGAAGGGATGCATAAGGCAAGGTATGGGGGCAGGAATGGGTGCAGGGCCTCTTTGTTCTCTCTGGGTACATACTCTCCAAACAACTCAGTGTGTTCACCGACATAGAAGCTACCTGAACCCCATAGTGTGTGTAGGGGTTTTTAAGGAGGCTTCATTATGCAGGCTGGATTCATAAAATAACATTGGCCATTGGTGATTAATACAATCTCCAGCCCCTCTCAACTCCCCAGAGGTCAGGCGAGAGGCTGAAAGTTCCAGTTTGCAAATCTGATGAGCAGTCCCCATCCTGAAGCTATCGAGGGGGCCTGACCACCAGTCATCTCATTAGAATACAAAAAGACACTGTTGTCACTCCAGAGATTGCAAGGGTCTTATAAATTCTTGTGTAAGGAACTGGGGACTATGCTCCTGTCACTCAGGAAATTACAAGAGTTTTAGGAGCTCTGTGCCAGGAACCATATCACAATATTACAGATGGAAATTTTGATACATTACTCCTGATGTGAGAAATAGGCACTGGTAAATACCTTTGAATCACAAAAGTAATAAACCCAGTAGAGTTCCCACAATTAAAAGCAAGTAGTATTGAATATTGACAAAAACCTGGTAATGGATGCCACAAGTCTTTCTGAAGCTGTATCAAGACTCCCGGTGTCTGAGTTCTGTCTAAAGTTCTGATTTTTCTAATGCCGTGAGTAGCACAAGCACTTTATCAGTGGAAAGACACCCTTGTAAATCCAGGGCACCAAGAAAGACACACATAGTAACTGATGTGGGGTTTTTTGTTTTTTGAGTTTTTTTTTGAGTTAAGATCTAGCTCAACCAAGCATCCTCATAGGCAATTTTTAGGATGGGAACATTTATTATCATATTTATTTTATTTTAAAAATTGTTTTAACATAGTTGTTCATGTGTATGTCTTCCATATATGTCCTCTACCAGGAGTTCTCTCTTCTGTGTTGTTTCTTGATGTTGTGGCACACTTTTGAATATTAGGACTTTTGGTGATACATTTGAGGGAATTAATTTAAAACATCATTATATGAGTTAATAATAATGTCAATCACTACTGTCCTATAAAAATGTCTTAACAGTAGCTTTAAAAGAATCCATGTTTTTTTGTTTTTTTAAAAAAAAAAACCTTACTTGTTTACTGTTTCACTGGAAGCACTGGCTGGACTCTCTTCACTTTTTAATATATTCAAGGGGTAAACTTTCTGCATGAAAACTCATCATCTCTTTTGTTTTTCTATTATTACCTTTGACGTTGAGCTATCACCTTTACAGTTTGTCTCTGCCGTATCTATCATGTTCACAGTGATAACAGAATGCACATTCATTGCAGTGGAAACACATTTTTTACAGCTTTCTTAAAACTTAGAGGCATACACCGGGGTTTGGCAATTCTGGTTCTATAGATGTCTACAAACCCAAAGGAAAACTACTGATCATCTTTCAGGCACTGAAATCTCTCTGACTTTCTGAATGCATAATTATTATGCCGGCTGTACGACAGAATTTAAGAACTGAAGGAATCTAAGACATCATCAAGTCCAGGACTTCTCAGGCTTAGTAAAGCATAAAAAGTAACTGGGAAGCTCTTTTAAAACAGGTACCAGTTTTATGGCAATGGTAAGAGGTATCTATCTGTCAATGGCTATATCTATGTGTCTATATCTATCATCTGCATATAGCGGTGTCTATTATAATTTATCCATCTATCAATCATCTATCTATATGTCTCTATTTATCATCCATCTATCATCTATCATCTATTTATCATCTATCATCTACCTATCTATCATCTATCTATATCTATCATCTCTCTATCATCTATCATCTATCTTCTATCTATCTATATCTATCATCTCTCTATCATCTATCATCTATCTATCTATCATCTATCATCTATCTTCTTTTTTTTTTAAAAGATTTTATTTATTTATCTGAGACAGAGAGAATGAGAGAGACAGAGAGCACATGAGAGGGGGAGGGTCAGAGGGAGAAGCAGGCTCCCCGCTGAGCAGGGAGCCCAGGGACTCCAGGATCATGACCTGAGCCGAAGGCAGTCGCTTAACCAACTGAGCCACCCAGGCGCCCATCTATCTATCTTCTATCTATCTATCTATCTATCTATCTATCTATCTATCTATCTATCTATATCTATCTATCTATCTATCTATCTATCTATCTATCTATCTATCTATCTATCATCTATCTATCTACCATCTATCTATCATCTCTCTATTCATCATCTATCTACCTATCTATTAATACAGCTGACAAGACTGTAGTGTGAACAAAAGTTGCTAATGAAACCATTCTATTTTGGCTATGCCACTGAGAGTGTATTGACACTCTTAGATTTCAAACACTTTTAGGGAGATGTGCTTATATAACTTGCTTTGTAAAATCCTAGCCACCTCCCTTCCAAAAAAAGAGGCAGTGGAACTGAGAAATGTCTGTATTATATCTTAGATTATAATCATTAGTTTATGGGTCTTACTCTCCTTACTGCATTGACTACCCCTTAGGGTATAGAATGCACAATATATTTTACTTCCCTGTGTAACTGGTCAGCACTGAACACAGTTCTGGCCAACTGTAGGTGTTGAATGAGTGTTTGTCGAATGCAACTGAGGATCTTTGCTGTCTTCAATTAGAAGTGAAGCAGGGGCAATAAGAAAAGAGTATGGCAATGTAACCCCCTTCCCAATTTCCATTATTTAGGGACTAATTATCATGTTTCTCGATGCCTTGTACTTCCTATGCCCAACTCATTTCACTGCTCATTAGCACCTCCACCACACCAGAGGGTAGACAGGAGTTAATAAAGTGATTATAAGGAATAATATGCAAATGAGCCATGCTGGTTTGGTAGGCAGGTAGTTTGCAATTCTTGATTAACAGGAGGCTTTGGGATTACCTTGGAATTTTCACTGTTATGCATCCCCCTGTTGGTGAACATATACAATCCCGAGTATAGACTTGGTCTACAAGTCTTTGGCATAAAAATCAGCATCCACTGGCTGTCTGGCCACCTAAGCTGTGATAGGTGCCGACACATCAGAGAAAATAGATTCAAAAGAGCTTGGCAGACTGAAAGGCCTTGAAGCAAAATTTATAATCTGATTGGCAAGCAGTTTAATAAAGCAGAAGTGGAGTTATGTGTGTATTTTATATGATACTACAGTAGAATCCCCATGTCAGCATTTTGTACAGCTGCAGTCTGTTAATTGTGCAAGCAGGAGGACATCCTGAAGGGTCATTATCGTAATTTAAATAGGGAGAAAAGCTTAGGCAAGGACCCCTACATCAGCAAAAGAGGAAGGACTAGATTTTGGAATGCAAGGTTCACCTAGTGATTTGTTTTATATCCCATACTGATGATAGGAATCTGGAGGGAACAGGTTGATAAAATTAAAAGAAGTCAATGAGGGGCCGAGTTCTTTACAAGTCCAATCTAAAAACAATTGTTGGATAAAACCAATAAAGCAAAAAGAAAAAAATGTAAGAACTGAAGGGATCTAAGAAATCACCAAGACCACCTTCTCTGACATTGCTAAGCATAAGAAGCAACTGGGATGCTCTTTTAAATACAGATCCTTGGACCCAGTTGCCAGAGTTTCTATTTAGTGTGCCTGGGTAATGGTAAGAGACATCTAATATGTCTAATGTCTATGTCTGTGTATCTATATTTATCATCTGCATATTATCTGTAGATAGAGATAGGGATAGATGGATAGATAAATAAATATAAATAAAGATAAATCATCAATCATCTATTTAGATCTGTCTATTGATTATCAATCATCATCATGTTTCATCTGTTATCTATCTATATATCTGTCGCTTTTTTTTTGAAGATTTTATTTGTTTATTTGACAGAGAGAGACACAGTGAGAGAGGGAACACAAGCAGGGGGAGTGGAAGAAGGAGAAGCAGGCTTTCCATGGAGCCAGGAGCCTGATGAGAGGCTCGATCCCAGGACCCTGGGACACTGACCTGAGCTGAAGGCAGACACTTAATGGCTGAGCCACCCAGGCGCCTCTATCTATCTATCTATCTATCTATCTATCTATCTATCTATCTATCTATCTATCATCTATCTATCATCATCTATCTATCGTCTGTCTATCTACCTGTGTTCTTAAAGCTTTCATGGAAAATCTGATGTACTGCCAATTTTGGGAATTATTAATCTGATTTTTCATTTAATGATATAATAATTAAGATCCACAAAGACTGTGTTATAGTCAAGTTATTTTCTGAGCTGTGACAAGGAGACCCAAGTCTCTTGATTCTCAGTTCACCACCCTCTTCCCATTCCATAAATCACAGAGACAAAGGTGCAAAGGAAAAATGATGATACTCAACAAAGTGGAATGAGGTGGAATTTGGATAACAGAAACAATCAAAGAGTCAGTTTTTCTTTTTTTGGGTAAGAGAATCATCTGAAAATTATATGAAGACAACCTTTTAAAAATGTTTTCGCTCCAAAGACATCCAGTACACAGAACGCAGAGGAACAGTATGTGAGGAAGGCTGACTTTTCACTCAGATACCACAAAATGGCAAGTACTTTTGTGAACTCATCCCAGTCCAGAAGCTAAATATCAGCTTTAAAGAACCAGAGATAAGATGTTATTTTGTCTGTTTGTTTTGTTTTGTTGTTAAGGTTAATCCAGTGCTGTAACACGTCTTAGTACTTCTTTCTTTCAAATGGTATTCCGTTGTATGGATACAACCCATTTATTTACTCACTCAGCAGCTGATGGATATTTGAATTGTTTCCACTTTTTAGATTTTATAAATAATGCTGCCAAAAACATTCATATACAGGTGGATATATTTTTAATTCTTCTTAACTAAATAGCTCAGTGTAGAATTGCACAGTCATGTGTTAATGCTATATTTAACATTTTGAGAAACTGGAACTGTTTTTGTAAAGTGGCTGCACCATCTTACATTCCCACTAGCTACTTGTTACTGTCTGTCTTTGTGATAATGCCCATCCCAGTAAGGGTGAGTTGGTATCTCATTGTGGTTTTGATTTGCATTTCCCCAGTAACTAATGATATTTAGCATTTGCACGTGCTTCTTGGCTATTTCCGTGTGCATTTTGGTCATTTCTATATCTTCTTTAAATATGTCTATTCAAATCATTTTTCCATTTTTAAAATTGGATTTTTTGTCTTCTTGTTAGTTGTAGGAGTTCTTTGTATATTCTGGATGCAGGCCCTTTAATATATAAATGTTTTACAAATATTTTCTCGCAATCTGTAGACTGTGTCTTATTTATTTTTAAAATGTTAACCTTTGTTGCACAAATAATTTGAATTTTAATCAAGTTCAATTCATCAATTTTGTATGTGTTTTGGTGTCATAGCTATTAATATTTTGCCTAACACAAGACCATGAAAATTTTCTGTTTTCTTTTTAGAAGTTTTATGGTTTCAGCTTTGACCTATGATGCATTTTGACTTAACTTTTTATATGGTGCGAGGTAAGGATTAGTTTATTGCTTTGCAAATGAATATTTAGTTGTCCCAGCACTATTTGTTGAAAACACAATCCTCCCATTGAATGGTCTTGGCACCTTGTTGAGATCAATTGACCATAAATATAAGAGTTTATTTCTAGATTCTGAATTCTATTCTTTTGATATAGATTTCTCTCCTTTACCAATACAACATATTACTGTAGCATTTAGTGAGTTTTGAAATTGTAAAATGTTAAGTTCTCCAACACTGTTAATTCTTTTCCAAAATTGTTCTGGCTACTCTGGGTCCTTTGCATTTCTATATGAATTTCAGAATGAACATTTCAATTTATGCAAAATAGTCAGCTATTGCGTGACAGGGGTTGCACTGAATCTACAGAGCAATTTTGAAGCTATTGCCATGTTAACAATATTATGACTTCCAATCCATGAAAACAGGATGTCTCTCCATCTTTATTTGGGTTTTTCTTTTAATTTCTCTCAACAATGTTTTGTAGTTTTTAAGCCTCAAGTCTTGTACTTCTTCTGTTAAGTTGAGGTTTGTTTTTTTTTTTGATGTTATTATGAAGGGAATTGTTTTTCAATTTTATTTTTGGATTATCTACTGCTAGTATATAAAAATGAATTTGAAATTTGGATGTGGAACTTGTTTCCTACAGCCTTGATGTAATCATTTCTTAGTTATAGCATTTTTTAAATAGATTCCTTAGGATTTTTTATATAGGAGGTCATGTGTTGTGTAAATAAAGTTTCACATGTTCTTTTCCAATATAAATGCCTTTTATTTCTTTCTTTTCACTAATTTCCCTGATTAAAACTTCCAGTACCATGTTGAAAAGAAGTGGTGAGAGAGAACATCCCTGATCCTAATCTTAGAAGGAAAGCCTTCATTTGTTCATCATCAAGTATGATATTAGCTGAAGATTTTTTAGGCACTCGTCTAAATGCCTTCCACGTATTATTTCTTTTAATCTTCACACCAGCGATATGAGTAAATTTCCACTAGCGTTTCTATTTTATAGGTCAGAAAACTACCACATAAGTTAGTAAGTGGTTGAGTCAGAATTAAATAAAATAATCTGACACCAGAATCCACTTTAACTGTACTTCTATATTGTCTCAATAATTATTAGCTAAATTACATTCACTGGAACTATAGTTAGCCTAACATTTAAAAATAACTAATTTATAAAGTCTACTGAATTGTGAATGAGTTTTATAATTTAATGATTTACTGATTGTAAACTGTAAGCAGCTGATTTTCCTATGTTTCAAAAATTTTTAGGTGTCAAGATAACAAATAAAATAATAATATTGTCCAAAGATCAAAATCAAAATCACTTATATGAGCCTAATACTGGTTCACTGTAAGATAATATATATATACACATATAATTAATATTTTAAGGCTTCTATAGTTCTGAGGGATTGGATTGATTTCTAATGCATCATCCAGCTTTAACACCTTATGATTTCATACAATTTGTTGTGAAAAATACAGTTAACAAAAAAGTCGTGATTTTGAAAATTTCAGTTCTTGAGATATGTTAGCTCTCACTGCTCATTTTGGTTTGTGCAGAATATTATATAATCAAAAGAGAGGTTGCTATTTCAAGGGTCAATTGGGTGTGCTGAGGATAACCAGGCTAATTTTCCCCCTTGAAGTTGACCATGAGGCCAGCTGTCTCCGTTTTCTATTAGGCCATGGTCCTTCTTTTTCATTTCCTTCATTTCATCTCAACCTGCTCAAAACAGGTTTAAGTGAATGCAAAGGGAAGGGAAGTGTACACATTTCTTACCTGCTGTGGCTAGATTCTAAATAAAAGCAATCATCTACAATATTTGGTTCCTACTGATTTGATTACGGTACTTTAACTACATATTTAAAATATGTAAATTTTTAAAATTAGAATTTTTAGTAGTCACTGTAAGTGAAAATCAAGACTTTGAGTTATCAGTAAAAAAGCAATCTTTAACTATTCAACCAAGGTTTAGGAATGTTCCACTTAACTATTACAATCGGCCATCATGATATCTAGTTTCACTATGTTGAATGCTGAATGTGTGGGTTCTTTTAGGATCTAATCAATATAAGAATGGACAAAACTATACTTCAAGGAAAACTTTAAAACTCAGTCAGATCAGTGAGAAAAAAAGAGGCAAACAAAAAAGATAAAAATGTTTTGGAAACAAAAACATTCAATATTTTAAAATCCTCATGGTTCCAATTGTAGATTCAGCAGTTACCTTAAGTGACTTGTGTATCCCATGCTAACCTTAGGTATAAGTAAAAGAATAAATTACAATTATTTAATAATAAGCTATTAGTGCTTAAAATATTTCTAAGCAAATGAAGGAATATGGAGGCTACAATTTGCTTTCTCCTTTAACAGAAAACAACCAAAGTACAGAAAATATGATTGCTTTTCCCAAAACTTTACTTGTCTCCTTCGAACTAAGATGGAGAAAAATAAATATGCAAGTGAATCCAAATTAATCCCTCAATTGGGGGCACATGAAATAATTTCACAGTTAAAATTAGATTTTCTTGAAATAAATTTCAATGAAAAATTTCATACTGGAAAATCTAAAAGTAGATTTTCTTGAAATACATTTCACTAAAGAATTTCAGCTTAGAAAATAAGGATTCTTACTATGGTCTTTGGGAAATGTCTAGATCTCCTAGTAAAGTAAAAAAAAAAAAGTCACATTGAAAAGGAAATCAAAACAATAACATAAATGTAGTAGGTGACAAGAACAAAAGCTGCTAATTCTTCTGTTTTCCACCTCTCACAGGCAGGCTAATCAGTTGTAATTAAGAGGCAAAGTAGCAGTCCAATAAACCACACTTGTCACCAGTTGTCATCTTAGTGATCAATTCACACCTCTATCACAATGACAGCAACCCTTCAAGTACTCTAATAACCCCACTCCTTGGCGCAGTGGAGGATTAGGGAAGAGATAATGGATTGTTAAGGCTCTAATGAAGTGGAGGGTAAGGAGATGAAACCTCTCAGCTGGGGAGGTGGGGGGGTTGGGGGTGGATAGAAGTTCGCAAGAGTAAACTTTAATTAAGGTTTTGGTTCACTTTGGTTTCCTATATTTGAATAAATAAAGTAAACCTAAGGTATTTAAGACTTCTCTTTCAATAATGTTGACTCCGTTTCTCTATTTTTCCTTTTCTCGTATTCACAGAAAAATCTTTGGGTTAATCTCTACCTTGAGCTTTTTTTTTTTTTCCTTTTTAATCAGTTACATTTAGAAGACACTTTTATTTCAACTTCTTTCACTTCCTTTTTAAATATTTGGTTTCTCCAATAAATTACATAAAAATCATAGGCAATGCTTTCTTTTTCGTCACATAGAATAGTTTTGTTATGAACACTCAACAATAATGAAAACAGTTCTATATTGTACCCAACCTATGTCCATAATTTGCTGACTATAAAAAACAAGAGGGCCTTATATAAATAGAAGCAAATCAAGCAATTTCACATGTGGTTTATAGAATCAGCCAAAGCAACTATTAAATTACTTTTGCAGCCTTGGCTAGTTTATGAAGTTATCCTTTTAAGGATGCTCTTTAATGTTTTAAGCGATTTGTTTCCCAACCCTGGAGAGTGAAAAATAGAGTTTATAATGGGAACTAAGCATCCACTGCCCAGGTCCACATAAAGCTATGTGGATGGCTTCTACCATCTTCCCTTGCGATCATAGCAGGGTGTGTGCTATGAGGCTACCAGGAATGGGATCAATCAGCCAATCTACTCCTTTGCTTTGGGCTGTATCATATTGGTATGATCCTAGACCAGGGACTCTATATAGTTTTAAAAATAAATGTCATCATCTCCTTTGGTTATTTAATCTCCTGGCCAATAATTCTCTGTTTTTCATTAATCTGAGAGCGGGGCTCATTTATATGTACATAGTTATCATTATTACTTTATAGATGGTCATTTCAGCAGAATATTTTTTCATTGGGTTGAATCAGAACCACCACAGCTTCAAGTGGAGGCTGATCAACTCAGGATTTTTTGTTTGTTTGTTGCTCTAAAAGAAATGCTCTTCCTCGTGACCCTTTTTATGAAAATTCTCTATTCAAGATCTTGTCGCCAGAGGACTTAAGATATATAACAGCTTATGAAAGATTTTAGAATTCTAAGACTTTAGTAATCTCATAACATTTGGGAGTAAAAATGTTAAAATTTATGTTTTTCTTTTGAAAGTCCATTCTTATTATCCAAATAGAGATTAAACTATATCCTACTATGTAAATAGGAGTGACGCCTTATTTTTTGGACTCAGCTTGTCACTAAAGTGGCTGGATGAAAGCTGTCTGTTTGAAATAGATTGAAGACAGGACAAAAGCTGTAGTAACTCAATTGTTTTATTATTTGAATCAAATTTGAAAAAAAAATTTAAGAATTAAAAACATTAAAATCTGTGTTTCAGAGATCAAAAGTCATTAATTTCCATTATTCCCCAAAATGTCAGTTTCTCTGGTGGGGTGTGACAGAATCTTTGCATCCATTATCTATCCCATTAGGACAGAGACCCCTCATGTTTTTCTTCTCTAAAATCAAATCCATGGGCCAAGTGGTAATGTTTTGATGAGATGCTCGTTTCAATTTGGTTGTTTTAAAATTCCATGCGGAACAAGAATATTTCCCTCTACCCAGTGCCCCCGCCTTTATTCTTTACTCCAGAGCGCAGCTTCAGCAGTGCCATCCATGTGTAGTACTCAAAGAACAAGGTCAACATCTCCCCGGCTTTTATTTATTTATTTTTCTTTTGTACTCAACAGATTGTTGTCTGCACAATGGCAAACTTGAGGAACATGAGCCCTGCTTCCTCTTAAGATGTCTTGCTGTGAACTATTAGAATAGCAAAAGTCTAATATATGCATCCACGGGGCAGAGGGGACCATTTCAGCCCACATTTCACACCGCAGTAATCAATTCATTGGTTAAAAAAAAAAAGAAAGAAAGAAAGAAAAGAAAAAGAAAGAAGCCAGGTCTTTCCTTGTCCAGCTGCAGCAAGCAGGAGCTGAAACATATGCCCGTCTGAAAGAGGAGGAGGGGGGACAGGCCTCTCAGGAGCCGCCACACAAAGAAAGCCAATCTTCTCCACAAAGCGTGGAATGACTTAAACACTCTATTGTATTAAATATGAATGAGTCCTCATTGTGGAGCACAGTGTGTGGGGACCCGTGGTGTCCTCCCATTAGCCACATGATTAACCAGATTACACCGGGAAGCCGCTAAGGTAAATAAGGCGAGCCTTCTGTCACTTCCTCCCCCAGGCCTGACCAACAAGGGGCTGAAGAGCTGGACTCTTTGTAGTCAACTGGGTGGAAAGAAGAAATAACCATGAATGTCATGCTTGGTAATTAAAAAAAGAGAGAGGGACAGAGAGAGAGAGAAAGAAAGTTGTCTCCAGGGACCATCTATGAGAAACAGTGTGAAAACATCTTTCTGATCAACTAACATGTCAGTGTTGTTCCCTTTGACCACATAGGACTCATCTAACCCTCTCCTAAACAGGGTCCTCTATTCCCTTTTGTGGTCAGGGAGCCAAAAAAAAAAAAAAACCCCCAAAACAAAACACACACACACACACATAAATTAAAGCTGCTTGATTCTGCTCATTAGGGGTGAGACCCGACTATTCTGTTCTTACAAATCTGCTAGCCTGTTACCCCAGACTCCATCTTCCTCCATGTATGGGTCTCTCTTCCCCCACTTCCATCTGAAGCCCCTGCTCATTCTTGGAACAGATAAACACCCATAGTAAATTGGTTTATGGAAATTGCACCAAAGTTACAATTCTCATAGCAGCTTGAGATTTGAGAAAATGCAAGGAAATGAATAACGCTGAATGGCACCAATGAGAAAAGTATGTATTATCTGAGTTCAGACCTGGAAATTCACAAATCTGATGTGTAACATGTCCTGTGGAATATTTTTTTTAGTTTATTAATATAATAAAAAAGTGAAAGACTTTTGGTGAATCATACTTGAACTGAAAAATATTTCTAGGGATTCGTTATTACTTAAAGACAAAAGTCTAGATTTCTGTTAGGAAAAAAAAAAAAGGAGTCAATATCTTTTAAAAAGTCCCATGGATAGAAAGCTACAAAATGAAATCCTTTGATAAAGTACAAGTTAATAAAAAATGACAACTCAATTTATTTTGCCAAACTTACAAATTTTAAATTAAAACATATTTTAAATGAGAAGCGTAGGTATGATACACCCAATATTTTATTGGCAAAGCTGTTTAAACATAGTATTGTGAGGAGTAAACATTAGTTTCATTTTTATATAATTTTTGTTTGCCTCAGAGTTACTTTATCATTGAAGACATGACAATAATAATTTTTGTCAAATTTGTTTATTGGTGTTTACCTTTCTCTAAAAAGTTTATAACAACTATGCAAGATGTGAATCCCTGTAACATAAGCACCCCCCACCATGTCCTCAAATAGTTTCCAAGCTTGGTTTGCAAGTAATATAAAATACACTAATAATTTGGAGACTTTTTGGATTTTATATATATATATATATATATATATATATAGAACCTTATCTATATTGATCTCAGGTGTAAGATATAATCACTCTTATTTTCTATAATGCCTTTTCCTTAATCATAAAATTATAGGATAAAGAGGAAGTTGTCCCAAATGATGATAGTAAAATTCCACCTTGAGAAATAATTTATAATATTTTAACAATTCAAGCAAATGTCAAATGAATAAGATATGAAATAAATTTAACAATTAAACAGTAATAGAGCTTCTATTATTAATTGAATAATTCACTGATTAAATAAATTTATGTTTATTTGTTTGTTCTGTCTCCTCCAACATTTTTTTTTTTTAGGTTTATTTATTTATTTTAGAGAGAGAGATGGGGGGAGGGGCAGATGGAGAAAATCTTCAAGCAGTCTCCCCGCTCTGTGTGGAGACCAACACAGAGCTTGATCTCATGACTCATGAGATCATGACCTGAGTCAAAACCGAGTCAGAGGCATAACCGACTGAGCCACCCAGACACCCTATCTTCCAGCATTTCTTAGGTGCAAAGAGCACCATGCTAAGAGAGCAGATCTCAAAAATTCAAAAAGTACACATTCCATTTTGAAGGTCAGAGGGCTCAATAAGGATAGAAACCACTTTAAACATTAGATAAGAGATTTTCCTGGGTAATTTAGTATTTAACTTTTTTCCATTATTTAACTATTTTTGATAAAAAGCACTAGTAAACTATCCAACTATATGTTTTCTCTTGTCGAAATAAAACAAACCATTTAAATTGGTTTTGGTTCAAGACCATTGTGTCAACCATTATAGTTTTGGGGGTGGTGTGGTCCTAGACCGGATAGATTTTGGTTTCCCTTGCTCCCCACCAACTTACTCAGATTCCCCAGCCATACTTGTGAGCATCACTTTAACGTAACACAATGGTTTCCTTGGAAGCAGGAGTCTGAGCTGGCAATGGTTGTGGTCATTAGCTCTAAACAGTTATCTCATTCCTTCTGAAATACTCATTTGCAGAATTCTGTTTTTGCCGCCATTTTCTCCTATATATTTTTTTCTCTCCTCTCTCTTGTCTTCTGTTGCTTCAGTCTAACGTGTAAAAATGTTTTATGTTGAGGATTATTTTATAAATGGTGTCTTAACCTCTTTTTCAGCTAGTTAGTGAACTAATCCCAATTCTGACATTAGTGTTTTTATGATTGTCACCCCTGTTCCCAACATATGAGGCTACCCAATGGTCTTTGTCTTTTCTGTCAATTCTGGATTGAAGATCACTTGAAATTTGAGGAATTCTGGAATATAGGTATCCAGAAAAGGAATATTATTTCAGAATAAGAGGGAAAAGTAGAATATCAATGACTGTTTGTTGTCAGGGTGTGTCTTAAAATTGAGATACTTGTTACTTTGGCTCCTGCCTTTGAGTTTCATTGTCCCTGGAAAACAATCTGAATGATATATGATTCCAGTCATAATTTCTCTATCACTATATGAGAAAGAGGTGAGAATTCCTCTTTCTTGGTGTGTGCAGAGTTGTTTTAAGTAAGGTTTGAATAATGAATGAGATGTTTTCAATCTCAAATTTCATGTGTTCGTTTGGATATGCAGAAATAAAAAAATTTGAAATGATAAACTATGATATTTCTATATGTTGTTCATATTTAATATACTTTTTGATTTCCAGTTATATCACCAATGGCATAAAAATTCATGTGTTATTAAAACATTTGTCAGTCCTTATGGAACCTTTCATTCTCTAAGATTCTGAACACTTGTTTTATTTATTTATAGCTAGGATTCAAGTCATTTATCAGGTAAGGAATTCTGCATTTAAATTACCTTAATTTCTTCTCAGTAAACAATAGCAAACAAAATTTCATTAGGCAAATTATGTTAAAGACCTGAAGTTAAGCATAATGATTTTAGCTTTTTGGATTATTTTATCTCAACTTTGCAAGGCTCTTCTATGCAGATTGAAGAACTGGGTTTTCTCTGGCATGAGAGAGCATGAAAATTTTGTGCTTTGTATGTAAGCCTCTTTTCAAATGGTTAATGCAGAAGAATCCTATTTGAACCTTGGTTTCTGAGGATGAGGATAATGATATTTCATTAGCCTTCCCCATCATTGTGAAAAATGAACACTATACTGGGACCTGGTTTGAAATTTACAGCAACAAAATTCCTAATAAAATAAGATGCTTACCTGCTAGTAGTATTAAAATTCAGGAGATATTTTTCCAATTTTGTGATAGGTAAGATCTTTAGACAGGACAGTAAGGAAATTGAAAAGAAAATTATAAAGATCTATATTTAGTTCTACTGGCTTAACAGGTGATTATTCATGAATATTTTAATTCAACTTAAATCTTAGGCTTGTTTTCTTGATGATATTTTAATATTAAAATTAAGATATGAAAACTTTATAAAAATTAAAAGTATTTAATATTTCATTTCTCTGAAAGTCCCTGGTACTGGCTGACTTACTGGTAATAGAATATAATGAGCTATAGTGAGAGGATATTTTTACTACAGTTAGCTTTTATTCTATACTCTACTCATTACTATTATTTATCCCTAAGATTATCATATTTCAAGCTATTAATCCATAATAACAGCATAACAATAACAGAAATCAGAAGAAAGTTAAAACTACCTAGATTACATACTAACAATTATATTTATGCCTTTATTTTAGGCTTTTGCTGGTCCATGTCAAATTAAATACAAAGTTCTATGTATTTTGATTATGGAATAGATACAATATTGTATTCCTTTTCTGTTCACAAAAGTAAGCACTTACATTTAGTGATGCAGACTTTTAATTAATACTCTAGGTTTTATCTAATATTCTAATACAGATATGTTACTATTTGCCCAGTGTCTATTCTGTGGTTACAAATTCAGGTTATTTCCAATTTGCTATTTCCAATATCCCAATAATTATCTGGTAAATGTCTTGTAAAAATAACATTTTCTTTCCAAAGACTTATTTCTCTAGAAAATTCTCAGGTAAAAAACTGCAATGTGTTTAGAAGAATCCTCTTCCTTACCTGGGTATAATAAGAAGACTCACTGTTTCACATATTAAGCTTGTTTTCATTAAAGATTAATTTTATGTGCCACATTAGAAAGTTGTGTTCTTTTGCAAACTCTTTGGTCATTTTTTACTCCCTCTTCCAACTTTCTATAAATTCTACTGCACAAGAAATCTTCTAAGAAAAATGCTCTATTCCTCTGCATCAACTTTACCTCTTCAAGGCCATTTTGAATTTATTTTTTTCCACATTTTCCTGTTATCTTAGATAATATTATGGAATAATGCCAAGTTTGGGACAGAGTCCTCCTGACCACACTTGTCAATGTTCCCTTTTTCCCAAAGTTCTTCCCTAAGTATAGTTTATGAATGACCTTTTAAAAAGCTGATCGTTGATGATAAAATCATAGAAAATATCTACAGTTCTCTAATCCTTGAAGTATGTGTTATGTGAGCCAGGATTTTTAAACTTGATTACTCAATGTGTAGTTTCAAAAGTGGAGTACAAACTTCAGCTCATGCATAAATAGAAAACATGTATTTTTTTCATGAATGGGTACTTAAAAATATGTATCTCTTCTGTGCACTCTGGATCCCTCTATTTCAAGGTCCTAGAAGCACAAGTTAGCTCTTTTTTTTGACTATCAACGTGAAGTCAGTATATGGCAAACACAGAACAATGACATCTGCACTAATCTCAAGTAAATTTTAGTATTTATGCTGTAAGAGCAACCAAAGTAGTTTTTATTATATTATGAACATTATTAACAGTTATGCATCACAATTCTCTTATGAGACAGTTACTATTATATCCTCAATTCACAGATAATATAAACAATCTTAGAGGGGCGCCTGGGTGGCTCAGATGGTTTAAGTGTCTGCCTTCAGCTCAGGTCATGATTTAGGGGCCGTGGGATTGAGCCCCCCATCGGGCTCCCTGCTCAGTGGGGAGCCTGCTTCTCCCTCTCCCTCTGCCATTCCCTCAACTTGTGCTCTCTGGCTCTATCTCTCTGTCAAATAAATAAAATCTTTTAAAAAAAACAATATTAGAAAGATTTAAAACATTTGCCCACATTACATAGTAAGTGATGGACCTGGGATTTGGATGCAGATATATCTAGCTCAGGGCACGTACTCTTCAACACTATCATATACTGGGAGTGTAATAACAAAATCAAAATCAGTGGTGAAATGTTTTGTCTTCTAGATTCCACTTCAGGACATAGTGGAAAAGTATTCATCAGACCAATGCTCTCATCAAGAACAATTCTAGAACCTAAATGCTATACTAAAATCATCTCACTGAAGGCATTGAACAGATGCCCAAGCAGTTAGGGCTTTAGGAAATAAGATCCCAGAGAAAAGGGAAGCTCACTTAGGTAGACCAATATTTTTTCTCTCTCTTTTTAAAGGATTTATTTGGGAGAGAGAGAAAGAAAGAGGGAGAGAGAGAACACATGTAGGGGAAGGGGCAGAGGGAGAGGGAGAGAGAAATTTTAGCAGACTCGTGCGGAGGGCAGAGCCCCACCCGGGGTTGGATCTCATGATCCCGAGATCATTACCTGGACCCAAACCGAGAGTCGGTGCTTAACTGACTGCATCACCCAGGCACCCCTAGGTAGACCAATATTCTGCATGACATTTCTCCCTTCAGAATATTTCCCAGTTGTTGATCTGGAGTCTAGGAAGAGGATGGCCTGAGAAGTCCTGTCAGAAGGTGACTGTAAAGCAGAAGACTCTGGGGACTCTCCAGAGCAGTAGTGAGAGGTCAGGGCAACCAATCAATCCAGACATGAAGGGCTATAATCCTTGAGAGAAAAGATGGAGCTAGAAGAACTGCATTTCCTAAATTTTTAAGTGGTGCCAAGTAAAAGGTGAAGAAGCTGAACAGGAAGCAGGTAAAAAACAAACAATAACCCAAACTGGAGATTTTGTTAGTTTTGTCATTGTCACATTGCTGTCTGTTTAGCAATAGAGATCAATCATCTTCCCTCCCTTCCTTCCTCCCTCCCTCTCTTCCTCTCTCCTTCCTTCTTTTCTCTTCCTTTTCTTTTCCTTCCTTCCTTCCTTCCTTCCTCTTCTTTCTTTCTCTTCTTCCTATCACATCTATCATCTATTTATCATCTATCAGCTATTATCTATCCATCATCTATCTTTCTATCTATCATCTATTATCTATCTATCATCTATCTATCTATCTATCTATCTATCTATCTATCTATCTATCTATCATCTATCTATCATCTATCTATATCTATTCTATCCATCATCTATCTATCATCTATCTTTCTAGCTATTTATCTATCTATCTATCATCTATCATCTATCTATATCTATTCTATCCATCATCTATCTATCATCTATCTTTATAGCTATTATCTATCTATCTATCTATCTATCATCTATCTATCATCTATCTATTGTCTATATCTATCTATTTGTTAGAGATGAAACTCACAAGTTCTTGCTTATATCTCTACATCCAATCCATCGCCATAGAATCCAATCTGGTCTTCTACATTTCCACTGTATAACTCCTGTATCCTCAATAGGTTTACTTACTTGCTTAATCCCAGAATACATTGAAAGTGGTTTTATAATTGTTCATCTATACTAGCACAAAAACCAATCTACAAATTAGGGTTCAAAACGTATTAACCGTTCTTTCATTCTAGAATATAAAATCAACATCCTGTGTTCAAAAGCTAATTAGTTCCCTCCCCTTCAGTGTGATTATGCTACTCATTTAAAATGTGTTCACTTGCTTATGTTTATATTCCACACTAGGGTTTTCCCGCATTCATGCTGATTTGATTGATTTTTTGAAAATTTAAAATATAAAAATATAAAAAAGTCAAAACTACAGAAAAGGTGTACTATTGGGTAGTGATTCCCAATTTCTAGTGCTTTCATCTGATTCCCACTCACTTCTTGAGATAACAGATTTGGTTAGTTTATTTTTCCTGCTTTCTTACACAAAAAGCAAACCATAAAAACTCATTTGCACTTTGATTTTTGCTTCATAGTAAATTCCAGAAATGATTTCTTATTTGTTCACATAGATCAAATTCTCTTTCTCCCCTTCTACCTCTCGTTCTTCCATGATGGCATAGCAATTTGTTTTGTGTTTTACCAAAGTTTACTGAACCAAACTTCAACTTACGAAAATTTACATGGTCACCAGTCTGTTACAGTTATTAACAATGCTGCAATGAATAACTTTGTTCATATGTATTTTTATTAGCATTATAACTGAACCTTTAGGCAAACTCCTAGAAGTAGGTTTACCAAAATTTTCCTAGTCATCTCTTGGTTGGCTGAAGCTTGGGGTATAGGAGGTTTTTGGAGTAGAGTCTTCCATGAGTTATTGTATGTTTAAACTGGTTTCTTTAGATTGCTTGTTTATTTGTTTTTGGTATTCTTTATATGTGCTTTCATGTAAAATCTTTAATTAAGTTTTTACTTTGAGTTATTTGAAAATGCTTCTCCACTGTTACCTAGCTTTGTATGTCCCTTTTCTCCAATTTTTTTTCACTATGGTAAAATACATATAACATAAAATTTACCATGTTAATAATTTTTGAATGTACAGTTCAGTGGTATTAAATACATTCATATTATTGCGCTATCACCACCATCCATCTCTACAGTTATTTTTATATTGTAAAACTGAAATTTTATACCTATTAAACTATAACTCCTCATTTCTCCCTTGTCTCCAGCCCCTGGAAGCCACTCTTCTGCTCACTGCCTCTATGATTTTGACCACTGTAAGTACTCATGTAAGTGGAATCATACAGTATTTATCTTTCTATGACTGGCTTATTTTACTTAGCATGATATCTTCAAAATTTATTCATATTGTAGCATGTGTCAGAATTTTCTTCCTTTGTATGGCTGACTAATATCCCTTTGTATGTATCTACCACATTTTCCTTATCCATTCATCAATTGATGAACTGATCACAAGCATCTCTTAAAGACTTTGCTTTCAGGTCTTTTGGGTATATACTCAGAAGTGGAATTGCTTGATCATAGGGTAATGTTTGAGGAAGCTCCATACTATTTTGCACAGTGGCTGCACCATTTTATATTTCCACCTACAGTGACAAGGGTTCCAGTTGCTCACATCCTCACCAACACTTGTTATTTTCTGGTCTTTTGGAGGTTTTTGGTTTTTTTTGTTTTGTTTTGTTTGTTTGTTTGTTTGTTTGCTAGCAGCCATCCTCATGGGTATGAGGTGGCAATCTCATTGTAGTTTTCTTTTGCATTTCTTAATAGTTAGGAGTGGTGAGCACCTTTTCATATGCTTATTGGCCATTTGTGTGCCTTTGGAGAAATGTCTGTTCAAGTCCTTCACCCATTTTTGAATCATGTTGTTTGTTTTCTTTTGGTGTCAAGTTTTAAGAGTTCTGTAGGTATTCTGGATACTAATCCCTTACGAGATACATGGTTTGCAAATATTTTCTCCCATTCTGTGAGTTGTCTTTTTGCTCTGGTGATAGTGTCTTTCGAGGTGTTTAATTTTTTTTATGAAGTTTATTTTCTCTGTTTTCTTTTTCTTTTGTTCCCTTTGCCTTTGGTGCTGAATCCAAGAAATTGTTGCCAAATCCAATGTTGTGAAGTTTGCCTTTTGTTTTCTACTAAGAGTTTTATAGTTTTAGCTGTTATATTTAGGTCTTTAATCTCTTTTAAGTTAATTTTTGTATATGGTATTAGGTAAGGGTACAACTTCATTTGAATGTGGAGATACAGTTTTCCCAGCACCATTTGTTGGAAGGACTGTCCTTTCCCTACTGGTCTTAGCACACTTGTCAAATATTATGTGATCATACATGTGATGTTTTATTTCTGCAGAGTCTATTCTATTCTACTGGTCTATATGTTTGTCTTTATGCCAATATCACATTGATTGCTGTAGCTTTTTAAGAAGTTTTTAAATTAGGAAGTGTGAGTCCTCCACATTTACTTGTTTCAAGATTGTTTTGACTATTTAGAATTCCTTAAGATTCCATATGAAGTTTGAGATGGATTTTTCTATTTCTGCAAAAAATGTCATTGGGATTGGGATTTTGATGAGGATTGTACTGAATCTATAGATTGCTTTGAGTACTATTGATATTTTAGCAATATGAAGTCTTCCATTCCATGAACATGGGATATATTTCCATTTATTTATGTCTTCTTTAATTTTTTGAGCTATGTTTTGCAGTTTTAATTGTGTAAGTCTTGCACTTCCTTCATCAAATTAATTTCTAAATATTTTATTATATTTGATGTTATTATAAATGGAATTGTCTTTTTAATTTCCTTTTCAGATTGTTCACTGTTAGTGGATAGAAATGCAGTTGATTTTTGTGTGTTGACTTTATATTTTGCTACTTTACTAAATTCATTTTTAGTTTGAACAATTTTTTTGTGGAATATTTAGGGTTTTCTACATATGAGATCACATCACCTGCAAACAGAGATAATTTTATATCTTTCTTTCCATTTTGCATGAATTTAATTTCTTTTTCTTGGGGCACCTGGGTGGTTCAGTCAGTTAAGCGTCTGCCTTCAGCTCAGGTCATGATCTCAGGTCCTGGGATCGAGTCCCACATTGGGCTCCCTGCTCAGCTAGGAGCCTGTTTCTCCCTCTCCCTCTGCCCCTCCTCCCCTGTTTGTGCTCTCTCAAAATAAATAAAATCTTTAAAAAAATAATTTCTTTTTCTTGCCTAATTTCTCCGTCTAGAATTTCTGGTACTATATTGAATAGAAGTGGCAAAAATGAACATTCTTGCCTTACTCCTCATCCTAGAAGAAAAGCTTTCAGTATTTTACCATTGAGTATGATGTTTACTGTGGGTTTTACATATGTGGTCTCTATTATTGAGATAGTTCCCTCTAGTCCTACTTTACTGAGTTGTTGTTGTTTATTTTAATCATGAAAGGCTGTTGAATTCTGTTGAATGCTTTTTCTGCAGCAATTGAGATCATCATGTGGATTTTTTCTTTCATTTTTTTTTTTTTAAGATTTTATTTATTTGAGAGAGAGAGAGGGAGCAAGAATAGGGGGGAGAGCAGAGGAAGAGGGACAAGCAGACTCTGTGCTGAGCACAGAGCCCAACATGGGACTTAATCCCATGGCCTTGAGATCACAACCTGAGTCCAAATCAATAGTTGGACGCTTAACCGACTGAGCCACCCAGGTACCTGATTTCCTTCAATGTGTTCATATGATGTATTACATTGATCAATTTACATGTATTGAACCATCCTTGTATTCCAGGAATAAACCCCACTTGGTCATGGTGTGTAATCCTCTTAATATGCTGCTGAATTCAGTTATTTAATATCTTGTTCAGGATTTTTGTGTCAATGTTCATAAGGGATACTGGTGTGCAGTTTTTTGTTTTTGTTTTTGTTTTTTTTTTGCTGTCTCTTCATCTTTCTTTGGTATCAGAATCAAGCTGGGCTCTAAAAATGAGTTAAAAAGTGTTTTCTTCTCATTTATTTTTTGGAAAAGTTTGAGAAAGATTGGTGTTAATTCTTCTTTAAATGTTTGGTACAATTTGCCAGTGAAGACATCATGTTTGGGGCTTTACTTTGCCATAGAGTTTTTGTTTACTGATTTCACCTCCTTACTGGCTATAGGTGTATTCAGATTTTATATTTCTTCATAATTTAGTCTTGGTATGTTTTACCTTTCTTTTAATTTATCTCTCTTATCTAGGTTGTCCAATTTTTTGGTGTACAGTTAGTTTTTCATAGTATTTTCTTATTGTTCTTCTTTATTTCTGTAAAATCAATAGAAATAATCCCACTTTCAGTTCTGATTTTAATAATTTTCATCTTCTCTTTTTTTCTTAGTCAATCTAGTTAAAGGTGTGTCTGTTTTGTTGATCTTTTCAAAGAGCAGACTTTTGGTTTTATTGATTTTTCTCTATTGTTTTTCTATTCTCTATTATATTTATCTTTGCCCTCATCTTTATTATTTTCTTCTTTCTGCTAGTTTTGGGTTTCATTCACTCTTCTTTTTCTAGTTCCTTAAGTTATAAAGTTAGGTTGTTGGTTTGAGACATTTCTGTTTTTTTTTAAACAAGAATAAGCATTTATAGCTATGAATCCCCCCATTAGAAGTGCTTGTTCTGCATCCCACAAATGCATGGGTAATAAAGGCATGCCAGACATTTAAATCTCCTGGAAATCACTTCAATCAGAGAGGGTGGGACTTGCAAAAATGGGACAAGTGGGATTTGACAATAATGGCCATGTTCCTCTTTGTCTACATCTTTGAGATTAAAAGAAGTGATCAGTGATTTGAGGACAGATTCCTGCTATATGAAGAATAGGATTCTATTTGCCCACCCTGACTCCCACAAGCTGTGTGCAAACTCCCTCAGTAACACATGCACAACTGTCTGCCACAGGGCTAGAGGGTAGGGGATGAGTGACCACTGCCTAGCTAAGAGTTGAAATTGACCAAAATGAACCACAACTTACGGTCCAAGTCTTTTACCTGGAAATTGTAAGCCTTTAGTAGTCTCCAGAGTTCCAAAACAGTTATATCAGATAGATTCTGCCTGTTCAATTTCGGTCCAGATGAGGAGACAGATTCCTGGTGCTTCCTAATCCACTGTCCTCCTGGAACCTCCTGTGTATTGTTTTTTACAAAGTCTGATTCCAGTACAAATCTCTTGTACTTATAAATTATTTGATTATTTTGCTTTGAATCCCTGATTATTAATTAATTAATTAACTAATATTATTTTTTCCCTGATTTTTTTTTTTAATCTTTAAGGTTAAATACATCAGTTTTATGAATGGTAAAATCTTAGAGGATGTTTTCAATCAATAGATTCAGATATTTCATTTTCAGAATTTTTCTTACATTATAATTTTAAATATTAGCTTTTGGTCCCTTTGCTTTTCTGCCTTTCTTTAGGGACTTCAATTATACATTCATTAGATCTTCTTTGCCTGGCTTCTATTTCAGCTTTTTTTTTTTTTTTTGAGATCCATTTTATTTCTTTTTATCATCTCATTTGCATTCATCCAGTTGTTTTTCTTCTTTCTGTAGTGCTTCTCATTAAAATTTTATTTTAATTTATTCTTCCTTGAAACTGTGAATTTTGACATGGTGTTATCCTTTTGTTTCATTTCTTGACTAAGTTCTGTTTCATTTATTCCTCTTTCTTTTAGCCTATATATATATTTTCACATTTTTCTCATATCCCTAAGTACTTGTTTGAGGATATTTAATGTATTTTGGAATGTTGTGATATAGTTTCTTCCGTTATGTGGTTGTGTCTTTTTGGTGTTTGTTTTTTAAATATTTTGATATTGGTTTTCTGCTCTCTTCTTATAATCTTATAATAGCTTTGAGTCTATGCATTTAGTACAGAATTTGGCACCATATACAATTTTATTTCTAAAGCATCCTCATCTATCAGTAGTAAAATGAAATTTTGTTAATAGTTTTCTTTTGAGATGATGTTATGGAGAGAAGAGTACATGTCATCTGATTCTTACTGGTTCTCTTATGACTTATAAATTTCTAAATTTCTTCTTCTTTTTCTCCCTTCACTACTCACTCTGCACTTGTTCTTTTCAGGCTTCTTTCTCCAGAAACAATGCTTGTCAGCACTATCACCTCAAACTCTGCACTTTTAAGTACAATTTCTGTAATCAGTGCCTTGAATTACCAAGATACTCACAGTATTTTTACACTTAGGGTGGACTTTGTTTCTTTGTTTCTTTCTTCTTTTTTTGAGAATGGGATATTAGATCAATCCTCAAGGCCCCTTTCTCCAACAATATGTTTCACGTCAGTAAAATGTTATCTTAGAAAAGATCATCCTATTCACCTTTACCCCAAGGGAAAAAAAAATCTCATGTTCAAGAGTTGTGGCTATTGTGGTCATATGGTGTGATGCCACCTATAATTCTGTGTCAATAGATTCTTTTTTGAGCTATCCTTTAATGGTAGTGATGATATATTTATTTAATGAGACATCATAAATAAAATTTTTGCATGTATGATCATCAGGGATTATCTCCCTTAAACAGATATATTCTAATTTGAAAATAACCAGATAATATAGGGAAGACTACCAGGTGTATTTTTCTTACCTTCTCAAATAAAGGTGTGCCCAAAATGATCTTTTTAAGTTTAATACATCACTTTGTTATTGGTGGGTTATCAGTCAAAATTAATTTTTTCTGAATTCTCATGAATTTGTTATCTACAAACAACTCTTTTTAAATAAAACATTGTCTTATCTTATGTTCAAGAAGCCTAACCCTGATAGAAAATAGGAATTTTTAAAAGTGTATGAGGAAAAATAAATAAATAAAAGTGTATTGGAAAATATTAAATTTTCTTCTTTCAGTACTAAGAAACATTTCTTGCCATAAACCGTATCTTTTAAAAAATTTAACTTAGAAGCTAACCTTGTAAAAAGTTTTTCAGAAGTTTGACATTTTACTTTAAAGACATAAAAGCATGGAAATGCTAATGGAAATATTCTTTCTTAAAAATAAGAAACAAAGAAACAAAAGCTTATTTTTCTTGCACTCTTAGTGTTTAAATGGCACAAATGGAGAAAATATTATGTTGGGGATATTTTCACAGCTGGAAAAAATAACTAAAATTTAAATGTTTAATGCAATCATTATTAAAAAAAAGAAAAGCCCTAAACATTTCATTACTGCCGAAAAAGAAAGGAATTTTTTTTTAAATCATATTATACTGTGGGCTAACAAATGTTGTGAGTTTACAAGATTGAGTCTCTTCTCTGCCATTCCTATTTCTATGATTTCAGTGAATGTTGAAGCACTTCTAACCTTCAGTTTCTCAGGCATAAAATAAGAATCCTCACTCTCCTGCCTCTCTCTGCAATCATCTCAAAAGGAACTATCTTTTCAATGAAAAGCAGAAAAGTGGCCTCTCTCACTAAAGTGCTTGCTTTTATTCAGTGACACAGATCACTAACATGTAACCCCTAGATTCTAAATGGACCTTAAAAGTCCCAAAATTGCTATTTCAGAAACTGTTCTCAACCAAAGCAGCATTTACAGATAGAAACATCTACACCAACACTCCCCTTTATGAATTCACTGCAGACATGATTAAATGATAACAAATGTTTTTTGTTGTTGTTTGTTTTTGTTTTTGTTTTTGTTTTTTATTTTTTGTTTTTTCCCTAAGCTCAGAAACAGGTCCTTGTCTCAATTCCCAGCTCTCATTCCTGGCCACACAAATGGGTGTCACCATTTTCCAGTCCTACCCAAACCATAGTGCTGGAGCTTCCTATCTCATTCTACATCTAACTCTCCAAAAGGTGTGCCTTCTTTACTTTTTTGTTCAGAGGTGGCATGGTGGAAGTGAATAGGAAAACTTAGATGTGTCCTAGATCATTAAGAAGAGTATCTGAACAAGGCAGTTCTAAAGGACTGCAAGAAAGTGTTGGAACATGAGGAAATATGCAACACCAATAAAAGGTAAGCGAATGGTTATAGATGCTGATGTGGCTTCCTCATATAGCCAACATCATTGTACTCAAATGGTGAAGGGTGACCTTCAAGTTTCCTTAACTGGCAACCACAGACTCAGTGGTTTGTTATCTCTATATTCTGGTATCCCCAAACATCCCACATCCACTCCCAAGCTCAGGAGCCCTCTTCTCTAGGATCCCAACCTTCTGAATTGACTTTTATGTACTTTTCTCTAGTATCTGGTGGGAGGAATAACAGGCAGCATTTTTCTTAATTCTTCTTCTAATTCTTATAACAACAACAACAAAAATCCTTTTTAAATTCTCAAGTCTTAGAAGTAAAAAAAGAAAGCTGAATATTGACTTTTCTTATCTGTACTATAAAAATGTTAATTTCTGTTCAAACATGCTCAATCTTCTAAAAAAGTAAAGATTGACCTCAAGGAGTATGGAACAAAAAAAATATATATTTGTGTGTGTGTGTATCTATCTATGTATCTATCTATCTATAGAGAGAATGAGAGAAGGAAGGGGAGGGAAAAAGAGATTGCTCTTATAATCAATAGAAATTAACTGCCAAATGAAACATATTTGTTACTCCTGGTCTGTAGAATTAATACTCTATTTTTATAGTAGTGTGCCTTATTTGACGTCAGTAACTTTTCCTGCAATTTCTCAGAACTTGCCTGTTTTGAAATACTCTTCTCACAGTCTTATATGTCTGGTGAATTCATGTTCACCTTCAAATCCTGAAGTTAAATAACATCGTGTCTGTGAAATCTTCCTCGATTCTGCCGTAAGATTTTATCTCCTCTTTAGTATCTCTCTATAACTTGTATCCACATCTATGCACTATATGTGTTAATATAATTAAATGCCAATTACTTGTTTGCTTGTTTATCTCCTCTACTTGTCTGTGAGGTCTTTAACAGTATACATTTGTTTTATTCATCAGTGCTTTGCAGGGTGCCTGACACACTGGAAATATTTGATGTTTGTTTAACATTCAAGGTCTATTAAATGTTAAATGAATCTTTTGAACATTTTTTTTTAGTTATATACCTTTTCTTTAAATAGACTTTTTATTTATTGTATTAAAACTTCACTTTTTTAGAGTAGTTTTAGGTTTACAGCAAAATCGAGGGGAAGTTCTAGAGATTTCCCATATAGCCTCATCTCCACACATGCACCGCCTTGCCATTTGTCAATATTCTCCACCTAAATGGTCCATTTGTCACAATTGATGAACCTACATTGATATGTCATAATCACCCAAGTTTCACAGTATACATTAGGAATCACTCTTGGTATTGTATATTTCTGTGGGTTTGGACAAATATATAATGGCATGTATCCATCACTGGAATATCATACAGAGTATTTTCAGTGCCCTAAAAATCCTCTGTGCTCCACCTATTCATCCCTCCTCCCTCCCAACCCCAACAACTACTGATCTTTTTATTGTCTTCATAGTTTGACCTCTCCAGAATGTCATCTAGTGGAGATCATAGACAATATAGCCTTTTTAGATTGACTTCTTTCTCTTAGTAATATGCATTTAAGTTTCTTCCAGGCCTTTTTGATCACTTCATTTTCATACAATTGCATTCAAAGAAATAGATTCTTCAATGATTTAAATCTATTGTTGAATCATGGAGCTAAAAAGTAGTTAAACTAGGATTCATGCCTAGATTATCTCCAATCCATGCCAGGTTTGTCATCTTCCTGTTATAGCTTGTTTCTTCCCTATGTTGTTTCTATTTATTTCCAGTATCTTCTTTATATTTAATATTTAGGTGTCAAATTTTCAAGTGGTCTTATATAGGTATGGGGATTTTTAAGAAGGACCATATTTGTATTTCTTTTTTTTTTTTTTAAAGATTTTATTTATTTATTTGAGACAGAGAGAATGAGAGAGAGAGAGCACATGAGAGGGGGGAGGGTCAGAGGGAGAAGCAGGCTCCCCGCCGAGCAGGGAGCCCGATGCGGGACTCAATCCAGGGACTCCAGGATCATGACCTGAGCCGAAAGCAGTCGCTTAACCAACTGAGCCACCCAGGCACCCCGAGAAGGACCATATTTGTATTTCATAGACTATTCAATAAACTATTAGACATACAAGGGTAGGTAGTATTTGTCCTTTTCCCTCCTCTTTTAGAAGAAATTTGCTGTCTAGCATGAAATATGGCAGATAATTAAGTCTTTAATACATTTTTTTCAATAAATGAATAATCAAATGAACAGATGGATGGACATCATTTGTAAGGAGCATGAATGTCACTTCCATGTATAACTGATGTCTCTTAGTGGGGAGGGTTAAAGCTAAATATTTGTAATGCTACTTTCATTCCCATCTTCTAACTATTATCATCAGACATATGATCATGGACACAGATTTTCATTTTTTTAATACATAAAGTAAGGAAAAGGGTGTGTCACACTCCTCCTAAAAAAAGTATGCCATCCTTCAAAAATAAAAACAAAACATTTGAAGAGTCAACTAGTCCAAAATTTGGTGAACAGAAAGTAGGATTTAGCAACAATATATTAAACACTTGTGCTGATGAAAAGATGGCCTTTGAAATAGCTTTTGTTATTCATATTTAGATAAGAGAAACAGAGCAATTTAACAACTTGCTTACGTCACAGAGTGAATAAGGGAATGAAGCAGGATTGGAATGGAGATCTATTTGACTATTTCCTTATGGAGTGCAAATTAGCAGGAATTTTAAAGTACACAGTGCAAACTGGTGAATAACTCTAAAATGTTAAGCAGGTTTCTTTACTGCTAGACTTCTTGGCAACTTTGACATGCTAAAATGTGTTGTACATTTCCATTAGGAAGATAATGCATTATATTTATAAAAACACATTTTTTTGACCATGGTTATGAGGAACAGAAGTAGAAAAATGTTCACTTTTAGCCCAGAAGGCTGACCTAAAACCTGCATAGTTCCGATAAGGATCAAATATGTACTGGTTGTTACATTCTTAAAGGGTCTCATGACTGCCTCTATATCTCACCAATAGTTTATATCGAACTGAACGATAAGCACCAGAGAAATCTTGCAAAAGTAGTTTTATGAGTGGAAATTCCTCTTAAGACTCTAGCAAATTACATTAACTTAGCCAAATTTTGTAGAATGCTCTAGAGTTTATGAAGCTCAGTATTATTTCATTTTGTCTTCACCAAAACTCTGTGAGGTCACAATTATTTTATCCTCATTTTATAGATGAGAAAACTGAGTCCTAAAAATCACCTTTGAAACTTCTGGGTTTCTCTTGGTTTCACAGAGGCAGTGAATAATGAAGTGTTAACTCAAGTGCAATTGTTCAAATTGTAGTACTTCCAAATTATCATATCAGTTCTCTTCTCTCAAACCATGTACTTTCTACCTTCTGGAGTGGCTAGAGAACATGCCCCAAGGTTTTCTTCCAATTCAAGGAGAAAACCAGAGCAACTTTCTCCTGGCATTTTATCTTTTCTCTTCAAACTCTGCCCATCCTAATTTTTCTTTTTTCATTTTTTCTCCTTCCTTTTTATTTTAGTTTTGCATATTTTCCAAAACCTGTAGATATGCCCAAATTGCTGTATTATCTTTTCACGTGTAACTGACTTCCCTTTTGTCAACACTGGAGTTACTGGCCCATGGATTTTTCATGACATGGCTGAAGAAAGTTTCTTTCAGTGTTTGAGAGATGTTTGGTTTTTGTTTCTCACAGGTTGACTGTTAAATTTGTAGCATACATTTATCAGGGATGCTCTAAATGGTACTAAAGCTGACAGGGAACAAGCAGGGGCTGACAGCTTCACTCCAGTTACAGCTGATTAAAGGCTGCAGAGGCCTGAGGGCCCAGTTTCTAAAAGAGGACCACTAAAACTCAGGTGAACAATTCCAGTCTGCATTTTACTCTGGCTACGGTGGAAATGTCAGGATCTTGCACTGGTATAAAGGGCTGTACGAATGAAAGCCAGTACTTTCATAGCGTTTACTACAAGACAAATGCATAGTTTGATTGGAAAATAAAATAAATGCACATCCCAATGTGCCCAAATGCAGGTGTGCTATGTTCACAAACACAAAGATTGCATAAAAACGTGCAGACATGCCGACATTTCTTTTCTTTTTTTTTTTAAAGATTTATTTATTTATTTGAAAGAGCGAGAATGAGAGAGAGAGAGAGTACAAGAGAGCGGGGAGGGTTAGAGGGAGAAGCAGGCTCCTCGCTGAGCAGGGAGGGAACCCGATGCGGGACTCGATCCAGGGATTCCAGGATCATGACCTGAGCCTAAGGCAGTCGCTTAACCAACTGAGCCACCCAGGCGCCCGATATGCCGGCATTTCTAATGATGCCCCTTAATGATTATTACCAACTATTATGATGCTAAGTAATTGGTGCACATGTTTACATAATAACGTTAGACCTTACATTTGCATAGCACCTTTAAATCCCCAAAATGTTTTCACATCTGTTATCTCACATGATCTTACATAATAATTGCTCAAGCTAAAGAGAGGAATCAGTACCCCAGTTTTACAGATGAGGAAATTAGAATACCTGAAGTTTAGGTAGTGAGTCTAAGAGCCATTGCATGGCAGAACTGGCATTTAATTATTTCAACTTCCTTCTCTTGATCCTTCTGTAAATCTAGTGCCTCCATATTTAATAATTGTAGATTTAGGTCATTTTCTGAAAACATTTGTCGTATTACAGAAGCTACTTTGTTTATAACCGTGTATGTCAAACAAATTCTCTGTTTATGTGCAGATGACATTATAAGATTCCAAGTTCTTTGAGAGCAGGGACCTATGTTCCTATTTATCTTCGTATTCTCACTTCTTGGTACAAACACATTTAGTAACTACTTGTTGAATTGAACTAAATGAAGGATTTCTTAAAAAGAAGGTAATAATATCAAACACTACTTTGCAAAATGAGATTAAATAACCTAATGAATTGACAAGTTAAAACCAGAGGACATTATTAAGAAAATTGTAAGACAGCCTATAGAATTGTAAAAAATATTTGCAAATCTATATTTGACAATATTTGAATATCCAGAATCTATAAAAGATACCTAAAACTCATCCACAAAAAGCCAAAAAAATTAAATGGGCAAAAGACTTGACATTGCTCCAAAGACATATAAATGGCCATAAGCATATGAAAAGATGTTTGGTATCATTAGTCAATAGGGAAATGCAAATCAGAATTATAGTAAGATATCACTTCACATACTAGGATGGTTATAGTAAGAAAGAGAGAGAGAGAAGACAAAGGAAAAAGGAAAGAAAAGAAAAAAATATTTGTGAGGATGTAGACAAATTAGAAGACTCTTCTATTGCTGGTTGGAATATATTTTCCCCACAATAAAAGAAAAATCTGAGTGAAATATTATCATACCTGTGATCTCACAATTGATCCGAAACCATTTGTTAAAACAAATAAGTGATAAAAAAAATAAATTTCAATTTAATTGTCCTGATAGGCTCATCATATATAACACCCTAGCTTATTTACTGATTTCCCCAAAAAGGGAATAAAGAGGTATGTTTGGATGACAAAGGATTTAGAGGGAAAAAATGAAAGATAACTTTTATAGGAGTTTTTATTGCTCAAAATATGTTTCAAATATAATTATTCATGCTCACGGAGTAGGCATCCATATTTTTTTTTATAAAAATAATGCAAAATAATAAGAATTAGAATTTGCAGTAAAACACATTATGGAAACAAAGCAGTTTTTTAATTTTCTTAAGTAAGGTGAAAACTCACAAGATCAAATTTATACAATAAGAAAGCTAAACAAAACAAATCTCTTAATTATTTTTGGCATTTATTTACTAAAATTCTTTATGTACCTCATTTTTATCTTTATAGTGAATTTCCCACTTTTCTACTACAGAACATTCTCAGGTAAAACACATTATGTTTGTGTAGTTAAACAATGGGCCTATTTATGATAGGCATTTAAATGTTACTCTCTTTACCAGTTCCCTTATTTGGGGTGATACATTTATCTTATTAAATCTATAACTTATTTTTTAAAATGCTCAATTTAGTTAATCCAATGGGAGTAATCAGGCAAATATAATTTCATGACATCAGACTGGTTAATTTATTTCTAAATTTTAAATCAGTTACTTTATGCAGTTTAGGAAACCATTTTAATAAAAAACTTTTAATTTTAGATACATATTTCATTCAACATTTGTATTATTCTAGTAATCAGTTGTGTTTCTGGTTCCCTGTGTAATGTTGCCATTGTGTAAATTCCTCTATATGAAGAGATTTCTAGTGAATACGGGATAGTTCGTCACTCTTATTTTTTTTTCTTTTCAGGGATTCTGGCAGATTTTTCTGTGCCAATTCATGTGAGCCAAGATTTAAAATTTTTGAATACATTGTTTCTTCAATTGGTGGTTATTTTGCAATACTAAGGTACCTTGTATTTGCATTTATGCATTAATAGTGGAAATGTAGTTTGTGTAGTTTCTCTCAGGTTGATTTTATTTGGGATGTGCCATTTGACCATGTTCTTCTGAGATGTTCATAATTTCTAAATGTTCATGCAAGGTGTGGATTTTTAGACGTTTTTGCTAAAATCGTTAGAGTTTTTCTTTTTCTTTTCCTTTTTTTTCTTTCTTTTTTTCCTTTTTATTATTTTAACCAGGAGCTTTTCATTAAACTATCCCACCACATTTTCCCCTTTAAATCTCAGCCTTCATTTATTAACACCTAAGGCGTGATTCTCAAAAATGCTGATAAAAACTCCACACATAATCCTTAGAAGAGCTTAGCTTAATACAGTACTTATAAAACACGTTTGAAAAAATAAATTATTGCTTGTGGTTTGAGAATAACGTCAACTGTACCTATAATATGTCAAAGAAAAATAAGTTGTGATTTTCCTTTATATTTAATTTTGAGCTTATTACAAAATTTATTTAAACTGTTTCATTATTTGAGTTTTAATAATAAGTCTGAAGAAAGTATAACCAGGGCATTTTAATGTACATAATAAGGAATTATATTTCAAAATGCAATTTATTAAAGAAAAAAGGCAATTTACTAAAGAAATTCACTAAGATTTTCAAAAACATTTTGAGGAATTTCTGTCTAAGCTTTTTTCTTAGAATATAAACATCGATGCTTACATATTATAGATAAGTATTTTTACAAAACTGGGATCATACATAAATTGCTTTGAGATAATGCTTTTCCCACTTTATAATTTATTATTTATGTATTTACTGTTAATAAGTGGTTCTGGGAAACATGACTCTCTGGTTTTTTTTAATTACCCGAAGTCTCCGAGACTCCGTTTTCACCACTAAAAAGTAGGTCTCACAATCGCTTCTTCAGAGGCAGATATGTGTTGGAGAGGACATTCCAGCAACCACAGGACTCATCTGGGGAACACAACCCCATGTCTCTTCCTTTATGCAGTTGTTACAGGCCATCACATGGATGGGGACCAACCCTGAAGGAATTGGTGAGGGACTGCATCTGCAAAACCAAGTCCCATGTCCAACGTCCACACAAATGTAATCTTGAAAAAAACTTCTGACATATGACAAAATCCATAGCTACTTTACTACAGACTATTACTATCGCAGTTAAAAAAAATCAGTTTCCTGGGGCACCTTGGTGGCTCAGTCGGTTAAGGGTCTGACTCTTGATTTAGGCTTAGGTCATGATCTCAGGGTTGTGAGATTGAGCCCCCTGTTGTGCTCTGTGCTGGTCATGAAACCTGCTTAAGATTCTCTCTGCTCCTCCAGCCCCCGCAGGAGCACTCTCTCTCTCAAAAAAAAAAAAAAAATTAGTTTCCTTAAAAGCAAAAAGTTTCAAAGTACTTGTTCAATTATTCCATTTCACTTATTTTAATTCATTTATTCATTCACTTGTTCAATTAATATTTGTCAAGTGCAAATTTTGACCAGATTCTCTTTTAGGTATTTGTGCAAACAAACAGGAAGAGGATGCTTACCATGATTTCACGATCTAGTGGGGAGTAGGCTAGGAAATACTAGGATGTGGACGTTAGTGTTTACAAATTGCTTTATGAAGACAAAGAATTGATTCCTCTAAAGAGTAATGGATAGTTTCTTCATAGAAGTGATATTTAATGTGTGCCTCATCAAGCTCAATAGGGTTTTGACCAGTAGAGATGGATGAGAAGTGCATTCTGGGTAGAGGGCTTGGAATGCACAAAGGCCTTGAGAAGTGAAAGCACCTAGGGCATTTTGTGAACCTAAAAAAAAATGATATGGTAAGAGCACAGGAAACTATAAAGGTAAGGATATCAGGCTGGAAATCTACTGCAGGTACAGTTCAAAAAGAGAATGTATAGTTTTACAAATACCGCTAACTCTTGAGCGTTTGCCCTTAAGCTCGTTTCACTCATTATATATTCTTGCACAAACTAGAAAGCCTAATGAACACTCATATTCACCCAAAGTAAGCTGTTACTATCCACAGAAGCAAGTTCTAGGAACCTGAAGCTTTTTACTTAAGAGACAAAATGTTTTCTCCTTCCTCCTCTTAGATCCAGCCCTACTCTGCCAAAACTGAGTCCCAGCCTTCTATAGAGCTACAGAAGGGCACGAAGCAGAGGATAGTGAACAAAAAAGAATAGATGAGATTAAAGCAAATCCCTAGGGGAGGAGGATGGGGACTAGGAAAGGGACATTTGAACATGAGATAAAGAGATCCAGGATCTAGACCAAACTATACAAGCATCTAGTCACAAGATTTGCGAAATTTGCATCACTTCTCAGAGATTGCGTTTCCTTTTCTGAACCAAAAGAGTTGTTGACTTGTTAATCTTAGCTGTTCTTCTAAATACAACATTCTAGGATACAAGAGTTATGATTATGAAAAGAACATTGAAAATCAGGAAAGGTAAATTTCAATCCTTGCCTTGCCTTTAGTTAACTGTGTCTCTTTGAATATCTTCACCAAATTTTATTATTTATAATACAGGTTAACAAGAGCTGTATCTACTCTGAGCCCATATATGTGAACATACTTGGGGAGAATTTCACAGGCTCGGCAAATGCCAATGTTTCTTCCTTTATAGCTTAATTCAATTAAATATAAAATCAGTGTGAAAGTGTGCACCCTATTAGGTCTGGTTGCACCACAGCATGAACAAAATAAGCAGGTTTTGAGAGGCTGAAGTCAAAAGTGATCAAGGTTAATGCAAGATTAATTGGCCATTCTTCCTAGAAACACTCTACCAAAGATGAACTGCGCAACAGCCAGGCGGAAGATAGCATTGCCTCACTAACAGAATGCCCCTCGTGTGCATTCATAACACATCATCAGCACACTTCAGAAGTGATCATAAGCAGGCCCATAAGTTCCAACCATTTAGAAAAATATTTCCATGGCCAGAATCCCTTGCTACTGGGACTAGGTCAACCACTGTTCTGAGCCATCTGATAGCTGCATATAATCTGTCTAGGAATTTTCTCAAGGACAGAGTAAGAAGGCCCCTGCAAGGCGCTGTGGCAGAACAAATCAGTTACTATTTCTTTTGAGCTTCTCAACAAGTCTGAAATGTAGGTCTTACTGTCCCCATTGTATACATGAGAAAATATTGGGTCCCAATAGATAGAAGATTTTTCCAAGTGCATATAACTAACTAACATTGACAAAATCCAGTTCTGTGTAAAGAGAAAGATAAAATATAAGTGGGTGCATGGTTGTGTGTGTGCATGTATACATGTGTGTATGTGTGTGTGCATGCATTTAACTTCTTGAATGATGGCTGCATAGTAACATCTGTTGGTTGCATGAGGTTAAAATGGATTGAAGAAGCATAAATGACCACATTTTTCTCACAAGTCAAAAAGAATGATTTGTTAGCTCTGAAAAGCACTTTTCCCTCTAATAGAATCAATTACATTGAAGATGGAATCCATTTATAAGAAATCTACACATAAATGGCATTTGCCTTGATAATGTCCATACAGTGATATGCAAACCGAACTGGAAAATGTTATTCTAAAAGAAAAAGTGATACAAGTTGTTTTGCAAATTGTTTTCAAAGTACACTCAATGAAGTATCTTCCAATCTCTTAATAATGATCTCCTACCCAATTACATGTTTCAATATTGCCATTCAAATAGTGGAGTTAGCAGTAGCTAAGTACAGGTCTACATGTCTACTTACTGTCTACTTGTCTTCTTCTCTAGTAATCTAGATTTATGGTACATCTACCCTTCTCCTTCATCTGCAAGGTCCTAGGACATTCAGGTAGCCAATCTGCCCTTAAATATGTCTCTAAGGAAATGGTGCTAATTAGTATTGGAATTTACAGCCTTCCATTTTATTGACTTGTCCTACTTTCTTCGATAATTAACTAATGAGTAAAGTAATGAGCTATGTTAGTCAGTCATGCTGTTCAGTTAAACGGCAAATCAATTATTGAAAATAGTTTCGGACAGCTCTAACGTTAGCATGATGTGTGCATGGATGTGTGCGTGCATATTGAATGCAAGTGTAATTATGTCCTAGATATTACAAAGTCAGTCTGTGTGAGGATGTTATGACTGAAAATGTCCTTTCTGACTGCAGTGCAAATATGATCTGATATCAAAATCCCAATAAGTCATTATTTGTCTATGTCCATTCTACAGTTTGTAATTTTTACTCAGCTGAGACATTGCTGCTTTCTTTGGTTTGTGTGAGATACGTTACAAAGCAATGTCTAGTGGATGAGTGTTAAGAGAGATGGCAAAGAAATAGGAATCAAGTTTTTCACTTTAAAAAAGTGTCGAGGGTAGCGTGGTTGAGATGGAGATGGGTCTAGCTGAGATTTGCCTTTTCCCTTTCAATCTTAGGTCACTCATCTGAAATATTTTCCATTTGTCTTAATTATATTGAGCTTGAAAATTTTCTCTAAAATACGATATATAAATATTTATTGGGCATGAGAGCAGAATTCAGTCTCACGATAGAGTGAGCAGAGGGCACATGCCTGTGCACACAGTACAGACACACACACCTAGGAGACTAAAGCCAGTTGGCAGAGTACAGAGAGTCCTTGTAAGTCTCTGCCCTTCTAGTGTGCCTTGAGGACAGGTGAAGAGACCCGGGCTCCTCGCCAGCCATGCTCTCAACCTCTCTGCATTTCTAATCCTTTCTGCTTTCTGTTTCCCACTCGGTTCTTTAAGAAGCGCCTGTCACCTGTACGTCTTCTCTGTGCATGACCTTAAACTGGTAGTTTGCTTTGGATTTTAGATACAACACCCTATAGTTTTTCCACCTTGACCTAGTGGCTATCCATAACTCAGCATACATAACTGGCTCAGCCTGGTGCATTTTTTAAATCATGGAATGTCTTAGTTAACAATTCCTCAAAGATGTCAGTTACAATACTGTGGACAATTCAGACTCATAATAACCCATCACTATTTTTAAAAAAAGAATCTTTAATCTGAGATCCGTTCCATTCTTATTTCTTCTTCATGACAGCCAGTGGTCAGCAATATCGTAGAATAATTATTATGTTTTCCTTTAATATCGCTTATACAGGCTGTGATTTTAGAGCTCATAGATTCTTAAGAATATCTTCTTTCAGAGAAAAATTGAGCAAAGCTTTAAATGGTAAGGTTTTTTTAGCATGAGAGAATGCAGTTTGCACCTTCAATTTGCACCCAAATTCTTTAAAGGTGTAAAGATAGTTTTTATCCCCTAAATTACGGTTTAAAATCTTAACCTTCAAAAGTGATTAGGTCTGTTACACGAACAACAAAGCAAAGCAAAGCAAATCAAAGCCAGGGTCAAAAAAGGCAACATCAAGTTTTCATTTCCAAACAGTTTTAATTCTGTGTCTGTGTTCTTGCCTGAGAGGAGGCAAGGAACACAAACATTCCCATATGAACCAAATTAGAATTTACATATGAATTACATTAGAAATATGAGCTCCATCAAGGAATAATTAGCACTGTCCTGGGTTATGTGAAGGCGAACAAAATTAAATAAGAACAATTTTAAAGCAAGTTTTGTTTTGCCTCTTCGACTAAGCTGGTTTAATCAGTGATAATGACTGAAATAAATCCACTCCATCCATTGTAATATACAGCCTACCATATTGTGTGAAATGCCATTACCGACTTAGTAAATCATAAAGTCAATGAGAGGACATCACTCAGGGGTCTTTGACATGGTTACTTTGTGCTTCATGCCAAGTGTAAAGGTGGGAGCACTTGATCTAATCAGAGAGCACAGTGAGGGCGAATGTTACAAAAATATTCCGGGGAGACATCCTAAAAGTCAAGGAGACTCTTAGAACACATCATATGTGTTTTGCATTGCATTTGTTGATGTGATTATTGTGATTGTTATCTTATGTTCACAGAGGACAAAGACTGAAATTTCTCTCTGCAAAAATGACAGTGGTACCAAAAGAACAGAGGCATTAAAACACCCAACTGGAATCAGCCTGGTGACATCGAAGTGCTTCAGTCACTAAACAGGGCTATGGTTTATGAGTGCCTCCTCTAATGAGCTAAACTCCAGTGACCATAAAACTGAAATATAATTATGACATTAAAGATGCCTATATTTGAACTTAATTATTAATTAATTTAATGAGAGGAGAGAGGTTGTAAAATTGCTAATTAAATGGCTCCGTAAAACTGCAGACGGTGGAGGATTTACCAAATGATGAATCCCACAACAGTATTTTTACTATATCAATATTCTATTAATATACAGTATGCCAGGCGTCCTGGCTAGAACGTGGTTTTTAAGTTGATGTGCAAGGGTGCAGTGTGGAATGACCTAAAATTCCCAATGACAGCAACCTTGAAGATATTTCAGCCCCTCTGTTGAGAGGAGATACGGAGTCTGTTAAATGAACTGAGGAGGTCAGGGCACAATTCCTCTGACAGCAGTTATGGGGAAGTGAAGGGTTTTTGTTGCTGTCCTTGAGCCAATCTCTTAGATCTTGTCGTGGTTAAGAGTGTCAGGGTCAACTTGCTTTGTACTAATCAAAGGTGTGGGTTTGTGAGAAGTTTAAATATTCATCCATCCTCAAAAATGGGACAATACCTCATATAATATGCATGTGGAAATGGAATTAAATTGAGATTGCAAATCTTAGCAATCAATGTACTGGAAAGAACAATATACGGATTTTAGCATAAGATAGACTTAGTTTCAAATTCTGGTTCTAGTGATGCTTGGGTGGCTCAGTCGGTTAAGCAAAGGACTCTTGGTTTTGGCTCAGGTCATGATCACAGGGTCCTGGGATTGAGCCCTGCATCAGGCTCTGTGCTCAGCGGGGAGCCTGCTTCAGGACTCTCTCCCTCTGCTCCTCCCCACTGGTTGCATGTTCTCTCTCTCTCAAAAGTAAATAAATAAGTATTTAAAAAAAAAATTCTGGTTCTACCCCATATCAGCTAGGTAACCTTGAGGAAGCAGATACACTTCTCTGGACTTCAGTTTCTTCATCAGTAAAATGGGGTAAAAATTCCTAAAGTCATATGGCTGTTGAGAGGATTGTAATAATAAAATAAGTAATGCACCTAGCACAGTTCTTACTCAGAGGGTGCATAAAACTCTCTGTGTTGAATTAGTACTTGAGAGGAGCAGTTTGTGAGATTTCCACACCACATTGTGGTAGGAAATGGCCCTTTAACCTTAACACATAGGAAGCAGTATTCAACTGATGGCCGGTTTTAAAAAGGATGAGTCATCACGAGAAAAATGTTCCTATTCATTGTTCAATCTAATGCAGCAGACTTTTTATTGAAGCATTTTAACCCTACCGGGGTCAAATATGAATAGGAAAAAATAATATTTGAGGACACATTTCAAAGAATAGCTAAATGAAATTTAAGGTAATTAAAAACACAGTATGCTAATTGTTCATACAAGCTGAAGATTGGCTTTGTCAATATGCACAGTATAGTAAACAGATTTTCTTATAATGAAAATATGATTAAAAATGGATTCAAATTAAGTGCATGATGATGTTTGAATTACTTGACTAAATCCAAAGCCCTTGCTCTTTTTTTTCATCCGGTCTTATTGTACAGCTTTTCCTAGTAAACATGAACTATAATACTTTTAAAAGCCAGTGATAATTATAAAAATAAGAATAATCAATGAATTAAGAAAAATCTACCTAGGAGCACAGGCAAATCTTTTTATTTAATTACAAAATGAATTTAGTAATTGAAAATACTATTGATTATATTTAGAGTAGAAAAATTCAAAAACAACCTTGAAGAACTTGGGCTTACTAAAAATCCATTTATGGATGAGGATCTAAATGTATACATTTCATATTGAACATGACTTCGTTTTGTTTGTTGCTTAAACAACAGAAATTTATTTTCTCATAATATCAGAGTCTAGAAGTCTGAGACTGAGATGCTGGCAGGAATAATTTCTTCTGAGGCCTCTGTCTTTGGCTTGTAGGGGGCAGCGTCCTCACTATGTCCTGTGGTCTTCCCTCTGTGTGTGTCTGACTCCTCATTCCCTCTTCTAAGAATACCAGTCATATTGAATCAGGGCCTTCCATATAACCTCATTTTTACGTATTTACCACTTAAAAGGCCGTATCTCCAAATACAGTCACATTCTGAGGTGCTGGGGGTTAGGGCTTCAATCCATGAACTTAGGGAAACATAATTCATTCCATCACAGTGTATAATACCAAATTTATGATCTTTTCTTTTTTTGTTGTTGTTGTTGTTTTTTTTTTATTCTTATGTTAATCCCCATACATTACATCATTAGTTCTAGATGAAGTGTTCCATGATTCATTGTTTGTGCATAACACCCAGTGCTCCATGCAGAACGTGCCCCCCTCAATACCCA
>NC_138376.1:14797865-14851095 GCF_054177405.1 Leptonychotes weddellii
CTTCTTTAATAAGACAGAATCTAAATAGTTCTAGACTTTGAAGTGTGTTTCCAATTCAAAAGCATCTTTAGGATTTCCCAGCAATGGTTTCAAACATGGAACTATAAGGAGGCATCAATATATCTCCTACGAACCCTTCCTCTACATATCCACTTTATCCAACCCACAGGGTTTTGAAGTCTTTGGTTTTGTATATTCCATTACAAGTTTCTCTGGTGTTTAAAGCCATGTTCTCCTAACTGATTATGTGACCTTTAAGATAAATTTGGTATTTGTTGGTCTACATAGTCCTGATCCTGGATGTTCAATTATCTAACTCCCTTTTATTCTGTGCTTATTTGAGACCAAGAGCCAAAGGCAACTAGTTTTCAACTAAAACAAACAAACAAACATGTCATAGATGTAAATACTGTTATTAACCCATCCATTCACTTCTTTCTTTACTGCTAAAAGTTTCCAATTCTTTGTACCCTTTATCAAAGGGGTTATTTACTAGTTCTTTCCTCATTCTTACACTCTTTTGGATTTTCTCCAAGTTTTTTATATCCCCTTGAAATAAAGTGTTGTGTACATTGCTTAATGTATGGGTCTAGTCTTATGTAACGTTCCAAGTGTGGTGTTTAAATAAGAATGCACTGTAGGGTGTAACCAGACTAGTATGATGTTATTAAAATCTAGTTTTATCATCTATGCTGTTATACTATTGTGTAGTTAATATTCCACCAATAGAGAAAGATAATAAAAATAGAAAAACACCAGTCTATTCAAAACTAAAAACAATCTGTGAAAATATTCCTAAAGAATGGGCAATTTATGTGAGGGGATCAAGTTCCTAATGTTTAGAATACAGACAATAAGTTGAAAATTGTCATTCAAGTTCAGTAGAAATTGGTTCTATAAAAATACCACCAATTTATTTCTTTCTTCATGCGCTAGGTAACATACATATATTGGATTTATTATTTTGGGCTGTATTGTAACAGAGATAGCTACTTGTCCCCAAATAACCAGTTTTACATTCTTCCACTGGCAATAAAGCCAATGTATTTTGTTGGGTACTTGGACATTCAAAGTAAAGGCTACATTTTTGGGGGAGCAGCAATGGCAACAAGAAATAGTCATATGACCACATTCTATTCTATGGAATGCGATTACCGTATACATGTTCTCCCTATCTCACCTTTAGATGACATAATGCAGTGATGGAGAATGGGACAGCCATCTTTGACAAGGAGATGAAGCCATGCATTGAGGATGACAGAGTGAAAAATAGGAAAGAGCCTGGGTCCACAATACCATGAGACAATGTCAGTCTTACATTACTTACTTTTAGACTATTAGATAACAAAGGGTAAGTTTTTATTCCACCACTGTGGAATATTTATTAGAGCAGCCGAATATCACTCCTAACTAACACACTATGTAACAAAACTGTCTTTATCTTCACATTTTAAAACTTTTATTGTTTCATGTTATTTTTGCTTTGAAAAGGCTTTAGAACAGAACTAGAATTGGTCAAGGGAGCATTAATATTTATTTATTGCTTTTTGGAATTTTGTAATACACTGTTAAAGGTTTTATACTTCACTTTAAATCTAGAACAATTTGAACAAAAGCCTGCAGGATAACTAGGTTTATTTTGTACCCCAGCGTTTCCATGTGAATTTGGCAGACAATGTTCAAGATGAAACACACTATGTTAACAGATTTACTTAAAACTCTCATAATACAGGTGAAAAGGGAAAACAATTTCCAACAGATTAAAAAATGACAATTTGAAGTGTGGAAGCAGCCTTTTTGTGAATAAGAAATAAACAGTCATAACTGCTTTTCTGCAGAGGGGAAGGAGTGTATTAAATTTGCTATTCAAACGTACATTTTGTTGACTTTCTAATAATAAATGTGCTAAATTCTATTGTTCCCTCATAAAAACTAAAAACTAGTAAATATTATTTATTCCAAGAAAACTGAAGGTTCTGAAAACACCTGTGATTATAGGTGTTTGTTTTATTGCAATTTTTCTTTAGATATATGAAAAAATTAATAAATATTAAATTTTAGTAATGGAGTTCTCCTGCATGTTAACTTTGGCTGAAGAATGTACCGTTTTTCTTGGGGAAGAAGGTTAGAAGTAGCCACTAATCACACACAGTGCTTCTTTAAGCTTATTGGTTGAAGATTTCATTAAAATTAGAAAAATTTTACTTAAAATATTCTTTAAAATATATCACAATAAAGTGCATGGATTTGATTTCCTCATTATTTCAAGTTTCCCTAGTCATTAATTTTATTAATTTTTATACCTTGGAGAACAGCACTAGATGTAGAAAAAAACTTTCAAACTCATGGACTGTCCTGGGACATTGGATGGGCACAGTCAGTTAGGCCTCAGACTCTTGGTTTCAGCTCAGGTCTTGATCTTAGGCCCTGATCTCAGAGTCATGAGATCAAGCCCTGTGTGGGGCTCCGTGCTCAGCAGAGAGTCTGCTTGTGTTTCTCTCTCCCTCTGCTCCTCGCCCCCCATCTCAAATTAATTAATTAATTAATTAATTTTTAAAAAGAAAAAAAAAAACCTTACGGACTTCCTGGAAATTATCCAAATCTCACTCCTAAAGCAATTTGGTTATTTTTTTTATGGCTAATACGATTGCATTGTATGAAATAATTATGCAGTGTTACTGACTTATTTTTTGTAGTATATTGTTAGTTCTGAATCTAATACGCATAATTTACATTGAAATGTGGTTAGTTAGAATATTCAGATTTTCATTTCCTAGACTTAGAAAGCATTACAAAAATTTTTAAAGTTTGAGTGTTCATTAAAATAATAATGTATATATTATATATGAAGAATTAATCTAATAATATTTTTGAATTCTTTTAATTCCCTGCATCAAATGTACTTCAAGGCATTCTCTGTTAATTAATGTGGAGTAGGAGCTAATTTTTTTCAATAGTTTTTATGCCAAAAGACAATAAACAGCACATAGGCATTAATAGAGGCCATTTTGTGGTCAAACAAATAGTAAACAGGCTACCAAGCAGAATGAGGTCATGAAGAACGGATTCTAGCCAATAAGTCTGCTGGCATAGACAGTTGAATGCATTCTCACTGTAATCTATAAGGCTCAGAGGTGATTATTCCTCACCCGCCGTTATATTCCTGTCTGACTCTCTCTTTCTCTCTCTCTCTCTCTCTCTCTCACACACACACACATTATTTAATGAGTTCTACCTGTATGCCAGTCTCTATGATGAGAACTAGGGATATAAAGTAGATAAAGAGACCTACTTTTAAAAGATTTAAATTTTAATGATGGGAGGAGGTTGATAGATTACAATATGTTATTAAAAAAAAATGTATGTGCCATTTCCTTACTCTTTCATCTTGCTTACTTGTCTACTAGGACACCAGCATCACTAGAAAACTCTTGTAGCAATATTTGGCTCTGAAGTCATTCTCCAGGGTGGCTAATAATTATATACATATTAACTGAGTGCTTATTATAAGACAGGTGCTGTTCTAGGCTCTTGACAGGCGCTAATTTATTAAATCATTACCATAGCACGAGTATTCCTCTCCATTGTCCAGATGTAGTAGTCGAGGCACACAGAAGCGAGGTAAGTTGTCCAGTGTCAAGCAGGTAATAAATGGAGGAGTCAGGATTTGAATTCAGACAGGTTGGTCCAGAACTTCTTCTACTAATTATTATCCTCCCCTCCCCTACCATGACCTTTCACTTAGACCATGAACAGAACTACTGCTTATTATTTTCTTATGATGTCAACCCTGAGTGCTGATGTACACGGCTCTAAATTGAATGTAATGGCAAAAATCAAATCTCTGGATGTTGGTGAAGTAGCTAAGCAGTATTTGCATGTTTTCCTATATGTTATTTTTTGCTACAAATGAGGAGCAAAGCCTAAAGACCCTAAATAGCTCATCAAAAATTTGACACGTACATTGTCACAATCTTACACAATGGAATTTGAGAATTTTTCTTTTCCTCATTTATCACTGATGATGACTAGTATGTTCCCAGCTCAGCAAGAGCACATTAAGCTGAGTAGAAAAGAATGTGGAACCTGTGAGATTCATTCCCAACTACCACTTGTAGAGACCTGTTTTTCTCTCGTATGGATGTATTTTGTATACATGCTTCACAACCTTGGCCTGCTGGCTGCCTGGGATCTGACTTGGTCACTAGATTCATAGCCATTGATTCATTTCACTATTCTCAGTTCTTTCCTCCTTCCTTGCTTATTATCTTCTCTAATTGCTAATGAGCTTCTGGTAAATGAGAACTTGATCAATGGGATCTTTGAAGGTACATGTAATGATGTTGCAGCTTCATTTCCATTTTTTTAAAATGGTGGATTAGAGTCTGACAATTCCAGCTATAAAAGATGTACAAATATGGGATATTATACAATGTGCTCATCTTTCAATGCATATCTGAGCTTTTAAGATGGAAAAGAGTACAACATCAAGATTGAACTCTGATATAAACTATGGACTCTGAGTGATAATGATGTGTTAATGTAAGTTCATCAATTGTAATAAATGTAACACTCTGGTGGAACATATTGATAATGGGGGAGGGTGTGCATATGGGGGGGAAGGGAGCATATGGAAAATAGCTGGACCTTCTGTTCAGTTTTGCTGTATACCTAAAACTGCTCTAAAAAATAAAGTCTATTTAAAAAGATACAAAGGAAATCCTGGGGGATCATATACAACAAAGGAACTAAAAACCACAATGGAGAGTTTATGCTAATTATATTGCTCTACTGAGGATATTTGCCAGTAGAAGTAATGGAGATGCTTGAATTTTAGTAGTTACATAAGGATAGGAAGAACAACCTTGAGACTGCTAAAATGGAAAGCTAGAATGGAGACACACCCAACACACATAATCCTAACATTCTCTGAATACTATTTTTCCTGAAAAAAAAAAAAGATACTACAAAATAAAATCTCGGCCTGGGCTCTGGGTAAGAGAAGAGTCTCCTAAGAATTTTGATCAATGGGCATACCTTCAGATGCATCTGAATTTCAAATATATACTACCTTAATGGCTAAAGAAACCCCAAACAAAAAGTAACTCAACTTAAAGTTGTACTTATTTTGGGGTCTACTTTAAGCACATTACAGGAATTGTGGAGTAGCTGACAACAGCAAATGCCAATTCTTTCAGAATAAATGTAGTGATACATGTTTCACGGATTCTCACAGATGAAGTTCTGTCAAGAATGAGTTCATGATCCAAAATTATAAAACACAAAGGGAAAGGAATCACCATGAGCAAAAGTCAGTAACATTGGACACCAAAGAATTTATGATGACACAATTAAGTTCTAGGTCCAGAAAATACATATTAATCTTAAGAACCTTGACAAAAACAGTGATGCAAAAGAAAGGACGGAAGGAAGGAAAGAAGGAAGGAAGGAAAGAAGGAGGGAAGGAAGGAAGGAAGGAAAGAAGGAAGGAAGGGAGAAAGAAAGGAAAGAAAGAGAGAAGAAAGAAAGAAAGTTAGTTTTGAAATTTATCAACACATTTCTGCATTACTCAAGGGCAAAAGAAAAAATCAAAATGGAAACATGAAAACACCTAGAACTGAATAATACCAAAATATTATCTCTGAAAATATGAGGGTTATTATTAGAGTCATACAATGGAAATGTTATATGAAATTATATATTATATATAAAAATTTTACATTACATATTATTTTAGAAAAGAAGGGCTAAAAACTAATTAGCAAATTCTCCAAAGTAGTGAGCTTGCAAATAAGATCAAACAAAACAAAAAAACACCAATCCAAAGAAAGCAGAAGAAAAACAATCATGAAGATTAGAGCAGAGGTAAATTGGAAAGGATCTTCAAAGCCAAAAGTTAGTTCTTTTAAAGATTAAGGAAATGAATGAACTTACAAAAAAAAGAGAGATGGCACAAGTATCTAGTATTAAGAACTAAAAAGGCAAAACTGGAATGCCCGGGTGCCTCAGTCAGTTAAGCGTCTGCCTATGGCTCAGGTCATGATCCCAGGGTCCTGGAATCGAGTCCGGCATCGGGCTCCTTGCTCAGCGGGGAGCCTGCTTCTCCCTCTGCCCCTCCCCCTGCTTGTGCTCTCTCTTTCTCTCTCTCTCTCTGTCTCTGACAAATAAATAAATAAAATCTCTAAAAAAATATTTTTTTAAGAAAGGTGAAACTACAGAGAATGTAGACATTATAAAATATAGGGGCACCTGGGTGGCCTAGTTGGTTAAGCTTCTGAATCTTGTTTTCAGCTCAGGTTGTGATCTCAGGGTACTGAGATTGAGCCCCGTGTTGAGCTCCATGCTCAGTATGGAGTCTGCTTAAGACTCTCTCTGCCCCTCCCACTCATGTTCTCGCTCTCAAATAAAATAAATAAATCTTAAAAAAAATACAAAAATAATATAAGGATGAACTTATAAGGATAATTTGAAATTTTATTTCAAATAACAGATCTAAAAACAAAACTTACTAAAAATGTATCAAGAAGAAATGAACACCTGAAAGATATTAAATTAGTTGTTAAATACACACACACACACACACACACACACACATATTGATACAACCTCATAGACCAGATGGTTTTAGTGCTAGGTTCTACCACACTTTAAAGGCAAAGTGAACTACTAATACAAACCATCTTAGAAAATAAAAAATTAACATTGAATAACTTATTTTATAAGATTAATAACTTTAATATCAAAACTACATAAAACTAGCATAAGAATCAGTAGTGGTCAATGTCTTTATTAATGAAAATAAGTTCAAATATTTTAAAATATTAGCAATCTGAATTCATCAACTAATATGTAAGTATATAAATTTATATAGAGTATTTTGTTTTTAGCACAGGAATTCAATGACATATTTACATTAGACAATACATTACTGTAATTTACTACATTAACAGATAAAAGGAGGAAAAACCATTGGTCTTCTCAAAGATGCAAAATAATCTCTCAATAAAATTCAAATCCCATTGGTGGGATAAAACACTTCATGAATTAGGAATAGAAGGATAAAAGGGAATATCCCTAATTTGATAAATGTGTCTATCAAACCTCATTCTTTTTTTTTTTTTAAGATTTTATTTATTTATTTGACAGAGAGACACAGCAAGAGAGGGAACACAATCAGGGGGAGTGGGAGAGGGAGAAGTAGGCTTCCCACTGAGCAGGGAGCCCGATGCGGGGCTCAATCCCAGGACCCTGGGATCATGACCTGAGCTGAAGGCGGATGCTTAACGACTGAGCCACCCAGGCGCCCCTCAAACCTCATTCTTGATGCTGACAGGCAACAAGGTTACTCTTTAAAGCAGGAGCAAGACAAGATGTTCATGATCATCACAGCTATTCAATATAGTATTGATGATTTTACCTGCACCATAAGACAATTATTTAGTATCAGTGGTAAGTAATATGATTGGAAGGAAGTATTATAATTATTTGAAGATAATATAATTGTCTACACAGAAAACAAAAGAATCTTCAAATAAATTATAATAGTATAGCAAATTTTTAAACATATTTTCTATTGTCATTCACTGTGAAACTTCTCAAAAGAACTATTTACACACAATACCTCTATTTCCTATGTCCTATTTATTCACTACTGTATTTTAGCATCACTTCTATTCCATTTCTTTCTGTCAAATTATTTATTATCATTGTTTTTATGAAAGTACAATTGACACTCAATGTTACATTAGTTTCAGGTGAACAACATAGTGATTCAACAAGTCTACACATTATGCTATACTCCCCACAAGTGTAGCTACCATCTGTCACCATCCAATGCTAATACAACGCTGTACCTTTTATTCCCATGATTTATTCATTCCATAACTGGAAACCTGTACCTTCCACTCCCCTTCGCCGAATTTTTCCCATCCTCTCATCCTTCTTCCCTCTGGCAACCATCAGTTTGTTCTCCGCATTATTAATATTGATTTTACCTGATTCTTGGTAGCATTTGACATTAGTGACTATTTCTTCTTTGAAACACTTTCCTGCTTTTGCCAAGTGATGCCACTCTCTTATGCTTTTCCTCCTAAATGACCAGCCTCACTTCTTCTCTACCTGACCTCTAAATGTAGAAGCTACTCCTCTCCTTTCTGTGCTCTCACACTAAGGCATACCAAGCCCAAGGATTTAAGTATTGTATCTATATAATTCCCAAATTTAGGTCTTATGTCTTTAGCAAGGTTTATGAATAAAAGAAATAGTCCAATAACAGTTAAAGTGAAATGTTTTAAATGATCTAATTTAAAAATAGCAACAATAAAGGAATGTATCCAACAAAATATGTGAAAGAAATTTGTGTTAAAAATTTAAAACTTTATTGAGAGATATTAAAGAGGACCTAAATAAATGAAACAAATATAACCTGTCATGTATAAAAACACACATGTAAGTATGCCAGTTTTATCTAAATTAATGTTAGAACCAATTTAATTTCCTTTTTTTAAAGATTTTATTTATTTGACAGAGAGAGACACAGCGAGAGAGGGAACACAAGCAGGGGGAGTGGGAGAGGGAGAAGCAGGCTTCCTGCCAAGCAGGGAGCCTGATGCGGGGCTCGAACCCAGGACCCTGGGATCATGATCTGAGCAGAAGACAGACGCTCAACGACTGAGCCACCCAGGTGCCCCAGAACCAATTTAATTTAAATCAAAACTCAAGCTGTTTTTTTGGGGGGAAGGGGTCAAAATTGCAAACTCTTCCTATAGAAGAGTAATAAAGCCACAACTGTCCAGAATAAGAAGGTAAAAGACCATTCCTTCTAGATATCAGGACTTACTATAAATGCATAATGATTAAGATGGTAGAGCAAGTCTGTATATAGAATGCAATAGAAAGCCAAGAAACAAAACCACACATATATGCAAGAGATCACTTATGACAAGCTTTCATTGCAAATCTGTGGGCAAAAGAGAAGTGAACTCTGAAATCAGGAAACCTAGGTTCCAAATTTAGTTCTTCTAAGTTGTTTTGTGATTAGTACAAATCCTTCCTTCTCTGGTAAGTTTATTAATTTTCAAAAGTTTATTATGTGTTGCGGGAGTTGGGAACCGGGGTGGGAGTTGTCTATGCTTTATTATCTGTAAGTATTCTTCCAGCCTAATAAATTACTTTTCTTAGTATTTTGTTTTCACTAACTATGTTTCTAAGTCTTTGCCAGGTACTATAATGGATAGAGTAAAAGCCCATCAGTGGGATTCTATAACCTTCTAAAGAAAAACTTCCAACTTTGTTCACAAGCCATGTACTCTCATCTCATTATTACAGGTAGACAATTCTAAATATACCATTTATATAGGAAATTGAAGCGAGACAACAGAATCCCGAAAATCTTAAAACTGCCCTGAAGCTTATGAAAAAATACAGTTGCCATGTTTTTTTTTCTTTGACCAGAAGATACACTTTTAAAAAGTATTTCTTCTCACTTTTGTAATGTCATCATACTCTTTATTTATATTTTTTCCACTTACTCTTTTATCCCTCAGAAACAATCAGGGATTGAATTTATCGAACTGTATAAACACGTGCACCAACATCCCTAAGGTTGAGTGTGGTACAGACAGAGAATTGCCCTCTCGACAGCAAACCCATAGCCACCTGTTGGGTAGCATGTGCCTGCCTTCGGTGTGTTATTGAACCAAAGGACTTAGGTGGGAAATTTCCAGATTCTAAGTGGATGTTGAATCCTATTTCAGTGTGTGAGTATTTCCTACCCGTTGATAACTTAGGCAGATGGCTTTCCCAGAGCTGTCGAGCACTCAGCTTAAATACTTCTTTTTTTTCCTAACAGGCTACTGAAACTAGCAAAAATTCTAAGAAAGAAAAATAAACCCCACAAATCAACACAGTCACACCCCAGAGTCACTCTAATTAAGAAACAGTTCTCGTGACTTACACTAACCTGGAATCACTAGATCATATAACTGCAGGTAAAGGCAATGAAATGTGAGACAGACTATTTGAATGAGCTACACATTTTCCCTCAAGAACAGAGTGTGTTCTATGTCACAGGTGTTTCCGTGATTGCAGTACATTAGGAATATATCATGTTTAACAGACCTTGTACATACATTTCCACCTGTGCGATGTGGTGGTCTAATTTCGATACTTCGGGCTGAGTATCAGATATACACAAGTCCACACTGTTTAATAAGGCTCAGCCCGCTCACCAAGTGCTGTAACTCTGGTCTCCTCCATATTCTGCTATTGATTAGTTGTATGATGGAGTAAATCACTTGGCCTTAGCGTGTCTACATTTCCTCATGTAAAATAGCTCAATATTACAGAAGGGTTTCACAGACCCTTTATGAGAAATATAACTTTGATTCTCCCTCAACCAAATGAAAACAAAAATGGAAATGGAAATTCTTGAATCCAGAAAAATATGTCTGGGTGGCTGACATTTGAATCAATAGTTTCACAAGTGAAGTGAATTATAAAAGTACAAAGGAGTTTGATTATGGTGCTCTTCTATCAGTTGAATTCCTGTAGAACCCGTCGACCTGAGTTATTCGACTAGAAATCCAATGCCAATGAGAAACTCAGGACATGGTCTTAAAGGTCACGGTGTCATAATACAGTGTATCACCTCCTTATAAAATATAATCTGCCTGCTTTGTTAAATGATATAAAATCAACTTATATAAAATAAAAGAGATAAGATCATATGATTAAAAATACAAGCTCAAAATCACATGCATGTAAGAAAAGAAGTATACTTTTGTAAAAAAAAACATCGTGTTTAACTTTGCATCTCTTGGCAACTAAGGCACAAATGTACTAAAAATGGTTATATGATTCTCACTTTCAGATAAAGGAAAAAATGGTGTTTTTACAAGTTAAGCAATTGCATGATCATGGTGTTTGAGGTTTGTCATTTCACTGCGCTCCTATGCAAGGGACATTAAAAATAGTTTTCTCTGTGAAATTTCCTTGATTTACAATGTAATTTAAATCCATATTGTGTGGTAAATTGAAAAACTGGCCCCAATTTCTCACCCTTCCTTCAACCCCTGACTTTTGCCATGTCAGTTTGAAGGGCTCATCTCTTCTAACTCTGGCCTCGGCCATGGGATTGCTTCAGTCACAAGACTCGGCAAACACAATATACACCGAGGATTGAAAAGTGTTTATACGATTGGGCGTGGTCTCTCTTGAGCTTCTGCCATTGCCCTGCAAACATGCCCTGGCTAGAAGAGACACAAAGAGTAAGCCAAGTTGCCCCAGCTCTCCAGCCAGGATCTCTGAGATGAGCCACCAGTGATCCAAATCCAAATAAGGGCACACCCCGGGTGGGTAGAGCTGTCTAGACAACTACCTGGGCTGTTTAAGCTTACTCCTGTATGCCACTGGGTTTTGTTTGTTTGTTTTGCTTTGCTTTATTTTAGAGAGGGTGGGGAAGGGCAGAGGGAGAGGGAGAGAGAGAATCAAGCAGGCTCCCCACGCAGCACGGAGCCCAAGCCGGGGCTCGATCTTGGGATTCTGAAATCATGACCTGAGCTGAGATCAAGAGTCTGTCGCTGAACTGACTGAGCCACCCAGGTGCCCCACCATTGGGGATTTTGTGGTAAATAATCTTGCAGCAAGAGTTAACTGATGTGTGTATGTACATATCTGAGGTACTCACTTCTCATAATCATGAGCATAGGGCTTCATTTTAAAATTTACAAAAAGCAGCTTAAACACATTTGTACTTTAATTCTAATACTGTCTTTTATCAAAATGAGCCACCATCAGGAGATCTTGCCCTCTGATTTACTTTTCTAGTTTTTGACGACGTTCGTGTTTTTTTTTTTTTTTTTAATCCAGACCAGGTCAGCCAGAGGTCACTGAACAATAACCCAGGAGATGCTGACCACAAAGGGCAACAATTTGATTTCTCTACTTCTTTAAAGTATTACATTCCAGTGTGCTGATTGATAGTGCTTTTTCATTCCTGGCTGAGGTTTCCTGGGGATGGGTTTAGGGTTGTCTCTAAGGTAAGTTAAATTCATAGAGGAAGCTCGTAATCATCTGCACACTCATGTGCCATATTCTTTTCCACATGGAGATATGGAGGGATCTTCACCAAAGTCAGAGACCTCGATGATGTGTCTGCCTTTAAACCTGAATCATTCAGGCCACTCTTCTGTTTAATAGATATGGTGAAGCAGAATAAATGGTCACCATTTGGAGATAAGATAAAGGATGTTCTGTCTTGAGAGGTATGTTGACATAAATTAATGCTTCCCTGCAATGGTGTACATGGAATAGTATAATATCTGCTCAGTGTATACAGTTAACAGAGGAACCTGTTGACATGTAGAAGCCATGTGCCCATAGGATCTGGAAACCAACAAGCCCCACCTTATGGTCCTTGGGGAATAAGAGATTCAGACATTGGTTCCAATCTTAGCTATTTACCTAATTTTAGTTGAGAATGTCCAGAGTAGATGACTCCAATGTCAGTCTTGACTTTTTGGTTCTGTAACATGAGACATTCTTGTGTTAAATGGGAAGGTAGAATGGAAAGAACAGCTCATGATATTTGAAGTTTTGGGACTTCCCAAAATGACCAAAAGATTCTTTGATAAATTGTTTAACCTTTTGAATTTCAGATTTTCATCTGAAGAATGGGAGAGCTACAAAAAAAAAAAAAGGCCTTTAAATGTCTTCTTTATGTTAAATGTTATGCTATCAGTATGCTTGAATATTACTAACAAGGTTTGTATGTTTTGGGTTTGGGAAAAGGAAGAAGACCAAACACTATACTTATCTAATAAATGACTATATCATAAGCATCTTAACTTACTAGACATACTCTTTCTAGGTCATTGATGGTGAGCCTTTGATTAGATGCTCAGTTTCTGAAGCTTGCTAAAAGTCAAAGTAAGCTAATTTTTAAGGAACAAAACAAATCATCATCTGCTACATGTAACTTTTCTAAGACCAAAATGCACTTATGTCATCACCACTTGAATTCAGAAATGTAGGTGATTAAATTGAAATATTTATTCAAAATAATTAAATTCCCTCTGTCAGATTGTATTAGGGTTAAAAGATGCAAAAATACAAATATGCTGCATCTCCACAGCCTTCATATTTGTAAGTATATATTAAGTAATATGATGGCTTTTAAAAGCAGTCACTAAAGAAGTTAGGGAAAATATAAGGTGCTAATTTTATTAAAACATAATTCCTACAATCACAGTAAATTTTCAGAAGGCAAAAGGATTTTAAATTTTAAAACATTAGGAATCAATATTGATTAATATGCTGTGGGTTTTACTCTATGCTTTAATAAATAATAATAAGATTCCTTATGCTCATCTAAGATAATTACAGAAATAATTGTTGAAATATAAAAAAAGATTTCAGATTTTTTCATTTTTATTTACATTCCAATTAGTTAACATACAGTCTAATATTAGTTTCAGATGTACAATTTAGTGATTCCAAACTTCCATATAACACCTGGTGCTCATCACAAGTACAGTCCTTAATCCCCATCACCTATTTCACCCGTCCCCTACCCACTTCAACTCTGGTAACCATCAGTTTGCTCTCTGAGATTTCAGATTTTTTTTTAAATCCAGTATATGATATAAAAAAAAAGAATGGACAGGAAATTAGCAAAAAATTATTACTGAAAACACACTGTGACTTAGAAATTAGGTTTAAAAACAAATAACAAAATAAAATTAATGTCACCTTTAATATTATTACTAGAGTTAACTTAAAAAGGTAGAGATTTAAAATTTCATAAATCTATTCCCCCGAAGTCATGCCCAGAGTACTTACATGTAAGGTTTGCCTACATTTATCATGTGCATATGTATTATGAACATTTTGTTAGGAACTCAGACTCTTTCCTTTTATAGTCTCTTTAATTCTCTTCGAACATCTGCCTTGACCTTGACATTTATATTTAGATGGCTACAAGACTGGACTGATGTGTGCTGAGTTTAGAAGAGCACCCACTTTTCCAAAGTTCAAAATTTAAAACACGTATCCAGAGCTTATTTTGACCCAGGAACTTTGCTAGGTAATGGGAGAGTTATAAACAGTGATAATATCTCTTGTCCTCAAAAGCTTCCAATTCATCCATCCATCCATCCATCCATCCATCCATCCATCCATTCATTCTCTCATTCAACCATATTTCCTTCTTCTAACTTGACTTTCTCAAAGACTTACAGTGCTGGTAGGTGGGGATGCAAAACTCAATAGCATGGAGTCTCATCCCTGGGGGTGGACACTGATATTTACCTCTTGCTATTCACTCCTTCTTCCTCCATTATTTACAGAACCCTGACCTTATTCTGTTACAAATACTTACTATCCCCCTGCAGCTTATGGTGATCATGTGACTCAGTTCTAGCCAATGAGATGTCAATGGATTGGGAGGAGCTCAACTGGATAGAGCTTCTGGAAAAGTAATGTTTTCCTCAAAAAAGACAGAATCAACAGAAAGAATAAACAGACACACCTTTTTATCATGCCCATCTCTTCTTCTTCCTGCCCAGAATGCAGCTATATGTGTGGGGTTGAAGCAGCTATATTGTGAACATGAGGACTAAGGCCACAAGCTGAAGATGGTGGATGACAAAGCTAAAAATTACCTGGAACTTTGAAAAGCTCCCTAGCAGCTCTGAGCAATTGGCTGAACCACATCTAGACTTCTTGTGATGTCAAAAATACATGGTATTGCGCTCTTCATGCACCCTACTTCTCTCAGGACACTTCAGATTTCCTAACCGTATCTATTCCTTGCTTTGGGTTTATGTGATCTTCTTTGTCCCAAAGGATTAAGGAAAATAAGTGGTCATTTTCTTTCTTTTTTTTTTTTTTAAAGATTTTTTATTTATTTATTTGACAGAGAGAGACACAGCGAGAGAGGGAACACCAGCAGGGGGAGGGGGAGAAGGAGAAGCAGGCTCCCCGCAGAGCAGGGAGCCCGATGTGGGACTTGATCCCAGGACCCTGGGATCATGACCTGAGCCGAAGGCAGTCGCTTAACCAACTGAGCCACCCAGGCGCCCAAGTGGTCATTTTCTGATGAATACAAAAGATGGAAAAAAAGAACTGATGTGAGGAAACTTTAATATAGAGACTTGCCTAAGACAAGTAGTAGGCCTGGGAGGAAAATTAAAGTTCTAAAAGTTATGGGGGCTCTTGGATGGCTCAGTCAGTTAAGCATTCCACTCTTTGTTTTGGCTCAGGTCATGATCTCAGGGTGGTGGGATCAAAGCCCCCCATCAGGCTCTATGCTCAGTGGGGAGTCTGCTTGAAGATTCTCTCCCTCTGCCCCTCCTCCCGCTCATGCTCACCTTCTTTCTCTCTCTAAAATAAAAAAAAAAAAAGAAGATAGCAGGAAGGGAAAAATGAAGAGGGGGAAATCAGAGTGGGAGACGAACCATGAGAGACTATGGACTCTGAGAAACAAACTAAGCGTTCTAGAGGGGAGGGGGGTGGGGGGATGCGTTAGCCTGGTGATGGGTATTAAAGAGGGCACGTACTGAATGGAGCACTGGGTGTTATACGCAAACAATGAATCATGGAACACTACATCAAAAACTAATGATGTAATGTATGGTAATTAACATAACATAATAAAAAATATATATATAATAAAAAATAAAATAAATAAAATAAAATAAATCAATAAATGTTACAAAAAATAAAAGTTATGTTAGCTACTTGACCACACCATTCACTTTAAAAATGATACACATGTATATATTGCAGAAAAGACAGATGAACTTCATCACCCAAATGAGTTCAAATGTATATTTTCCTTCGTGTTAAGATGTAAGCTTTATGGTCATTATTATCAAAAGGAAAGAATGAGTTTTCTCTTGGCCTTTCTTTTTTCATCATCCTGTCCTTGTCACATTGAAAAGGAGGGGCAGAAATGCAAAGCAAAAATACATCCTCATGCAAAACTCTTAGCAACTAAATGAGAAATTCAAACATGGTATTTATTATACCTTTAAAATGACTCTGTCAAGTTTCCGTGGGGTAATTAAATAATTTCAGGCCTAAAAAGCTGGTCCTAATTTGTTTATGGAATATTACAAATCTTAATGGAGTCCTATCGCCTATATCTTTAGAAAGCCAATATGTATTTTGGTAAAACTGATATTTTGGACCCAGAGGGTTCTTGGCTCAAATTCCATCAGAGAATGCTTGTTCTATACATGTTCATATGTCATTGGTGAACATGCTCTAATTTTCTTTTTTTAAAAAAACTGGTCTTATTTGTGACTCGAAGACTTTTTATTGTTTTTCTGGTAACATAAGGGGAAGGTGAGGGGAAAAGGTATGTGGGAAAGGGGAAGTTGTAGGCCTTCTGCACTTCAATACAATACATCCCTCTCTGGGATTTCTTTTTTCTCCTAGTCTTTTATAATCTGAAATTTTTAACTTTCAGGGTCTGAGAAAAATATTTTTAATTTTGGTTAGTTACTGGTGCAGTGGCTTTTTATATTCTTCTTTTTTTTTGCCATGATTATAAACATTCTAAAATCATAATTGTGTATGAAGGGTTTAGAGAGAGATTCTTGAAAAAAAGAGAGAGGGGTGCCTGGCTGGTTCAGTCAGTAGAGCATGAGACTCTTGATCTTGGAGTTGTAAGTTCAAGCCCCCTGTTGGGTGTAGAGATTACTTAAAAATAAAATCTTAAAAAAAAAAAATAGAAAGAAGCTATTAGCAGCAATAAGCACTCAAAGAAATTTACAAATTTAATTCTTTTTTTATGATATATTTATCAAGTAATCCCCAAAAAACTTTGCTTTAAAAAAATGAGTCTAGGGGCGCCCGGGTGGCTCAGTCGTTAAGCGTCTGCCTTCGGCTCAGGTCAGGGTCCCAGGGTCCTGGGATCGAGCCCTCCATCGGGCTCCCTGCTCTTCGGGAAGCCTGCTTCTCCCTCTCCCACTCCCCCTGCTTGTGTTCCCTCTCTCACTGTCTCTCTCTGTCAAATAAATAAAATCTTAAAAAAAAAAAATGAGTCTAAAGCTTTGCGGTAAGTTTCCCTTAAATTATTTTCATAATTCTTGTTGCAAGTTGTGGGTATGTGTGTGTGGAAACAATTATCATGTTAACACATGATTCATAGCATGTATGTTTGCAAATACCTCCAATACTAATATGTTATTTCTTCCGTATGAGGTTTAACATTCCAGACTAAGTGTTTAAAAATACATAAAAGAAGTAATAGGGAAAACAGATGTTCAAGCACCTTGCTTTGCATAACAATTAATTAAAGAATAAGAAATATAACCAAATAAGGTCAATCCTGGATAGTGCTAATTATTATTTGGTGTATAACAGTCAACCACAGAAGAAAAATATTTGAATGTTTAGACTGGCAGTTTTAATGCTGCAAGATAGATATTTAGTGGGAAAAACACCTGTTGCTAATGTTGCCAATTAATGTAACTTTACGGTAGATCTTTATGAGTTCACACATAACACCTTTATATTGCCTTATGTGTCATTAATACCACAACACCAAAGACAGTCAACATTAACACTGATTTTCAAGTTCTTCTATAATGCTTCGAATAAGAATAAGTGTTTTTTGACTTTTCTTTCCATATTGTCTCCTATCCCTAGTCTTCCTTCTCCTCCCTCTCTTTCTCTACCTCTCTTTCTTTCTCTCTCCCCTCTTCTCCTCTTTCCCTCCCTCCTTCCCTCCTTTCCTTCCTTCCTTTTTTTTCTTTTATATGTATCAGCCAAGCCAAGCTATACCTTTTAGATACAGATCTTAAAGATAAAACAATGTTTTGTGTCACCACCACTAAAAAGTAAACTGTTTCATCTTTTATATAAAAGGAGGTGGCATTTTGCTTTGAGATGTATATGTTTCTTATTTAACAATAATATTACATTGGCCACACAGAAAGTCAGTTTAATGAAAAGGGAATTTAACAATTGAAATTGCATATTGATTTCTTTACTTGTTTCTCTTATTTTTTTGTACTTAGAATCTTAGGAGGAAAAAAACTGCTGGTTCTGTGGGATAAGCTTCCTTGGGATCTTCTGTGGGGAAGAAAGTCCGGTCCCATAACCACGCATGCTGTCTATGTCCCAGTCAGATCTGAAGAGCAAACCGTGACAGCAGAATGGCGCTACACAGTAAAAGGCAGGAGTTTCCTGCTCAGGAAGAATGCTGTAGGAGGAGGATGTTGAATAAAATGTTCAAAGCAAAAGGAAGAAAATGAACAGATTTGGATGAGAGCTATAGTAAAAGGTAAAAAATCTAAAGGGTCTCGGGCGCCTGGGTGGCTCAGTCGGTTAAGCGACTGCCTTCGGCTCAGGTCATGATCCTGGAGTCCCGGGATCGAGTCCCGCATCGGGCTCCCTGCTCGGCGGGGAGCCTGCTTCTCCCTCTGACCCTCACCCCTCTCATGTACTCTCTCTCCGTCTCATTCTCTCTCTCAAATAAATAAATAAATAATCTTTAAAAAAACAAACAAACAAAAAAATCTAAAGGGTCTCATGATTGCTCAAAATCCAAGGCCCCACTTCATAGTTACTCTGGCATGGATCCAAGTAGTTAAATACTTATGTACAAATAAATTATCTGCTGTAGTTAATAGAAGGTTCACTTATTTATAAAGCAATTTATAGGCACAAGAAAAACGTAAATACTTTGGTTTAGAAACTTGGCTAGACTATCCATGACCAACAGAAAAGCATGGCTTCATGCTGTTCTCTATTTCCTAGCAGGAACCACTCAGAGCACCTTAAGAAAGCATGGTATCATAGTTTGTCTAACTGTATACGCCGCCAGTTCTAAACTGAAGGAGGAAAAAGTAGATATTTACAGGAAATAAATGTCAATGAACTGTTTTAATTATGATTTAGTATGTGGCCTGGGGTTTCATGAAAAATAAGCTCCTGTTACGTAATTTTCATAGGAAATAGAAGCAGTGCTTTAATCTGTGTGTGTGTGTGTTCATATGCTATCCATTGAGAAAGCATAACCCAGTGTGGCCCTTACAAACAGCGCCTCCTCAATGAGTCACTGGGGACCAATAGACAGTACAGTCTCTGATTATCATGCAATCATGATGTCAGAAGGGATCTAGTTCAATTCCTCCTTCTTCAGCTTAAATGTTCTTTTGTTTGGAAATAAAAGAAATCTAATTATTTTTTCCAGCTTTATTGAGGTGTAACTGGTATAAGAAAACTGCATATAATTCACACAGACAATTGGGTAAGTTTGGACATAAGCATATGCTCATATTACCATTGCCACAATCCAGGTAATAAACATACCCATCGCCTCCAAGTTTCCTTAGGTCTTTGTTTTTGTTTTTGTTTTTCTGGGGTGTATGTGTGTGTGTGTGTGTGTGTGTATGTAAAGAACACTTAACATAAGATCTATCCTCCACAAACTTTTAAGTACACAGCACCTCACCATTAACTATAGGTACGATGTTGGACAGTGGATCTCTAGAACTTACTTATCTTGGTATAACTGCTATTTTATACCCATTGAAAACTCTCCTCTCTCCATCCCTTGCTAACTACCATTCTATTATCTACTTCTATACCTTTGATGATTTTAGATGCCTCATAGAAGAGTAATAATATCTTATGTCATCTGGCTTGAAAAGCTACTGTAATTAAAAATTCAACACAATAGTCTCCTCTAATTTCAGAAAGATAGAATTCTTTAGAAATAGTTTATTTAAAAGTATTAAATCTTTGTCTCTATGACTTTCATCTACTTATTTTAATTCTGCCCAATGAGACTATCTAAGACAAATCTCTCAGACCATCTAAGACAAATAAATCAGTGACTAGTTGGACTCAGTCCTTCTGTCTCCGTTTCCTCTCTCTCTCTCTCTCTCTCTCTCTCACACACACACACACACACACACATACACAGGCACATGGACACATATAGAATCATGCCTGGTGAGCATCTATTGGTCCTTTTATCAGGATCAACCTTATTTCCTATGAGAAGTCTTTTCTGTTTTCCTTTACATAGATGTTTCTTCTTTACGTTCCCATTATATCCTATTTTTCTTCTGTCATAACAGTCAGCCATATTAAATTGTAACTATTTAATGTTATGTCTTCTTTACTGGGCAATAAACACTGCAAGAGAGGAAAAGATGTTTATATTCCTCCAAAATGCATTCCTGCCACCTAGCACAGTACCCTGCACCAACTGAGCACTCAACAAATACTCGTGAAAATGAGTAAATCCAGAGCTCTGGGCAAGAGGGAGTGATGGGTTAAAAGACAGTGGGATCTGAAAACAAAAAGACTTGTATGCCACTTTATTGAGCTTAAATGTTATTCTTCAGTTAATGGGGAATAATGGAAAGGTTTTGAGGAAGGGGGTGTAAGATAAGAGTGTACATTATAATGCCACTCAATAAGTGGGGCCATACCCATTTAATCCACCACCTAGGTGAAGAAATAGAACATCACCAGCCCACAGGTGACCTTCTTCTACCCATCTTAGTCAGTACTAGCCCCTCCTTCCCAAAAGTAATCACTATCCTGGCTTCTAACACCATGGAGTACTTTTGCCCATATTGAACTTTGCATAAATGGAATCAGTTAATATATCTGATTGACTTTTTTGCTTGATAAGGAAAAATCTGTGTCCTATGATGGCCGACCGAGCCAACGAGAGAGTCCCAGTTCTTGCCCCAGGGCTCTTCTGGGTTCTTCTCTCTGCTCTGCTCCCCGCGCACGCCAATCTGGGGTTCTTCTCCCTGCCCCACTTCGTGCACATGCCAAAAGTGCCAAGTATGCGGAAGTAGAAGTGTATAAATTACCCCCTTTTTTTGTGCCCAGAGCTCAGACCTTTGGAGATCACTGTTCTTTGAGCCTGCCGGTGTTAAATAAACCTCCTATCCTCCAAGATCTCCGAGTGCCGCTTGGTTCTTCCATGGAGCGATCCAGTCCAGGTTCCGTAACATGCTGAGTACTTTTTAAGTGAGATTCATTCATGCTTTTGCTTTGTCCATCCAATTCAAAGAGTCATAGAGTATTCCATCGTATACCCGAGCGCAGTGGGTACAATGGGTACACTTACTGGGCGGCTCAGTTGTTCAGTAGATTCATGTACTTAACACCACGGTCAAGATACGACCGGCTTTTTCTCTTCTCATAACTATCTGGAGATTCATCCAAATCTTTGCATATCAATAGCTCCTGGTAACAACCCATGGAAGGTATGTATTATAGTTTGCTGAACCATCCATCTCTTGAAAGGCATTTGGGCAGCTTCCAGTTTTCGGCTCTCACAAATAAAGCTGCTCTGGACATTTGTGCACAGGTTTTTGTGTGAACATACATTTTCATTTCTCTGGGATACATGCTCAGGAGTGCAATTGCTAAGTCATATGGTAATTGCATGGTTAGTTTTTAAGAAAATGGCAAACTTTTCAAGAATGGCCGTTGCTTTTTACGTTCCCCACCAACAACGTATAGTTGAGCCAGTTTCTCTACATCTTCACCAACATTTTTTTTTAAAGATTTATTTATTTATTTATTTGAGAGAGATAGAGAAAGAGGGGGCGGGCAGAGAGAGTGGAAGAGAGAATCTCAATCAGGCACGCTCTGCACTAATCATGGAGCTCTATGCAGGGCTCGATCTCAGGACCCTGAGATCGTGACCTGAGCAGAAACCAAGAGTCAGATGCTTAACTGACTGAGCCTCCCAGGTGCCCCAACATTTGGTATTTTCAATATATATATTTTTTTTATTTTAGCCGTTCTCATAAGTATGTAGTTGTATATTACTGTGGGATCGATTTGCATTTCCTGAACGGCTAATAATGTAGAACATCTCAAGCAATTGTTTGCTACCGCATATCCTCTTCGGTGAAATGGCTCTTCGTGTCTTTCATACATTTCTAGTCAGATTTTTATGTTAAGCTGTAGATTTCGGTAGTTCTTTACATATTCTACATACTAGTTCTTTGTTTTGTAGGGAAGCAAAATTTTACCCTTACCCTCTTAGAGTTTTTTGTTTTGTTTTGTTTTTTTGGCCAGGCCTGGGTATTAAAACTGATATAAAACAGATTAACAGGAAAAAAGCATACAGATTTATGTAAGTCGTACGTGACACAGAAGCCCTCATAAGGAAACAAAGCCCCAGAGAAATGGTGAAACCTACAGGCTTTTTAGGTTGAATGAAGGGAGGTGACCATGAAAAAGTAACAACTACCTGAGAAAGTTAACAGAAAACGAGAATTATGTTAACAAGGTCTCTTTCTATAGAGTTCTCTCAGTCTCCACTTCTCCTTGTTGATAAGAATGTTACTTTCTTTCTAGTACAGGAAGGGCAATTCTATATGGAAGTTTTTATCTCCTGTTTCCAGGAAGAGATTAGAATGCCCTTCCTACATCTGCTGTTTTTTTATGTGCCTTTAGCTCAAAGTAATCTTTATGCCAAAAATAGCATATATTACAGTGACATATTCTGTCAACTTGCAATTGGATGTGTGGTTTGCAAATACTTTTTTTTTTCTCCCAGTTGGAAACTTGTTTTTTCATCCTTTTCACCTGGGCTTTCACAAAGCAATACTACTACTACTACTACTACTACTAATAATAATAATTTTGATGAGGTCTCATTTATCAGTTTTCCTCTTATGATCAAATTTAAGAACTCTTTGCCGAGACTTACCTCCCTAATATTTTCTCTTATTTTTTTTCCCAAAAGTTTTAGAGTTTTACATCTTACTCTAATTTCTATGGTCCATTCTGAGATGATTTTTGTGTAAGATGGGAAGTTTAGATAGAGAATCTTTTGTTTATTTTGGCCTCTGATTATCCATTTGCTTCAACACCATTTTCAGGGCTATCCTCCGAACCTTTGTCAGAATCAGCTGAGCACATTTACATAACTTAATTTCTGGTTACTCGGTTCTGTTTCATTATCAATGTGTCTTTTCTCCAAGATTACACTGTTTTGGTTACTGCTGCTACTTCGTAAACTTTAATATTTGTAATTTGTCCCACTCTATTCATGTTTGTCAAGATTGCTTTAGCCATTCTTAGGACCTGTGGTTTTCCAGATATTTATTTATTTATTTTATTATTACGTTATGTTAATCACCATACATTACATCATTAGTTTTTGATGTAGTGTTCCATGATCCATTGTTTGCATATAACACCCAGTGCTCCATGCAGAACGTGCCCTCTTTAATACCCATCACCAGGCTCCTCCACTCTAGAACCCTCAGTTTGTTTTTCAGAGTCCATCATCTCTCATGGTTCGTCTCCCCCTCCGATTTCCCCCTCTTCATTCTGTGGTTTTCCAGATAAGTTTTGGAATAGGCTTACCTATTCTATCAAAAGCCTTCTTGGATTTAGATTGGAATGGCATCAAACCTATAGATTTGGAGAGAACTGGCATCTTTATTATTTAAGCTTTCCAATCCATGAACACAGCAGGCCTCTCTGTCTATTTGGATATTCCTTGATTAGTTTTATCAGCATTTTGTAATTTAAATCATCTTCATCCTAACATGTTTCATTAGATTTATATGCACATGCTTTCTTTTTGGGGGGAGGTGATTTTAAATGGTAGCACATTTTTAAGTTTTTGTTTGTATATGTTCATTGTTAGTATATAGAAATGTAAATTGTGTGCATGTCTCTTGTATCTTACAACCTTCCTGACTCACTTCTTATTTCTTCAAGTTGTGTGTATGTGTGTGATCCTCCAGATTTTTTACGTAACTATCATGTCAGCTACAAATAGAGTTAGTTTTATATCTTCCTTCCCAATGTGCATGCCTTTTATTTCTTTTTCTTGCCTTATTGTATTGACTAGAACTTCTACTGCTATGTTGACTAAAATAAGTTAGAGTGGGCATCCTTGACTTAACTTCTGATCTTAGGGGGAAAAAAAAATTCAATTTTTTGCCATTAAGTGTGATTAAATATAATGTTAACTATGTAGGGTATTTTGTAGACATGCTTTATCAAGTTAAGATAATTCTCTATTCCTAACCTGAGAGTTTTTATGTGACTTGATATTGGATTTTGTCAAATGCTTCCTCTGTATCAATCGTTATGATAATATGATTTTTCTTCCTTAACTTGTGGAGATAATGGATTTTATAAGTTGATTTTCAGATATTAAGTTAGCTTTGCATACTTGAAATAAATTCCACTTGGTCATGGCCTATAATTCTTTTTATACATTGTTGGATTCAGTTTGCTAATACTTTGTTACTGAAAACCATTCGGGCCTGGAGATTTCTTTTGCAGGAGCTTTTTAAGTACAAATTCTATTTACTTGATGGTTATAGGACTATTCAGATTGCCTACCTCATTTTGGCTAAGTTTTGGTAGTTTGTGGTTTTTGAGGAATTGGTCCATTTCTTCTAAGTTGTTGAATTCACTTCCAACCTACATACATCAATGAATTTGAGATGATTTTCTTATAAGCAGCATACAGTTGGATCATTTATTTAATCCACTCTTCCAATTTGTCTTTTGATTGGTGTTTAGACCATTTGCATTTCAGGTGATTATTGATATGTTTGTGTTTACATCTGCCATTTTATTATGTGTTTTCTCTTTAGTTTTTCTCTGTTTTGCATTCATCTGTTTTTCTTGTATATCTGTGAATTCTTTAAACAGATTTTTTTAGGATTCCACCTTGATTTCTTTATAGACATACCTCAGACATATTGCGATCCATTTCCAGACCACTGCAATAAAGTGAATTTCACAATAGAGTAAAAAAAAAAAATTCTTGGGGCGCCTGGGTGGCTCAGTTGGTTAAGCAACTGCTTTCAGCTCAGGTCATGATCCCAGGGTCCTGGGATCGAGTCCCGCATCGGGCTCCCTGCTCTGCGGGGAGCCTGCTTCTCCCTCTCCCACTCCCCTGCTTGTGTTCCCTCTCTCGCTGTGTCTCTCTCTGTCAAATAAATAAATAAAATCTTAAAAAAAAAAAATTCTTGTTTCCCAGTGTGTATAGAAGGTATGTTTACACTATACTGTAGTCTATTAGGTGTGAAATATCTAAAAAGAAATGATATACAGGGGAGTGGGAGGTACAGGCTTCAAGTTATAGAATGAATAAGTCATGGGGATGAAAGGTATAACAATAGGACTATAGAAATAGATACTTTATTGCATGGTATGGTAATAGTGTTGCATGGGGACAGATGGTAGCTACACTTGTGGTGTGCATAGCATGACATGTAGTTGTCCAATCACTATATTGTACACCTGCAATTAATGTAACATTGTGTGTCGACTAGACTTCAATTTAATAAAAAAGGGAGATAAGCTTATAAAATTAAAATTTCTCTTCTTGCATATTTATGACTCTAAGCCAGATCATTTATCATAAAAGCTACAAGTGAATTTACTGAGAAAATAGTTATATTTTAGACATTTAAAAAGTATTTTATGAAATACTGTATTTTACTTTCATATGAAACGTAAAAAGCTTTGAAAAATCTATAAGAAATGGATGTTCATACCTCGATTTCTTTTTAATTAAGACCAATAAAAAGTAAAGAAATGCAAAAAAGAAAATAAAATAAGTAGAAAAACAATATACACACCTTGATTAAAAATACTTTATTGTTAAAAAATGTGCTAACCGTCATCTAAGCTTTCAGCAAATCATCATCACTGATCATAGATCATATAACAAATATAATAATAATGAAAGGTTTGAAATAGTGTGAGAATCACCAAAATGTGACACAGAGCCATGAAATGAGCAAATGCTATTGGAGGGATGGCCCCAAAAGATTTGCTCGATGCAGGGTTGCCGCACACCTCTGATTTGTAAAAAACACAGTATCTGCAAAGTGTAATAAAGCAAAACACAGTAAAACAAGGGAAGCTTGTACAGTGCTTGTGAGTGAATCTCTGCACGGTTTTCATAGTGGTTGACTGGGTACTAGAATGTACACACATGACTTATAAAAGTCAATTGGAATCAACATTTTGTTACCTCCAAGGGAAGTGTGTGAACCTCACTTTCATCGAGGTCCCTTTTCCTTCTCCTCTTCCAAGTACCATTGTTTTAGAAATCGGCTAATGTTAAAATTTTTGTCTCAGTTATCGGTTTCTTCCCTCCCAATGTTTCAAGACGCCTGCCTTTATCCTTTCTTTTCTGTTTGAAGAATTTACATTAGCCGGTCTTTAAGGGTGATCTGTTAGAGACAAATCCTTTTTGGTTTTGCCTTCATTTTCTCTTTATTCTTGAATGATAGTGTTTCCAGATATAGAATTCATACCTGACAGTTATTTTCTTTCAACATTTGGCAAAACATTATGCTCCTTCCTTCTGGCCTCTGTGGCTGGACACACGAAACCTGATAGATTTCCTGGAGGTAATGAACCATTTCCTGGCTGCTTTCAGGATATTCTGTCTTTATCTGTGGCTTCAAAACTTTAATTACAATGTGTCTTTGTGTAGATTTCTTTGGGTTTAATCTGTTTGTCAGATCATTACAACCTCTGACTGAGAATTGGTAATGGCATCAGTTGATTGTCTTATCTTATTCAAATTGGAATTTTCTTGACTTTTTTGTATGACAGCTGATTTTTATTGTATCCTGGACATTTTATCTATTATGTTAGTAGGACTCTGGGTCCTACTTAAATTTTTTTTTTTTTAAAGATTTTATTTATTTATTTGAGACAGACAGAATGAGAGACAGAGAGCATGAGAGGGAGGAGGGTCAGAGGGAGAAGCAGACTCCCCGCCGAGCAGGGAGCCTGATGTGGGACTCGATCCCGGGACTCCAGGATCATGACCTGAGCCGAAGGCAGTCGCTTAACCAACTGAGCCACCCAGGCGCCCTAAATATTTTATTTTAGCAGAAAGTTACCCTGTTAGGTTTATCACACGGATCTTGCCCTACGTGTGCAGGCTGGTTCCAATGGCAGTTTCTCTTTCTGAGCTTCTGTGGTATTATTTTGGCCTGTTTGGTTTATCTGGTGCTATTGAAGCTCTTCCTAGTCTCTGCTAAAATTGTTTGAAGATTTTTCCCAGCCAGGCAGGTGAGTATTTGTCTTAAGGAAGGGGTACTTAGGATATTCCTACAGGTGCCCCCCAGTTGCCGTGGAGTCTGGGCAGAGGAGAAAAATCTGGGGCCCTAGGGACAAGGAGGCTTCCTGAATGAGGTTGCCTGCTGTAACTGGGTATTTTCTGTCCCACCCAACTTAGTATGGTATCTCTTAGTTGAAAAAAGAGACTCAAGCTTGACAGGCAAGGGTGTGTCTCTCCTGGTCACTGACTTCTGGCGTGGTTACCAATCATTTCTCCCTGCTGGTGGTGAAGTAGGGCTCACCTGACAGCATCACAGGACTCCCATTTTATCTACAGGAGGAAAGAGTCTAGTTGGAATGCCTTCTGTGGCTAGGTTTGAAGAAGGGAAATGACATATCTGGGTGGTCTTTCTTTGGTGGGTGAGGGGACAAAGGCACCCTAGTGCAGTGTTGTTCTTTCAGAACTTGCCTTTGGTTGTTATTTGTGCCATTTCCAAGGTTTGTAGTTTGCCATCTTGTCCCTGAAATTATTTTTGCATTTTTTAAAGATTTTATTTATTTATTTATTTATTTGAGAGAGAGAGAGAGAGCACAAACAGGAGTGGGGGGAGAAACACAGGGAGAGGGAGAAATAATCCGAAGCAGACTCTGCACTGAGCATGGAGCCCAACACAGGGCAGGGCTCAATCCCATGACCACAAGATCATGACCTGAGCTGAAAACAAGAGTCAGATGCTTAACCGACTGAGCCACTCAGGCGCCCCATTTTTGTATGTTTAAAACATAGACTATTTTTAAACCGGTTTAGGTTTACAGAAAAATTGAGCTGAAAATACAGAGTCCTCATTTACCCCTTCACCCCTTCCTCCAGGTTCTCCTATTAGCAACATCATACATTGGCATGAGCATTTGTACAATTGTGGAGCCAACGTTGATACATTGTTATTAACTAAATTCCATGTTCACAAAGGATCCACACTTTGTTTTGTACGTTTTATAGATTTCTGACAAATACATAATGACACGTATTCACCTTTTCAGTGAATAACAGAATAACAGTGTTGGTGCCTTAACAACCCTCTATGCTTGGGGCACCTGGGTGGCTCTGTTGGTTGAGCGTCTGACTTTGGCTCAAGTCATGATCTCAGGGTCCTGAGATAGAGCCCCAGGTCAAGCCCCATGTCCAGCCCCTTGTCTGGGCCATGCACAATGTGGAGTCTGCTTCTACCTCTCCCTCTGCCCCTCTTCCTTCCTCCCATTCCTGCTCTCTCTCTCTCAAATAAATAAATAAAATCTTAAAAAAAAAATCTACCTATTCAGCTCTCCCTCATCCTTAACCCTTGGTAACCACTACTATTTTACTGCCCCCATATTTTTGCCTTTTCTATAGTCATATATATGGAATCATATAGTATGTAATGTTTTCATATTGGCCTTTTTCTTTTAGCGAAATGCACTTAAATTTCTTCCAAGTTTTTTTATAGCTCCATGACTCATTTCTTTTTAACACTGAATAATACTCCATTATAAGGATATACCACAGTCTGTTTATCTACTCTCTTATTAGGGCATCTCGATTGCTTGTAGGTTTTGCAATTTTTAATAAAGCTGCTCTAAACATTTGTGTGCAGGTTTTTGAGGGGACATGAGCTTTAACTCATTTGGGTAAATACTAAGGAGCATGATTGCTGGATTGTATGATAAGGGTATATTTAATTTCATAAGAAACTGCCTAACTGTATTCTCAAGTGGTTGTTCCATTTTGCATTCCCTCTGACTGGCTTATATACAAGAGATGAGCCAGAAAAAAATGACAAAAATTTCTAGGAAATGGTGATTCTTAAAGTAGAAATACAATTCTTCTGAACTGGCAATATTTAGAACGAGACCTCTGCCAATGACTAGGAAAATAAGAGAACATGGAAGAATACAGGAGGAGACTGGTAATGATGGTATTGTTATTAGTGGAAGGGAAGAAAAATAATTTTCCCTATACCCTTCTGAGTCCTTAGCTGAGACCCCTATAATAAAGGACAGATTAATATGAGAAAAACCAACAGAAGTTTATTAACATGGATACCTCCTGTATATGTGGGTAAAAGAAGTTCAAAAGAGCCGCTCCCTGAATTTACTGTTTTTCAAGTGGTTTCAGCTCAAAATAATCAATATGCTGACATAGCATATTTTGGGGTGGCATGTCTTACCACACTTCAACAGCAACATCAACCCTTTCCATGTGGGTAATAACCAGGAACTCGGCATACATCACATACTAGAAACGACTGATTATTGTCTACATCTCATTTAATTGTCAGCGCACACACTGTGTATAATAAACATATCTAATCTATACAAAATGAAATCCTCCTAACAAAGGTGGTATTATTATTCCATTTTAATGGTCAGGATATTAAGTCTCAGAGAACTCAGTTAATTTGCCCCAAATCTCTTAGTGATGAAGTCTTCACGCAAGGATTGAACCCTGAACCCTTAGTCAGGAAGTGAGTCAGTGGCAGGGAAGGACTCTAGCCTCAGAGGTAAGGATGGAGCACAAGCAGGAAATCAGCTGGAAGTCCTGCATAGGTTGTGTCAAATTACTGGGACATGGGGGAGGATGTTGTAGTTGTTGGTGTGTAGAAGCCTGAGCTGCAACAGGAACACCTGATCTATTCTGAGGAGCCAACACTGGAGAGATACCCCCACTCACTGGCGGGTATGGACCTCCTTCAGTGGGTCAGAGCCAGAATGATCAGGACCTGCTCCAGAACATGGCAAGAGCAGGCAGCCATTGGCTTTGGGACTAATAAAAATTAGCATCAAAAATGATTTAGTTTACACTTTAGTCTCATGTTTAAAGATAATATCATTATGTTAAATGTAAAAATGAGTAATACCAATAGCTTATTATTTTAAAATAATAAGTTTTCAGGTTGTTGGTTTATGGAAAAATACAAGCTGAGGCAGTGTTCTGAAGGGGAAAAAATGCTTGATTTCAGGACTTTCTTTCTTTTCATTTTGATTCATGAAGTCAAGTCTCATAGGTAGGTTATTGTTCATATCCACTAAAGAGAAAACATTGGAAGTGAGATAAGAAAAGAACTGAAGAGTGCATTTGGAGCTAGCTTGCCCAAGACTATGCATTTTTGGGGGGTCTTGAAAATCTATGAGGACTCCACAATTGTATACATTTCACAGTTATTTTTATTTTATAAAATAGAAAATGATTACAATTTTGTGTAATGTATTGTACAGGTTTAATAGGATTGCGCTCTTGCCGAGTACTGTAGTAACAAATAAATGCAATAGAAAATTGCTGACTCCATAGGAATCTGCTAGTTCAACATAAATGCTTTCTGTAAATGAATCTAGCGTAATTTCCCTATACATCTTGACTACTGCTTTCAACTCTGCTCACAGGAGAGCAGTTGCACAGTGCTGGCAAGAATTCACACTTTTGCCTTTTCTGTGCATTTATGGCCAGCAGTTCACACACGTTGGCTACAAATATGGCAAAGCTCACCAAAGGAAACTGAGACAAAATGCTGACTCTGGATTTGGGTGTCTTCCCAAAAGCCTATTGCCAAGAATCTACAGGTGCATCATAACATGAAAACATTCACACAGCACCAGAAAGGGGCGACTGTTTCTGAGTCCATTTCCCATTCGGGTTGTGGCATAGTTGAGCAGTTTTCAATGCAGTACTCTTTTTCTGTATTAACAGTTCTCGTGTATTCAAAGAGGTGTTCCTAAAAGTCCTATAGCATGAAAAATCAAGAAGCGCCGGTATGTAACAGAAGTGGTAACAAATACCAATATATATTTAAATCATATGCAATCGTTGATAGTGGCTAGACTGAGGAAAAGCTTGGACAGTGAAAAACAAAAAAATAATATATACATTCAATTTTTATCGAAACATGCATAGTTTGGGCAGTTAGATGCACATCTTCTTGGCAGCTCTGCAGTAATATCTCTCTGGAATTGAAAATGACAAGAACGGTAGAGGAATTTAGAAGAAATTCTCTCAGGGGAAAAAGTGCCAATACAGTTGACCCTTGAAAACATGGGGGTTAGGAGCACTGACACCCTCCCCCCAATATTCAAAAATCCATATATGACTTGCGACGGCCCAAAATCTCAACTGCTAAAAGCCTGCTGTTAGCTGGAAGTCTTACCAATAACAAAAGCCATTGATTGGCACATATTTTTTATGTTATATGTATTCTCTGTACTCTTACAATAAAGTAAGCTAGAGAAAAGAAAATGTTGTTCAGAAAACCATAAGGAAGAGAAAATACATTTGCAGGACTACACTGTATTTATAAAAAAATTTGCGTATCAGTAGATTTGTGCAGTTTAAACGCATGTTGTTCCAACATCAACCGTACTTGGAAATCAAGCAGAGAACTAAAAATAAGAGCATAAAATCCATTTATTGAATCTCAATCATTACACACATTTACTGAGTGGTCATCATGTGTGTGATGTTGTGCTGGGTTGCTGACATATGGAGGTGAATATATCTGGTTCCTGATCTAAAGACCCTCATTGCATAAAAGAAATGGGCTTAATAGGAGAGGTAAGAAGTCATTAGCAAATAATTACAATGTAATGGATTAACTGTGATCACACAAGTACATGAAATAGATTGTGAGAAATGTGAGCCAGGCCACCTAATGCTGCTGGGAGGTAAAGAGGGGGCAAGGAGAATATTCCAAGGACAGGAAAGCATATGAAGGAAGACATGGAGTCAGAAGAGAGCATGCCCAAGGACTTTGTTATCCTTGTGAAGGAGAGAAAGAAGGGAGGTAACTGTACCCCCACCTGATGCTGGTTTGGGCGAAAGGCTGCAGATAAGTGACATTCACAGAGATAGAAATCATCCAGATGAGTATGATCTGAGGGTGGAAGTTGATGAGTTTAGCTGTGGATGCAGTGCCTTCAAAGGTCACCAAAGTGGAGATTTCCAGAAGGCACAGGTCATGCTTGAAATTCCATGACAAGTACTTGGAGAGCAAAGTGGATCAGAAGGCTTTCTGGAGTATCCCCAGAAGATGAACTGCTTCTTTAAGTGTGTCTGCTTCCCACTTAAAGCCCTATTCTAATCCTCTCTCCCCATCCTCCTCCCAGCCCTCCCATTAGCACTTGCCAGGCCATTGAAAGAACAGCTTTTCAAAAATCTTTTTTTTTTTTAATTTAATTTTTTGCCCCAGTGGAACTCTTCCTTCAGAGAAATTACTCAGAAGTCCAAGGAGTGAGTAAGTAAAGTGGAGCCACTTAGGCTCCATCCAGAGGAATAGCCCAAGAAGGAACAAGAATCCTAAAATCCATTTCAGGGAAATTGGTAATGCCAAATCATCAGTCTAACCAACTCCTGGTAAATGAATAACTGATGACATTTGCTTTGAAATGTCTACTTTGATATTAGCTCTATTCATGTATTAATACTGTGGACCAAGATTGATACTAACATATCTAAAGGGAGAAAAAAGTGTATTAAGAGAAGAAAAATACATGAAAATCCACAGTAGTGGGCATCCGTTACTGTGCTAACTGGCTTCGAGCATTCTGGTCCCATTATTGTATATTTTAGGCCCTAGGAATAGACAATTATTTAACATATTTTAGCTGAGATGTTTTTCTCTAAATCCACCCAAGAAATCTTCTGACTTTGATTTAACCTCTACAGGAGCAAGATCGCACGGCTGTTATTGCTTATAAATCTTCTCTTTGTTTCAATCTTACATGTATATTGGTTGGCTAGAATATTTTATGTAAGGTCTACTTCCCTGATTTTATAGAATAACAGAGTAAATTGCTCAAAAATATCATTTTGTTGAATTTTATTTATAAGACTGTTAGGATAAGATGTAACTGAGTCATATCTCGAGGTGGGTATTTGCTGTTCTGTTCATTTGTTCATTTATTCAACAAATATTTATTGAATCTTGATATGCCAATTGTGGGGGTTATTGATAAGAAGACACAGCCTTTGTGTTCAAGAAGTTCTCAACCTACACATTTACTGTATTGTGGTTACTCCTCTGTATTCAAATAATCTAGGGGGTTTCACTCTAATTATTTTTCATTTAAAATATTTTGTTGGTAGATATAACTCAAGTGCAGAAAACTGCATAAAACATATGCACAGCTTACAAATTATTATAAAATAAATAGCTTTGTAATAATCACCAAAGTCTTAAGAAATTGACATTGCCTGTTACCCATGAAATTTTCATATATCAGCATTCAATCACAATCCTCTCTCCCACAAAAGAAACTTTCCTGACTTTTGTTGTTCAATTTCTTTCTGTGATTTATAATTTTATCACCTAGTGCATATCTCTAGGTATTATTGTTTTTTTTCTCTTAACTCTTTATTTTGAAATAATTATAGATCAATAGCATGTTGCAAAAAATAGTACAGATGTGGCCTTCGCCCAGTTTCCTTCAATGATAGCATATTATGTGACTGAAGTACAATATCAAACTAGGAATTTAATGTTGGCTCAATCTACAAAAGTTCTCTGAATTTTACCAATCTTAACACGCACCCTTTTTTTTTTTAATTTTTTTTAATTTTTTTTTTTTTTAAAGATTTTATTTATTTATTTGAGAGAGAGAGAATGAGAGACAGAGAGCACGAGAGGGAAGAGGGCAGAGGGAGAAGCAGACCCCCTGCCGAGCAGGGAGCCCGATGCGGGACTCGATCCAGGGACTCCAGGATCATGACCTGAGCCGAAGGCAGTCGCCCAACCAACTGAGCCACCCAGGCGCCCAACACGCACCCTTTTTTGTGTGCATATGCACATGTTTATATAGTTGTATACAAATTTATCACATGGGTAGATTTTTGTGGCCATTACCATTATCAAGATATAGAACTGTTCCAACCTTTCAAATATCCCACAAATTAGGCTATTATACTCACACAGACTCCTTCTACTGCCTATCATTAAACCCTAGCAATCATTCATCTATTCTCCCTAATCTGTAATTTTAAGAATGTTGTATAAAGAGAATCACCTAGTGTATAATCTTCTGAGATTGGATTTCTTAATGCAGCTCCATTGTAAAACATTTTGGGTGCTGTCAGTTTGTGGATTCTTTCTTTCTTTATTTATTTGAGAGAGCGTGCACATGGAGTCTGCCTATGATTCTCTCTCTCCCTTTCCCTCTGCCCCACTCCCTCAGCTGAGCTTCATGCCCAGCTCCAAGCCCGAGGCAGGCTCGGATCTCAGGACCATGACCTGAAGCAAAATCAAGAGACTGATGTTTAACTGAGTCATCCTAGCTCCCCTAGTTTGTAGATATTTTGAATAGAGTTGCTACCTTTGCACACAGGTTTCTGTGTAAACATAACACATCTTCAGTTCTTTGGGATAAATACCAGCAGTATAAATGAAGGGTAATATTATAATTTTACATTTTTATATATAGTATAACAATATTATATACATACATATATATATGTATATATGTAATGCATACATTATAATACTATATAGAGATCTTAAATTTTATTCTCTACCTTTTTATTTTTTCAATCTAGTTATTGAAGAAGATTGATCATTTTTTGTATAGAATTTTTCAGTCTGGATTTTGCTGGTTGCAAAAGTATATATTAACAGGTTCTACTTCATTTTACATTTCCTGTAAATTAGTTATTACATCTAGAGAATCCATTGTATACAATTTGGTTTATTTGGAGAGAGGAGGCAAGATTACTTCATAGGCGGTGTTGTATTCTTCAACAAGAGGCATGTAATGCCTCTCTGTCTTTTTTCATGACGTCGCTAGTATTGACATCAATACCTAGATCCTTTAATTCATTCATGGTTGAAAAAATGGTCATATTCCAATTATATCTGAGGAAGATGAAAGTACTGTTCCAATTCTTCACCCTTCCCTGCGTCCACATCATCTCACCTTTGCCTTGACGTCTCCAAGCTAGAGCACATTTCCTGCCTCTTGACCTTGCCCTTAGACATGTGACTTGGTTCGGCCAATGGTATGGGGGTGGAATTGACCATGTGACTGTTCCAAGCCTAGGTTTTAAGAGCTTCCTGTGTTTTCATTTTCTGTCTTGTGGTTTAGCCATTGCCACAAAAAGAGCTTCCCCCCAGTCTCAGGGTCAATGACACCTTCATCCTGGGCCCCAGAATGGATGCAGGTGGTAGCCATGGCCAACTGGACCTGCCGCTTGAGGTTGAGCACTCACTCAGCTGAGCCCTACCTACATCGGTCAACACTTAGCAGACCCACAGATCCAAGAGAATAAATAATTGATATTTTAAGGCTTGAAGATTTGAGAGGTGTTTTATTATGCTTCACTCTTATGGTAATAGCTAACCGAGAATCTTTTCTTTGCTGGAGGACTTTGACAAAGAGAAAATTTACTCCTTCTTCTATTTGATTTCCTAATGGCTATATTTTGTAAAGGAAATGCAGAATAAATTCTTGATTCTATCTCTTTATTTACACTTTTTCAAATGATTGGTTTCCTAGTATCCTCCAAAGTGACTCATTACTCCTTTTTTGTCTGTTTGTCGTGTGTGTGTGTGCTTGTGTATCCTCATGCATGTGTGTGTGGTTATGATCTCTTGTATTTAGCATATATGATGTGTTTTTGCCTGCATCTGTTATTATCCTTCTTAGTGCCTAGTTTGTCTGATATTTGGCCAGTAAGATACTTCTCCAGTAGGCTCTCGCATCTTTTTCATAATCTCTGAGGACTTTCTTGTTATCTGGAATGCTAACATGTCACAGGCTCCTCAACTTGAACATTTCCTGTCCCAGACTTGCAGAAGGTCATTCCTCCAAGAAGCCCATGGGAAATGGGCACTGGTCATGCAATGCTCACTGCTACTGGGTTGGCCCGTCATTGTTTCTAAGTCTTTCCAATGAAGGAAACACCTGAAAATGCCTAATTTAAAGTTGAATTTGAAAACATGTGCAAATATACACATATCCATCCACTGAATATTCTGAATTATAAGTATCTTCCTAATTTTAAAGACAAAACACATTATTTTTTCATATTGATATTTCCACTTAGAATTCAGGACTAGAGCATGTTTCTCTAACCTCTTCTATCCCACAATTGTAGCTACTTGTTCCCTCATCATGGTGATTCTTTTTTTTTTTTTAAGATTTTATTTATTTATTTGTCAGAGAAAGAGAGAGAGAGAGCACAAGCAGGGGGGAGCAGCAGGCAGACAGAGAAGCAAGCTCCCCACTGAGCAGGGAGCCCGACTCGGGACTCGATCCTGGGACCCCGGGATCATGACCTGAGCTGAAGGCAGGCACTTAACCAACTGAGCCACCCAGCTGCTCCATCATGGTGCCTCTTAATATGCCAGACATGATAGAATTATATTAATGCACAAACTGTACTCCAAATAAGGTGCCAGGACCACCTCCAATGATAAGATCACTAAAACGGTTGAAAAATGTGTTTTTTTTAATACAATGAATTCATTCTCTCCATATCTCTTACAGTTGTTTTGCACGCATTTACAGCTCTCAGTTACTACAGTCTCTATCTTACAAACCTCAGTTCTAGAGTTTCAATTCTCAAATGTTTACAATTAGTTTTTACATTGATGTGTTTACATTTATTGTGGTTGTCTGAAGCTTATTTTCTAATTGATTCCCAAGGACAGCTCATGTGAGAAATACTGTTTGAGTTTCATGCAATGTCAGTGTATCTGTGGTTTTTCCATGTGAGTCGATTTGCCTGGATGTGAAATCTTTCACTCACTTTTTCTTTTCTTAGCTATCTTAATATTATTTTGTCTTCTGGCATAAACTGGTACCATAAGAAAATCTAACAACAATATGATTTTCTTTTTCTTATAGGTAACTGGTTCACCTAAAGGATTATCTTTTTCTTGAACGTCCAGAAGTTTTACAAATCCAGTAGTAACCTAGCATACATGTCGATTTTGATAATTCTGAATTTATTTTCCCAGGTGAGCATCATGCCTTTTCAATGTATAGTTTTGAGTCCTTTTCTTTTCAAAAAAAATTCTAGCATTGTAATTTTATTTATATTTTATATATTTCCTGGTTTTAATTGTCTTCTTTGAAGGACTTCCATTATATGTGTGTTGGGATCAGGACTGCCTAATTTCTACGTGTGTCACTTTCTCTCCAGTCTTTTAAATCCCTCTCTCTTTTTGATTTTAAATAGTTTTCTTCTTTTATGTTCTATGTCTTTTAGGGAACTATTTGTTGAGTTGGTTTACTCTGTGTGCTTTCTCGGTTAATGTTCCTTTCTGAAGTGACATTTCTTTTATACCTAATTTTTCTCTGGAGTTCTGTTACCTCAATCTTGAGCTTTTTTTCTAATTCTTATTTGTGCTATTATTTCATATCTTGTATCACCTTCAGTTTCTAGGTTGTACTGTTTTTTTCCTTATTTGGAAATATGTGGTATTATTTTTATTTTGTTTTATGGGCATACCTTTCTGGAAGATGTTCATTTTCTATAGGACTATCATTCTCTATTTAATCTTTTTCCAGGATAACATTGTATAAATTGATCTTAATTCTTTTATGTGACTCGTTTTTACACGAAATTAACTTTTGCCTAACTTTTAGGGGGAAAGTTTAAGATAGCCTTCCTAACTTCTTGGAATCTTTTAAAATAGCTCAAGAACTCCCTTCTGTTGTTTTTGTGAAATGTTTAAAAAATATGACACCTTACTCTCTGAGATCTCCTTAGTCTGCTCTGCCTCCCCACCCACTAACCACCTGTACACCTGTATTTGACTCTCCTTGTTCCTTTATTCCTATTGTTTTTGACCTGTCCATATTTCCATTTTATTTTCAGCAATTTCTCCTCAGCGCGAGGTATGTTTCCTGGAAGGGGATTTTGGCTCATCGGCTGTGAGGGTTCCCAGAATCCAGTCAGCCCTATATGCTCAGACCAGTTCAGATCAACTATGTTCACCCCCATTATAGTGTGTACCCCTCCTTACATCAGCATTATTCTCAGATGGGTTCACTGAAAGTTTTTTTTTATCTTTGGTTACTTCTGAATTCTTAGGTACTAAAGACATCCTAGTGTTTTCTTCAGCTTCTCTCGCACGGACACTGAAAACTCATGGATTTTACAGCTGTCTGCCATTTCATCAGTGCCCAGTAGTATTTTGGTGTTTATGGGAAACAGAAATCATGAGAGAAAAAGTGACTGGGATTGCAATTAATGGACCTCAGAAATGTCAGGAAAGCATTAACCATGTCTCACTCTAAGAACACAATGGGCTGGATACTCCCCCTAATCCATAAAGCCATTTCTTAATTATACATCATGATTTTATTTTACAGTCAAACTCTTATTTTCAGATGACATCGGAGCCAAATTTAGAATAGACTCCTCAGCAATTCCTCAGCAAAGATTATTACACTTTGTACAGTTAGCAGTTCCATCAAATAACACTTTATCTCTTTTTCATGCTTACTTTTTCAGGGTTGTTTCCATAATAATTCTCAAAGGTCATGACATTCACTGCTCTTTATGTCAATATGCATTCTGACTAAATCTACTGAATCATTCATGATTACATTCTCAATGCCAATAATTGCTTTTTGTCTTAGGAACGTATCTTTAAGTTGGTTTTTTCCCTTTTTGTGCACAAATGGCACTGTTTCTTAACTTAATAGCTTGGTAATATTGTGGGAGGGGGAGGACGTTGCCATGTAATTGGTTTCTACATTTATACCAGCTTTATCCCACTAAAAAATGCATATTTTTAGTCTCAGTTAGAAGAGTTTAGGAATATTGGAAATCCATGATAACACCCATCTACAGTACTCTTGTTTATGAGCACCTGACAAGGCTTATTAAATTGGATTTTAATTGGAATCTCTTTCAACTATATATGTATACAAGTCTTTGCATTATGATGTTGAAACCATAAGATAAACAGACCTATTGCAGGCATCTCGGGAGGGTGGAGAACAAAATAAAGAAGTGACAACTCTGTGATCATCATACCTCACTCCTCCCTATAGTGCTGTTTAATCCTCACCTTCTTCTGAGTCTAGATATAACCTCAGAATCTTTCTTAACCCTACACGCTAGGCAGCCACCACGAATTAGAGTGAGCCCAGGATGTCATTCCTGGGATAGAAAAAAAGCATCCATTTGGAAGCTTATTCTTACGCTGGCTGTAGCTGGTGGGTGAGCGGAGCCCCGTGGAAGGAAGCCTTTTTCCGCGGCAGGCTTCTGTTCCCTGGCATCTTGTTATCCTGGCAGGCTTGTTAAGCAGCCCAGCCTGGTATCTTCACCCATTACTCTGAGAGAGCACTTGAATGACAGGCACCGAGCCAGTGTTTACCCTGTGGGGCTCATGACACACACAGTGTCTGTCAACACTCCCTATCACTTGCCTGCTTATGCACACTTTTTTTTTTTTTTTTTTTGCCTGATGTATTCACCACCAGACTGCAGACACCTAGTTAATCCATTTAGAACCTATCAGCTCTGTTCATCGGCTCATAAACCTATTACCTTGGAGGCGCAGTGCTAAGGGACACAGGTGTCAGACCAGTGCACAAAACCCAATTGAGTTATGTGGCAGGCAGTGAGGGGCTCCTAATCACGATTCTGACTGCATGGGGAATTGCCCGTGTGATGCGGTAGCAGCCACTTTATTAAATATCGATTTAAATCACGGCCTTTAATCAAATCTGATAGAAGACCTTTTTCACCTTCTCCCCTCTTCGGCTCCTCCTCTCCCCTCCTTTTCCAGTCAGCCTGTCTGGTGACATCGGAGCCGAGGAATGAAGAGTTAGCAAGGAGTTCACCAGCAGAAAACCCTTTTCAACAGTAATGAGGCATTTGTGATAATCGAGTGATGAAATGTAAATGGGCAGTAATGAGCACAATTACGTCCACCGGGGAACCATCAACGTGGTTTCTTTCCTCACAGATAGATGAGCTCTTTCTCTGTCATTGCCCATTGCTGACTTCACTGGGAGGGGGCTGCCTGGCGCAGGGCGGGGGAGATCCGGGGTGGGTGCGGGAGCTGAGAAAGAGCAGATCTCATGCGGTGAGCTCGAGCCATGTGGGCCTTCCACACCTGGCCGTAACCTCCATCCACGGAGTCCCATTCCCCCTCCCCCCGCCCTCCTAGCTGGCTCCACACCCCCTCCCTGGCCGCAGTCCCTGGAGGACACCGGGGCTCCCCTGGCTGCCACGCTGGAAAGCCGCCCAGTCTTGCTAAGGAACTTGCAGAACCTCGGCCTGTTTGTTCCACTGGAAAACAGTGCGGTGGAACTGGGGCCCACTGGGGGTGAGCGGAGACCGAAGCCAAGGAATGGGACGCTTGCCAGGGCACACCAGCGCGCGGCTGCTTGTGTCATCTCTGCAGTCAGGAAACTAGCAGAGGAAGATGCTGCAATTTCCAGCAAGCACGACGGCTCAGCACATCTGTTACCGCTCTACCCAGAGTTAACACAATCTGGCACGGCATGGCGGGATTTTTTTTTTTTTTAAAGGTTTTATTTATTTGAAAGCGAGAATGAGAGCATGAGAGGGGGGAGGGTCAGAGGGAGAAGCAGACTCCCTGCCGAGCAGGGAGCCCGATGCGGGACTCGATTCCGGGACTCCAGGATCATGAACTGAGCCGAAGGCAGCCGCCCAACCGACTGAGCCACCCAGGCGCCCATGGCGGGATGTTTTTACAGCAAACCCAGGATGGTCTACCAGTTGCAGACCAAATCTCAGCGGTCTCAGGATGGAAAATGTTTTGAGATTTTGAACTTTAAAATTAGTTGGAGGAGGGGCGCCTTGGTGGCTCAGTCGTTAGGCGTCTGCCTTCCATCCCAGAGTCTTGGGATCGAGCCCCGCATCGGGCTCCCTGCTCTGCCTGCCTCTCCCTCTCGCGCTCCCCTCCCTCTGCTTGTGTTTCCTCTGTCGCTGTCTCTCTCTCTGTCAAATAAATAAATAAAAATCTTAAAAAAAAAAAAAAAGAAGTGGTCGGATTCTCAACCCATTAAAAAAAATAAAATTAGTTGGAGGAAAAAAAAAAGAGTCTGCCCTTGACACAGAAAATATGGTCGTAAGATGTTTTAAGAACACATATTAAATGAACTGCTGGTTCATTAATTGTGGCTATGTAATGTGCACATAGAATAATATTATGGATATGCATATATTTCCATAAAAATAACTTTACTAAGTAAATGAGTTAATTGTAGAAGTGCAGATGTAAAGGATTGGAGTTAGAATAGGAAAACTCATTTTAATGAATTTTCATCAATTAAAACCCTGCTAACTTTTTTTTAATAAGTTTTCAATTCCCCCAAATATTAATATTTTTTAAGATTATATTACCATTTTGGGGGTAGAACAATTGCCATTTCTCTTCTGTTTCGTTCTTTGAACTCTGTATCATTAAATATCTGCTTCACCAGAGTTGGTAAATTACAATAAAATATTAGGCCAAATTCTGTCAGTGGACCAAGCTGTTCAATGCACATGACTACAGATCAATATGAGAAATGTGTCTATGGCTTAATAATATTGTTTGCCCGCAGACAATTTGACAAGTTTAGCCACTTTTTGCCCCCATTTTCCAAATACCTATTTTAAGGACAATTTTTCTTAGAATATTTATTTTAAACAGAGTTCAATTTGCGGGAATCTAAGGTTCATGGGTGGTTTCATCTTCATATTCGAAAATGTATTTGGAAGGTTTGGCAAAATGATTCACTCAGAGAAATTGACGGTCATTTCATTTAGCCTTCTGGCAACCAGACTTCTGCCACATTGCCTTTTAAAAATTTGAATGCACTTAGAAAGCCAAAGCGACTGTGGAGAAATGCCAGTCTGCCCGAATTGAAAATAAATTAATGTCACTTACTAACATACTACTAATTAGTATAGGAAGGTGATGCCTCAAATCATGACCCTCGGTCACTCAAGAACCCCAATCTTAGTACTAAGGTGTATAATTGAAATTTACAGAGGCAGTCCTATGTCAGGAATAAATATTTAAAGAAAACATTTAGTCCACATGACTGGCCTTGCCTAGTCCAACAACCTTAGGGATTTCAACTTCACAACTTGTCTGTCCTAAGTAACTGAATGGAGTAGTTCCCTTCAGACACCATGTAATATCACCCCTTTCTGCCTTTATTTATGTAGGCTTTGTGGTCCAAAGGACCTCAGCCTGTGTCCTTCTTTACCTTCTTTTCATCATCCCTCAACCTACATATCCCTTCCTCCTTGGAAAGCCTTCCCAAGTTCCCAAGACTGAATATTTTGTTCATTTCCCCACCATCCATTGCTGTGTCTGTTTCTTAGCTCTGCTTTGCATATTTTAGTCAGAGGAAAGTCCTTGGAGTTAAAAAGTTCAAAGATGCATCTGAACGTTTCTATCTATTGCATGAATTCTGTTGCCTGGAGCATAATTGTTTCTCAATAAATGTTTATTAACTAAAACAGAAAGGTTTTAACCCACTTTTTTGACTTAGCAAGTATTCTAGGCCTAATTGTATCTTAGTCTTATCCTTTTCATTGTTTAATTGTATCCTTTAATTGTTAATCTTCTACCTCTTTCTCCGGAAAAAGCAAAGTCAGAAAATATGTGGTAAAGGTTTGTAGGTCCAATGAGGTGAAGCCCTAAAAAGGTTATCTCGTCCTCCCTGGTACAATAAAATCTAATCTGCCCGGTATGACTGTTTTCCTGATCATCTGACATGAGCGTAGGTCCAACTCTGACAGTTAAAGAATGCTTTATGTGTGGCTTATTTTTTTTCTTTCAAAATCAGTTTGCATTTATAAAGGACGTAAAACACGCATGAAATGACAACACAAGGAGAAAAGCTGACCTACTTAGACGAACAGTCTGTTTTAAACAATATAGAACCACGTATTTGGATTGAAAATTGCATGATGATAAATCCTCTTAGATATATTAGTTGAAATAGATCCTCCATTTAGGAAAAAAAAAACGACTACCTGATAACACATTTTAGCCTGGTTAAAAATTCCGTAACAGATGTTGCTCTAATTTGGATTGCCTTTGTCCACAACTCATTCCTATCGAAAGGGCTGGAAGGTAACAGCGTTAAGCTATTTCTTTGTTCATTTTTCATGACTTGTCCTTCATGTTGACTGTTTCGTACTGTGTTTCACTAATGCTCAGCATGCTTACTACAGGAAAAGAATTACAACTTAAACCGGTCAGTTCCGTTAATTTGAGGATGGGAGGAAGAGACGTAGAATAAGAAGAGGTTGGTCAAATTAGATGGAAGTTTGGGAAGTATAATTTTCAGTCGCCCCATTATTTTGAGTTGGTTGTACTACATATAATCTTGAAATATTCCTAATTTTCAATGCACATATACTGTTTTATCATTTTTTTCATTCATTGTTTTGTAAAAAGCTGTTAACAGTGAGCCTAAAGGCCATACTTAAGCTATCACTCTAAAAAAATATAAAGCTCATTTGAGTCTTTTAGAAATAACATAGGTCTCTTGTATATGGCACATATCAACAATTTATTTCACTTTTAACCTATCACATAACCCATCCTGCAGTTATTCATGGATGCAGTTAGAAGAGGCTATTTTCCCCCTGACAAAAATGGGCCATTTTTCCCTGTTTAGCAAAATCTGGAACACAGATCATTATAGTGCTTTTGGCAGCTAATTTGAACATCAGTGACTCAACTTTGAGAAGAATCTTTTTTTCTGCCCTAAAGAATCTCTGAGTTTTCAGACTCCAGTAATTGAAAAATCCCCAAACACTCACTCACAGAGGAGATACACATTACTGCAGGAAGAGTCTACAAATTGTAAAGTATTCAATTTACATCCCCAGCACCTCAGGGCAGTTCTGAAGAATTTATATCTTTGGGAACCTTTGAACTAACAAAAGATAACATTTCACAGTAAAGTCTACTTGCATAAAAGTTTTTAACTCTCTTCTTTCCCTTTGTGAAGGAACTGCATCTTCACTTGTGATTCACACTGGGAAAGAGTGTGTATTCACTGAGATGCAGCCCATTAAAAAGGCTGGACAGAAAAAAAAAAGGGGGGGGGGAGAAAGAAAAAGAAAGAAAAAAGAAAAATCAAGGACTTTTTTTTCTGCCAAAAAATGATGTCTGGATTTCTGTTAATTATTCCTGAGCCACTGTGGCATAGTTACTATGACTCTGTTTTAAGATAACACAACAAAAAGGAAGTTTTAGTCCCCTGATTATCCTTCAAATTTGAGGAAAAAAAGATAAAGTTTTTTTTTTTTCTATTTGGAGTTCACACCTGGGTACATGGCTTTTTGATGAATAAGTATATCAAATATTTTTGATATTTTTCTAATTAGGAAAAATGCTTTTTATTGGAGCATTAACATTTGGAGCTTCCATGAAACCAACTCCTAGTCAAGGGTTCAGATCAACGAATAAAAAACTCTTCTCCTTGTTAATTATCATGTGTATTTCCACAGCCAATGAACCTTAAAAGATTCATTAAATTAAAAAAATATGGCTCTATAGTATTTGGTTCTCCTTATTTTCCAGATCTTGTAAATGAAGCAGTAAGAAATTTGCAATGAATTAAATTGGACCTATATTTTCTAGGTAGGAAATGATCTTTCTCTGCCCCTTCTTCTGGTTTTTTGATCAAAGATGATTTCTTATAGAGTAATTACTAATCCTCTGGCATCTGTGACTCAGGCCAATTTTAGCGTTTGGATTGAAAATAGAAAAAGCTAAGAAAAACTCCTTTATAAAAACCTTTCTCAATTCCTTAATTTGCATATTCATTACCAATACTATGGTAGCAATAATGAAACATTTTAAATGCAATAATATGATAAGCCTCTTTTTTAAGTTAAAATTTATCAATGTTTCTGTTAACTAATAACCTAGGAATCCACAATCTCATAAAACTGGCTTATTCAGCCCAGAAAATTAGGCAATCCATCATGACCGATTTGCCCACATTTCCCCCTGCAAATAAGTGAGATGGAAACTTTAAAACCAATCAGATAGTGCACTTTACAAATTCAACTGAGAGAGATGGATAAACTAAGATGCCACTGGCGTCAGTTACGCAAAAATCTGTCGTGTTTCCAATTATTTGAGCAGATTTTTGTATCCCAATTTGCTGCCAGCCTGGCTGCATCTCTCCCCCTCCTCCTGTTTTTTCAAACCAAATCATCAGGTCTTAAATCAGAACAAGCTCATCATATCATACTATGAAAGGCCAACAGGGGATAAAGGACACCAGATGTTATATGAGTTTTCTTTTAGGCTTTCATTTCAGCCTTCCTGCATTCCCCATGCTGCTTTTTACTTGTCAGAAACGAAAATGTGCTTTGATAGATAACAACCCTATTTTCTTCACTGGCTGAGCTTAGAGAATACCATTAAGTATTGATATCTAGGGTGCTTAACTAGGGAATGCATTCACAGCAGTCCCAAAATTGGGGTTCTGCTGCATTATTTTACATGCCAAGATTTTTGAAAGACTCCAAATTAATTTTGTTTTCCTTAGGAAAAAAAAAGTCGTAGAGTTTTAGTTGTGAAAGATGAAAGGAGGGGGGACCCAAAGCTTGTCCTTCGCTGTATCTCTACCTCCTGCAGATTTCGGTTCACGTCCAGGGGTCTCCAACCCCTGGGAAGCTGTGCACAGGTGAATTTTTGAAATGGAACTATGACCCCAGCCTGTCAATGCAAATTATGGAACTGCTTTGTACTTGGAGAGCTTCGCATTTGTAAAACTTTGGTTTTATCAACGAAGAAGGGTAAAAACAAAAGGATCTTCCATAATCTATGGTCCCAGAGAAAATCTCATCATGCTTGATGATAACAACTCTGACACATGACCGACTGGAGCATCTTGATTCACTCAGGGAGTTCAAGGTCAGCCAAACCAGCTATAACAATATAGCCACATTATGCGATTTGATTCAGGAGACAAGATCACTCTCCCCTGGCTTCCAATAAAACTATATTTCAAAAAAAAAAAAAAAAGACGTTCATAATCATTGCAGGATATGTGTCGTAAAGGGATGTGGCTAGGGTACACGCTCTGCCTGAGAGGTAAACAGATCAAAGTTAAATGGAATGAGAAGAGGTGTTTACCTACAGTAGCCTTAGGTGATGTAGGTGGAGAAAAACCCTTCAATCGTGTTTTATAAGAAAATACAGCTGTTAAGTCCATAGCAGTGTCCATAACTAGAGGTGATTCCCTCCTTACCCCAGGGGACACCTAGCGATGTCTGGAGACATTGCTGATTGTCATGACTTGGGGAGGGGGTTTCCTGGTATCTGGCTGGTGGAGGCCAGGGATGCTGTTAAACATCCTACAAAGCAAGGGCAGCTCCCATAACCATTATCTAGCCCCCATTGTCAAGAGCATCAAGGATGGAAAGTGAAAATGGTAAAAGGAGCACTGACATCAAATGCTGATAAAATAGGGGTAGAGAGATGGTGCCAGACTTGGCCAGAGCCGTCAGTCCAGTAAAAACTGGGAATCCAGTAAAGGCTCTCGTGTGCAATAGGATCGAACCTCAAGGAATTTCCAGGGCTTGTCCACCCAGCTTGTAACACTTCTGTGACCAGTGGCTGGAAATTACCAAAAATTCTCTAATAATAAGCTGTTTGATAAAAAGGTACCCAGCTGCTCAGATCAAACCCTGCAATCGCCCATGAATCAGATACTACTCCATGGCACATGGTGGCTACTAGATGAATGTCCATTTAATAAACAAAAGAATAATTGTTTTTTAATTGAGTGAATGAACAAATGAGCTAACTATTTCTGGATGTCCACACTTGGAGAGGTTTGCTGACTCTTCTCGGTCAGTAAGCGCAGCAGGAGTAGTTTAATGACAGATACCTTAGGGATTTGAAGTGGCACGTGCAGACCTTGGAACTTCTGATAGAAACAGAAGAAGCCGGCTCACCTGTATAATCTTGACTATGCAAGAGAGTATTGAGGGTTATAGATAACAGACTTTAGAGATAGAGATAGAAATATACATATATGTATATAAATTTAAATATATACATATTGATACACACACACACACACACACATATACATACATACAAGACTCAATTCTTGATTTTACTTCATCCAGGTTCTTCAGAGCCCTCTGCTGGACTAGGCCTGTCCTTGGTTTCCCTCTCTGTCCTTGTAAAATCTAGGTGGGTAACAATCTTGCTAAGTCAGTTTAGGGACAATCCTGCACTCTTGGTATCAGACCACCCTTAATATTTTATCACCCTGCCTACCTTCTGCAAGAATTCTGTTGAGTAAATCTAAAAAGAATCTTCCCCAGCCCTGATACCTCCTCTTGGTAATGTGTCATCCATCAGCCCCCACCCTGCTTCTTCATTATATACCCCCACCTGTCCTTGGAGTTGCAGTTGAATCCAATCTCTCTGTCCCCATGCACTACCCCACTGCAGCAATTTTTTCATTCAACATGATGCCTTCCCCTCTCCCTGCCATTGGATACTATCTGTTTTACCATTCTCTAACGAGTATCATGGAATTTTTTTTCTTTAATAGTTAGAACAATAGTTTTTCTTTAACATGCATGTACATATGTATACTGACACACACACTTACAATCTGCCTACAGAAAAGCATCTTTCTCTGAAGTTGCATAAAATAAGATGCTGAATCTCAAAATCCTGCCTTCCCCGTTTGCATCTGGTCTAGGAATTTCATCTGTATTTACAAAGCCACATTCTTAAGAGTGATTTATAAGTGGGGTAGCACATGAGAATTCAACATAATTATCAGTTGCCATCAGAATAGATGTGAAGGATTATAAGAAGTTCCTTCTGTCGTGAAGCCCATGCAGATCCCATACCACAAGGGTATCAATCTTCAGATCAGTTATAGACATGGAAAGAGGAGATTTATTGATTGTACAATCTGAGCTGCTCTAAATATGCATGTGTCACCATTAGAAATGAAGACCGTGACTCAGAAGCAACCTGAGACCATCACTCAAACAACTTGTGAGGATTTTTCTAAAGGGAGTCTGGGACTGCAGCTGATTAATACATGGCTACGTAGGCCATGGCTCAAGTTATGAACGACTGACACGTAACTTATAAGTTAAATCATAAATATACAATGCCTGGGAACTTACGGTTTAAGAAACAGATTTTGTCACTGTCTAAGCGGGAGGTGCTAGATAAGAATTTCTGTGATATCAAAACTCATCATCCTAAAATAGAATTCAGGGAAAAATTAAATGGATTTTTAAAAATCAGTTAACATAATGTATTACTTATTAAATTCTTTCATAGAGCAAATAGAAGACTAATTTCTCTGGAGCCATTCATGCCCCCAAAAGTTATAATTAAAGACACAAATTGAATGATTTTAATAATGATGAACGTTCACCTTTTGAGTGCTTAGGTATGGTAATATGATAGTCACAGAAGGACTCCATCTTCCATTTTCATTTAGCTTTCTCTCCTGGGATTTACAAGGGCACTTTCTCTCATGTATTTATTTATGGACATTAAAATAGCAGGATCTCAGTGGCTGTTTTTTTTTTTAAAAAAAAAAAAAAACTAGAATTAGTGCCAAATACTAAAAAAAAAAAAAAAAAGGAAAACAAAACAGAACAAAACCAAAAAAAAAAAAAAGACATAGTGGAGTTTTGAAGCCATCGAAGGATTTCCGAATTTCCCCGTGTGCACATCTATGCCTGTTTCCCTCTTCCTGTTTTTGCAGTTGTGCAGGGTCCTGCCAAGAACAAGGATTTGCATATATGTTGGCACACTGCCTCTGTTGTTTTCCTTTTTGCAGAATACAATTAGTGATCATCGACGTCTTTAGAGAAAACACTCAAAATGGAAAAGTGAAATAAAAAATACTCTTAAAAGACGGGGGCAAAATGCAGTCTTAAAACTTGCTGGAAAATAAGCAACCTCTGCAAGCTGGTTGGTCAGAATACTGGTATTTTTGTATCATTTAGGAAAATCCTATTATGGCCTTAGCCACAGACACATCCCTGGTGTGCAAGATAGAGGCAGTTCATAAAACACACCGCATTTTCAGCCAGAAAATAGGGCAACCTATTGCTTTCTGTAGAGGGCTGTTACACCCCAGTTCCCATCAATAGAACATAATCTCATTGCAGCAGGCAATACTTGGTATCAATGAAACACAAGTATTTTTAGATATGTGCAGGCTGTTCCTACCAAAAGGACAAAAAGATGTGTTTTTGCAATGACTGGTATCTTCGGAACATATTTACAAAACACGGTTGTAAAACAAAGAAGTACAGTAGTTAAATGCAGGTACTCAGAGAATTCTATTTCCTTTTTTTTTAAATCTTTTCTGTTCAATCTTTCTTTCTCCCTCTCTTGCATGAACTGTCAAATCTCCAAATGCCATTACAAAATGACTTGAGTCACGGAGTCAGCTATATAATTAATCCTCCCATCAGTGGATGCCAAATTAGATGTCTATTTCCAGGATGTCTTCTCACTGTTAGGGTAGGGGGATCTATGTGCATTTGACACTTGATCAGGATGATTCCCCAAAAGGGTGGGATAGATGCCAAGTTCTAAAAGCCTATGAGGGTCTAATACTAGGTAGGCTGCACACCCAATTTGGCCAGTCTCCACCCATGCAAAATAAAATAAATTTTGCTGTGCTGTTATCGCAGTGATTAAAATATAATAAGCTAATGAGATTACAATAGCTGATTGTGAACAAGACCAATTGTGTTAATTGGAAGCTCCTGAATGGCAATTTTAGCTGCTGCTGAGTTTTGAAATATAATCAGTTTTACTAATTTTATCTGATTTCTTAATGAAGCTTGCCCTGAGCAATTCTTCTATGTGTTCTTTAGCAAACAGTGTGTGTCATAACCGCTGACATTAATCTCGATTACTTTAGTTAACATAAATAGTTATACTTGGGTGGCTTTCAGAAAATACATCATAGTAGATGTAATGTTGGAAAGCAAAGAGCTCTATCGTTTTCTTCTTTGTTTGTTTGGCTACATTTTATTTGATGCATTCCAACCATGAAGATTCTCTTTGGTGTTTCCAGATCCTTCCCAGAGTCACACTGCACAAATCAGGAAAAGCTACCATTTGTTGCTTTGTAATTCTTCTCCATCAGTTGCAGAATGAAGATAAGATTCACAATAAGGAGAAAGTCACTGGTATCAAATGTATCCTTTGCACAAGACAAGGAGGGAAAAAAAAAAAGTTGTTGAAAAGTTTCAGGAAAGTTTCCATCTCCAGTCCTTTGCCTTGGCAGCACACAGATCACAACCATAAATTCCAACCACTGCCATTAATGGCTGAGACTGCAGCAGAGGGAGCACTCAAGTTATTTGTTTTCACAGTGGATTAATATACACTGCATGGATCCTCTGAGCTTTTTAAGTGTTTTTGGAAGACTTGGAAGACGGCCATGCCATACAGCCAATTATCAAAGACTAGAAATGGGAAGGGAAATAAAGTTTGGGGAAACCAAAAACACCATTTATGTGAGCTAAAGAAACATCTTTCATCTTGATTTTTTAAAAATTTATAGTCTTTCAATGTGCAATTAGGGATGTATATTTAGATTATGCAATACCTGTGAGCAAAGGTCAAATGGGTTTTTAGAGACCAAGTGAGGGGATGGAACCCCAGGAAACACCTAAAATGAGATAAAGTTTATTAAAACATCACAGGAAAAAAAAATTAAGTGGTTATACAAGCAAAGATGTTATGTTGCTCCCCCCATCCACACTAACATTTATAAAACTTAGGTCATGGTCTTGGAGTCCTGGGATTGAGGCCCACGTTGGGCTCCTTGCTCAGTGGGGAGTCTGCTTCTCCCTCTCCCTTTGCCCTTTCCCCTACTCATGCGCTATCTCTCTCTCTCTCAAATAAATAAATAAAATCTTTAAAATAATTTTTAAAAAACCCAAAAACTTTTTCATTGATTTACAATGTTGTATGTAAGTAGATACATAAATTGCCCAAATCTTAATTATATAGCTGGATTTTTTTTTAGATATGTTATATATCCATGTAATTACCACCCAAATTAAGAGATCAAGAGCTAGAACATATCTAACACCCCAGATTCACTTTATCATTACTTTATCTATATTGGTGTTTAATTTTAACTATGTATCTCTGTTTATAAAATAAATTAACGTGATTTCCTTCCTTGTGCCATCCTTAGCTAGGTTTGATATGGAGGTTATATTGGCTCATACATTAGAGCTTTCCAAGTATTTCTTTTCCTGCTCTCTGGAACTGTGTGCATAAGTTACAGATGATCTCTTTCTTGAAATTTTGGTAAGACTCTCCAGGAAAACCTATCTGCCCATCTCTTCCATTGTTCTGTATTTCTGAGATTATTTTTGACTATTTATCTTTTATTAGAAAATGTTAATTTCATCCAATTTTCAAGTTTAGTGGTCTGTATTTATTATTCAAAGAATTCTCATATTTGCCTACATATTTATAATGCTCTCTGGGTTTTTCATTTGTTTTTGAAAAATCCAGTTGAGTATGTGTCTAAAATATTTTAGAGTCTGCATGTCTGCTGTTAGTAAATGTGGTGGGATTCTGTTCGCACGTATAATGGGATATGTATATGGAAAATAAACCTTTGATCAAATGGTATGTTTGGGGGCGCCTGGTTGGCTAAGTCATTGAGCATCTGCCTTCGGCTCAGGTCAGGATCCCAGGGTCCTGGGATCAAGCCCCGGATCGGGCTCCCCGCTCCACGGGAAGCCTGCTTCTCCCTCTCCCACTCCCCCTGCTTGTGTTCCCTCTCTCGCTGTGCCTCTCTGTCAAATAAATAAATAAAATCTTTAAAAAAAATGGTATGTTTGCCCATGGATAAAAGTAAGAAATATATTTGATGTTAGAGTTGAAGAAAAATGAAAAGCTCTCAGCTCAAACTCAGGAGCAAATAACAGTGGCTTAAGAAACAACAAAAAACAAACAACTTTGTTACTCATTGGAAAGCATTTGACCTACATTTTCCAGACAGTTCAAGTAACTATATTGTTCTCATGGCTTTCTGTTTTGATATAATTTTAAATTTATAGAAAACCTTCAAGAATCAGTAGGAACTCCCAGATACCATCTATCATTCACAATTATTATTCACTGTTTGTTTACATTTGGCCCTGTTTCCTTAACCTTCTCTCCCACTCCTCTAATATCTCTGGATAAAAAGATGATAGATAGATAGGTAGATCGATAGATATTTTTCTTTAGCAATTGAAAGGAAGTTGAAAACATTTGGTCCCATTACCTGGAAATACTTCAGTGTGCATTTCGGGAGAAAAAAATCTATTCTCTGATATAACCATAATGCAGCGGTCAGTAACAGGAATTTTCATGACGATAAATTACATTTTTCTAACTTACAGTCAGTATTTAAATTTTGTCAGTCCTTCCAATAATGTCCTTTATAGATACTTTTTTTTTTCCCCTTTCAGGATCAAAGCCTGATTATGCATTGCATTTAGTTTAGAAATGTCTTCTTAATCACCTTAAATCTGGAATATTGTTTCTGCCTTTGTGTTTCTTATTCATTTTGTAGAATGTCCCTCACTTTGGGCTTCCCTGATCTTTCCTTATAATTCAACTCAGAGTATTCATTTTGGGAAGCATGAAAGTGATGCTGTTTCCTTCTGTTTCCTTCTCAGTTATTTAATTAGAAGGTGCATGTTGTCAGTTTGTCCAAATATTAGTGATGTAATGTTTAAAGTCTGAACTAATGTACTGTCCAACCAGGTTTCTATATTAATGAATTAATATTCTCTCCATGATTAATAAGAAAGCTTCAGAACATGCTGAGTCTATGTGAACATCTTGTTCCTTATCAAATTTTCACCTCTAGTTTTATTATTTATTGATGATTTTCTAACCACATATTGTTATATATTTGTCAGCCTTTTTCTGTGGGAAGAGATTTTTCATCTCTCCATTTATTTATTTATTCATTTAATTTTTTTTTATTCTTATGTTAATCCCCATACATTACATCATTAGTTCTAGATGAAGTGTTCCATGATTCATTGTTTGTGCATAACACCCAGTGCTCCATGCAGAACGTGCCCTCCTCAATACCCACCACCAGGCTAACCCATCCTCCCACCCGCCTCCCCTCTAGAACCCTGTTTGTTTTTCAGAGTCCATCGTCTCCCATGGTT
>NC_138376.1:14851595-14871479 GCF_054177405.1 Leptonychotes weddellii
CAGCCGGCTTCCCTGCTCCGTTACCTGGGAGCTCTGCCACACTCAGGCACCCCGGGTCTTTCTGTGACCGTGGGTCCTGAGACCACACTGTCCCGGAGGGTTCCACCCCCCGCTTAGCCACCAGAGTGACGTCCCTCAGCGGAGCAGACTTTTAAAAGTTCTGATTTTGTGCTCCGTGGTTCTATCACTTGCCAGAAGCGGCCGACGGAGGCCCCTCCCCCGCCGTCTATCCTCCCGAATATCGCCTCGGATTCACTTCTCCGCACGTCCTACCTTCCAGAAAGTGGTCGCTTTTCTGTTCAGAGAGTTGTTGCTATTCCTTTCTTCGATCTCCTGTTGGGTTTGTAGGTGTTCAGAACGGTTTGATCCGTATCCAGCTGAATTCCTGAGAGGAGACGAAATCCAGGTCTCCTACTCCTCCGCCATCTTGCTCCGCCCCCCCTCAAAGTGTTGCTTTGTAAGCATGGATCCAAGGGGTGGTTTGTGTGAGCTTGTCAGCAGTGTTTATTGATAACAATAAGATTGATGATTTGCAGCTGGGCTCAGTGAGATCCCCAGAGAGTTCAGCTGTTAGGCCTGGTTATGTAAAAAGATGTATGTGTGACTAGCAGGATATTAGAATCTCTAGCCAAAACTTCTTTCTGGGCCCACTGGTTCCAAGACATCCCATGCACAGGTCAGTGGTTGGAGATCCCAGAGAGAACGCACAGTGGGAGCTTTTGGCTGACTTCTCCTGACCCTAGTTGTGAGGCAGTCTTTGGCTGTAAAGCATGTCCTTTTTTTTTTAAGATTTTATTTATTTGACAGAGAGAGAGAGAGAGAGAGGGAGCACAAGCAGGGGGAGGGGCAGAGGAAGAGGGAGAAACAGACTCCCCTCTGAGCAGGGGGCCCGACATGGAGCTCGATCCCAGGACCCTGAGATCATGACCTGAGCCAAAGGCAGACGCCCAACCGACTGAGGCATTCAGGCGCCCCGGTAATGCATGTCCTTATGGAACAAGGCAGCTCCAGAGTATCCTTGTTCCATAAATTGAAGGTTTATAAGCATTATCATTTTGGGTCCTATTGACATTCTTCAGCACTAGAACTCTAACTCCTACCTTTAATGCAACGTGTTAGTTTGTTTCCTTTAAATAATTTAGATAAGGTACTTATATATACATTCTTACTTGTTTTGACAAAGAGATGCCAGAGGCAGATACTACCACCTGTGTGAGCACTGTCCAGCAGTTTTCCAGATAGTGGGAAATACTGGATCAAAATACCTTGCATTTTATAAAAACAAATGGCTTTTGACAAGGCACTTTCGCTTCATCTAATCTAAACTAATGGAGAAATACAGTTTTGGGGACAGTGAGATCTATTTTCTTAAGTATTAAACAAAAGAAAATCTACTAAAATTTTTCTCTAATTTGTTTAAAAGGAGCATAGTATTTTTCATTCATCAACACTTAGCAGATAAGCCAGGCTTTTCAATCATGGATTTTAACACAATCATCTAGTGGGATATTGTGAGTAGTATTCCACTGATCTACAAAAGTGAATTATGTGCATGAATGTTATACATTGTAATGTTTTCTTAATAGAATGAGACATTATCAATTGCATATCTTGATTTAGGGGAAGTGATGAATAATCTAGATCCATATTGGTAATCCACTGTACTCTACTAGCCTAAATCAGGCTTAAGAGATGTCAACTGTGGACATACCTTGTTCTCTAATACCATTTAGAATTCCCAAATAGCAACCACTATACATCATTCCAGAGTATGTAAAAATGAGTGCCAAATAATCACTTTACGCTTAAGGGAAGTTACTGAACAAGAAGAGAAAAAAAAATTAAGTAGCACACAGATACAAGGTATTAACAGAGAAAACGAAATAAGATGCTGGGTTGTGCAGGAGTTAGTTAAAGTTTTCTCAGAATTATCCTGTAAAACACTGCATGATGTATCTTGAAAAAAAAAAAAGTCCTGTGTCCAATTAAATTTAAAAAATGTTGTATGGATTATCCATATCCCCATACTTACCCTAAGGAGAGTCACAAGGAAAACTGGCCAAAACCATAGAGGAAACTAGAAGTAAGTCTGTTTATTTTTGTTGACATTCAGTAGTTTATCAGGCTATCTCTTTGTTGTTATTCGTTGTTGACTGTGTTATTCCTTAGTTGACCTGGAACTCTTTTTCTTAGGGGACAGTATTCATGTATTCAGCGCAGCACACTTTGGAAAGGGCTGGATTATTCAAGCAAAAGAACTGTGTGGGACTGAGAGTTTGTGGTGCAAATTCACACTCCTGGATTCTTAACCCTCAGCTCAAGCCTGAAGAATTGGAATCTTGACTTAAGAGTACTTTGAAAAATGATATAAAGTACTATATTTAAGACAAAAGCAAAACAAAATGTATAGTTTTGAATATCAATCATAAAAATAAACCCTTATAAAAATCTTGCTGAGCAGAGGTGATCTGTAGAAAATAGACATTGGAGTATGTATTGGGGTGTCCCTGAGCAGTGAGAATCTAAGTGTATCTGTCTTGTTGGATACATGCTTAGAAAAGCAGGAAGAGGTGAAAATTCTAGGTATTTAAAAGAGAGCAGGCAGGGTCTAAAGTTTGTTTTTTTTTTTTTAAAGATTTTATTTATTTATATGACAGAGAGAGACAACGAGAACAGGAACACAAGCAGGGGGAGTGGGAGAGGGAGAAGCAGGCTTCCCGCGGAGCAGGGAGCCCGATGTGGGACTCGATCCCAGGACCCTGGGATCATGACCTGAGCTGAAGGCAGACGCTTAATGACTGAGCCACCCAGGCGCCCAGGGTCTAAAGTTTTGAGGGTCATTTCTATCATAAGAGAACTCTTCTGGGAAGTGCACCAATTTCTCAGATCTTGATGAGATAAACATCCACCAGCATCTTGCATATTCCTATTGCTTTTCTGTTTCAGGTCCCTGTGGGCCCCTTGGACATTTAGAGCTAGTCTCACCAGAATTATTCGGTTCAGTGGGCTATGACCAGAGCTGATCCCACCAGCAGCACATTAGGCACAGGAACGTTAGGGACAATGGAGGTGATTACTGTGGAGTTCCAAAGTAAGGAGCTTTTGTTCCACTGGTAGGAAGTTGTACATTCTCTGGCTGTGTTTAGTTACTAGATGACTTGTATGCATTGGGAGAAAGGTTACATTGGTCAAACATTTAGATAAATCATCTGTCCTACACTCATAGAATACCTATGACTTAGGATTTGATAAGAATCAACAGGTGGTAGAGTAAGAGGCATGTAGGACCTAGGAGATCTTGAACAATCCTGCTTTCTAGAATTCAACTTTGCCACCTGTATCATGAGAGAATTGGAATAGTTGGAGTCCAGGATCCCTTCCAAACTATAAAACAAGGAAGCAAGCAAGCAAGCAAGCAAAGAAAACAGAACAAAGCACTACAATTTTGTGGAAATCAGGGATCTGGGTGGGAGTACAACCCTGCTCTGAGCAAATCTACCCCTCCAGGAGAAGCCCTGCTTTTTCTCATGGGAGAGTTCTAGCTTCATTGTGTCTGTCTACTACTGAAACACGAGTCTCATGGAAACAGAGTTTTCAATGTGCTAATTTATTATGGCCACTTAATGAAAGCAGCATATTCTCTTTTCTCTACATGAATACCAAAATAATCAGATAAAAAGCAACTGTTTTGTAAGCAGCTGAGTTTATTGAGGGAAGAGGGAAAAGAGAAGACAAAAAAGAGAATTCTTTTATCCCTCTCAAACATCCTCATTGTATATAGTACCTAAATGTCACGTTGCTAGTATAAGTAAGTATTTTTTCAAAGGTAGGAAAAAGTGCCCTACCTTCTTAAAGGTAGGTAAAATTCATTGCAAAAAGCTAGTCTTCATTACACAGAAGAAAAATATTTGATCAAAGTTTGCATCCCGAGATACAGTACAGTCAAGCTATATAGGTCATAACTTAATTTCATGCTGACTGTCCCAGATAAAGGCTGTATGAGGGAAGGTTAGCTCATATGTTTTGCTTTCAGATTCTCTCAGTCAAGTCTTAGATCCCTCTTTTCCATCTGATATGACACCCCTGTGTGTTCTCTGCCGATGACATCACATAAACCACCAAACCCTGTAGGAGACCAAGGCACCCCAGCAGGAGACAAATAAATAGCATTTTGTCAAACTTCCAAAGGTGATGTACCATAATACATTGAAAAAGCAAACAAACTTGCATGACAATTGAAAACTTAACTTGATCATCAGTGGTGTGCAGAATATTTCACAAAAATATTTTGTGAAATCGGTGCTTTGAAATAGGATAAACATAAAAGCTTAAAACTGATTAATAGCTACTATATTCAAAGATTTCTGAGATATATGTCTTGGAGCTGTGGATCAGAATAGAATTGCAAACAGATTAATTGACAATAATGTTTTTGTTTCCATTGCACTGAACCAAGCAGAGCAAGCAAGTTCTACATGAACAAATATTATTTCCCAAGGAAATTGTGTTGCAAGATCTTAGTCAAGGATGTGGCTATTGGCCAATGCCCAGACATCTGCCATGTCAAAGTTAGAAGAAAACCACTCTGAAGTAACAAACAGGGAAATTGATGCATAATGGAAGCTAGTGAGTTTTCTTTAAGTGCTTCTCCAGTCTTAGAAAACTGCATTTATGGGGTTCCATTTTCACCCTGCCAGAATTTTATGATTTTTTTTCCAACTCCCATATCCTTTCAGTCCCTGCTATGGTCATAGTGGAGAATTTCTTATAAACAGGACCAGAGGTTATGAGATAAAGGATAGGCAGCATTATCCTTTCTCTTTCAAGTATGGTCGCCATTAATGTAAACAAAATAAGAAAGAGTGAAAAAAATAAACTGTTATAAATTCTAAACAATGCATCCCTTCCCAATCCATGTCTGAATGCTTTGAATATTGACACACTTAGATTGCCTTTTCACTCAGGTGTGTTTTTTTTTTCTTTTTGTTATTCATTTGTTGTCTCACATTTGGTGATTCTACAATCATTTATCACTTCCTTTATTAATTTATTTTTTTTAATATGAGCACAGTGCTATAGGCTAAGAAGAAAAACAGATTTGCTCTTGTCATCAAAGATCATGCTGTTTTTCCTGAATGGTGCTTCTAAAAGATGAATGATGGATGTGTTGAAACATGAGAGAACAATACTCTGAATGTTGGAAGATTGGTTTGCTCAGATGATTTTCCATGCATTTCATGGGTAATGCTTGGCCTATGCTAATGCCTTGATTTCCCCAATAGCAAAATGAAATCAATAATGCACAGCAATTACCTACTTTGTGGGAATATTTGGGGACTTATGAGAATGATGATTTTTGCTATTTGGAGGAATAAAAAAAATGTCCTGACAAATTATTATATCATATTTATCATATAAGAAAATAAAAGCAACATGTTTTCAAATAAATTACTTTATACTTTAGACATTTTAATTGAAGCAGCAAAGTGCATGGGTAAGAATGACTTTCAAATGAAGTTGCTTTTATATAAAGAAACTGTACTTCATAGTACTGAATGAGTTATTAAATACTACAGCCCACAATGGCTAAAAAACTAAATTAAAACACTGTCATATTTAAAATTATCAAATAATAAACAAACTATAGATATAAGTAGTTGTTTAAAAGGTAGACTTTTTTTCACATTTATATGGACTTTCTATTTCTTTGTAGGCCAATAACCTGGAAAAAACAACAGTAATCTAGAATGTTTATCCCATGTCACCTTAAAATTGATACTTAAAAATGCATTAGTCTTTTCTAGCTTAATGAAAAGCAATTCAAGTTATTTAACTTCTCAAATATCATAATATGAATTGAATGTGATTTAAAGGTTCCAACGGGTCTCCTGAAATCCACATACATTAAGTGATCAAAGTGGTAATTTAATGAGATTGTAAGTCATTTACATTACCTTCAAAGTCCTGGATTCTTTCTTTTGTGATTATTTAAATGCCTGGTGGTTACATATGTAGTCAAACTGTCTCCTGTAGATATACCACTATTTTGAGGTAAGAAACCCAGCTAAGGCAATAATTTGAACAAGAAATAATAATAAAAAAAAATTGCTTACTATAGTTGTCACTAGTTTCCTCTTATATAAATAGAATACCTAAATCATAACATTTTAAGCTAAAACAGCACTTTTGAAAGTTCAAATTCTCTTGATCTATAAAAGTAATTTATGACAGCACAGTAGGCAAAACAAAGGTTACCAATCCATGGCCCAAATTATTAAGTAGAAAAGACCAAGGTGGGCATAATTATTTTTACATTTCTGACAGATGCAATTTTTCACATGCTAATGCTTAACTGAGTGATGGGAAGGGTTAGGAGAAGTGGATTGTCACCGAAATGTAGATGTACTTGTAGAAATTGCTTGGTGGGTTGTGGAAATGAGTTTTGATCTTTCAGGTACAGCTCTCTTCATACAAAATCCAATACGTAGTGTAGATATGGACAAAACCCTTTTCAGCTTGTTTTTACTTAAAATGATTTTTGGTCATGTAGCTGAAGCTTGAACATCTGTTAAAAACAGCAAAATCATCTCTCAAAAGTAGTTTTCAACCATGAGCAGCTTATAGTTTGCAGGTTACTTTTATCCTATGTTCTTAGTTTCAGCTTCCATAAAAGGAAGGGGCTAGATTAAGAGCTATTTAAGGTCCTTCCAGATCTAAAATTCTGTATTTTTATTAAAATGAAGTCTTGGTAGATTGATGAATAGATACATATAGGATAAAGAAAGTATCATAAAATATTAAGTAGGTAGTGTGTATATGGCATTTGCTGTACATATAAAATTTTTCATGATAAGATGTTAGAAAATATAATTTCAATTACTAAAACTCTATGGGATTGTGTACTGATATATAAAAATGGATACAGGCATTCATATCATTTGGTATTTACAGGGACTTTTGAAGTATAATTGAATTTTTTGCAGCTCCATTTTGTAGATACAATCAAGAAGGGAAAGGACTTCTCTAAGATCACATAACTGGTTAGTGGGAGAATTTTTGTTAATGGCCCCTGATCTGTGGAATTGAAGTTCAGATTCCACATTAACATATATATCCCCTTCATGAAGTACTCATTCCTAATTGGGGCATTTATTAAATGTGCCCAGCAGCACAATGATGACACTGTACAGTTTTACAGCATTTGACAAAGTGGTTTCACATATGTTGCCTCATTCAGTTAATAAAACTGTAAGATAGGTTGGCAGGAAATATTACCTGCATGTTAGCAACGGGGCCTCTCGAACCAGGGAAATGTTATGATTTGCTCAGGGTAACAGAATCAATACAGATAAAAGGAGATATGGGCCCAGAAGCCAGATTATCCACATCCTACTGGAAATGTGGCAACTTTGAAAGAAGAGATCATACAGACTTGACTTATGAGCCGCTAACAATCAAATTGGTGAGATAAGAGATGTTTTATGAAGTAGAAAGTAAATAAGAACTGTTAGCAAATTTATCTTGAAAAGTCAATTATGAGAAAAGACTACTGTCACTGTCAAATGATTGAGCCTAGAATTTCAGACATTGGTGTCAATTCTGAAAATTAAAAAAAAAAATTAGGCTTTTCAGTATTTCTCCAATTTTCTAGGAAATGTGATGGTATGGTAATGAGCACTTTGGTCTTCTAAAAGGTGAATCTTGAGATGGCTCATTTATAAATTTGACAAATGCCTTTATTTATACTTAGGGTGATATAATAAAAGTTCATATTTGTCCACCATGACAAGGTTCATGGTCCATCACTATGACCTCACTCTGATCAACCTATTCTTTAAAAGAATGTCTCTACAGCATAGTATGAATATTTAAGAGTTTACAATGACTTTAAGCAATGCAAAGCTATAGACAGAATCAACAAAACGAAGAACATTTTTTTTTTTCAAACAGAACAGCAAAATGTTGGTTTGGAATTAAGGAAATTAAACTATATGGTGTGAATTGATTTTCTTGTTGATACCACCTCAAATCGTCAAAATGAAATTTCAATAAAATATATATTTTCCATTGTATACTCTTATGGAAAAGGGGAGAAAAAATAAAAAGTAATAAAACTAAAATGTTAAGCATGGTAGAGCAAAATTATGAGGTTGATTTCAATCTTATAAAATAAGAAGAGAATAATTATTAAATAAGATATTATTATATCATTATTGTGTACAGTGTTTTTAGAAAAATGAGGATGAGTTAGATTTTTTCTGGTGCATGCGTGCAGATTTGATTCTAACCATAAACCAATTACCTAACTACTTGCCACTGGTCAAATAGTAGAATGTATGATTATACCTATACAAACATGGCAGAAAATCTGTATAATAAGTCAAAGTCAACTCTGCAGAATAAGAAATCTTACATAATTACAGATCATTAACACATAATATTAAATATGAATAAAGAATTAAGAATATTGCACAATAAACATTCCTTTGTAATTGAAAGACACATCCAGGCTTTAAGAATGCCACTCCGCATTTATGGGGCAGTGATCCTGCATAAAATCACTGGAGAATTTTCTTTTCTCCTAATCTCTTCTCTAATCCATGGCAGAATGTAGAGCGTCGGCACTTTAAAAATCTTAGGTAAAGGCATTAGTTTCCCCATTTCCAATCACTTTAATTGAATGTGCAGTTTGTATACAGCACGGTAATTCTGTCCAGAGGTTGCTTGTCAAGCCATGTTTTTATTGTAATTACCTGATTTGTTCAGCTTTAATCGTATTTACTTTTGAAGGTCAGCTGTCCTGCTCAGACATGGTTAGTTGAAGTAAGGAAAAATATGTAACACCCACAGGCAGAAAGCCTTAAAGAAAGAAAAAGGGGAGGAGTACAGTTTTTTCCATTTGGGCACAAAAGAGAGTAAGCTTGTCACCTACAAATTACTGTTTACCAGCAGATCATATTATTTTCTTTAACTTCATTACATTTCATATTCACTTTGGCTATTTGATACTAACTTGTAACTTTGGGGGAGAAGACTCATAGCTCTCCTCTGAGGATTTATTTACCTTTTTCTCTCCTGGTGCTCACAGTGATGAATTAGTCACCATTAACACTTGGGAGAGAAAGCTGAAAAAATGGACAGCACCTCTCCTTTTTCTGGTTTTAGAACTTAGAAAACTTAGGTCAATTTTCCATCATATTTCTATGTATTGTGAAAACCTTCCCAAATTCCTACCCTTGGATCTTGGTTAAACTTTTGTAGGGAAGAGGAATTTTAACCTTATGATTCCAACTCATGCCACAGATCTTTAGGATTATTATTATAATCATTTAACATCAATTACAAATACTTAAGAGGTGATGAATGTTAACTAAACTTGCGGTAAACATTTTGCAATATATGTATGTTAAGTCATTGTTCTGTGCACCTTAAACTTATACAGTGTTGTACATCAATTATATTTTAATAAAACTGAAAAAAACACAAAAATTGCAAATACTTATCGTTTCTAATGTGTTCACCTATAGTTTAATACAAAGCAAATTATTTGATCACACCTTGAAATTCTTATCAGCAGGGAACCACTTAGCCAGGGGCTTCATCTCAAAGTAATATTAATGGTACAAAGGATAAGAAAAAGAATAGTAAGATGAAGGGGATTAGTATCATGAAGTAATCTTAACTGGTATGTGGGCACCTATAGCAGGATCTGATGGGAAGCATCTGAGACACCTGGACACTTTTTGTACAAGGCAACAAGGAGCTATCCAACAGAATTGTAGCCAAAAGGGGAAAGAGTGAATTTCAAGACAAAATTAGCCACCATAACATTCCAGTTATCTATTGTTCTGTAACAAACAACTCCTAAACTTAGTGCATAAAACACCTTCAATCATCTTATGACATATTTTATTGTTTGGGGAGTCGATTAGGCTCAACAAGGTGGTCTGGTTTTCTCATGCATTTGCAGTCTGACAGTGACTGGGACTAGGACCATTTAAGGAAAACTTCTCACTCACATGTCTGGAACCTCAGTTGGGGCTGCCAATGAGAACACCTACATCTGGCATCTACATGTGACCTGGGCTTCCCAAATGGTTACGGGGTCCCCAGAGCAAGCATCTCAAGAGAACCAGGCAGAAGTTTTATTGTCTTTTATGACGTAACCTCAGAAATCACATAGCACCAAAAAATGCCTCTTCTACTATAGGCACATCCTTATCCTTATAGGAAAGAAACACAGACTTCACTTCCCTAAGGGAGGAATTTTAACATCACACTGTGAGAAGAGCACGTGCATTGTGAGATCATGTAGCAACCTCATTTTGGATACCATGAGCTACCACTATGTCCATCTCTGAAAGCTGATCAGAATTGTAGTTTAAATTCCACATATCAGTGAGATCATATGATAATTGTCTTTCTCTGATTGACTTATTTCGCTTAGCATAATACCCTCTAGTTCCATCCACGCCGTTGCAAATGGCAAGATTCCTTTCTTTCTTTCTTTTTTTTTTTGATTGTGGAATTTAAGAAACAAGACAGAGGATCATAAGGGAAGAGAGAGAAAAATGAAACAAGATGAAACCAGAGAGGGAGACAAACCATAAGAGACTCTTAAACTTAGGAAACAAACTGAGTATTGCTAGAGGGGAAGGGGGTGGGGAGATGGGGTAACTGGGTAACGGACACTGAGGAGGGTATGTGCTGTAATGAGCACTGGGTGTTATATAAGACTGATGAATCACAGACCTGTACCCCTGAAGCAATAATACATTATATTGTAATTAGTTGAATTTAAATCTTTTTAAAAAATATATGAAATAAAAAAAATTGTAGTTTAAAGTAACTTCCTATAATATAGTCCAAGTGAGGATTGACTACAGACTGTAGGTAGCACTTTAACAGCTAAGCAAAGGGCTATAATGTTCAACAAGTACTTGAAAATATATATATATAAAATTACATTTTTAGTCTTACTAAGGACTTTGTAATTCTTTTATTTGTTGCTTCTAATACAGATGTTACTCTATTCATTTTGATGCTACATTATTAGATACATATAAGTTCATAATGTTTCTACCTGTTTAGTATCTTATTTCTTTATTCTTATTCATTTCACCTTAAAGTCCTTTAGCTGGATATTAACAGTTGGTATAGTAGCTTACCTTTTACTAGCATCTGCCTTTATAACTTCTTCTATTTCTTTGATTTCAAATATTTTATTCAGTTCTGTTTTAGGTGCGTTTCTTTGAAGGGCATAGAGTTGGATTTATGGTTTTAACTATTTTATAAAATTCAAGCTAATATTCACCCTTTAAATAGTGAGCTTAGCTCCTTTTAACTTACGTGATTATGGTGTATTCGAGTTTATATTGACTTTTTTTTTTCCTGCTTGGTAAATCTTTAAATCTGTTCTTCTTTCCCCCTTGTGGTTCAGAATCTAGAGATTATTTTTCTATTGTTTTAATTGTTAGTATTAAATGTTTGACATAGAGTAGTAGGTTAAATTTTTTGGACAAAATCTAAAATTATTTTGCACTTCTGTTGTCTTATAGTATATGATATGGAACTTAGTCTGTTTGAATTCCTATTTAGCACATTCCTAATTAGTAGTGTTAATCAAATTTTTAATATTGTCTTTTAACACCAATGGTTATACTAAACTGTTTACCTTTTAATTTATTAAAATGTCCACTTTTCAGTTTTACTGGTCTTTTTTCTAGAACTCCATGCTTATTATGTAATTCTTATTAAGAAACAAACATTCTACAGAAATTCTTCCACCAGTAAAATCTTAGTCTTATAGTATCTGAACATGTCTTTATTTTATACTCAACCTTGCAGAAGAGCTTGACTGATATTTATAGACTGATATTTATCTTTCCTTAAGCAGCTTAAGATATTATTCCATTGTTTTCCAGCATCTATTTTTCTTATGAGATGTCTTCCTAATGTCTCATTATTTTGTTTGAATATAATCTTTCTTTCCTTTCTAATAACTTTTAATATTTTTCCTCAATATTTTGTTATTTTAACACCAAATGGCAAGAGATGCATTTATTTTTGTCTAACCTATTAGATACTCAAAATGTTCTTACCATCTAAGAATTGATGTCTTTCTTCAATTCTGGGAAAATGCCACCTATTATCTCCATAAACATTGATATTTTGATGTTTTCCATAATCTCTTCTTTCGGATCATCTAATTGATAATGTGAAGATTACATACTGTGGATTCTGATAATCATGTTCAGTTCTGCCATTTTCTGTTTGTCTATCTTAGTCTCTTCATCATCTACCAGAAAATGTTTCGAGGTCATTGGCATGTCCTTTGAATAGCCATATCCTACGGAATAAAACCCAACTCCTGATCCATATAGAATCTGGCCTATAAACCCTATATAGAATTTGACCCAACTAAATCTCTTAAACTTAATTTTCCACTAACTTAATATTCATAATTTCAGCTTAAATCAAATTGGTTTACTCACTGCCATCTGAACTTACTGTAGGCTTTTGGTTTTTTACACATTTTTGAAAGTTGTTTCCCCCTCATGGAAATACTTTACTTCACTTAAAGCACCCTATCCATCCTCTGCTGCTTGGAAGGATCTCCCCCCCGACCTTTTCATGAAGAAAACCCATGTAGAAGTGATTTCTGCTTACTTTAAATTCTCTTAAGACTAATTTGTCCATTAATGGAATGAATACAACGTGTAGGGTTGAAGTTCTTAAATCGTAGAGTCTTATTGCTTGAATTTGAACCCCAGTTCTTCCATTGATGTATTATCTTAAAAACATCACCTAACCTGTTCCCCAATTTCCAAATCTGTAAAATGGGATTAAGAGAAGTATTTACCTCATACAGTGCTTTTGAGGGTTAACAGGTTAATATAAGTAAATGTCTCCTAGAACAGTGTTTAACATGTATATACTATCTAGTATTGATATATTTTCTAAAATGTAAAGCTACATTGGAAATCTTTATCTGCCACATTTTGGGGTGAATGTTTCTCCTCCACTTCTGAGGATTATTTCTAAGTAGAGGGAACTCAATTGGCTGTAAATCCTGATTTTCATGTTTTCCTTTACTTTGTTCTGCATGTGGACTGACTCCCAAAATTTCCTCTTGGGGCTCAGATCGCCACAGAGGATAAACATTTTACTTTGCCCTTCTTGAGGCAGTTCCTGCCCCTGCAGAGGGATGGGGAGAAATTGGGAAGCCAGCCCTGGTCATTGTTACCATAACTGGGTGGAGCTATCCTTCAGATACTGAATTTCGCACCTCTGGTCCATTTGGCTTTCAAACTTAATTAAGTTCACCACCTTAACCTTTATCAGTAATAACGTTTATTTTTGGAGTACACGTGCCATGCTCTGTTTTACTTCTTGATGCCTTCAAAGTCAGGAGGTGCTAGGAGTCCTTCGTTCAGAGACTCTACCACCTCCGTATCTTAATGACAGTAGATGGTAAATATTTGCTAGAACCAATGACAACTGTTATGGTTCTACACCGGATGAGGAATATTAGATATACTTACATAAATTTAATTCCAAATTCCTTCCTGAAAGGATAAATAATACCTTACAGAGCTTATCATCAGCAAATCAAACTTCAAACTAAAAAAAAAAGAAAAAAAAAAAAAGAAAGCTCCATAAGGTACTGGGCAGCAATTCATAAGACTTCAGAGACAGCTGGATGGTAGCATTATTGATTTTTAAAACCCTCTATCCTCTAGTAAAACATGATTATTTAATTTATGTCCTTCACACCATTTAAATCACATCCATCCAACCTTGGCATTTGTTCTCTGAGAGGGAGTAACAATGAGATATTAGATGAGATGCCAGCTTGGAACAGCACTGACTGAACAGAATGAAATAGGTGTTAAAGCATGGACACTGAGCTAGCACAGAGTAAACTGAACTATGTGCCTGAGTTATTGGCAAATACTTTTAATCATGAGTATTGTCAGCCAGGTCTATAACTCATTCCATTCACTTTCCCTATGGCAGTGTAAAAAAAAAATAAAAATAAAAAAAAATAATAATCTAGATGTTTACTTTTATGTTTCACTGAACCAAGTCTTCATAGACACAACTGACAAAAATCTAAGAATCTTCGGCTAGTGTCTTTATAGTATATATATAAATATATATATAAGTGTGTATATATATATATATATATCCAATTATAAGAGATTTAATATAGTTGACATTTTAATTTATTCTTCAACTACAGAAGAAAATCACATGCATACCAAAGCATGAAATGGGAACATTTTGGTTTCTGATATGGATGGCCGCTAGTAACTGAATCAATCAAGGCTCGTTCAAGAAATCAGAAATCACTCCTTTTCTTAAAGGCAGTGGGGATTTTATGTTGGGTCTTACAATGATGATGTGAGAGCTAAGGGGCAGATAGTGAGGCAATGCAGAGATTGACAACAGCAGCAAGAAGCAACTACTCTTAGTCCCGGGTACAATGGAGTTGTGGTCTTGCCAGATGTCAGAGCCTCTCCAGAATCATCTGTGACCATGAAGGGAGGGTTGGTCTGGTGGTAACTGGGGTTCCAGAGGAGACGCTGGTGTGGTCAGAAAGATACCACACACTGAAAGCAAGAAAGGGAGGGATAGCTTGGCTTCTCTCCTTCCCCTTTTCTCCAATCTTCTACCAGCTTCTATTGGCTAATATACAAGAAGCTAAATATCAAGGGATCCCAGAAACATTTTTCCCAAAGACAAAGACCAGAGCAAGAGAAAGACAGAAAGATCAAACAGAAAAAAAGTGACCCACACAGGACTCCTTCAGTATCATTGTGATGTAGATAACATTTATGACTGAACTGGGATTCCAGCTACGCTGACGTACATGGGGTTTCCCAAATTAGGTTGTGCCTTGTTTCTGTGCCTTTGCCCAAGCCCTGTCTTTGCCTGAAATGCTTCTTTCCTCTCCATCCACTTGGGAGAAAACTGCTCATCTTTTAAGATTTGCCACTCTGAGACCTTTTCCTGACTACCCATTCCTACTTCTGGTAGAATTAGATCACTTCCCCGTTTCTATCACTATTGTTCTTTTTCTAAATACCTACCATAGCACTTCATCACTACAGTTAACATGTCTACTCTCTTTTACTAAATGGTAAGCTCAAGAGAGCAAGTTTTATTTTCTTTGTTTCAATGTCTAGAGTACCTGTCATAGTGCTGGACTATAATTCTGTGCATTAGTAGTTAATGAGTGAGTAAGTGATTAGATGGATGGTGTGTGGGGTCCCAGCACAAATCTTCATAAATATTTACTGGTAACTTGCCTTGGAAGTCTAGCGTTTCTGTCACCATTCCATCCCTTCATCTTCTGATATTCAGATAAATTTTAGCTAAATAATTGAATAATTGCAAAGATGACAGAAATCCTTTTCTTCCATCAAAGACTCTTTATTAAACTCCTACTTGAGTCTAAAAGACTGTTTTAGGAGCTAATGAAGGCTTGAGGAACGTATAATCTAACTGAATCATTTGTTGATTTCAATCCAGTTTATTTATTTATTTTTTTGCATGGGCCAACATTAGTATATATTAAACCAATCTGTATCCAGATTAATATATTTAGCTATAAAATTGAGTAGGCATTAATTTTTTTCTTAAAGCTATTATACAGTAAGCAGATTACAAGTTGGTAAAAAGTTTATATATGTGCACTTTTCTCTGACAAAATTGAACCTACAAGCTGTTTTTTTTTTTTTTACTGATTGAGTCAATTAATCTACTTCTTGCTAAATTATACTAAGACAACATAGTTAATACAGTACTTTGAAATATCCTTTCACTATGTCTCCAATGCAATAATGATGGATTTACAAATGCATTTGCTAATGAGTGGGGCAGCGGGGATTTTATTCTTTTTTTTAAGACAACAATAGTGTATACTTGGATGGGTAAGATCCTACAAGAATTACTGAGTTTAAGATGGCAGTTTTATGTTTGTTTGTTTGAAGGATGGAAGAAAAGGAGTGAAGCAAATATCTCATTATTATCTATGTGCAAGAAAATCCTCATGGAGAGAGACCTAATAATAAATTTTATTTTAGGCAATACACGTTTGCTCCCACTCTTTAAATTCAGTGAGTAATTCAATGACCCTTTTTGTACCAATCTAGAGAATTCTTTTGGTCTCCACAGTCTGCTCCAACCAAATGAGCACAAGCTGTCTCTCCCCAGCCTTGCTTCCACCAGAAGCATAATCTATACTGACTTGAACTGTCCACACCAAGCCCTCAAGATCTCAACTACAGAAGACATGATTTTGCAAGTCTATTGTTTAAAATAGTCACATCCAGGGCGCCTGGGTTGCTCAGTCATTAAGCGTCTGCCTTTGGCTCAGGTCATGATCCCAGAGTCCTGGGATTGAGCTGCACATCGGGCTCCCTGCTCAGCAGGAAGCCTACTTTTCCCTCTCCCACTCCCCCTGCTTATGTTCCTGCTCTCACTATCTTTCTGTCACATAACTAAATAAAATCTTAAAAAAAAAAAGTCACATCCTGTTATACTTAACATCTTAAAAAACTTGCATGTAACCATATCTAAATTGTCATTAAGTTGAGCCACCCAAAATATGTTTAAATGTCCATTTAACATTCAAACATTATTAAATATAATGTATATCATAAGCTGTGGCCTATGGGACATTTTCATGGGTGAGAATTTTCATGTGAGCTGGGTATCATTTTGAAAAGAAAGTTGAAAACAGTATCTTTAATAGTTTATGCCAGTTTGAGTTTATAGGAAAAATTCTAAATTTCTAAAAATGAAATTTAAAAAAAATAAGTAAAATCAAGTAAATCATCTTACTATATGAATGAAAGTTTGGACAGTTTACAAGTACTTCAAATTCTGTATCTTATATTGCTATCCATGGTAAATTTTAACTGAAACATTGCTTCTGATTTGACATGATGATATTTCCCAATGGCGTTTTTATTTTTAAATTCCCATTCTCTCTATTAAATACCTAAGCCAATGTTATTTGCATCAAATATTTCATGTCCCCTAGAGATTTGCTTGCAGGCCCTTCTATTTTGTTGACTCTCTAATCCAATTTGATCTTATGAATTTCACCCTTAAGTCAAATGATTTGGCAAAGGAAGATATTTTGGGGTAAGATTTAAATAGTAATGACAAATATTTTGAAATATTTAACAGTCAAAACTTTTAAGACATGTTTTTTCCCCCCCAAATGTGTAAAACAAGCAAACATACTTAACAAAACAACAACAGTAAAGTCATTTTACTAAACAGAGATAGTCAACAGCTGGTAGAAAATTGAATTGAACTTTGTCCAGAGACAATAGAAAAAGGAAATTAAAGGCTTCAAATTGCTTATAGAAGACCAGAGTAATCCAATTGCTCTTTGGGGTCATTTAAACATCTTGAAAATTTTTCCAAAGATTTTTGGTTTCAGGAAGCCCAAAAAGAAGATTTTGCCAAGCACTGCTTTCTTCTCATTGTATTTTGTGAGAAATTTAATCCATATGTTTCTGATTCATTTATATTTAAGTCATCAAACAGTTCTTGTGCAAGAGCTATTTGATTTCTAAGAAATCATTTGAGCCTTTTATAGAAATCTGCTCATTTTCTTTGAAGAAAATTTTGCAAAACAAAATACTTGACTTGATGTTCCAAACTGAGCTTGTAAGTTTTTGTACAATCATAGAACCTTAGATTTTAGAAGAAATATAAAATGTAATCTATCCAACCTAAAGTAGAATATGTCTTACCAGTATTTGGAAGATACAATTTTCATTGCTTCTTGATCATTTTCAGTGATATGAAACTCATTATCTGAGAAGAAATCATTTCCCATCATACTTCATCCTGTCGTTTCTCCTGGCACAATAATTTAGCATTTATAATATGAGGCTAAGTTTAGTTACGTGTGTGTGCCGTGACTTAGACCTCTTTCTCAAGTGCTTCCTAGCATCTGACTGCTATCTTGTCTTCATTTTAAGATAACTTGGAAATTTAACTGAGGTAGAGAGACTATCTTGAGTTCAAAACACTACTTTATCTTAGAAAAGCTTCATTTAAATATATTTTTGCTTAAATATGTAATAGACCTAGATATATGTCTTGCAAAATAGTCCCATTTAGTCCATATCATTTGCCATAAGAAGACACTACTGTCCCAATTTATGAGTGGGGAAACTCAATTTCAGAAAATCAATTAGTTTTATGAGGTCACATATTTGGTAGCTCTTGTGCTCAAACTCAGGGCTCATTGATTCCAAAGTCATGGTTCGTTCTTCTACATTGAACAGAATTCCAATTAAAATTTCCTCATAAGGCCTTTCTCAACAAGAAGTAGTTATGACGAAGTAAGTTGAGTTTTACACACCTACGTATTTTCCTGCCTCAGAATTATCTAATTATGTATTAGGTTGACTTACCTGAAAGTATCATTCTTGTCAGTAAAAATATTCAATGTCTACAGTTTGATGACCCAGTTTAGTACATTGATATACTTGATTCCATGTTTGCATTATGTTTTGCAGTAGGAAATTTCTGGTAGTGCATACACAAGTTCAGTACATGAATGAAGTTGCTTGTATTAAAAAGTGTTTTCTTAAAAAGTTAGAAGAGAGAAAAAAAAATAACTGCCATCTGTCCAAGTACAAGTACCTAACTAAACAGATACCTCTACGTATAAGTACTTAACTAAAGAGATGAACTCAAGTGCAGATTATGTGATATCAAGCTTTGGAATACTTTCTCCTCTGAATTCACTTTATTTATTGAGGACCAACTATGTGCCAAACACTGGGCTCAGTCCTTGACATAAAAAGATGAATAAGTCACTGTTCCCCTTTCAAAGAGTTTTCAGGTGTTTTTTTGAAAGAGATTATTCTCTCTCATATTGTGGTTCAAGCATTTATATCCTGACTTCCTGGCTCTATTGCTTTCTTTTGTTCTTCTTTTAACTGTCTCTGAATTCTCTTAAATCCTGGGTGATCCAATGATTTTCTAGTTGAAAATGTGACCTCTCTCAGCTCCTTTAAAAAATACATCTTTATAATATGCTTGTTTTCTGTTTTCATGACAGCAGTAAGATCTCTCTGGCAGAAAGCATCCTTGTTACAAATAAGTTCTGAATTCCAATTTCAGAATTAAGTATGTATTAATGCTCAAGTTATCTGATTCATCAGCAGAACTTGATGTTGTCCTTAGACAAATAATATCATTCTTCATCCTTATAATGAAGTTTTCAAACAAAATGTCTGAGTACTAGAACATTTAAAAAATAAAAAAACAAAATATTACACTGCTAGCTATACTTATTAACATATTGATATTTAAAGGTAATTTAATCATAACCTTCATTCAACATTTATTATGTCTACTTTATTAGGAACAGAAAAATGTTGCAATAGAAATTTTGAGGGACTCACACATTCAAGACCATTTTTAAAGAGAAGAATTGGATAAGAGGAAATAAGCATCACTTGGCATCAGGGAAATCCAAATCAAAACCTCAATGAGATACCACCTCACACCAGTCAGAATGGCTAAAATTAACAAGTCAGGAAATGACAGATGTTGGTGGGAATGCAGAGAGAGGGGAACCCTCCTACACTGTTGGTGGGAATGCAAGCTGGTGCAGCCACTCTGGAAAACGGTATGGAGGTTCCTCAAAAATTTGAAAATAGAGCTATCATATGATCCAGCAATTGCACTACTGGGTATTTACCCCAAAGATACAAAAGTAGGGATCCGAAGGGGTATGTGCACCCCGAAGTTTACAGCAGCAATGTCCACAATAGTCAAACTGTGGAAAGAGCCAAGATGTCCATCGACAGATGAATGGATAAAGAAGAAGTGGTATATATA
>NC_138376.1:14871579-14878400 GCF_054177405.1 Leptonychotes weddellii
GGGGTGGTTGGGTGATAGACATTAGGGAGGGTATGTGCTATGGTGAGTGCTGTGAAGTGTACAAGACTGTTGAATCACAGACCTGTACCTCTGAAGTAAATAATACATTATATGTTAAAAAAAAAAAAAAGAAGAAGAAGATAGCAGGAGGGGAAGAATGAAGGGGTGGAAATCAGAGGGCGAGATGAACCATGAGAGACTATGGACTCTGAAAAACAAACTGAGGGTTCTAGAGGGGAGGTGGGTGGGAGGATGGGTTAGCCTGGTGATGGGTATTAAAGAGGGCATCTTCTGCATGGAGCACTGGGTATTATATGCAAACAATGAATTATGGAACACTGCATCAAAAACTAATGATGTAATGTATGGTGATTAACATAACACAATAAAAAAAAGAGGAAATAAGCAATAACAGAATGTATGCACAAGAAATATACTTATAGTGGTAGATTTGATTGATCATTAAAATCATCATTGTGATGATTATAGTTAAAGGAAGACTAGGCTATATAGCTTGGCTAAATACACAACTAGAACATTTTGATACAGTGAATAAAAATCATGGGGTAGGAGAAGATATATTTTCTAGGCAAGGAATATGGATTGAGATATTATAAGTGACTGAAATCCAATGTGTCAACAGGAGTTAAAGAATCAGAAACTGTAGTATAGAAGGTGCTGTAGAGATTACCACATGCAGACATTATGAATTAACAGAGAATTAAAGAAAAGCTCTAGGGTTTTCCAAGTGGTTTCCCATATAGCTAGGACTGGATTCCAAGAGCCAGCAGTCTAAATTCAATGCTTTTTCCATTTGTGTGATTTATGTTGGCTTGTTTAGGATACGTTGGAGGGAATGGAAGCTGATAGCAAAATGGAGACTTTGAAGATTTACACTACAGTCGTATTCACTAGTGAATTCCAAGTCAAGGAACTATCTATATGATACCTGAAATAAATTTGTGAAATTCTTAAAACAGTAATCTGTCCACGAATGTGGAAGGAACACATTATCCATTCATTTAAAAGTTTCTATTTATAGGGGCGCCTGAGTGGGTCAGTTGTTTGTTGCCTTCGGCTCAGGTCATGACCCCAGGGTCCTGGGATTGAGCCCCACATCGGGCTCCCTGCTCCACGAGAAGCCTGCTTCTCCCTCTCCCACTCCCCCTGCTTGTGTTCCCTCTCTCGCTGTGTTTCTCTCTGTCAAATAAATAAATAAAATCTTAAAAAAAAAAGTTTCTATTTATAAGAAAAATCTGATGTGAACTTTCACAACTAACTTTGCAGTGTAATAAATGGTGAGTTTAACTGGGAATAAAAATGTTTACTTATGGATCAGACATGTTTAAGATCCAGGCAAGAAAAAACCTGACACTGGGTGGAGTATGTAAAACGTTTGGCAATGGTAATGTTATTGATCTTGAGTATTAAATATGGATTGTGTGTATGAGTGTATATAATATAATCCTAAACCAAATCAAAGGCAGTCTTATATGTGAAACTGTAATTACTGTTCTTTTAATTTATGATACCAGGGTGCCAAAGCTCATTAAAAAACATAGAAGTTTCAATCATCATTTGAGAGCTTTGGAAAGGATGTCATAAGAACTATCACATCTGGTTTCAGACTTGGAGCAAGGAAGTTGGGCAAGTTTTTACAGGACCTTAAAGCTGATATAGTCTTTTTTTATTCTTCTGTGGATAAAAAATGATAAAGTAAAAAGACATCACCTTAACAAGAAAGTCAGAAGAGGATTACTTTTATGTATGAACTGTTACTCTTTTCCTACAAGTTACATATTCTCATTTTTAAATATTTACTTTTTTAAATACCATTAAAAATGTTACAAGTTTCTCCATAGTCATAATGTAAGACTTGTTAGAAACAATTTATAAATTGTGGAAGAAATTGAAGCATACAGGTTGTAGAGATATATATTTCTTTTTTTTTAAAAGATTTTATTTTTTTATTTATTCCTGAGAGACAGAGAGAGAGAGAGAGAGGCAGAGGGAGAAGCAGGCTCCCAAGGAGCAGAGAGCCCAATGCGGGACTCGATCCCAGGACCCTGGGATCATGACCTGAGCCGAAGGCAGACGCTTAACCATCTGAGCCACCCAGGCGCCCGATATATATTTCTTTATAGTTATTATTTATAAAGCCTCAAATATAAAATCTCAAAGGAATTTAGAATCCAATCAGAAGCAAAGGGAAATACAAGGATAAAGAGAAGAAGTTAAAGAAGAAATTACTTTCCTTTAAGATAATCCTATTTTATTCTGTTAACAATTATATTATTAGGTACATAGAGACAAAATGGGAGGAAACCCCAACTGCTGGAATACAGTTGATACCTTTTGCTTTATAGAGGACCAATTGAGACCCAAATCTTTGTTTTGTCATTGGGTAGAGCAAAGGCAGATCCCCAGACTCAAGAGCCCAAATTCAAGGGCTTCTTCCTTGTCACGGGGCTTTCTCCATGTATTAAAATGTTAATGGTGAGTTTCAATAACAACAACAATGATAAGTTGATTTGCTAGTTGCAACTAGAATATAATTGATGCTTTTAGATGACTGTAATGACCCGAGGGTGATTTTAAGCCGGGCGTATTTGTGTATATCCTGATTATTACGAGTAGTAGAGACTTCGCCATTATATAATATATAATTAAACATATTAACATGGAGCTGGCATATTTATATAGTTCTTCTAATTACCCTATGACAATCTTCCTTTAAAATATTATTTTAGACTCAAGAAACCTAGGAAGTCATGTGAGAGGTACCTCATGCAAGACTAGCAAAATATTTGAATTCTGACTGAACGGTATTTACCCAATTAAAAAATATGTGTATATATGTATATATATATAAAATATGTATATATGTTACATAAAATGTATATATATGCATATATGTATAAGTGATAATGGGTGCTATACTAAGTATCTTTTTTATTATATATAAATATGTATATATATTATATATACAAAATATGTATACATATGTATATATGTATAAATGATAATGGTGCTATACTATCTTTTTTTAGCTCCAAAAATATTTATTTTTAATTTTCTTTTCTTGAGCACATAAATCTTATATCATACAGCTATTTTTTCCAGTTTTTTTGAGGTATAATTGATATATAGAAATGCATAAATTTAAGATATACAGCATAATACTTTAAAAAATTTTTTTATTAACATATAATGTATTATTTGTTTCAAGGGTATAGGTCTGTGATTCATCAGTCTTACACAATTCACAGCATATTTGATGTAGGCTAGGCTGAGCTATGGTGTTTAGTAGATTAGATGTAAGAAGTACATTTTTGACTTATGATATTTTCAACTTACAGTGGGTTGGTTAAGACGTAACCCCATGGTGAGTCAAAGAAGATCTGTACTGTGAAATGATTAACACAATAAGTTTAGCTGATACCCATCATCTCATATAGATACAAAATGAAATAAAAATATGTTTGCCTTGTGATGAGACCTCACACAACGTGCTTATATAATGTTCTTTTATATCATACAGCCATTTAACTACTGTCAACATACATTAAGTATCTTAACACATGTCTTCAATATTTATTTCTTGAATCTTAAAATACAAGTCTCATTTTAATTATGTTTTGCCCATTATTTGTCTGATGTGGTATTTTCTTGTATTTCTTCATCCAAGGGAACACTATATCTCAGGAGGACTTCCTGTCCCCTTCATATATCATTGTATGGGGGACAGACTGCACTACCTCGATTCTCTACAACTTGACAGAACATGCAACGTGATTTTTTGTTTGTTTCCTATACTCCTCTTTAAATATTCCCTTTACCTATTCTTTCTCATTATGTCTTTCTATCTTTTGAATGTTTGTATTTTCTATTTTAATTCTTCAGACAGACTTTGCTATACTCAAGCCATGATTCCTTGGACAGCTTTCTCCATTTTATCAGATCTGTGATTCTGCTCTGTGACATGGAAATCTTATAGGTTTAGGTGATTTAGATTGTATTACTGCTATATGTTTTCTTAATAGATGTTAAGAACATATCCCCTCCAAATCACAGCTTAGAAAGTTAACTGTAGTCTTCGTTTTGGGATTCTTCCATAAGAAGGAAAATCCATTCGTTCCCATTATAAGAGTTTGTTTGTGAAGTCCTCTTATGCAACTAACATCATGTGGGAAGAAAGAGGATTAAGAACATCATAATAGGCACAAAAATAGGGCCAATTTTCACATTACACAGCTAAATTGGAAAGGAAGGAAATAAAGACATCAGTGGATGAAATTAATGTAATTGGAGAATACTGTAGTCAAAGTAGTTTGTTTGCTCTAATCTTGTACACCATATAAAAATGTTGTTGCAAATGGACCCCAGCTGCAAGTAATCACAGTCAGAGGCTAAATGGAATCAATGATGACGATCTGGGAGAGAGGCAAATGTCCATGCAGCTTTTCTTGGAGGAAAATAGACAATCAACAGTCCCAAGATTAATACACGAAAAATGTGTTACAACTCTGGAAATTAACTCATATATCCAAGCTAATGAATTGAAAGGATGAAAACATTTCCAGCTCCACAATGATTTTATTTTTAATTTTTAAAAATGTAAATGGCATAGATGCCAACCTTATACTCATGTGAAAGTCATCATCATATGAGCCATTTAACTATGAAAGGAACTTTATGTGTGTTGATCCCAAAACGCTGTTGAGAAATGGTCCCTCACTCTCTGATATATATCTTATATGGACTTATATGTTATATTTTAAAACACTGCTTATTTTTTGCCAAATTTTAAAGACCAATACATACATGTACACACACAGAGATATTTCAAGAGGAAGAGAGGAACCTTACAGATATGTCCCAACTGCTTTGGAGTACAAAATATTGTGTTTATTTAAGAATTGATTAGCTTTAGTTGTGAACAACTTATAAGTAAATGATTAAACCCATTCTCATTCTGTTAAAACTCTCTAGAAAGATCTTCACAGAGTGGAGGGTATACCCCTACCAATAACTGGATATTCACTAATCCCTTCTCAAATGCTTTACCCTCTGACAGAATAAGGAGGAATAGATGAAGCCACAGGATAAGCAGCACTAAGCTTCCTGGGTCATCGATTGTGTTCCAATATTTGCAGAGGACTTTCAGTAATTTTAACAGTAATTCAAAACATCATTTTGCTCTTGAAGTAAATACAGAGTGCCAAATTAGCATGAATATAAAATATAAAATTTATATTTTCTTTTTTTTTTTTTTTTATTTGCGAGAGAGAGAATGAGAGACAGAGAGCATGAGAGGGAGGAGGGTCAGAGGGAGAAGCAGACTCCCCGCCGAGCAGGGAGCCTGATGCGGGACTCGATCCCGGGACTCCAGGATCATGACCTGAGCTGAAGGCAGTCGCTTAACCAACTGAGCCACCCAGGCGCCCTAAAATTTATATTTTCTATTCAGGGTTATTTCCCTTCACAACTCCTGATGATAGAAGCTTATTCTCACCTGTATCAAAACAGCATCTGTACAGATTGTTTTCTATCACCTCACTCTATTTTTTTCCTTGAACTTCTCACAGTTTGAAATTATCTTGATGATACTTGGGTTACTTTTTTATTATTAGTTCCATTCCAGAATGCAAGACTCATTGGTCTGGTCACATACATCTGACACACGCCTGTATCAGATCACCAGTTAGGTGTTCAGTATATGTTTGTTGAATAAATGAGTGGATCTTCAAATTTGAGAATTATTGACATAATAGATTCCAGGCACACTCTTGAATGATTTGTTAGGATTCAGAAACTGTTGAGATTACTTCCATTTTTTAGAAAATGACTTAAGAATCTAGTAGGTTAAACAATTTATCCTAAAACATGGGGATAAGCATTGTTTCCTCAACTTAACCCCTTCTCTGTTCTCTTCAAAATTACATTTTACAAGGATGGATTGATCTAAGGATAATGCAGTGGTTAAAACACGGGTTTTAGTGTCAGTCTAACTTGGTATCAAACTGGATCTACCACTTTCCAAACATGATCATAAGCCAGGGAATTAATCTCTCTGTACCCCAACTCCCTAAAATGGATATAGTAATTCCTCCTTCTTTGAGTTGTGACAATCAACGCAATGATATATGTGATAAACTTACTATAGTGTCTGGCACATAAGAAGTAGCCCCAAATAGTTGCTCTTTTTATTACTTGTTTGAGTGAATTTTCAAGCAAGGGTGGGCTGAAAGCCAGACTAGAAAAGAAGCCAGAGACAAGCAAGATCCATGTGTGGAAATGTGGGTGGTTCTATGAGAGGTGCTGTATAATTATATGCAAAGTTCATGCTTAACATTTTGTTTAACTGCACAGAAATTGAAATGTCATAAATATTAATGTACTCCATGTGAAATTAAAGCAACATTTTAAGACAAATATTCTTTGCAGGACAAATATTTTCTCATCATGGAAAAGTTCTTTACATCATAAGATCTCCAAATTATAAAAGCTTTCATTTCCAATTTCTTTTAAAGATACTCTTTCAGAGGATTTATTTCTTTATTGAAATGATAAAGAGAATCCATGGGTCATGCAAAATTAGCAGCCTCTCAGTTAAAATGTGAGTGGATATAAAGTCAAAACAAACTTCTTTCAGGTTAAGAAAATCTGATTTGTATACACATTCTTCTCTAGTGCCCATGGAACATTCTCCAGAATAGATCACATCCTAGGTCATAAATCAGGTCTCAACCGGTACCAAAAGATTGGGATCATTCCCTGCCTATGTTCAGACCACAGTGCTTTGAAACTAGAACTCAATC
>NC_138376.1:14878900-14917124 GCF_054177405.1 Leptonychotes weddellii
AAAAAAAAAAAAAAGAAAATCTGATTTGTGGAAATGCACCTTACAGATAACTTGGGACTTAATTTTCTTTTTTTTAACGTATGAGTAAAACAATGTAAAATGCCTTGAAGGAATCTGCAACATTCAACCTATCAGAACTCTACTTCTGATATGATATAGTTCTCAAATTCCTAATAACAACGTTCAGTATTTCCTCATTGGAGGCTGCTTATTCTAAACAGTTTATGATCACATTTGGCATGGTGTATAAATAACTCCAAATTCATTTTAATTAATATAACAGGAAACAACCTTCTGAGCATAGTCAAAGGTCTAACGTCTCACGTTTTGAATCAGGAGCTGTCCATGGCTTGGAGTCACTGAGGACCCAGATCACATTGCCACTTTAATATTTGGACAAAACTTGTCAAACAGCTTTGAGAAAAAAACATGAGAAAGTGTCTTTTATTCCCTAGTCCAAGACTTATACATGTAGGGTATTTCCATACCTCTGCCCTCCAAAACATAGTTGATTTGATGTGGTTTCACCCCACAATCTGATGCAGATTCTGTCTTATACATTAGCTCAGTTAGTCTAAGCAATTTTAAAGCATGTAACAGAGAAAAATAAAATCAGTGTTTTAAAACTGGGCAACCAAGTTAGTTTCTCCAGCATGAAGTTAGTAGAATAAACTACAATTTGAATAGGGAAATGACTTCAATTTTGGTGTTTGCCACCAAAATCTTTTCACATTTGTGTATTAAATTTTTCTTTTTGTGTATAAAAAATGACAAGAGTGAAGTTAATCTGTTCAAAAAATGGGGAAGAATAAATGGCAACAATAAGAGAAAAACAGAAGGAAAATGGGATCCACAAAGCTGATTCTCTGTGGTCCCTCCACTAGAGAACTGAATAAATTAAGTAATGCAATGCTATAGAAATAGGGAAGAATCTAAATTCTTAGAACTTACATTGTCCCATATTTTGTGTCTAGTTTCTTTATCATTAGATTCTAGAAGCCATTCCCTAACCTTAGCGCTTCAGCTCAGCTTTACAATCAATATCAGCATCAAGAGGACTAGGAACCAAGATTATTGCCACCTCTTCAAGTAAAGAGTAAACGGCTTTCTTGGTTTTCACAGCTGTGAAATGGAACTATAATATCTAGCTTGTAAGGATGTTTTATGTATAAACTGATGATTGTAAAACACTGTATAAATGCTAATTGCCCTGTATTAGTGTCAAAGGTTTTGAGGTTATACCCGCATCTTGCCAAGGAGAGGTCTCATTCATGCCAAGTAGAGTTCATTCACGACCCCTCTGGGAACTATGTTGGAGTTTCAGGTTTGATTGGTGGAGGTGTAATGTGGCTGTGTTAACCTGGTTTAGAGAGGGATTTCACTCCTGCTCACATGGTCTGTGATTATAGCACCACTAAAATACGTTTATATTCCACTCGCGACTATAAAGCCTAATGCGTACAACGAGTCTACTATTTCAACTACAAAGAGGAGAGCTGATGGCTTTTCGAGTGGGATGTAATGAAGTCTTGAGTTTTTATACCCTGAACTATCACCAATTAATAAGCATAAATGACCAAATCACTCCACTCAGGAAGAGCATATATAATATTGCCATGCCCTAGAGTGATGTGAAGACTGTCATCGGGCATACAGCAATTGTTAATGTTTGTAAAGAGTCTTAAAATTCTTGGCTAAAAGCAAAACATCGTGTCCTATACATAAAGTAATCTGTGAAATTTTTAAAATGAGAAATCATGATATGCAAAAAGAATTTAAAAGGAGGTCCTCAAAAGACTTTCTGCATACTCTATTGTGAATAAAAGAAAAGCATTTACCTTATATAGAAAAATATTTTTTCCTAAAGATTCTTAATAGAAAGAAAATGTATAACCAGCAATTAGTACGTTGCAATCTGTCAAATATTGAGATTGTCTCAACTTGTTTAGGCAGAAGCAAACTCGTATTTCAAGAAGATAGTTTAAAATAAGAGAAAAAATGCTATCTGTAGGCATTATTATATACACCTGTATCCAAAATATAGAGTTCTATGGTATAATCATTGGATACAACTCTAAATAAACGAGGTGTGTTCCAAAACTTCTTTTTTTAAAGTCTGTAGTTCTGAAACTTGACTTGCCATCCATGTTTCCACGTGTTCTCACTTGCCTTGGTATGATGAACAGGTAAGAGAAGTTGTGTATCCTCTGAGAGGCAGGCCATGTAGCTACTCTAAAATCACTTCAATATGATTTATTGATATCACTCAGTTCTACTGATCCAAAAGTAATAGCTCCAAATTCACACCTGGGACATTAAAGTATTTTTATATTGCTGACAACTAAAAGTGTGCTTATATGAAAGAACACCTACACATTTTCCTTGAGCAAAATATGTTTTTATTCCTACAGCAAATACATGGCATAAAATAATATGTTTTTCATATTTCTTTCCCTCTATATAGAATGAGACAACATATATTTGTGTATTCTCTGTTCCATCAATAATTTCTTTGCTTTGAGAAATGTCCATGATTTTCAAGCCACATAATGCATTTTTCATGCAGATTAGGAGTCTCAAAAATTTATGGCTGAGGAGAAACATCATCATTGGATTGAGCAAAACTTGAACCAGTTGGGAGTTGAAATATTTTACACACACACACATACACACACACACACATAGAGTTGTATATGTCTATATGTATATGTATATATGTATACATATGAGTAATTTTATTTATTAGTTATGCAATAAATATTGCAGAATATAAGATTGCTTTAGGGTAAAATTATCTCTTCTGATTCTGAAAGATCAAAATGAAAATAATCCAAACTCTTAAGTTATATATTTTTATACATTATGCTATTACTACTTGCAATTATCAATATATAATGCATATTATAAATATGGCATGCATATAAAAGACTTAGTCAAGCTATTTTTATATTTATTTTGTTAAATAAATATACATCGTGTTGGGTGTTAGTAGGTACGTTTTTAAGGCTTAATAAATCTAGATCCACAGTCCCTTATCTGTAATTCTTGGTGCTGGGTGTGTTTTGGAATTCTGACTTATTTTTCATATTTTACAAGGGTAATATAGGGAGATATTGCATAGTATATTATGAAACACTTTCAGAGAGTTCTTTCAGAGACAATATTCTGTTACTAGTGCATTAATATACCTAAAGAAGAAGTCTGAATAATCATCCCAAACTGAATAAATTAAGACTAAAAAATATTTTTGCATCAAGTAATTTTGTTGCCAAATGAATTCATATCAGGTAAGACCTGGCCAAGTTTCTATGTATGTGCACACACACACACATAAACTATATGTATGTGTATGATGTACATATATGTGTGTGTGCATATATATGCCTATATAATGAATGAGAGATTAGCCAAGTGTGAACTTTTTGGGTTGTTTCTTCTTCCAATTTAAGAAAATATAAATCCACATTTTAATTCTCCATATTAATGGCAAAAACACACTAAAGACATGTCAAGCCTCTAATAAAGTACATTTTCAAAAACTATCAAGAAGTATCTTAGTAAGAGGAAAAAAGATTAACTACAAATAGGGCTTTGTAATTTTTTTGTCCAGCAGTTTTACCACAAACTTGTTTTAAGAAACTGAGTATTTAGTCAGGGGATATAAAAACAGGCTTTTACTAAAAGAAAATCCATGGTTCCTTTTAAATCTACTGATTTGATCTGTAACTATAGAAGCATTTTTCATTTTTTAAGCTAATATTTTAGAGGTAAATGGTCTAACCAAGAGAAGCTGGTATAAACTACAAAACCTAAGATCTTTTCTTTTCTTCTAGATTGTCTTTTTTTTTTTTTTCAGACAGACTAATTAATTAAATCGTGGATAACTTAAAAAGCATCCATAGCTAAAAAGATCCCAAATATTCTTGACGTTTTAATACTAATGATTATACCATCAACGATGTCAGTCCCTTGGTTGTGGTTGCCCGCCTCTCCCTTATACTTTCTCTTAAGGCTGTGTGGGTCCATCCTGTGACTTGGATGGCCCTTCCACACAATGACAGCCTCACGCACTTGGTGATGCTGAGAAGGTAGTAACTGCAAACCACAGCAGGCTCAGAATTTTATAGCTGAGAGAAAAACCGGAAATGTTCCAGGCCAAACCCCAAACTTTTCTAGCCCCGAATTGTGACTCGGAGCGAATAAATATGTTTGACGGTGGCATGAGAATCCCTTTTGAAGATTTCGAGGTTTGCAGCGTGGAAGTTTGAAACTCTGCTGTCCGTCTTCCTGGGTGTCCCTGGGTCTATAATTCTCTAAACCTCAGTGCGGAGTTAAAATGAGGATGGCGATACGCACCTCACACGGCTGCTGTGATGATTAAATCAGATCATGGAGGAATAAAGCGTCAGGCACATGATTGGGTAAATTAAGGGCTGTTATAATTTTTAAATAGAAATGGCCATGTTCCTATGAGGTGGAAGAATTATGACGACGATGATTCAGGTTTCTTGGCTTTTAGTCCACTATTTTTAAAATTTTTATTTACTTATTCATTTATTTTATTATTTTTTAAGTAGACTCCTCCCCGCCCCCCCCTCCCCCCGCAAGGGCATGTAGCCCAATGCAGAGCTTGAACTCACAACCCTGAGATCAAGACCTGAGCTGACTGAGGCACCCAGGCGCCCCAGTCCACTATTCTTCTTACTCTTCCACAGTATCTCACAGTTATCTGGAGGTAAGGAGCCATATAGGAATATATAACTATAACTGCTAAATGAGAGATGCAGCTTTGTTTGGCTAATGGCAAGCCTCAAAAAGAATACGCATATGAAAAAGTCTAATAAATTTAGGAAAGGAAAACAAGAAAACAATGTACATTTTATATCACTCTGGACAGCCTACAAAGTTCTGTCTAAAAATATAGGGAAATTTTATAATTTATTTTAATCCAGAAGACTTGAAAATACTTTGTGAATAATGTTTGCACCAAGAAGAAATTTTGCAAATCAGACACTGAATATTCTTGAGTTTTTAAAGCGGTATTTCCTTAAGAAGAATTCGGCTTAGTTTTTCAGTGACACAGAAAATTCCTATCATTTTCACTTTGTTCCAAAATTATATTAATGGAGTTTTTGTCATGGGAATAAATTAAAATGGGGCATACAGCATGTGGAACGTGATGGTATTTCTGCACCATGCCATTTACAAGAAAACAATCTCATTTAGATGGTGTCACTGACCGCGTGGCCCGCCGGGGGGATCACCTGGAGCCCATGTGGAACCTCCTAACACACACGGGTTCATTCAGTGAGAAGCATGTGATTTTGGAAAAGATTTCATTTAGAATTTCTCGGCACAAGTTTATGAAAGGATCACTTATATTTAGATGAGAATGGGCTATTCCTTGAAGCTATGCAAATTTCACATATTCTGTATTTAAGTCCTAGTTTTCTGGCAGAAATGGAAGTTGAATGACAGTGACGAAAATCACAAAACAGACAAACAAAAAAAAGAGATACTTTGGTTAAGAGAATCAAAAACTGGACTTTAAATATGAAATTATCTAAGCTGTAGGAGCTTCTGCCTCACCTTGTTGCTCCTAGATGTGCTCCTTTCTTATGTAAAGGATAAAATATACCATTATATTAAGCCTCCATGTAATTTAATAACAACAGTTAGAAAGGATCTAAGACCAAATCACAGATTGGAACAAATCAAATTCAGCTACCATTATATGCAGGCAATATTAAAATACAAGAATTGGCATCAAAGTATTTATGTTTCATGAGCTTATAAATGTGGAAAGGGTAAAATATACATTTTTGTAACATTTTTAGGATTTGGATGGTTGCTTGATTTTTATTGTAGGCATTTTCTCATAACCATCCAAATTGTGAGGCAAATCTACATGTATCAAACTAAAGTATATCCAGGACATCAAAACTTATCTATGCAGTACACCCATAAATTAGAATCTCCAAATTTGTCCTCTTCTTCAGATGTTTTAAGAATAAAGATAACCAATAAAAGAAAGTAACTATTATTTTGTTTAGTATTTGACTGTAACCTAACATTAAATTGACTTAAAAACTTTTTTTTAATGATTTTTTTTTAAAGATTTTATTTATTTATTCATGAGAGACAGAGAGAGAGAGAGAGAGGCAGAGGGAGAAGCAGGCTCCCAAGGAGCAGGGAGCCCGATGCGGGACTCGATCCCAGGACGCCGGGATCATGACCTGAGCCGAAGGCAGACGCCTTAACCATCTGAGCCACCCAGGCGCCCTAAAAACTTTTTTTAATGAAAAAAATTCTGAAGCCACACATTTACCATATCTCATAAAACCCTAAATGCTTGCACAGGAGGTTGTATAAGCGGTGAGGTGGATGGGGTGTGGAGGGGGGAAGAACACACCATAAAGAAGTTTTTCATTAGCATCCCTGTATTCAACAAGTTTCAAGCTGATTGTTCCTCTGGTTCTGTGAAATTTATGCCTTTAGCTACTATGCTCCAAAGGAAACAGAACCACCCACTGGGTGTGACAGTCAATATCCTTCTCTCTTCCATTTTTCTGCTTTTCTCTCCACAATTAAAACAACAACAACAACAAAAAGTTTCACATAGGCTTCGGAAAGAAACTGTATATGACCCAGCAATCCCACTGAGACATCAGAGTACAGAAGGGCCAGGAAAGAGGCCAACGCGAGACAGAGAGAGGAAGAGAGAAAGCAAGAATACAACACACGTTCTCAGGATAAATCCGATAGGAAATCACATAAGTAAGGCACTCAGCCAACTGCCATATGCCCCGACAAAGATACCAACAGCAGCAGTGAGCCCAGGGAGCTGTTTTATCATTAGCCCCTCACCCAGCAGTGGTGGAAACTCATTTAGCCCCATGCTGGACTTTCATTAGGCCAGACTCGCATCAGATGGTCCCGTGTTTTGGCTCCAGAGCGGTGTGGCCCTGTGCTGGGGGAGGCAGCCACATCCCAGCGCAGTGGGGAGCCCAGATTGGAGCGTTCCTCTCTGACAGATGCCAAGGCTGCCGTGGAGGCGGACTTGCAAAAGGGGCTCGGTGCAAGGCTATCCTTTATGTTGGCATTTTGTGACATGAAACCTTCGGAAAAGGAAAAAAAAAATACTAAACCTTCAAGTTTATTTTTCACTTTACTTCTATGGAAGAAAAAAGATGGAACAGAAAAAAAAAAAATCCACAAAACTGAAAGCAAAGAGGAAATGCCAGAAATCTTCCCTTGGAGCCATAGAAAAAGAGCTGAGCTGACCCACTGGCAATCTTCCTCTTCTTCTTCTTCTTCTTTTTTTTTTTTAACCTCAGGACTGTAATAAAAAATCAACGAAGCAAGGGATGTCAATATATTCTAATAGCAAAGATGTGAAATTTTAGAGGGCCTCTTTTCTTCTCTTTCTTCCAGGATGCTATGTTAAAAATATACAGAAATAGAGAATGAGTATTGAAGTCCAATAGACGCACATAAGGCAGAGATGTTTCTTAAGAAGAGAATCTGAAACTTACATCATAGCTGTGATTTTGAGGAAGGAGGGATTTTCAAAATTGAATTTGGGTTGATTTCTTTTAAATCAGTAATCATTTTATCAAGAAATATACAAAAAAGAAAGAAGACAGGTGATGCTATTTTTTTGTTCTATTGGCCTTTTCAAAGAGGTAAAAGTCATGTTCAATATTTGAATCAGTGATTCTTTTAACTCATTATATTACTATGCTTTATGTTATTATGTTTCATTCTCTGAAAGTTTTTTTTAATATGATAGAACCCAAATTGTGTCCTTTCTGTTAATTTTTTTTACATTCCTATGAATTACAGAACAAACAACGATGATCTAGGAGAAACAAAAATTTTATTTTTATTCTTTTATTTCATTCATTTAATTAGTTTATCTCACATCAATTATAAATGTTATTACTTTATATATAAATTTAGTTTTTATATCACTATGATATATTAAATAACAATTGTGCAAGTTATTTTATATTTGCTTGCTATCCTATCCAATATCCTAAAATGTATATTTTAATTCAATTTATATGAAAGCAGCAGATTGAAAGGCAAAGACTTTACAAAAAAAGAAGCAGGGGTATTTTCCTAAAATCACCATATTTTCAAATGGAAGATCTATTTAATGTATATTTAGAAGATTTTAAGAAAACATTAGTAAATTACACAAAACCTAAAATATCTGTAATGGTATTCTGAACTCTGAATGTTGGGCAACAAATCGGGGGAAAAATTGAATAGTTGTCACTCATTTTTTTTAAAGAGACAAGGGGCTAGTTGTTGCTAAAGTAGCCTGTTCTCTTTCCTTGTCTTCTCTTGGAATGAAGTTTGCAGGTATCTTTAGGTCAATGGACCATAGGGAGCTTCCTTGGTGCGCAGTGAAGCCCCTTTTAGTACATTTCACTACAGGCATCTCTATTCCTGTTTGTCAATGACACGTGGCTTATCGTCCACTTAATCATCCTGTTTTATGTCAATTTATACACATATTAGGGAACACTGCTGCAGATGGTTCCTTTTACTGAATTAAAGAAAAAAAAAGAGCTGTTGGCTTTTTCATATAGTCTTTCACTTATTTAAATAGTAAAATGATTTGAAAAAAGAAATGTCTGCTTTTTTCACTAAAAATAAATGCTGCAAAAATATTACAACATTGTGTTTTAAGGAAAAAAAAATGACATGCATCTATGCAAATACGATACAAACCAATAACTCAATCAAAAAATAAAAATGAAGCTGAAATTCCTGAACTACCATTGAAATGTTAAGATCAATTTTCTCTGATTTTTAATTTTGGATGTAGAGCTGGTATAAGTATGTATGAATGTGTGTGCATTCAAATAATGACCAAGGATTATATTAACAGTTCTGCTGTCCAGATGTCTCAGCTGCATTTGGGGTAGTTATTAGTGGAGACAACAATCTAGCTGCACTGTTAGCGAACTGGGCCAAGCCTCTTCCATGCACCTCAGGTATGAGAAAGTTGAGTACACATGCACGCCCTAGAGCAGGTGGGTTGTGTTGAAGCGCCACCTACTGAAACGTTGTGTTCCCCAATCCTGCATGCCCAAAGTTGGCATTTTCTATAGCATTGGCAAAACTGGTTCAGGGGAAAAAATAACAGTACAAATGAAATCCTATTTTTGGCAAGCAGGACTCTATAAGTGTGTCAGCTTCAAACTTTACTGATTACAGCAGTTTGTCTATGCTAATGCATTTGTGATCTACCTTTTCTAAAGAAGAATAAAAACCAGAAAGGAGCATATCAGCTTGCATGCTCATAAATTGGGTCGTTTATGGGTATATGAAAAGAAAGAGTATATGAAAAAAAGGAAAGAGGAGGATGGGACAGTTTTCAATGCATTTTGCGCATCTGCGAGATTTTGTTCAGAAGGAAATAGATTTGTGTAAAAAATCATACAATCTCACACACACTTAGCTGTAACAGATTGTAAGATTCTAATGAAGATGGTTAACTTAACAAATAGATCTAAACACACCCATGCTCTTACCTCTTCCAACTTTTATCCCCATATTTAAAGCCACTGAAAGAAAAAAGTCCTTAGAAAGAACTGGATGTTCTATCTCACCTTATAAGTGAGAATAAGAATGTCGTCCAGCCACATTGCACACAAGACAGCTAACCCGTGACCAACTGGACAAGCTTCAGTAACTGATTTTGAGATTGGTGGAGATATTTTTAGAAGGTTTTAAAACAGAATATCGTGTTGCATCTTGTGGATATCGAGTGAATAAAATTATTTTCTTTCTGAAACAACACCTTAAAATTATAATGGAGCATTTCTTCTACAAACTAGGCTTGACCTTAATGGGGAAAAGTCACTCAGCTTGAAAGCATAGGGGTTTCTGTTTGTATAATTTAAGGGAGGGCACTATTTTATTTTGTTTTTCTTCTGACCTGGATTTTTAAAGTGATGCAAGTAGCAAATCCAGTCTTCGTAGAAGTATAGACTATTTAAGGTATACACAGCAGGTTAATTCTGACAGTGCTAATATAATTTTATGAATACAGCTAACTTACTTAATGTTATTTTTAACTAACCAAAGTAAAAGTTCCCAAGCATATATTCTTAAAGGTAAATATATATTTGCATGATATATGTAGGAGCAGGGCAGAAGTAAATATTGAATAGGAAAGTCATTTATATACTTAAGGACCATAGTATCACATTTAGAGAGCCTCCCTTTTGGACTGTAGTCTTTTATTACATTAATGTTTAGACTCAAAAACTTCCAAAGGTTAGATCCCTTGTAACACTTACTCTCTTCTACGAACAGCTACTGCCTTTTCATTATAGAGAAAGTTTAACTGCCAAAATCAAAATTAAATCATATTAAGGGAATTCTTTCAGGTCACAAAGGAATAAAATAAATTTTAGAAAATTGCTTAATCCCCTTCCTCAAATATAATTGTACAATTATGCATTGTGTTCTCGATGTAAAAAGAGCTCATAAAGATTTAAAATATTTTTCATATGTAACATTTTAGGGATTGTTCTAATTTATTTTTAGGCCATTGTCCTTAATCAGAATCGAAAATTGCACCCTTAGGAATTATGACCCTCACAAGCACTGGGGCTCACTTTTTGTGGCCTCCACTAACTCATTTAACTTAAAAAAAAACAAAAAACAAAAAAAACCGGAGAGTCCTTTTTCCTATTCTCTATGAAATGAGAGTCATATTAACTACTATGAAAAAACACCCTTAAGTCATCAAGATCTCTATTGGGTCTTTTCAAAACCCAAACTTCAGTACTTGGCTGAAAATGCATATTTAATTTTGAGCTTACCTGATGCAAAGTTATATTTGGAGACAGGTACCAAGACCTACGCAGACATGCTTCTATCAGAAGGGCAGCTTCAAAAACAATCCTTTTCCCAGTTTTATGTCAATGACTGAGAACTAGTGCCAGATTTAGAATGCTACGCTATCCAAAAGCAAACGTAAGGAAATGATTTGTCAAAAGCAAGTTTTCATTCTGTAATGGAATTTTAAGGTTTTTCAAATATCTACCAGAATAGAAAAGGAAAATAAGGGCACCAAACACCTGTGACCCTGAAAAGCAGTCCATCTCACTTAACAGATAGGAAAGAACGAATCCCACGTAAGAAGAAACTTTCTCTCATTTAATGAAAGCACATGGTGTTCAAGTCTGCCCTTGTGAAAGAACACAACGATCAAAATATGCACATGTTTTGGGTCCTAATAACTAACACCTAAAATAACAAAGCACAGAAGCACAAACAGAATCATGAACATATTGATAAAATGGATCGGCCTGTACCTTCCACTCTGTCTCAAAAACCATATCACTCATTCAATAGTCCAGCCCCCCGGGCAAAATCCTGAGTAAATAAATGGGCCTTGCCCCATGCTCCAGGGTCACCAGGCTGTAGCTTGGCCAACTCAATGGAAAGCAAATTCCAAAGTGGAGAGTACCCTGCCCTGTTGTTCTGAGTAGGACTGCGAGCCATGCGAGGTAGCTGGTCGCTTTCTGGCCATACACCATCCGCACGCAATTCTGAAATGAAGTTAAGTATTTAAACCCATCTATCTAGTTGATAAGCAAAGGTACATTTAGGTGATTCCTTTTGTTATTAATTATTTGAAATAATTATGCTTTCTTTACAAATCTCAAAATTGGCTTAATTTGCGTTCTTTGCTAAAAGATCAGTGTGTAATCAGTATCTTTAAGGAATGGTTCTAATTTAACATATTCTGGATTTCATTTAAAGAAATCTGGAAGGGCTTTCAAAGCAATGTGGCTTTTTCAGAGCAAATGAAAAGTATATCTTAAATGGTATTTGGCAGCTAACATCCCCCAAACAACACCATCACTAACTTGTTTGCAAACTATAATTCCTATTAACTGGACAGAAATGCCCAGTTTTCTCTCAAGAGGGTCCTGTTAAGCTCAGCGAAACAATGCTAGGGCCGAAGTTGATACAGTAAAAGTGAGGCCCAAGGGTTAAGCATTTAAGCCAAGGACTTGGGGAGATGGCATAGATCAAACCAAATTACAAATGTATTTTCAATATGCAACATCAATCAGGGCTCTTGGGTATTACTGTAAGAAATTACTATTGGGGATCTATTGTTATTGGTGAATAGTAGAGTCCTAATCAGAAGATACACTCTGTTGAGCATCTCTATATGCCAGGATTTTGTTAGGCCCTTGCACATATGACTTTACTAATATTCTAAATAATTGCATAAACATTTAGCCATTTTGCAGATGGAAAACATGCTCAGAGAAATTAAATGCACTTAAAAATAAATAACTAGAAAGTAACAGAGCCCTGATTATATACAGATATTTCTGATTCAATTCCAACTATAATTTACTCTATTGGTTGAAGATTTTTGGTGTAAACAATTTAATTCTTGTATTTTTCAATCATGAAAATTTGCAGCTTAGAATAAAATTCTAAATACCTCTCCTTTTCTGAAAGCAAATAACTTGTTCTCTGTATACACAATTTTTATGGTCTCTACAGATAAAATTTTACTAAGAAATATTACCACTTATTAACCTAAATACTTGCCAGAAATTGTTTTTCTTTATAAAAATAACAAAATATATAGCTAATTAAAAAAAAAAAACTTTTCTATACTTACAAACTAAGCAAGAGAATTCAATAATCACTCAGAGACTATTACTCAAAGTACTGTATTTTTAAAAAGAAAAGCACACTAAAACATTGGTAATTAATCCAAATAAAATCAATGTGACATTCGTTTGCAGTTATTCATATTACTTTTCTGAACTTCAAAGCAGCAACATCTAAATGTTTGTCCAAAGTTCCCAATTTTAGTTTTAACTGTGGTTATTTAGCTTGTAAAGCACAATGCTGGCCTAATTTTCAAGCTCTAGACCTTATTAGTGAACAAATTTCTATATTTAGAACTTCATATTAGTACTTGATTCCTCACATACTTAATTTTTGGTGCCAAGACCCTGATTTAGGTTCTTAAATGCATATTTTAAGCAGCCAACTATTTCTTGTTATAATTGGATTAAGTTGTCAATGATAGATCATAAAGCAGAGAAGATATGCCAAAAATGTTTATATAAAAATTTAAGATCCTAAGTTAGCAGAATTTCATTTAACTTATTACCATAATCCTACAAAAACCCTAAAGTCATCATTAATAATTGGTTAGGTTTATAAATTAGGTTACTAAATTAGCAGATCTAAAATGATAGCACTGATTTCTTTTTCTTGATTTGAGACACCTTATATTTATAATAATCCTACTGGATTTACAGCATGAAAAATTGGCAACCACCCAAGTTACTTGATATCTAGATATTTTACTTACATAATGGCAGAACTGAAGGCAAGCTTAGGAAACAGCAAGCTCATCCTCTCATTACACAGATGAGGTCAAATGACTTACTCAGGATCACCCAGAGAACCCAGGATTCTTGGCTTCTGGTCCAATGGGCTTGCTGCTACCCTTGCTGCATTTAATTTAAAGATGAATGAATAATAATATCATTTTGTGGTGGAGTTCACTAATAGAACTATATTCAAAAATCATTTATCTATTTACTCTAAAATGCAACCCTTCTCAAATTTGGATGTAAATTCATTTGAGAAACAAATAACTTGTTATATGTGTTTACAGATTTTGAACTACCTGCTAGGGCCAGTTGTTTCGAGGGGAGATATAAATAGTAGTTATGTGAGCCAAATGAAGGTGATGCCTACCACCCTGTCTCCACACATTGTGTGGGTTACCTGGTTTACCTATGATGGAAACGGCATTGATGATGGTGGTTCTACGACCTGATTAAAATTACACGCCCAACAAGGAGGCTCTCTGGAAAATGAGACCACTGAAGGGTTCTCCTGACTAGATGAGGTACAAGGAGAACACGGGAAGAGATATAGTGATGGATCTGAGTCAAGATGGTGCCTTAGAACAAGAGAATCTGAGGTCTCCAAAATAAACCAATGGCAAATCAGGAGGCCTTCTTTTAGCTCTCTCCTTCCATCCTTTCATCCCCACAAATAGAAATAATAGAAATATGATTCTTCCTTGTGTAACGTCATCTGCCTCAGTTGGGTGGTTTGAGTCTGTAACCTGAAACAGCTTGCCCTTGGCTTTCTCCCTGCTCTTCCTCTCTTAGACTTGGGAAAGGACCGGGAAGAACTATCTCGATTTGTGACACTCAAAAGGCACATGGTTTCCTAAACAAAATAAACGTGGGGAACTCCTTCACCTAGAAAATTCCAACATCAAAGAATTCATAGGAAAACAAAGAGAATGGCTTCTTCAGGGATTTATTCCCTAATATCCTATGGGAAAGAAAAGTGATGTGACTCTATTCAATGCATTGACTTCTTCAGAGCTAATGTTGGCTTTAAGCATGAGAGACTGAAAAATTCTTCTATGTTATTGAATGTCCTTCTATGTGAGGCTTTCTATAGTTTTCTCAAGGAGTCTAAATATCCCTTACCTCTTTCCTTCTAAAATATGGGATGTTCCATCTATCCAGCACTGACTATATTGTCCCATAACTACTTACAAGCCTGCCCCCAACAGCCCACTCAGCTAACAGCTCACAGAGAGCTTGCCATGTTTTTTATCTTTCTTCATAATGACAGGCTCTGTCTATCTGGAAAACCCATCCTCTCCCTGTCCAACCCCCACAGGAAATGCACATTCATCTTGAGAGCCCCAGCTCCTCTATCAACTGTGTGGGTGTTCTTTTGTTCCTTAACTTACTCACCCCAAATAAAATAGACTACATTCCAACCTGCACAGTGTGATATTCCAGCACTTTTATAAACTATTTAATATGGAGTCTGGCGCATAGTAGATGCCATTATAATATAGAATTAAGAACACAATATCCTAAAGTGGTTCCTAGATTTTTTTAAATTCCTGGTTTAATTGTCTTGAGGTATTTCATATAGAACATAATGGGTATTTAATAAAACAGAACAAAATACAAATTAAGCCAGGCTTTCTTTTATAAATCTTGTATTCTTCCAAGAACTAAGGATAAAAATGAACATTTCAATTCCAGAGTAAGAAATAAGGAAAATACATGAAAAAATATTTTAAAATGGAAAAGCCCCTTTCTTTTCTTCTTCTTCTTTTTTTTTTACTTTTTTCATTGTTCTTTACTAAAGGTTTTATAAAATGTTAAAGAGCTATCTGTCAGTAGAAGGTTTTTGCTGTGACCATAGCGCATATTCAGGAGATAAAAAAATATGATGTAAAACCAGGTTCTCTTGGGCGCCTGGGTGGCTTAGTCGTTAAGCATCTGCCTTTGGCTCAGGTCATGGTCCCAGGGTCCTGGGATCGAGTCCCGAATCTCTTCTCCCTCTCCCACTCCTCCTGCTTGTGTTCCCTCTCTCGCTGTGTCTCTCTCTGTCAGATAAATAAATAAAATCTTTAAAAAATATTAAAAAATAAAATCAGGTTTATTCTTGGGATGCCTGGGTGGCTCAGTAACTTAAGCATCTGACTCTTGATTTAGGCTTAGGTCATGATCTCAGGGTCATGGGTTTGAGCCCTATGATTGGCTCCCCGTTCAGCACAGAGTTGGCTTGGGATTCTCTCTCTCCTTTTTCTTCTGCCCCTCATGTGTATGCTCTCTCTCAAATAAACAAATAAATAAAATCTTTAAAAAAATAAAAATAAATAAAATAAAAATAAATGAAAACAGATACTCTCTGACCAATTACTTTAATGAAAATATTTGGGATTAATTTGCAATAACATTTTTTAAATCTCTGGATATGCAAATAAAATGTAAATGCTCTAGACAACGAAAATACAAGTCACCCTATTTTCAAAGAGGTCACATTCTGTCAGGTTGCCTAAAACATGTTTATTTAACAGACATTTATGTTGTGCTTACTATAAGCTAGGAATCATTCCAAACATTTTACCAACCTATGAGCTTAATAGTATCACTAATGCCTTGTTACACTTGAGGAAACTGAGACACATAGAAATTAATCAATGTCCAAGGTTACATAGTAAGTGGCAGAGTTGGTATTGCAATCCAGACAAAATTCATGCTATGGTGCCATATAACAACTCACTAATGACTAAAGACTCCACATGTCCATTGGCTTAAATGGGAAATAAAAGAAGTATGTCCTAATAAAAGAGATTTTAGTCTGAGTTTAAAACTTGATTGAGGAGATGATTAAGATGCATTCTTACTTTGTGACAAATAATGTTTTTGAGGAGTGCTAATCTATAGCAGGACTTTGCTTTTGCACAAAAATAACTGCCTCTGTTTATGGTTAAAATGTACAGTTAAAAGTCATTCCCCTGTCATTCTCTGACTAAGTGACCAACACTACCCAGACACTCAGGCATGAACTTCAGAAACCTACCTCTCCTTCTCACACCCTTTCTTCCCCAGCCTCATGTACACTCTGTTACCCAACCCAGTGCATTTGGCTTCCTTACCATCCTTTGACTTCATTCTCCTCTCCATCCGCGTTGCTGCAACCTTATTCCAGCTCCCAAGTCCTCGCCTGGGCAACCACTATGATAGCCGTCTGGTTTATGGGCTCTGGTCACCTACTTCCCCCACTTCATCCTCCATACAGCTGCAGCAGTAGGTGAACTTTGTAAAAGGTAAATTTAGTCATTCCATCTCTCTGCTGTCCCGTTGCTTATCTACCCAACTAGGATAAGGTATGAATTCACTAGGCTGGAAGAAAAGGTAGTAAATGACTGTCTAGCCTTGAATTGCCCAATATGGTAGCCATTAGCCACATGCACCTTTAACTCTTGAAATGTGGCTAGTCTAAAGTGAAATGTGCTCTAAGTATAATATATGCTAGATTTCAAAGGTTTACTATGAACAAAAGAATGTAAAACGTCTCTTTAATGTGCTTATATTAACATACTGAACTGTGAACATTTTGGCATTTCTGACATAATAGGTTAAATGAAATATATTATTAAAATTGATTTTACTTTTTTTCTTTTCACTTTTTTAAAAAATGGGGCTACAAAACAAATTCAAATTACATATGTGGCTTGCATCAAAATTTCCATCAGACTGTGCTGACTAGCTGTGCGGAACTCCGGGCATTTGCCTTGAATGCCCTTCCTCTACCTCTCCACCCCATTACCCGCCTTGGTAGAGGCTCATTCATCTTGAAATATCCAGTTTCCTTACAGAACTTTTATTAACGTTACTGCAGTATGGAAGGACCTTCACTCTCTGGGCACATACTGACTTCCATTCCCACAGCCTACCCCTCGAGTACATTATCATCATCATCATCGTCATCATCACCATCACAGCTAATATCTTTAACACTTTCGTGTGCAATGCGCTGTTTGAAGGGCTTCCCATGTATTCATTTAATCTTTACAAGAACTCTCTCAGGAGGCCTCTAGCACTATTTCATCCTCAGAACAGTCCTATGTGGTGGGTGCTATCCTTCTCCCCATCTCACAGTTGAAGCACAGAGATAGAATGTTCCTCGTCCCTCCATCAGCTCCAGCAGGAGTTTCTTGCACCCCTACCCTGCCAGCCCTCTCATTTCCAGCCCTCACCAACTCTACTCCAATTTTCCCTGCCTCATGCTTTTGCCCATGTTGAACTTGTGCTCTGCAGAATTGTCACACTTAATTATCCAATACCAACTGTTTGCTAGCTAATAACGCCCATGAGAGTAGTGGTTACACTCATCTTGTTCACTGAAATATTAGTGCCTAACAGATACCCAGCACATAATTACCAGTCAATAAATGCTTTCAAACAAAGAAAACATAATTACAGGCCTATTTTCCCTCCTTCTGGACTATATAAGAACTGTAAGACAATAAGCAAAACATAAAAGTAACAGTGATGTTAATAATAATCATAATCACCTTCCGTTGAATGCCTGTTGTGCCAGGTGTCATATACACTTACCTCTGATCCTTACAACCTTGCGAGCTGGACATCACTGTCCTCATTTACAGAGGGGAGTACTCAATTCATTATGTGTCCTGTTGAAGAAAACATAACTGACTAATGCCAGGGGAAGGATTCAAATCTCAATTTGTCTGGCACTATTTCACAAGCTTGTGAGGCTATAGGAAAAACACTTCCCAAAACCAAGAGGCTCAAAAGACTAGGTGGAAAGAACATTAAGTCTTTCTTCATAAAAAGCCCCTGAGTGCTGCTTTTCATGAGTAAAAAGCTAGCTATAAGGGGACCCTGGCCATTCTTCCTCTTCCTCCCCAAAGATGCGAGGTAATGAAAAGCAGAGGATGCTAAATGCAAAACGCTCATTCTCTGGGTGGGTGCAGGGCTGACTGCCTTTCACTCCAGTGCTCTGTGAAAGCTCTCTGGGCACTCTCCTCATCTCACCTGCCTGTTCAGAGAATTTTTTATGACCCTATTTGGTTACATAATATACATGTGCATGTGTTTTAAGTACATGTTTTTATATATTTAAGTATTGTATAAACTGATCATGAAATGGAGCTATTTGCCCATTGTAAAATCTTGTATGCATTTCACAAGTTCCTGAATATCAATTAATTTAACAAATCCTGGTTTAGATGGTTAACAATTCAGAAACTCCCAATATAAACTCTTAAGGATTTACAATCTAAAGAGGCACTGGGGATTCTAACAGCTAAATATATTGTGTACTTAGTATATGTTAGGTGTGGATCAAAGCATGAATTTAAGTGTTAATTCATATATGCCTTAAAAACAGCCAGTTTTAATTCCAATTTACAGGTGAAGAGAATGAGGCATAATCAGAGAAGCACATGGGTATCTTCAATATAAACAATATGATCGGAGTCACAATAGGTTTTGGTATTTCATAGCAAGGGGGTCTAACTTAAAATCTGATGATTCTAACCAAAACAAACCATGCTGATTGATGGATTTCTTTGTTCTGCCTAGATGAAAATGACTGCTAAGTTATTAAGAGGAAAGTATTTTCTCCTTCTTATCCAATACTAGCATCTTCATAATGTGCCAATCGCATGTCATATGGACATTTCCATTTTGTTAAAAGCATCAAATTTATTTTTTAAATGACATGTAGGGTGATAGATTTCTGCACCAACAAAATGTTAAATAATATTCAAAATTTCCTGAAGTTATTTAAATGCTATCTTTATTTAATATACCCATAAAATCCTTTTCAAGTATGCTTTTTGGAGTGTCTAAAATAGTTGTTTGACTCATGCCAGTAGTTTAGACATTCAGTGGTAAATAAAATCAAATGCAATTATGTGAATGGGCATAATGTTATTGACAGAGGGGGTTAGGCTAAGCCAGAGAGCTGAGGACAGCATTTTGGCTCTGGAGTTGGTCAGATGCTCTTTTTTTTTTTTTATTTTTTTATGATATTCTGCAGGCTTTGGAGGAGGCTATGGTAGAAAGACTCTAAGATATGAATTTAACCCCTGTATTCAAACCCATCAAAAAACCAGCAGAGGGATAAACCATCTAATAAGGGTAGAAACAGTAGGGGGAAAAAAATGCAACTTAATGTCTGCAGGGTGCTCTCTAGGCGATGATAAAGAAAATCATGGAAGTTTAGGGATTGTGGATCTAAAGTTGATTTATTAAACAGTCAGAAGTTTTTTTTTTTTTGCACGATATACTAGCTGTTAATGCATAAAAAAACCTGCAGGACTTCTCTGGAAATGTTTCTGTATTGATTTCATCGTTGCTTTAGTCAGATATGGATGTTTTCCTTTTATGCAAAATGCTGATGTGTACTGATTTGTGACTGGGTTTGTGCCTTCAGGAATTCTCTGTAGGGCATGAAAGTAACCATATTGTAACAGTTTGAAATTGGAAGAACCGCATTTTCCATTTATTTTCACTTACTCAGCAACAAAGTACTAAAGGCCAATGACAATCCTTCTCCTCCCAACTCATCTCATCCCCAGAGACGGAAAACACTTGTGTTAATTCTTTGATATGTTGTATCCTTATTATCACTGCATTAATTCTTCTCTCTCCTGAATTCTTTCTAAAAATAGCTACTCCTTAGAGCCCAATGCTTATTTACCGAGAAACATTATCTTTCAGGGAAGACAATTGCCAGGTGATGGTTCTAACGCATTTTGAGTGATATTGGTTTAAAATGTCCCATACACAATGCTCCGCAGAGGATTAAGTAAAGGAGCAAGTTAAGATGTACCTTCGGTTGAAATTTATAACGCATCTAGGGTTTGTCCTTCTTTTCAAGAAAGGCTTTGCATTTTTCCTTTATTTGTGTACTTTTAATTTCTTGGACCTATGTTAATGTTTGTATACATCTTCATTAAGATGTCCTGCAGCAACTGTGAACATTTAACAGGTAAGCCAACACAGTTATAATCATATCTCTGTATCTGTAAAACACAATGGATCTTGTCTTAGTCTTTGAAAGTCAAAGATCAAGCTTTTGAGAAAGGGGATTTCCTTGACAGATCGGTGCCCAGGTGCTGTTTGTGACCATTCAACATGTCCACTGTATAGTAAAAAAATAGCTGAGCCTCCCTTTATGGGGTACTGAGTGAGTGGACTCTACCTGGCCTCATGAACACTTTATGTCCTTAACACTTCTGAGCTATTAGAGCACAAAAATACAAAGATTAAACAAGAAGAGAACACAATAATAATGAGTCAACTACTTACAGGTTTCTAAGCAATAAAAATGTATCTATATATATGTGTGTGTATATATGTCTATTTATATATGTATCTACATATCTATATCTATCATTTATCTATTATCTATCTATCTATCTATCATCTATGTAAACAATGGTAACGAAGGAGAATGGCTGTAGGAAATTAACTAAATGTGAACCTCTGAGTATGACTGATCTTTTAGGTTTGCTCTCTTCAATTCCAAACATCATATTAGACTCAAGGGACACACTCCTTACTCCCAATAAAGATTTGAATCCAGGTAAGGCAAAATTTAAGAGTGTAAACTATCCTGGGTTCAAACCCCATTTCTGCTCTTGCTCTCTGTGATCTAGAGTATGTTATTAATCTTACTGAAACTCCTTAAAAAGACTTACTGTAAAGCAGGTAACAATGACAATATCTACCTCATGGAGTTTTGGTGATGAGTAAGCTAATCCATTATCAAGTGCTTAGCTCAGAGACTGATAACATTAGGTAAAAGCCTAGTGAATATTAGGGAACTATTATTATATTAAATAAAACCATTGATGGATTTCTGCTTACCACCATACTTTAGTGATGAAATTTTCAAAAAAAACATTTTTATTAAACACTGGAGTTTATTTTTTGAGGCCACTGTAATTCAGAAACTGTGTTCACTTATGTAAGATGCACACATGCACACAAACATATAAATCAAAAAGACAACTTAAAACTCTGTGTGAACCTGCAGTTATTTAAAAATAAATTTAGCTAAAAATACAAGAGCGCTGTGTCTATAAATTCTTGGTGATAAAATACAGGTTATAAAGAGAAAATAAATGTATCAAAATGATACGGCGATATATTACTCCCTTTAAGAGTGATGGTGAACATGGTATCTATTTAACTTTATGGGTCATTATATTTTAGATACCTATTTAGTAAACAACTCATAAGTTAATAGTTAAAGAAAATGATGAAGTTTTACTCAGATTGTGGATTTCTACCATTTAAAAGGCAAAGAGAATTTATAATTTATAGCAAATATTGACACATTGAATTTCTTCCTATTATTTTTATTATACTATCATTTTATTTTTAAAAAATCATTGTTTCCATCTTTCTATTAAACTTTCCACATTTGTTTTAGTTCTTTGTTCTCTCTTCTCTCTCCCTGCTTGGAAGCTTTTTTTTTTTTTTTTTAATTTGCATTATTTTTTGTAGTTCCCCTTAAAAATACAACATGCACCCACAGAACTTTTAGAGCTAATATTCACCACCCTTCTTACCAACAACAGATAAACAAAAAAAGAGGACCAAGGAAAATATACATCAGAAGGAAGAAGTAGAATATGGATTTGAACATTATAAAGTCTTTTATTTTTTTAAGATTTTTTAATTTATTTGTTTGTCAGAGAGAGACACAGCGAGAGAGGGAACACAAGCAGGGGGAGTGGGAGAGGGAGAAGCAGGCTTCCCGCGGAGCAGGGAGGCCGATGCGAGGGCTCGATCCCAGGACCATGGAATCTTGACCTGAGCTGAAGGCAGATGCTTAACCGACTGAGCCACCCAGGTGTCCTGAACATTATAAAGTCTGTATCAAGTGTATCGAGAGGCAGGAAGCAGACCAACTACATCAGCAGAGTGCATTTAATATGAAGTGAGGATAACTAGCTATAAAGTTGTCAATGAGGTAACTAAAAAGATGAAAACCAAAGATATTACAGAGATATGGATTCTGGAAGCAGCTACCCACCCTAGGGCTGAGGGGGAAAAGCAAGAGGCTGGAAATAGGAAAGCTTGGGAGCCTGGAAGGAAGCAACTGGTTCTTTTACTATCGTAGAAACCACAAACTAGATGTAGCCGCTTCTGCTGGAAGGCCCTGCCTGGGCTGCATGACATGAGGTCACAGGGACTACAAGCACACAGCAGAGCTGCAGGGAGCCCACGAGAAAGGCCCAGGAAAGAGAAGTCCCCTCTCCCTGCCCCAGCCTTGGCCACCTCCTTCTGGCATCTCCATCCCAGAGTCTAACAGGAAACCAGCTCGCAAATCAGATGCGAGGCACAGCATCCCCACCCCGCCTCCCAGAGCAGCACAAAGAAGGGTGGGTTTGGCCCTGAGAAGAGGCAGTAACTTAATGACTGGAGCAAACTTCAATACAGATTTCTGTATCTGAGTGGCAAAGTTGAATCTGAGCCTTGTTGTTTGGAAGAAAAAAAAAAAAAGAAAGAAGAAAGTAGGGTGATCAGAAATCAGTGCAGGGCGCCTGGGTGGGTCAGATGGTTGAGCGTCTGCCTTCGGCTCAGGTCATGATCCCGGGGTGCTGGGATCGAGTCCCGCATCGGGCTCCCTGCTCGGCGGGAAGCCTGCTTCTCCCTCTGCCTCTCTCTCTGTGTCTCTCATGAATAAATAAATAAAATCTTAAAAAAAAAAAAAAGAAATCAGTGCAGTGATTATTTTCAGAAAGCTGTTTTCTGCTTTTCCCTGTTTGTCTTCTTGTGTTTCAGGAAAGCTAAAGTCAGGACATCAGAGTACAAGTAAGAAAATATTCAAGGCTCCAAGACAATAAGATTAGGTCAAAGGGAGAAAAATAAAAACAAAAGATTATAAGAAACATACAACCACATTGAGTTACAAAATATCAGTTGTTAAGCCCATCTCAACTAGGAAAAGCATGCTGGGCATCTCAGAACAGACACACACAAAAGCAGCTAATCCCCCATCAGTGGAATGACAGAGATGCTGGGGTCCTACTTTCCGGTTCTCAAACTACTTCCAGAACAGTGATTCCTGACTTATGAGCTTGGCTGCTAAAGATGTTGCTACTTTGTTCAATAATGCTTTCTCTGAAAGTGGGGTATTGGAAGCAGTTTTAGTTGTCCAGTATTTGTGACAATTCTCATATCATGTACCTTCCTGAGTGACAGACATTGTCTCTGACTGGAAATGTTGAAAATTCCAGATACATTTTTTTTTTTTTTTTTTTTTTTTGGTGACAGGCATGCTGACTGTAGCTCATAGTGTCTAGTGCCTCAGGACCCCAGGCCTTGGCGTTCTCATGAGACAAGTTCTGTTGCCTGACTGATTGGTGCATGGTCCTTACTGGAGAGACTCTGGCTTCTCCCATGTCTCAATGTCTTCTCCCCTTATTCTTGGTCAGCCAACCACTCAACTAGACTGCATTTGTCATCCTCTCTCTCTGCCGACCCCTCCAGGTTTGCACAGTCAGACCTAAGTCGCAGTGAACCACAAGGTGGGTTCAAGGTGAACATTCTGAGGAAGATGGTTCAGACGTCTGAGTTCGCCAATTTCAGAGGCCCCTGCCTGACTGGGTGAAGGGCAGTACATCCTTGTCTTCAAAACTCTCCCATTTTCAGCTGTCCACTGGGGGTCCTGCCTCAGAGTCTCAGCTGGAGGAAGGACTGGTAGGTTCCTAGAGGAGTTCTGCTCTCTTCCAAGCTTGTTATTCTCTTCATTACCTCTCAGACTGTCCCAGGGAGCCCTTCTCCGTCTGCCTCCCAGTGTTCAGCTGTGCCTTGGCAGCAAGACCTCTCACCTGAGGGGAGGTCTCCATGGTAGAGGCCAGAGTAGATTTCACCATCTACATGTCTGTTCAGTTAATAGCCTTGCTGTTTACTACCTGCCATCCTAGGACGCGTATCTTTTCTCTGCCTTAAATCTCATACAAGAGGTCAATACATATTTGACATTAACAAAAATACAATAAATGTCTGCAATGAGAAAAGAAAAGTATGATCTTGTGGCCAACTTCTCCCCAACAGAAGGTAAGCAGTGTGCCTTTGAGGGTCTTGGGCACCCTGACTGTCCTGTGCACCCCACTTCTATCGTCAGCTGAGCACCCTGATTAGGCAGGTCATGAGCATAAAAAAATCAGTTTAGTTTTTAAACAAGGTTATAAAAACAAGGTCTGTAGCATTATTTTATTCATTAGGGTGTTCACTCAGAATTATTTTGGAAATAATTTTATTTATTGAGGTAAAATTGGCATCTAACATTATATCAGTGGCTGGTAGATCCCACTCTTGTGACAATGACTATTCTCTGGCCTATTCTCTCTCCTAATTTTTCATCTCTGCCAGTAGCCCTATCCAGACTGCTGCCAACCAGTGAGGGATGATGTGTCTTCCCTTACGGTCTTGATTCAGGAGGTGTGTCTTCCCATTTCTGTGCCACTATGATGGCTACCCTCCGTCTCCACCCAGGACATTTTCATTTTTTTAAAAATAAAATGATTCTGTTGAAGTTTTAGTTGAACAAATAACTGAAGTTTAGAAACTCCCCACTGATACTTAGATGTGACCTCAAACCTTTTCTTTTACCAGGGAATACTCCCAAGACTCTACTTGTTTACTTTAATTTTTCATGAGGTTTGGAGTCCTTTGAAAATATTAAGGGAATATGTTTTTGAAAATCTATCAACAAATTCTTTTTTGACTTTAATAGAAAATTTTATTTTATATATTGTCATTATACATTAGTTTTTAATTTTCAAAATTCTGCTATTGCATACAGTTTTCTACTTTTAAGTCTTCCTGGGATATCTTTTTAGCAAACCTAAGCATGAACAAAAATGCAAAAGAACAAAGTGATCTAATTACAAATGCACCACTTACAATGATATGAAAATTGGTTTAAAATATGTTCAAAGTTGTATCGTTAATATCTTACCCTAAAAAATGTGGAAAATCAAAAGCATGATATCGGTAAGATGGAACTCTGAGATCATTTCCAGACCTAAGGAGAAGAAAGAGAAGTCTTATCTTCCTCCTCACCAGTAAGTCATCAGGAGAGTTAGAGTCTCCCAGTTCAGCTGAAGGCCTGCGTTTCCCTGGGTTATCCTGTCCAACAGTAGACATAGTTCTACAATTCAACCAATGGTACACTGAAACTGATGTTTGGTTTCCGCAAACCACACCCTTCACTAAAGAAAGCCTTAGGATACTATCATCATTCATGAGCACAAAAATTCAATTCCATTATTTAAAAATTACCAAAACAACGTCTGCATATTATTTTAATTATTCATCAGGGTGTTCACTCAGAATTCTTTTGGAAATATTCTTTTTCTTTATTGAGGTAGAATTGACACGTAACATTATATTAGTTTCAGGTGTACAACGTAATGATTTGATATTTGTATACACTGCTAAATGATCCCACAATAAGTCTAATTACCATCTGTCACCATACAAAGTGTGGTTTTTTTCTTGTGATGAGAACTTTGAGGATTTAGTTCCTTGGTAATTTACGTATACACTACATATTATTGACTATAGTCACCATGCTTTGCATTACATCCTGTGACTTATCTTATAATTGGAAGTTTGTCCTCTTGACCCCCTTAACCTATTTCACTCACCCTCCCTCCCAAAAATTGGCATCCCCAGTCCACATTCCCTGAGAGCACCTCTGTAGCCCCTATGTGCGGTAAACCTGAAGTCTGCCCTCAGGCTGAAGCTCCAGGATAAGTTAATAGGCCTTTTTCACAGCAAGACTAGAAGTGTATTTCAGTTTGCGGTCTGTGTGGGTCTCTGGGGGTGGTAGCCTGCTAAGGACAGTCATTCTGGTTGTTACAGTCTCATGGGACACAGAAACACAATTTATGCCCCCACCCATGGCCACCAGAGCCAGGCCATCAGGGAGACTCCCCAGTTAGTCCCTGTGCCCATTGGCTTTCGTGCAGTAGCAGGAGAGCTCAGGGGTGGGGCATGCCTCTGGCTTTAGCCAGATAGCAGGAGGATTACAAGAACTGCGTTTGCATGCCTGAGCTAGCCAGGTAGAGCGTCCCAGAGGGCCTTTGCCCCTCCAGCAGCCTCTGTAAGATTAGCAAATGGGTTTCCTTCAGAAATAGTTTAGGCACTTTTCCAACTGCTGCTTTTGTGCTGAGCCCTGGGGTGAGTGAGGCTGCCTACGATCCCTTAAAGGGTGGCATCTCAATCCTCTACAGCCATTTGGGACAGAAGTCTCTCGGTTTTTCAAAGCTAGACATTTTGGGAACTCATCTCTCCAGTGCAGGCTCCAGGGGTTGGGGTGAAAGCCATGGAACACACACCTCTAGCTCCTGAGGGAGTAACTCATGCTTTGTGAGATCCCTCTCAATTATGGATCTTTCATTGCTAAAAGAGTGGGCTTTTAGCAAGACCATCCCTGTCCCTCCTACAGACTCTTTTATTCTCTCTTGTGGAGCAGTAGTTTTCAGGCCTTTGTTAGAGGGAATTATTCCTCAAATAGTTGTATATTTGCTGTGTCCATGGGAGTAGGTGAGTTTAGGATCTTTCTATGCTGCCATCTTGGACTACCTCCCAGGAATATTCTTTTGATAATACTTATGATTGTATGGTTTAAAAATTCCAGAGGACACAAGATTTCCCCCTCCTTTACTGGGTAAGATGTCTTTCTGAACTATAAATATTACAATCCTAACCCTTATAGATGACTTCTGGTGATATAAGAGACCAAGAGGATAATTTTTCAGAACAGATATTTACCGATATTCCCTAGGAATAAGTAGCATTTAAAGAACTATACTTTTATGTTGATTTAAATGAAGTGGCTGAGACTCAAATCAACCATATTGACCTATAAAATGGCCATTTCCTCTGGTTCAGCCTAGCACTGTGCCTGGTCGAAGTATATCATACTACATGCTTATGGCATCTTATAGTTGCAGTCCTTCAATATGTGTTAACCTCTTTGATCCCTAAAATAGTCTACTTTTTGGTAGGGAAACCATTACTATTCCCTTTTTACAGATGAGAAATCCATTCTTTAGAAAGATAAAACGGCCAGGCCCGGGTCATGTCATGCCAAAGAAAGAGCTGGTGCTTCTGTCCACACTCAGAGCTCCCTGCAGTAACAGGGCCTCCGTGTCTGCGTGTATGGATTTTTAGTGCAAGGATGCTCTTTTCTAATGTACACCAAAATCTGGTCAGATGTAAACAGAAACAAAATCATTTCCTGATGGCAGGACTAATTCATCTTAAAGTCTCATTAATAAGGTTTGAGTTGTTTTGCCAATGGAGGGAAGGCTGTTGAGCTACTGTGTTACATGGTGTGGTCCTCTTGGTTTGTCACAACTTTGTTTCTTAACTTTTTATGGGCATTCTCATTGTGTAAATTACCATATAACATAAGGAGGTAAGAAATGTGGTCAGCAGAATTCTTAAATGGCTCCTCGAGTTTCTGACCCCTGGTATATATGCTCCATATTCACCTTCCCTTCAGTATGGACAGAACCTATGAATATGTTAGGATAGTCACTCCTATGATTGCCTTATGTTATGTAAGTCTCTTTCTTAGTCTCTTAGATGGAGAAAGATTCTCCTTCTGGCTTTTATGAAGTAATCTGTCAAGTTATGAGAGCAGCTTCAGGAGCTGGGAATGACACTCAGCAGATAGCCAGCAAAAAAAAAAAAAAAAAAACAGGGACCTCAGTCCTGCAACCTCAAGGAACTGAATTCTGTGAACAACCAGTGTGCTTGGAGGAGGACGTTGAGCTCCAGATAATACCTTGATGTCAGCCTGCTAAGACCCTATGGAAAGAACCCACCTAGTCTGTACCTGAGACTATGAGAAAATAGTTTTGTCTTGTTTTAAATCCTGAAGTTTGTTATAATTTGTTATGCAGCAATAAAATACTAAGATAGGGAGAAAGTGCATCCAATTTATTAATGGCTGGACTAGATGGGGATCAGATTAAGTTACATAAGTATTCATTCTGTGGTCCCAAATTTAAGCATTGCATGTATCTATGTGAAGGGAATGGCCCATAACCCACTATTTTAAACATAAACGTGATATATCAGCATATACTTTTTACTTATTTAGTCTCTCTAAAACAACATAAAAATAAACCTTATATTCTATGATTGGTACATACACATATTTGCTGTTTTAATTATTATAAACCATGTAAAATAATGTTTTCGTTTTATTTTATAATAGAGAAAGTTTGAAGAAATGCAGTTTTGTTAGTTTTTTTAAACATAAAATAAATAATTGCTGGGCTATGATATTAGATTTTATTGACATCTGGATGGTCCTCTTTGTGTGTGTTAGCTTCACATTATAGATGAATAAATTAAACCATAAATTAGTTGAAATAATGTACCAAGAACTAGTAACTGGCAATATTCGACAATGAACTTAGCTTTTCTGACTCCTAAGTTCAAGATTGTTTGATCATAGCACACCTATAAAAGTAAAACAAAAGAAAATATAAAATAAGTATAATACAGAAAACTAGAGTTTTTCCCACAATAGCAAAACTAACAACAAGAGAATACTTTGATTAGGAGTGGTGATGTTGGTGAGTGTGGTATGTAAACTGGTTTCCTCCCTATGTTAGAGCTTCAGGTGCTTGGGATTAATCTCTTAAAAAAATTCTTCTGGTTCCACTCCTTGTTAATTGTCCAGAATAACATTTTTGACCTTGTTGATGATGATTCAATTTGTAGAAGCCTTGCTTCTTCAGAATTCTTAGCTTTTTGCTCATCCTTTGAGTAGATGTTTTAGATTGTCTCAAAGGTTTTGGAGTCTGTCCTCACTTAAATTAGTGGCTTGTTTTTTTCTTTGCTTCTGGAACTCTAATCTACTTTATACCCTGGATCCTCCCAGAGGGTGCCAAGGACATCTTGGGTTCAATCATAGGTCTATTCAGTCCAAGTTCTACTGCTCACAAAGAGAGGTAAAAGTTTGAACATTAAACCGATGAGCTATGTCCAGTATTTGTTTGCTTCATATAAAGCATGCAAAATAAATGGCTTTATCTATAGAAGTAACTTGCTTATTTTATAAATGCTTAATTACTGAAATATTTTTTTTCAAAAATTAGGTATCTAATTATAATCCCATGGGGTATTGGGAGGTAGACTCTAATCAATCAGGTAAGAGATATCCATTACACAGGTGTTTAAGAATTTTAAGTTCCATATTATAGAGAAAAATATAGGCGAAGAAAAGAGCAGTATTTTTGCATTTTTTCATAACAAAAACGGATACCAATACAATGAACAAGTATAGCATAAATTCAAATATTTTATTTCATAATGACTTCAATTAATTCTGGGATAATGGGTTTCCATTTGAAGCATCTATATCAAAAATAAAATCAGGTCTTAAAAATTGGAAGGTTTTAAAAAATTTGATTGCTAGTCACTGAAATTCATTTTAGATATAATCTAAACCTACATAACATTATCTAAAATAAAATATAACTGATTATTTTATAATCTGTGAAGAAAATACATTTCAAGGTAATGTGCATAGGATGATAATAATTTATGTAAAAAATTCTGGTGGAGGGGCACCTGGGTGGCTCAGTTGGTTAAGCAACTGCCTTTGGCTCAGGTCATGATCCCAGGGTCCTGGGATCGAGCCCCACATCAGGCTCCCTGCTGGGCTGGAAGCCTGCTTCTCCCTCTCCCACTTCCCTGCTTGTGTTCCCTCTCACGCTGTCTCTCTTTCTCTCTCTGTCAATTAAATAAATAAATAAAATCTTTAAAAAAAAAGAGAAAAAAAAATTCTGGTGGAAAGACTAAATGTCAATATTGTTTTTCTTTTAGTAGTAGAAAATATGGATTATTTCTCTACTTTTCTATATGTTCATTTTATTCCATAAGGAATATATATTATTTCAGTAACAGATAACTAAGAAATAATATTCAGACATTTAGAAGTTGTTGTAAATAAATATAAAGGAAGAGACTTTAAGAAGTTGCTAATCCGGGGTGTATTCTCCATAAATAGTTCCTGGATTCCAGATCAGTGAGTCTTTGATTTCTTTATTTATTGACTTAAAAAAAAAAGCAAAAAAAAACCCCCAAAAACACAAAATGCTTTTACCTCTTCCCTGGTTATTTTGAAATACGATCTTACAGAAAATCAACCTATAATTATCTCCATTATCTTTCTCATGGAATAGCCCAACATCAGCTGTTTCCTTGTCTTGTATAAATCTGGTCTCCCCATACCTACTCTTGTTCACCTCAATTTTTAATCCACATTACGGTGAGAGTTATTTTTACAAACACAGACTGTAAAGAAATAGATTTCTATTAGCCTTAATTGAATACTTAGTAAAAGGCTCTTTATCTAGCCCCCTGCATACCTCCTCAATCTCATTATAAACTACTCTCTTCTGTTTCCATAATTCAATCATGCTGGACCTTTTGCTTCAGGGTCTTCACATCATAAATCTTATTTCCCTCTCATTTTGTTCCTTGTTTAATGTCTATTCTTTCAGCTCTCAGTTTTTATGTCACTTCTTCTAGGAACTCTACATAGATCCATACTTAACCCTTAGACGAGGTCAGCTTGCTCTCTTTTAAATTTCAGTAGCACATGTTAGATCCTCATTATCTGTCATTCCCACTTAACTGTCTACTTAAGGAGGGCAAGGTCCTTAATAGCTTTGTGTTATAGTCTTTCCCCAAAACTTACACAATGCAGGCCCTACAACAGTGCAATCACATTGCCCACACTTGAAAATACGTGTTGAATAAATGATGGATGGGGCTGCTTTGCTCTGATGGGACTGAATCGGCTTCTGTATACCAGCTGTCGCCAGTGTGCCCAGCTACTTTGCAAGCTTGAGGCCTTGTCCCAGTTATGAAAGAACACAGAGTAACGACAGAGAAATAACTTCCCACTCCTCTTTGTCCTCACATGCCTTGAACCATACCTTTTTTATAAGCTGTTGGGTCAGGATCCTTTTGTGTGAGGAATAGAATAGTTTTTCTTATAACCCCAAAGAGATTCTGCTTTCTCTGTATTCATGAGGAGAATAGGGCAAAGTGTGTGTAATTGCTGGCTCTGGTCCTAATCAGAAGCTTGGAGAACTAAAAAACTCATGACATATTTCTTGTCTTCTGTCTGAGAATTTTCATATTGACATCAATCAGTGGTCAGCTGAAAAACTGCAGACTGTGTGGAAAGGAGCTGGGGATAGAAAAAGGAATGCTAGTGCTTCATCCAAAACAAATTTCTCAATTGTTTGACAGTTGTTGAGCAATAAGAAAAGATACAGTCAATTTGGATTTTTTTTTTCACTTGTGACCTGAAGTCTTTTGACAATGCACCATGCTAGTCAAGAATGGTGGAAGAGGGGCACCTGGGTGGCTCAGTCTGTTAAGCAGCTGCCTTTGGCTCAGGTCATGATTGCAGGGTCCTGGGATCGAGCCCCTCACTGGGCTCCCTGCTCAGCAGGGAGCCTGCTTCTCCCTCTCCCTCTGCCTGCCACTCTGCCTGTTTGTGCTCTCTCTCTATCTCTCTGTCAAATAAATAAATAAAATCTTAAAAAAAAAAAAGAATGGTGGAAGAAATATTGTCATGGTTTCTTTAAGGTTTTAGGGTCTAAAGAGCACATACAAAAGACACAAAAGGAAGGTAACAATATTAATAATATCATTAGCATTTATATATAGCTCTGCTTTTACATGCTAATGTAAGCCAACAAGATCGAATACCAAAATGACTTTTAATCAAAGTTCCATAAGACTAATGTTAAACATTTCACACAATGCAAAAGATTTATCTGTAGTTTGAATTTTCCAGGGCTTCTTATTTCTATCTCACTAACTGTGGCCTCAAACATGGTGGAAGTTTGAAGATATAGTCCACCCCCAGAATGCATCAAAATCATCTGCGTTCTGCCATAGGCCTGTTCTGGCAGAAACTCTGAATGATTTACATGGTTACTCTTAGAAAAGAAACTTGTAAACTGTCTAGACAAAGGACTATGAGGAACTTGGAGACTATGAGGTCTTGGAGATTTTTACCCTACTTGCAAACTAACAAGTTAGCCTGCCATGATTTCATAGCTCCTGGCAGAAGACACGAGACTCTTGGGTCAGAGACAAAAAAATTTATGACTCACAGCACAGCAAGCAGCAGGAGGGTCATGTTTGTGTTGATTGCCTTTGCCTCCCAAATCCTATAGAGGTGACACTGAAGGACCCCATCGGATCCCACACACATAGTGGGTTTGTGTCACAGCTGAGGAACCCAAACTCAAGAAATCTGAATATCATATAAGAGACTGCATGTATGGCTGCCCTTTGTACAGAGCTGGACGTTGTCTCTAATTTCCAAGGCTGGGAAAGATAGCCCCTATACTCACAAGGAAGACAGAAAATAAGAGAGCCATGGATAATTGTTAAATAAATTAAGGGGGGAAGAATAGTACATTTTTCTTTTTGTTCTTCTATCTGTCTTGGCTTGTACATAGAAAACAAAACACTTCAAATGTGTTATTTACAATTAGCACAAATGATTAAGCATTTAGTTATGTCTTGTTTATTTTGTTTATCTTGCCCTCCTTCATCATGGCCCAGAGTAATATTTGCTTAGCATACAGTGAGAACTCACAAATGCTTATTATCTGTATGAATGCTCAGAGGGGTGTCAAACAAACATTGCTATGTCTCATCTCTAGAAAAAGCAGCAACTACACAGATGAAAAAGTCACCAACCACTTGATCACCCCGACTCTGACATCAACCACACATTTTCCATAAGGAGTAACACCAGATGTAGTTCAGAGATGTTACCTTGTACAGAAAATTACGATTATTTTCTGTGTTACCCTAATAAAATTAAACAGTGCTGTGCAGCACCACTTTGCTTATGTGTAGGAAGAAAAACCATTCTACTAGAAATTTTCATGTTTGTTGTGTGTATCAGGGCGAAACCTGTGAAAAACACTGCCTTTACCTATGGGAAACTGATACCTCATAAACATGTGGCCTTCTCCTGCAGAGTGTAAAGATTGGTAAATAAAGAGCTCTCTGATAGAAAAGTGCTCATCCCTGTGAGGTCAATGAGTCCTTTGAAGACACCATGGTTCTATTCAGTGCCCTGGAAGAGTTCATTAACCCAACACAAATAGACCATTTACTTCTACCTAGAGGATCACACTAATTAAATTGCTCTGTTTACCCACCTATGTCCCAATTTTCTATGAAGACATGAATGTCTTGAGTCTCATTCCCTATGTCTTTGTTGAAGGCAAAGATGATTACAGATTCACACTCTCTAATTTATCCTTCTGCTATAGATCTCAAGCTTCCCTGGACTTCTTCAAAACCAATTTTTAGAAAATTTGTCACAACAGTACTATACTTAGTAAGAGCAGCCCAGATGGAAAAATGTTAATGTTTTCTATGTTTATAAATGTCTACAATAGTTATGTATGGGCAAGTTTTATTATTACTTCATTTCGTTCTTTCTAAAATTCAAAAAGATCATTCCTACTGCCTTAGGCTAATTTCTACATCTGTGCTGTGTATTCCATCCTCAGGGATCTTAAATTATAAGCAAGTCATGTCTCTTTTATTTTTTATTTTATTTTTTATTTTTTTTTAAAGATTTTATTTAATTATTTGAGAGAGAGAGAATGAGAGACAGAGAGCATGAGAGGGAGGAGGGTCAGAGGGAGAAGCAGACTCCCTGCCGAGCAGGGAGCCTGATGCGGGACTCGATCCTGGGACTCCAGGATCATGACCTGAGCCGAAGGCAGTCGCCCAACCAACTGAGCCACCCAGGCGCCCCATCTCTCTTTTATATATTCAAACTCTTCCTGTGTCTCTGTCTCGCCCTGTCCTATCTCTCTCTCTCTCTCTCATTCTCTATCTCTCAATTGGAGCTTTCCCACTGTCTTTTCAATGTGCTCATGTCCCCTTCATAAAATACCAATAATAAATAATCTCTAGGCATCTTATCTCCTTCTGGTAAATTTCTTCTCTATTTTCTCTGTTCAGAGCCAAACTTCTTAAAAGAATTATCTTTGTCATTGTCTCTATATACTCATTCTAATCCAATATGGATTTGTTTATGAACCACTGAAATCATTTTCATTAATGTTCACACGGATGTCCTATTCACAGGATCTGAGATTTCCAGTCATTTTTGTATAAGACTTCTCAGCTTCACTCAACACTTTGACTTATTCTTTTTAAATTTTTTTTTTCCAATGGCATTTAGAGCCTCCCATCTCCAGGTTTTACTTCCTACCTTTCTGATGCTCATTTCTGTCTCCTTTTCAGGGTCAACCTCATCTACCATGGGCATGAAATACTGATCCTGAGGATTCTCTTTTTTTTTTTTATTGTATATTTTCTTTTTTATTGTCTTCAAACATATCTGTGATTTTAATTGCAACATATTTGTAGATGATTTACAGATGTACAGCTCCAGCTCAGATATCCTCTGATTTCTGGACCCGTACATCCAACTGCCTTCTTAACATTTTCTTTTTGAGACTCAAAGTCATCTAAAACTAATAAAATTCTCCAGTTAAAACTAATTTATATTTCCTTGATCTCCCACTCCATGCTCCTCCAAACACACCTCCATCTTATAATCCAAGCCAAAAATCTTGCGTCCTCTTTGTTATCTTCCTTCCCTAAATTCATCAGCAAATATGATTGATTTTCCCTCCTCTGTAGTCTGGCCATCTGCAGTACTCCACTCTAGACCACATTTTCAATATCTTCCTCAAAGATGACTGTAGTGGGCTTCCAAGTTGTCTATCTGCATCCACCCTGGTTCCCCTCCAATCCATTATGAAAATAAGAGTTTTTAACATGTATGAGTGTCCAAAAATAAACAAACAACAAAAATCCATGCTAGTGTTTTAGCCTCCGATTGTCCTTAAAGAAAGCAAATTCCTGAGTGTGGCCAGCCATGTTTTCTCCAGATATTCTGTCCATGCCTCTGCTGGGCTCTAGCTATGTTGGCTCTTTTGATCCTTCACATCATGCATGCTTTTTTCTTCCCCATGGTGCTTTGTGCATGAATCATTGCACAGTGATATATTCTTTCTTTAATTTTTACCTACTTGTTCTAAATCATCCTTCAGCACTCTGGGCAAGTATCTCTTGCTTCAATTCTTTGACTAGGTCACTTTTCCCTATTATGTGTTCTCAGAACATGATTGTACCTCTCTCTTGTAGCTCTTGTCACAGGGGTAATCTTGCATGTTTGTATGATGATTTAATGAATATCTGCCTCCTCTATCAATATAATCAATATAATCTGTATGAAGTTAGAGAGTTAGACCTCTTCTAGAAGTTAGAGAAGTTAGAGTTAGGTCTATTTTTTTCTCATCAGGAATTATCACAATAAGAGGCAATGAAAGGCACTTGGTAAATGATTGATGGCCCGAGAAACTAAAATAAATAAATAAATAAATAAATAAAAATAAAAAAACAGAAGATTTGGAATAAAAGGCTTATAGAATAGAAGAGAATATAAGGTGATCAATGAGAGAAAGAAAAGGAGGAAGGATAAAAAGAAAAGAACAATGAAAAGAGAAAAAAAAACTTGTTTGGTGAAAAAAAATTGTTAAACATTTGGTATGTGCTAAGTATTGTGTTAAGATACATAATAAGTATTGTCCTTGAAACCAATCCAAAGGATGAACTATTTTAATCTGTATTACAGATGAGACAACTGAGGCACAGGGAAGTTCAGGATAACAGGATGTGGAAATGCTATGATTTAAACCTTGATCTGTTTGGATGGAGTGAAATGGATTAAATTAGAATTTTCAATCCCAAGATTATGATTTTGAATTAAACATTTAGAGTAGCATAAAAATGCCTGAGAACTTTTGAGAAGGCAACTCATGTGGTTCCAATCATAATCCATCATCTTTAACTAGATCAAGTGAAAAAGAATCAGAAAAATAAACAATTAACTACCACATAATTCATTTTTTATTGTCAGAATCATGTTTTTAAATTATAAAATGGCCATTCATGTGAGATAGCAACAGCTTTTTTTCAGCTTTATTGAGATATAATTGACATATATCATTGTATAAATCTAATGTGTACAACATGATGATTTAATCTATGTATAATAAAATTTTTATCACAGTAAGTTTAGTTAACATGCATCATCTCACATACTTACATTTTTCTTGTGATAAAAACTTTTAAGAGCTACTCTCTTGACAGCTTTCATATATACAATACAGTATTGTTAACTACAACTACCGTGCTATCCATTATATTCCAAACCTATTTATCTTATAATAGGAAGTTTGTACCATTTGACCACCTTCCCCCATTTCCCCCACCTACTACCCTGTGCCTCTGCCAACCTCCAATCAGTTCTCTGTTTCTGTGAGGGTTTTGTTTTTGTTTTTTCAGATTCTACATATATGTGAGCTCATAAAGTATTTGTCTTTGTCTGACATTTTATTTAGCGTAATGTCCTCAAAGTCCATCCATGTTGCTGCAGATGGAAGCATTTTCTTCTTTTTTATGGCTGAATAATATTTCCTTGTGTGTGTGTGTGTGTGTGTATGTGTGTTTATTCCTTGAACTCTCTTAGTTTAAACTTAACTATTAATACTTTTATTTATCTATATTTTCTACCTGTTTTGTGTGCAATATATCAATTTATTATCACAATCACCCAATAAAAGAGATAATATCACTACAAATTTGTGGATTTGGAAACTGAAGTGGAGACAGGCTAATCCACCTGCCAGATATCACTCAGTAGGAGTGGAGCATGGAACAGGAACATTAACACACTTTTTACTAAAAACCATGAAGTTTATTGGAAGTTAGTTGGAGAAGATTTTTTTAGAAGAAAAAAATTAGCTTTCTTAAATGTTAAGAGGAAAAACCCTAAATCACTGGTTTAATAAGGGAAGGAAAGTATTAAAAATTCAATAAGATCTTATTATTAACAGGTACACATTTACGTGACTTTAGCATTAAAAGAACAGGAATAAAAATAAACTTTCTTTTTTTCCTAATTATTAGCATCCTATTCTAATTTTACTATTCTCAAGGCATTTTCTCAGTATTGTTAATTACTTTTAACAAGAAGCAGGTACTAATGGTCTGAAAAGGATACACACAAAAGAAAAGCTAAGTAAAACTTTCCTCACAATACATTTATTGATATTAAAAAATAGCTGGAAGTCTAAGAGCTATGATAAGAACATATTATTTCTAAAAAACACATAGTGTCTTCATTAATGAACTATGTCAAAATTTAAAATTTCAATTCAGGTTGAATAACTGCATTTTTTTCACATTTATGACAAGCATGTGTCTCTGGTGTATATGAACTTTTTTTTTTTTTTTTCCCTTATATAAACCAATTCTTAAAAGCCTCATCAGGGTCAGATAAGGTTATTAGTTGCCTTGTTAGTTTGGGAAAACATCTGATTTCCCAATTTTTGGAAATAATTTAGAAATCTCAGTTTCTCGGGAGTTAAGAGTATGCCTACTTCTATCCTTAGTGGAAAATATTTTTAATAAATAGAACAAAATCTGTCAGTAACGTCTCAACTCAAGAAATTAACTGGAACAACAAGTTAAGAAAGGAGAAAAAAAGGAAAACAAATACAGACACATGCAATTTCAGAACCTCTACTTTGAAGAAACTCACTTGATGTCGTTAAAACAAATGAGGATATGGGGGGGCGGAGCAAGATGGCGGAGGAGTAAGAGACCTGGATTTCGTCTCCTCTCAGGAATTCAGCTGGATAGGGATCAAACCATTCTGAACA
>NC_138376.1:14917624-14950174 GCF_054177405.1 Leptonychotes weddellii
AAATGAGGATATGGTAAATTTCCTCTACTGGTGTGTTCAGAATGATCATATATTAGAAATGATTTTTTAAAACAGATTGAATGAGATTAAAGGAAAAAAGAAGCACTAGCATTTAAATCATGAGAAATGATACTCTTCTTGCTCCTTAATGTATTATCATGACCTTCATATCATCGATCTGAATTGGTGCACTTTATACCATCTATGTTTCTCACAAGTTGATATAATCTACGAGTTTTTCATGAACATGAAATGTCTCTCCTTTATTTAGACCTTATTTAATTTTTCTATCAATGTTGTATAGTCTTGTATTTCTTTTGTTAAATTTATCCTTAGGTATTTTCATCTTTTTATTTCTATTGTGAATGAAATTGTTTTCTTAATTTCATTTGTATATGTTCATTACTAGTACATAGAAATATATATATCTTATGTCCTGTGACCTTGCTGAATTCATTTATTAGTTCTAATAGTTGTTATTTTTTGTTGTTGTTGTTGTTGTTTTTTAGGGAGGTTGGGTGGGGGTGAAGGTGTTCTTTGGGATTTTTTGTATACAAGATCATGTCATCTACAAATAAAGACAGTTTTGCTTCTTCCTTCCAATTTGGAATTTATTTTTGTGCCTGCCTCTTCTGGCCACAAACTTCTGCACAAGTTTAAGCAGAAGTGGTGAGAATGAACATTCTTGCTTTGTTCTTAATCTTAGGGAATTCATTGAAAATTTCATGGTTATATGTGATGTTAGTTATAAGCTTTTGTTTGCTTGTTTGCTTCTTTTGTAGATGCCTTTTATCAGGTTAAGGATATTTTCTTATATTTCTTATCTGTTAAGATTTTTTTTATATAAATAGGTATTGGATTTGCTTTTTCTGTGTCTATTGAGATTTTCATGTAATTTTTGCCATTTATTATATTAATAGAGTATATTATCTTGTTTGGGGTTCTTAAATTAAACCTTGCATTTCTGGTATGAATTCCACTTTGTCAAGGTTTATAATACTTTTTAATTTGTTGCTGGATTCAATTTACTAATATGTCATTGGGAAATTTTGTGTCTATAGTCATGAGAGATATTGTTCCATAATTTGTAATGCGTTCATTTGGCTAAAGTACCAGAGAAGTACTAACCTAATAGAATGAGTTGGGAAGTCTTTCCTCTTCCTCTATTTTTCTAAAAAAAATTTTGATGAATTGTTATTCCTTCTTTAAATGTTTGATAACATTTCCCAGCAAAACTGTCTGAGCTTGAGTTTTCTTGATAAGCAGGTATTTTTATTACTAATTCAATTTTTTATTTATAATATATCTATTCAGATTTCCTGTTTTGTCTTGAGTCAATTTTAGTAGATTGTGTCTTTCTAGGAATTTGTCATTCTATTCTAACTTGTCTAATTTATCTGTGTAATGTTGCTCTTAGTGATCCCTTATAATCCTTTTAATTTCTTTAAGGTCTATAGGAATGTCCCTTCTTTCATTCCCAATTTTGGTAATTTGTGTGTTATCTTTTTTCTTGATGTTTCTACCTAAGGTGTTGTTATTTTTATTGATCTTGTCAAAGAATCAGCTTTTGTGTTCATTAATTTTCTGTATTGTTTCTCTGCTTTTTGTCTCACTGGTTTTTGTTCTAGTCTTTATTATTTCTTCTTCTTGATTTGGGTTTAGTTTGCTCTTCTTTTTCTATTTTTTAAGGTTGAAGTTTCGTGTTCTAGTATAGGTTTTAAAGCTATAAATTTCCCTGTAAGCACTAGGTTAGCTTCATCCCATCAGTGGAAGTGGAGGAGCCCCAGAATAAATTTCCAATCTACTCATATGTGGAGAATCTCTGATAGAGACATTATCTGTTTATTATTTAAATGAGGGATAAAATGTCTATAGTCAAAGACCTTTGGTTAACCTAAAAATAATTTTATATAAAACTGCAATGCAGTAAATATCATTACAAAGAAAAATTCTAGATAAAATAGTTATGCTGTCAGAATATATCCATAGGAAAGGACTTTGGTGTGGTTAAAAAAATTCTCCTAATTAAAGAGTCAACCACTTTGATTTCTACTCAGGAAGAAAATGTGCATATATTTGCTATTAGGAGAAAAACTTGAAATGAATGACTATATTCAAATAGGACTCATTGAATTTCCACCTACATCAGGCTCCACGACAGATATTGGATATCAAGGAATATTAAAGAATGCCTACTTGAATAACAATAGAACATCGAATATCATAAGGACACAGTTTTACTTAAAAAAATCAAATTGATACATTTTGCATAATTTTCTCCTATAGAAGGAAGGGAAGATATTAAAGAAGAAAGACAAAAGTAAAACCCCTTAGAAAGTAGGATGGGCTGTTTTACTATTTTCTTTAGTGAAGCAAAGAAATGAGTGAACAATCAAAGAACATTGAATTTTTACCCTTCTCCCCAATTACCATCACCAAAGTGTGAGCAGATAAAAAAGAATCCTTCTATATTAGGAAGAGTCTAAACCCAGGGGTTTTCAGCTCCCAATAAAAAGACAATAATCACACCTCTCCCTCTACTGTTCCCTTTCCTTTTTTTTTTTTTTTAAGATTTATTTATTTATGAGAGAGAGAGAGAGAGTATGAGCAGGGGGATGGGCAGAGGGAGAGGGAGAGAGAGAATCTTAAGCAGACTCCCCACTGAGTGTGGAGCCTGACGCAGGACTTGATCTCACAACCCTGAGATCTTGACCTGAGTCAAAATCAAGAGTCAGAAGCTTAACCTACTGAGCAACCAGGCACCCCTCTACTGTTCCCTTTCTTCCCTCTCACCCTCCCTCTTTTGTATTCTCTTTCCCTCTCTCCCTACTACCTCCCTCCTTTCTCTTTCCTTTCTTCCCTCTTCTTCTCCCTTCTCCTCTTGTTTTCCTCCTCTTCCTACTCCTAATTCTTTGTCTCTTTCCCTTTCTCTCTTTCATTCCCTGTTCTCTCATGAAAATAGAATGCTAATATCTTGAGATGAATTATCTCAGACTTTAAATAAAGATGGTGGCACAAAACCAGTATCTGAGTTAAAAGATTCAGGACAAGATATTTGTAAAGTTTGGCATTGATTCAGCCCAGAACAAAGGCTGGAAAATATTTCAGTTTTTAAAGTTTCAAATGGTAAATTATGGTTTCTATATAAAATAAAATACAGAATAAGGTTTTATTAACATGAAACAATTAAAGTAATAAAAGATATTTTGATGACTCTTAGATGTAAATGTTCCATACAATACTTAAATGTTAGATTTAAATCTGTAAAATTCCTCTTTATTTTATTGTATAATTAAAAGTCTCTAAAGTTTCACTAAAAAGATCTATTTTTGGAAAATACATCTTTAAAAAAATACATCTTGACTTGTGCCCTGCTGTATAGGAGGTAGCAATAATACAGGGAAATGTCACTGCATGTGACAAAAACAGCAAATACTGGACAATAAATTATAAGTAGCAAATAAATGTAAAAAGTACTAATAAATTATAGATGGATGAGAGCTTTTCCATTTGGGATGATGAAAAGTGTTTACAGCCTAAAATCATAAAGTTAATTTTATTTTATTTGTATTCATTGGAAATGATGTTATTTTAAGCTCTTTTATTATCCTCTGTTGTTAGGTGGGGACAGGGATACTCATGCTTTAGCTTATTGGTGTCTCTGAGTAAATATGTAAAATTTAGTAAAATTAATGTATATTGTTAAGCTTACTTATTTTATTTTAGAATTTGTTGAATATCTTGGATAATCAGTCCAACTTGTTTTTATATTTTCCCAAATAAATGTTTCCCAAATTTAATTTTCATTTAGTTTTGAAATCATAGTACAATTTTAAGAAAACTATAACCCATGTGTTTTTGTTCACCAACTCTTAAATTGTTAAAGTACATTATTGTTTTTAATAGATATTTTATGTTCTAAAGAAGTCTGTTGAGCTATTTCAATGACATTTTTATTCTCATTATAAAACACAATGATTCATTTTAGCCAGGGATTACAAAACATTCTGGAAAAAAAGAATATTCTCGGGTCTTGCCTGTGTTCACATCCTCTTTCTTTAATGCATCATCATCATGGGCATAAGACCCTGAGTGCAGCAGTGTAAGGTCAGAAAGAAGAGTTGGACACAAACCAGTGAAGGTGTTTGTGGAATTGCTTCACTTCCAGTTATAAGCAAAGAATACATCCAGGTTTATGGTGAAATCAAGCAGGAGTGGGCATATTTTGTAGGTTTGTTGTATTTCCTCTCTATACGGATTCAAGTGAAATTAATGAGATACAGTTGGTGATGGAACCATGCCAAAATACAAGATATTTATAAAGAGAGAAAGAATGCTAGTAAATTTGTGAGAGTGGTTGGATGAGATGACAAGATCGATGGCTAACACTCTTGCATTCTTTGGGGATGACACCTTAGCATAGCCCAGTGGCAATACCAGGGCGTCCAAACTGAATCTATGAATCGGCATCATACATCTATCTATCCAATCACTCTTCAGCCCAAAGTAGCCACAGCTATAGAGAAGGAATGTGAGTAAAAGGTATCCGGAGGAACTACATTACATGCAGTTGAAGTAAGGAGTTGCTAATGACATCAGAACATGGTTCATCTTAAGATTCCATCTTCACGCATCTGGAAATCTATGATTAGGAAATCATTTCTTTGGCTAAAGACTTTGTCTTCTAAAACAGTTCAAATCACTCCATGAGAGGAAATGCAATAATCCTTCTCAACCACTGAACATTATTGATCAAGTTTATCAGATTCTTTTGGGGGCTTATGAGTTTTGATGGGGGAAGATGGATTATTCTTTATTTCAGAGCTTTGATAAGACTTGATATATTTGTAACAAATCTTTAAGAATGGAATTTATTTGCCCAAGATCCTATCTACATAGTTTAAAATAGACATAGTAGAAAGAAACTCTCTGCCATGCTTATAACCAATGCCAAAAGCAATCTGTCAAAGGAATTTTGTAGTCAGTTGAGTTATTTATAATCTAATAAAATTCAAACTTAATATATTCTGGCAGAGTTCTGTTGGTGTGAGTTTTCATGAATAAATTTCATGAATTTTTTTCCTCTGTTGAAAGGCAACATGGCAAGGCAGCAGTTAGATATTGACCCATCTCTACTGGGATGGGTTTATAGTACACAAAAAAATGGTAAGTTTTCTGCCAAGGTTTTAGAGGCATCAGCAACATACTGGAGGTGAAACCCTAACATAGAGAAGGCATGTGTGGCAAATCCCTAATCTATTAGGCTCGTGATAGATGCCTTTTAGTATGAATGCCTGGATTTCTTTTTTTTTTTCCTTTTTTTAAATTTGGGATCTTTTTAAACATTGTACTGATATATTTCCTCACTTTATTATTACATCTTCATAAAGGAAGACATAATTAACATCCATTTTTATAGATGTAATAACTGATACTTAGGGTACTATCTGAAAGTGTAATCTTTGAAGGAAGGGGAAGTGTCTGGTTCTATTCTGTGATATTATAGTTCCTTCCTCCCTTGGGAAACTCTTTTTTTGTTTCCTCATGTGAGAACCATGGAGATTCTTCAAGAGACTTTGTAAGAATGCATTTCTATGATTTTCAGAATAAAGTTTCTAAAGTCCATTCTAGGGCCAGGTAAGAGCTCAGACTCAGGATGTGTAAAACTATCCATGAGATGTAACAGCTGAGTAGGCTGATAGATTTCTTTTTGCCCTTCTTTCTTATTGCAATGGAATTGAACCAAAGTTGTAATTCTTGGAGAGTTTCAGAACAGTAAATGCAGTTCAAACCTGGATGCTAGCTGCTCTCTGCATGTTAAAAGGTAATTGAATAGGAGCAAGTACAAGTGCAATTGGATATGTAGGCTAGAGGCACTAAGTTGCAGGCTCCAAGAGGTCACACTGAAATGAATTTTTTAAAAGGACTATAAAATTGCATCTAAGATAGATGGGGAGCAAAAGCAATATTTAAATGAAATTGTTATGGATATAAGTCACTTTCCAGGCATTATAACTATTTCTAACATAAAATATGTTTTCACTTCATATATAAAACATTGTTATTATTCACATTTTATGACATGTTAACATATTAAAACTTAAATGTTTAATGCATATATTAAAATTTTGTGTCATCATTAACCCAGCTGATGAATTTTCTTTGAAAAAATAATGGAAAAGATATATCAAGAGAGATAATTTTTACAATTAGAATAAAAATATGTGGCTTAAAGTGTGGTAAGATAAAAATGTCTAACTCAAAGTTCCAAACGCCTCTTTTTCTTTTTACTCATGAGAATCTTACTGCCATTTGTTTTCCTATTAAATGACATTTCAAATACTTTACTATAAACATAAATAATATCTCCTTTCAAGAAGGCAAATGACAAGCTAAATTTGAGATCTAGCTATATTTCTGCACCCTACCCCAAAATAATAGATGAACAGTTTCTTTACAGATTGTATCTGAAGGATAAACAAAGAGAGACAGTAGGTTACAGAAAACATGTCACTTGAAACTGGCATCTGCCCTTTAATTCAGGAACATCATCCTAAACCCTGTCACTTTGGTTGACATCTGTTACACATCCTGATACGTGAGGTTCTGGAAAAGCTCAATCTGATTTGCAGTTGGTTAGAAAACATATATATGTTTTCTATATATATGTATGTATTTTAAACTGCTTTGATTTATCTATAGATTTGTCTTCATCTTTATTAGCCTTCAAAATGGGGAAAACATTGTTCACATACTGATCCACCTAGATTTAGCACTGGCTGCTGCTGGAGTCACTGAAAGCCCCATACACTCAAGCTATACATCCTCTGTGATGTAGGAAATTTTCACCATTAATTGACTTTTTTGAATTGAAGCATCTCAAGACCTCTGTTAGATGATTACATATTTCCTGAGATGAGTAAACCATGAATATAGTTATGCTCATTACCATTGGTCACATTAAGGGAAAAAAGATCCTTTGCAATAGAAAGAGGAAGAACTATCCCATGAGACAATGACTGGAAGATATCTAGAGCCTTTGCTACTCAAGTGTGGTCCACTAACTGATAGTATCAGTAGCACCTGTTAGAAATGCAAATTATCTAGGGCTGCCTGGGTGGCTCAGTAAGTTAAGCATCTGACTCTTGATTTCAGCTCAGGTCATGATCTCAGGGTCTTGGGATGGAACCCTGTGGCAAGCTCCATGTTCAACGTTGGGGGTGGGGTGGTGGTCTGCTTGAGATTCTTTTTCTTCCTCTCCCTCTGCCCCTCCCACTCATGCTCTCTTTCTCTTGCAAATAAATAAATTAATCTTAAAAAAAAAAAGAAATGCAAATTCTCAGGTCCCCTCCCTCGCCTACTGAATCAGAATGTCTTAAGGGTGGAGCCTGGGAGTCTGTCTTACAGAAAGGTCCCGAGGAGATTCTGATGAGTGCTCCCATCTGTCAAGCACTAGTCTAAACTTGAGAAAAATGAAACCCCTGTCAGCATGAGAAGAGGAGATGAGCAGAGCTGGAACAGTATTTCACATACCACTTATATTTATTTCACATGCTTATTACATGAATTCATGATCTCAGTTATATTTATCCCCCCCCAAAAAAAAATCATGGCAAATATTAAGTGGCCAGTATGAGTGTGTACCTAAGCAGTCCCATAGTTGCATATACTATGATGACGTTAATAAATTAAAAATACTCTTCCCAGAATACTTAAAATAGACTTTAGACAAATATGTAATTTCTAAAGCTTTGGGGTATTCTCTAGAGAAAAATTTAAAAAAATCATTTATTTAGATATTTCTATATGTGAAGTCACTGTTAAATCTTTTAGGATGAATGGTATACAAAACAAAACAAAATAAAAATAAAAACCAAAAAACTTCTACATGTAGAATAGTTATTTCACACATATGTGAATGACAAAACCCTCACAGAAACATGGAATCAAAGGAATCCTAGGAACCTGTGAAGTTATCAAGAATCTTTTAGTTTGTAGATTATAGTTGTGCTCACTAAAGGCATAAAGCCTTTGAACATACACTATTGCTAAATACCTACTCATTCATTCAGTTGACCTCTCTAACTCAAATGGAGAATATTGTATGTGCCTCTGCTGAACCTCATCTTTTTAGATTTAGTTCATTGCTCAAGCCTGCTGAGAATTTGTCAGAGCCCAATTTTATCATCAAATGAATTCACTGCTCTACCTTGTTTTGTGACATCTAGAAATTTTGTGCATATGCCTTATTTATGTGAACATTTTTTATGGAATATCCTAGAGGCAAGAAATTTTAGAATTTATAATTTTTTTTCAAATTTTAAAAAGAGGAGATAATGCTTATGTGATATGTAAGTGTATCTGCTGTGATTCCACAGGAACACCTTGTGTTGTGCAATATGGTGCGCTAGAATTTATAGGGCTTGTGGGGGGAAAATAGGTTTATGGTAGACCACCCAAATTGTGTGAAATTTTGCAATCAAAACAAGAACAGAAACAACAAAATAACTGTCCTAATAAATACGAAGAGCTGTTCTCTACTGGCATTCACATCTACCACCCCAATTAGATAATCCTTTGCAAAAAGAAGCCATGGAGCTCTTTATCTCTGGTGATATAAATCCTGAAGGGTGTTTAATTTTAATAGCAACCATTTTCATCCCCAAAACAAAACTGAAATATAAAACCCAACTTTAACTCAAGGGCTCAAGGCCTCAGTCATCTGATCTTGGCTGACCGCTTCACTATTCGTTTCCACTGTTCCCTTCAAAGAAACGTTCTTGAGAGCACACCAGCAGGTTACAATGGCCCTAGGATTTGGTTTCCTATTCCCGTGTTTGCAATTTTCTCTTCGTTGTTTTCTTTACTGTGAATTACACTCCATACTCTTCTCAGGATCCAGTTTTTACTGTCAATTAATTATGCATTTCAAGTCTCATTTCCTTTTGTGACAAGCCCATTTTGGCAACATCTCCTTCTATATTGCTATAGAACTAATTAATAATTATGTATGACAATCTTATCGTACTCAACATACAAAGGCCTGGACTGCAATATCATATAGATATTGCACAATATATGTGGATATCATATAGATATTTTATATCATATATATATATATATTCCCATCCTCATCTTTCATCTCCCCATCCTGAGCTAGTTCATGTCATTAAAATGGCAGAAGAGTAATTGATTTAATAATGTATCCATTATTCAGTTTTATTAGTCAGGATTCTCCAGAGAATACATATCCTCTGGAAAGAATATATATCTGGAATACATATTCTTTATATGCATTTGTTGTTTTGATGGCTATTAAATTGCTATTCGTAGAAGTCCCATAATGCAGTGTACTGACTACACTGAGAATTTCTGTTTCTCCAGACCCTTCCCAACACGTTACCAAACCTTTTAAACACTGACAAAATGAGAGTTGACAAATGATATCTTACTGCTTTTTTATTATAAATGAGGTAGAATATCCATTAAAATGTTTAACAACCAGGGCACCTGGGGGGTGTAGTCAGTTGAACATCCAACTCTTTGTTTTGGCTCAGGTTTTTTTTTTTTTTTTAATTTTTTTTTTTAAGATTTTATTTATTCATTTGAGACACAGAGATAGAGAGAGAGAGAAAGCATGAGTAGGGAGAGAGGCAGTGGGAGAGGGAGAAGCAGGCTCCCTGCTGATCCAGGAGCCCGATGTGGGGCTCGATCCCAGGACCCTGGGACCATGACCTGAGCTGAAGGCAGATGCTTAACCATCTGAGCCACCCAGGTGCCCCTTGGCTCAGGTTTTGATCTCAGAGTCATGAGTGTGAGCCCCTAGTTGGGCCCTACACTCAGCATGGAGTCTTAAGATTCTCACTGCCTCTCCCTCTGCTCCCCCACTCTAAAATAAATAAATAAATCTTTTAAAAAATGTTTAACAACCTGTATTTTCTTCTATGAAGAAGTTATTCTTATCTTTTGTTTATTTTCCATAAACTTAGATATTTTTATGATAAATTAGAGTTAATTCTATAACAAGAGAAAAAAATAGAGTATATCATTATGTTTTAACTTGCAAAATTTTTACAGAATTAGCTGTTTAATTCATGTTTTTGCAATAAGGATTTTTAAAAACTTTTTATGTATGCCAAAAATTTAAATTTCTAATGCTTATTATATGTTATAAAATAATACATATTTTTAAAAGATATATAAAGTATGTATTCTTTGGGTGTCTAGCTTTGTTTGTTCAGCATTATGTTTCTGAGATTCATCCAGGCCATTCTGTGTCACATTAGTTTATTCCTCCTGCATTGCTGTAAAAGCATGCTAATATACCAAAATTGCCTTCATCTGCTCAGGCTGCTATAGCAAAATACCAGGGACTGGGTGGCTTATAAAAACAGAAATTTATTTCCTACAGTTTTGGTGAGTGGAAATCAAAGATCGGGGTACAACAAGGTCAAGTGAGGGCCCTATTCCAGGTGGGAAACTTCTTGTATCCTCATATGATGGAAGGGGCTAGGGAACTCTGTGGGATTTCTTTCATAAGAGCACTAATCTCTTTCATGAGGATGAGCTCTTATGACCTCGTCACCTTCCAAAGGCCACACCTTTTAAAACTATCACACTGGGCATTAGGATTCCAACATGTGAATTTGCGGGGCACACAAGCATTCAGACCATGGCAATAGTTTATTTCTCAAATGCTAAAAGACATTTAGGCTGTTAGGATTTTTGACTACTTCAAGAGTGCTGCTAAACGATGCTTGTATATGTCTTTTGGAGGACATGTGTATATATTGCTGTGCACTATATACTTAGGACTGGAATTGCTGGATCATAGCATATGCATATGCTCAACTTTAATAAATGCTATCAATGAATGATCCAATGTGATTGTAAAAATTTTCACTCTCATCAACAGTGTATTATTTGTCATTTTAATGTTAGTCATTCTGTGTGGTGGTGCCTATGTGTGCATATGTGTTGTATTCTTCTGATGACTAAAGAAGTTGATAATCAATTTTTTTTGAGCTCCTCTGTTGAATATTAATTTTAAATTTTATTATTTTATTATCTTACTTCTGCTATCTGTGGGTTTAGTATGGGTTCTTTTTTTTCTGCTTGAGAAGAACGATTGGATCATTTATTTTTAACTATTCTTCTTTCTTACAATATGTATTTAAGGTTATAAATTTCCTTCTAAGCATTGTTAGCTACATTCCCCAAGGTTTGATATTTTATTTTCCATTTCATCTAGTTAAGTTGTTTTTAATTTTTATTCATTTTTTTTAAATCCATGCATTACTTAGAAGTGCATTGTTTAATCTCCAAGCAGTTGGAGGGAATTTCTAGTTTTCTCTTTCTTATTGATTTCTAACTTAATTTCACTGTGGTCAAATAATGTACTTTGAATGTCTCAAAACTTTTGAAATTTGTTGAGGTTTGTTTTATGATCCAATATGTGGTCAATTTTGACAAACATTCCTGTGCACTCTGTTGTCATTGGGTGAAGTGTTCTGATGTCAATTAGATCAGTTGGTTAATTGCATTTGTGAAGGACATACTCTAAGATGGCCTGTAATTATTTTTACCTCTGGGTAATCAAACAGTTATGTAATTCCCTCCCATGGTGTTTGGTGGATCCTGTGACTTGCTTCCAACGAATAGAATATGTTTATGTTATATAAGATCGGACTATTGGTCTTGCTAGGAGACTTTGTCTTGCTGGTTTTGATAAAGCAAGCAGCATGAGGGGGACCCACGAACAAGAAACTGAGCCTCAAAACAAGCTATAAAATGAGGGTTACATCTAGTCAACAGGTGGCAAGACACCAGGGCTCTTGGTCCAACTGGCTTCAAGAAACAACTGTGCCAAGAAATGTGTGATCTTGAAAGCAGATCCCAGTCAAGCCTTGAGGAGGGACTGTAGCTCTTGGCAATACCTTGCTTACAACTTTCACATGAGATAGAGATCCCAGTGAAGCCATGCCAGGACTATTGACCCACAGAAACTTTGAGGTAATTGAGTAGTTTAAGACTAAATTTGTGCTGATTTTTTTATGCAGGAATGGATAACTATTATAGCAATTTTTATAGCTTCAATATCTGTATGAAATTTTTATATCTGTATTGCACTAGCCATAGAGAAAAGTATGTAAGACTACCCCACTTTTTTGGTTTTCTTGATTTCTCCTCTTAGTTCTATAATTTTTATTTTGCTTTATAAATTTTGAAGTTATATTTTTGATTGTACACAAATTTAGAATCTCTATGTCTTCCTGGTGAATTTACTCCTCTGTCATTATACAATATTCTCTTCCTCCCTAATAGTACTTCTTACTTTGAACAACTGTTAAAACTTTTTCTTACTCTGGTTTTCACCAATCTTCCAATGATAAGCTTAGTTGAGATGAATTTTCATAATTTTTTCTTTCCATTTCAGTTTCAATATTTTCTTTTGACCTGTCTTCCAGTTCACTACCAGTAGTATCTTTCAACTTATGCAATTGCTTATTAAGACTCACATAATGAAGTCTTAAGTTCATCTCTTCAACACACATTTAGTGAGTAGCTACTTTGTGCCAGCATTGTTTTATGCCCTAAACATGTATCAATTACAAATGAACAAAATAAAAAAAAATAAATAAAATGACAAATATCCTTATCTTCACACAGTTTACATTTTAGTATAGGGTACCAGAAAAAAAAGTCAAACAATCAGTATATTACATAATCTGTTAGAATGTGAATGTACTATAGAGAAAATTAGTGCAAAGGCTAATAGCTGTAAAGAATACTACAATTTTCGGGGCACCTGTCGGTGCCCCTTTTCGGGCTCAGTCGTTAAGCGTCTGCCTTTGGCTCAGGTCATGATCCCAGGGTCCTGGGATCGAGCCCCGCATCGGGCTACCTGCTCTGCGGGAAGCCTGCTTCTCCCTCTCCCACTCCCCCTGCTTGTGTTCCCTCTCTCGCTGTGTCTCTGTCAAATAAATAACATCTTAAAAAAAAAAAAAGAATACTACAATTTTCAATAACATGGAAAGTGAATGGTACCTTGAAAAAGTGGCATTTGACCCAAGAATTAATAGAATAAAAAACAGCCAGGGGTGCCTGGGTGGCATAGTCAGTTAAGCATTGGACTCTTGGTTTCAGCTCAGGTCGTGATCTTAGGATGGTGAGATCAAGCCCCACATCGGGCTCCATGCTCAGCATACAGTCTGCTTGAGTGAGATTCTCTCTCCCTCTCTGTCTGCCCCTCCTGCTCATGCCCGCTCTCTTTCAATCTTTCTCAAATAAATAAATAAATAAATAAAGCTTTTTTTAAAAAAAAAAAACTTAGCTATATGGATTTTCGGAGGAACTGTACTCCACAGATAGTCCAGACGCTGGAGTATTTTTGGCAAATTCAAGGAATAGCAAGCATGCCATGTTTGTGGAGACAGGTAAGTGATGGGGAGAGTAATCTGAGACATCAAAGGGAAAAATGGTGAGCAGTGCAGAGAAAGTAGTGGAATCTTAAGGAAAGATTGTAGGATCGTTTATTTTTTGTTTATTTTTTAAGATTTTATTTATTTTTGTGCATGCGGCTGGGGCGGAGAGAGAGTGCAGGAGCATGAGGGAGGGACAGAGGGAGAAGCAGACTCCCCACTGAGCAGGGAGCCCAATGTGGGATTCGAGCCGAAGATAGACGTTTAACCATCTGAGCCACCCAGACACCCAGGATCCTTTAAATCATTATAAAGATTTTGATTTTGACTTGAATAAGTTGGAAAACCACCAAAGAATTTTATACAGATGAGTTACATGATCTGACTTACAGGATTATTCTGGTTTGTGTTGTAAATAGTTCTAGCCTAGAAAAAAAATGGAAGCAGAAACACTGATTAGAGGGCTGATTTTAATAATCCACATGTGTGTCATTGTGCTTTGAACAAAGGTGGTACAGAGGTTGTAAGTTATAGTGAGAACTTACTGGATTTTGGATATACTTTGAAGGCAGAGTCAATGGTATTTAGCTTAATGCTGCCTTATTTAATAATGAGATCATTTATACCTATGTATTTCCTACTGTGTCTGGCTTTGGCTATAACATATATGTTTTATATTAGGGATCATGTCATTTTAAGTAGTTTTATTATTGACAAATAATCTAAGATTTAAAAATTTGTAAAGGATTGGGGTTATTTTTACATGGAAGAGGTAATTTACCTTGCCTTATGATTAAATTGTATTACATTATGGTGAACAGATTAGTATTATCTTTAATAGCCCCATTATTAGTAAATTTAGGATCATCTTTGTGGTGTAGTATATATATATATTTTAAACTGGTAGGCTTTTTAAAAGATAGTATCTTTTCTATAAGCAAAAAGTTCAATATTGTACCTATTGAATAAAATTTTAAATTTTATTATTGAAATCCTATTTGTGCATATTTATTCTTAACCCAATTGACTTTTAAAAACCTGGTAATCAGGGCACCTGGGTGGCTCAGTTGGTTAAGTGACTGCCTTCGGCTCAGGTAATGATCCTGGAGTCCCGGGATCGAGTCCCGCATCGGGCTCCCTGCTCGGCGGGGAGTCTGCTTCTCCCTCTGACCCTCCTCCCTCTCATGCTCTCTGTCTCTCATTCTCTCTGTCTCAAATAAATGAATAAAATCTTAAAAAAAAAATAAAAATAAAAAAATAAAAAATAAAAAAAATAAAAACCTGGTAATCATATTATAAAAATCTCTGACTGTATAATATTTCTGAACTTATTTCAAAATTTTAAAATATATTGCAAGTACACAGATTACCCAAACATTTCAGATTTTTAATATAAGGAATATATAGATCATCCATATTAGCCATATATATTTTTAATATGACTGCAGTTTCTGTTTTGTTTTTTTAAATTTTTTATTGTTATGTTAATCCCTATACATTACATCATTAGTTTTAGATGTAGTGTTCCATGATTCATTGTTTGTGCATAACACCCAGTGCTCCATGCAGAACGTGCCCTCCTCAATACCCATCACCAGGCTAACCCATCCTCCCCCCTCCCCTCTAGAACCCTCAGTTTGTTTTTCAGAGTCCATCGTCTCTCATGGTTCGTCTACCCCTCCGATTTGTTTTGTTTTGTTTTTTAAGATTTATTTATTTGAGAGAAAGAGAGGCATCATGGGGGGAGAGGGAAAGAGAGTCTTAAGCACACTCCACACTGAGTGTGGAGCCTGACTTGGGGCTCATGGTGGAGCTTGATCTCATGACCCTGAGATCATGACCTGAGCCAAAACCAAGAGCCGATCACTTAAACAGATGAGCCAGTTGGGTACCCCTCCTATCATTTTTTCTAAAAAATTTCCTTGATTGTCAAAATAAAGATATATATCTATACAGTACCTGATATTTGCTAACAGGAAGAACATCTGGTCTATTGTCTGTCCCTACCTTTTCTAGCTCATTAAAAGCCTCTTCCTCTAGATCTGTATTTGACTGTCAGATTGATATACATAATTCTTAAGAAAAATGATAATGTCTTGATAGCAAAATTAATGACAATTTGTGTAATTTCTTTTTGATTTTATTGTTTTGATGAGAAATAGATACACTCAGTTGCCTCCAGAAATAGGAGCTTATTTTAGAGATAGGTATAGCAATGAAGGAGACAGACATCTCCTGGGATTTTAGGAACAACCCCTCAGTGGTATTTCAAAGATGTTGGAATATAGTTCAAGAACTGAGAAGACCCAGTGTGGCAATAAGAATCAGGCTCTTATTTAACTCCTACAAGCATATTTCATTGATATTTATCTTCTCAATGATTCATCACTTATATGACTATCATCAGCCTCCAATTCTCTTCATCTTCTCACATCTATCAGGTGAAAGTAGATAGATATCCACTGAAGTTCACAGTATTGTTAAAACGTCTATACTACCCAAAGCAATCTGCAGATTTCATGCAATCCATATCAAAATACCAACAGCATTTTTCATGGAACTAGTACAAATAATACTAAAATTTATATGGAACCCATAAAAGATCCTGAATAGTCAAAGCAATCTTGAGAAAAAAGAACAAAGATAGAGGTCTCCAATCACAGTTTTCAAGATATACTACAAAGCTGTGGTAACAAACACTTGGCAAACTTGGATTTCTTTTTCTTAATAGCATCACCTATATAGATTTAATTCACAAATTTAGTTTAAGTCATCATCTAAACATCTTTCTCATCTCTTCCTATTTCTCTAATTTCAGTGCTATTCCTTTGGGTCAGGTATACCTGATTTCTTTCTTACATTAGCAGAGAGCCCCATTCTTAACACTTGAGTTGGTTTCTTTGTGGTCTATTCCCATTCTCATGGGCACAACATTCTTCAGTGTAACCGGAATTGCTCAAAACATTATGTTCCAGTTCTTTAACATGATCTTAAGAGTTTATTTTTGTGTCTCTATTTCTTTCCTTAATCCTCAAGAATAAATTGCTCAATTTCCTGAAAGGCATGATGCTCTATCATCTGTTCTTTCTGACTAACACTCTGGAAAATTCATACTCATCATTCAAAACTCAGATTAAATAATATTTTCTGTCACTACCTTCAGACAACTGTAATCATTTTTCCCTCTGTGTTCCTATAACATCTTGCACATATCATACCAAATCTTAAGGGTTTTTTTGTTGTGTTTTGTTTCTCTTTTAAAATTTCTTTTTTTTGCTCTATATTTTGACATTCTTGAGGGCAAGACCTTTGTCTTATTCTTTGTGCCAAGAGCAACTAATATACTACCTGGAACACTGTGGACAAAAGAAGTAAATACTTTTAATGTATAAAAATATAAATGATCTGATGCTTCTGGGTCAGTATAAATCCATCATCACCTCAGAAAAAAATGCCCAGGGTATATCCTTCAAATAATGGGAAACAAATTTATTTTTCTATATAAAGTAAAAATAAAACTGTGTGGAGAATATTAAATATCTTGTTCCACTGAGGTATTTATGAGGTTTTTGAACTGAATTGAAATTCCTCCCTCAATATAAATCCTAGATACAAGTCAAGTGTTTTTAGAGGACTGATACTAGAAAAAGAAACAAAAAGAAAACCAAACATTAGGTTTTAGTCTAAGAATTTGAGTGCTTTTTTAAACCCACCAAATATAAGCAGATTTATATTTATTTTTACAGAAATGTTTGCTCAGCTAATGCATTCCTAATCAAATAATGGGTGTTCCATGATGGAAATTTCAAATAAAGTTCTTAAGGCTGTCAAAAAGTAAATATGCTAACTAGAATTATATTTCATTGTTTCCCAGTGGAGCTCATAAATACTTGGAGAGGAATATAGTGTACTTAGAAATAGACCAGATAGACACTCAAATGCAAGCATAGTCAACACTCTCTCCTCCATCCTTCACCCCCAACCGATGATTTCACACATACCTTCTGATGAGATATCTTCATTTTTTTAAGTGACAATTATCTCCATACCCTGTTAAATTTAACTTCATTATTTAGTTTATTTTTTACAAACTCCATACCACCTCAAAAAATCTATAATTTCATTAACTAATCTATTTTGTATAAAAATAAAAACATTTTATATTTCCTCATTAATTTTGCTTTTATGGTTATCCACATGAATTTTACCTGCAAGAGTGTGAATAATCGTTGACAAACTTTTATGCTTTGCAATGCAGAATGCACAGGTGAACAGTGTATACTGTTAAATGTAATGTGAAATTATTTTGAAGTTGATTTTGAGTTCTTTTGGTGGAAACTTTCAAATGTCTTTGACATAATGACTTTAGCCCATAGGGGTTTTCCAACTGAACATAAAGCTCTTCCGCTGTAAGTCTCTTGACATAGGGATGATGAAAAACTTACTAATGCAGTACTCTTGAATGTCCAAACAGACACTGTAGAAAATAGTCTATTACCAATGACACATTCATGAAAAACATGAATTTATTTTCAGTTTTGTGGTTCATCAGGCATTCATAATTAAGCCAAGCTTTCTGAGACAGAATTATGAAAGATTTGATTAAAATAGATTTGGAAGCATTGAAAGGGAGTGGCAAGAGTTCAGATTGTCTGTGTTTACTCTTGTTTAAAATATCTCTCAATGGGAAAGATGACAGCGACTTTTGTAGGGTTGAGAATCTACTTTGTTTGAAAAGAATTTGGTTCACACGTTGTGAGACAATTTGAGAAAAATGAGATTGCTGCCCGCTGAGCTCATGAAGCTTTAGGACAATTGGCCATAGAAGGAAATAGTCAATAGGACATAACTCATCATTACTACCCTAGAATGCTGAAGCATGATTGAGGGTTCATTTTTTCCATATTATCCCAGACAGGAAAGTCAACATAACTCTTAAGAAACCTCCAAGTTTTAAAATCACATCTATGCATCTAACATAGTAAAGAAAAAAAATATCTAAAGACTCTCCTTATACTCATCTTCATTTGCATTTACAAAAGCTCCAGAGAAAATACATTTCTTGGAAAAGTCACAAATGACCTGATTCTTGGTTAACTTATTTTTAAAGAGTATTAACAAGGGCAGTTCTAGTACTTACCTTTGGACTGTACCTCTCATGTTCAAGCACTTGGTTTATTTTATTTCATTCCCACAAGAAAGCTGAGTGCCCTTACTCTAGAGAATCTGCAATTTGTCCAAAGCCACATCTCTGGAAACTGGAGGAGGTGAAAAGTGATCTCGGTTCAAAGTCTTTGATATTCTGAGTATAAGAAAGAAGGGGGGAAAAAGCTACCTCTCTTATGCAAGAAAAATACAGAAGCTCACAAATTTAAATTGAACAAAAACTAGCAGCACTCTGGAGACTGAATAGTATGAGCAGGTTATAGCACCTTTTACTTGAGGATGGGCTGTCGCCATGGCTGGATGACACTGACCCTGGACACTACCATTGCTGCAGTAAACCACGGCTGTTGCTGCTTCATGGGCCTCTGAAACAGGTCCTCAGCTATTGCTCCACTTTTGGTCACAAGTTCAGATTCAGTTGGCCAAGTCATAGCCACATGGTCATGTCATGGCTGCCAAAAGGTGGGGTAGGGAAGATCTGCTGTATATTAGGTTGTAGCCCACTAGCTTCCACTAATAAACTACACAACTGAGAATTCCCCAAAGTAAGAAGCTTCAAACCCAGTCCGTGCGGCCATATGATCTTGGTCACCATCACTTCTCTGCATATTAAAGTATCATTTTCTAAATTGGTTCCTGTTCTCATGCTTTCATCACATCTATCCATTCACAACAGAGTGGCCAGAGCACTCCTTTTAAACTTTTCAGATCATGTTACCTCTGTTCAACTCATCAGTGAGTTCTCATCTTGCTCAGAGTAAAACCTTACATCCCAATTTTCAGCTATGTGGGCAGGATTAAGGGAGCAAACAAGGAGAGATAGTGAGGCACTCAGGGCCTAGCAAAATTAGGAAGTTGTCATCAACCCTAGACCTAAATGTGCACATCAGTTCCTCTTGCATCCCAAATCCCATGGCATGATGGGAAGGTGGACCCAAGTGGATAGCGCATGCATAGTGGGTCTGTGTCATTGTTAGAGAACTCCAAGCTTGGGGGACTCCAACCTTAAAAGCAAGCTGCTAATAAACCTGCTTAATCTTTGTCCCTTAATAAAGACATTCTTTCTCTTATGTTGGATTTCAAATCCACCATCCACTTCAGAGGGAGATAACATGTCACCTCCAACAAAAGCTGGAACAAGACAAGCTAGAAGCAATAAACTTATAGAGAATTATTTCCCAACAAGTGCTAGATACATGCCTATATTTTAAATTACTCCTTATATGTTTTAGGATGTACAAAATATTTCATAATAGCATATCAAAATAATATGAAGTCTTTACATAGTTAGCCTTGGTTACTGTCTATATTCATTAGATGAAGCTTGCTAGTTGTACTGTTTCCTTAATATTTATTTCCTACTAGAAGTGTTTGATCCCGAGAGAAATGTATTAAAATACCTTACTGTTATTTTGGATTTTTAACTTTATTTTTGTATTTCTTTAAATTTTGGCTTCAATAGCAATGCTTTTTTTTTTTAATTAACATATAATGTATTATTTGTTTCAGGGGTACAAGTCTGTGATTCATCAGTCTTACACAGTTCAATAGCAATGCTTTTTGACACATAAAAGTTTTAATTTTTATTTTCTCCTAATGAGCTGTTAAATTTATTATTTGTGATTCTCTCTATCCATAATAATCCTTTTTTTCTGAAAGATTATCTTATAATCATTGCAATCTACACCTTATTTCTTCTGTATACATATCTGTTAGGCTCTGGGCTGTAAATAGATAGCCCACTATCACTGAATAATTGAGAAGATTTTAATAAAAAGACTACAGAGTTGTGGACAAAATTTGAGGAAACAAACAGTGTGTTGGTGCAGTAAACTGAGAGTGCTGGTGCTTTAGTTCCACCTGTTTTGAAATCTTCCTTTTCTATCCCCAAAGTTACTCGTATTTTGTGGGATTGGTGCAGTACAGTGAGTTCATTCACAGGATCTTGCTTCTCATGAAACTGCCTTTCCAGTCCATTCCATCAAGTGTCCCTTCCTTATCTCTGATTATGTCTTGGGTACAGCTCGTAGCTTCTCCAGCAATTTTCAGGCACTACAACAGACATTTTTAGCCTTAAAATGTGCAGTTGGAATATAATCTGGATTTCAATCTCTCATCCAATTGAAAACTTCTAATACTACTCAAATCTGACCTGTGAATTCTGCTAACTCAAAGAAAGGAAAGGGGAGTGCTCTGTTCTTTTACATTTTCCCTATTTTTTCTGTTCAAATTCTCCTCCACTCATGGAGGTGCTATGAGCTTTTCCAAGATGAGGGAAGTCAGGGAGAAGGCAAAACTTATCTTAATAGTTCATGGTTATAATATGGTATTTGTGCCTTAAGTGTACAAACATTTCAATAATGGTTTTTTGGTGTGTTTTTTTATGGCTGCTGTCAGCTTCTAGAAGCCTCTCTTTAGTCTTTGCACGTGACTCGTTCCTTCTAATCAGCAATGGCATGTTGAAATATTCATATACTTCAAATCTCTCTGACCAGCCAGAGAAAACTTTAATTCTAAGGGATTTGCCTGGTTACTGGGATAATCTCCTAACTGAAGGTCAAATGACTTGGCACTTCAATTTTACCTGCAAACTCTCTTTATGGCAGTACCAAGATTTGTGTTTAATTGAATAACCAGGGGATTGGAATTTGGAGAGTTATTTTTAAAATTCTGCTTTTCAAAGGGTGTCTCTGGCCCTCCAGATGCACATCTTTCCAAAATGCACAATTCATTGACTCCCACCCTTTGTCAATTTGGCTAGGCTAGAGTTCCCGGTATTCCAGCAAACACTGATCTAGGAGTCAGTGTAAAGATATTTTATAGGTATGATTAATATCTACAACTAGTTGACTTTATGTAAAGGAGATTGTCTTTGATAGTCTATGTGGGATGATTCAATCAGTTGAAAGATTTTAAGAACAGAACTGAGAAGAAGAAATTCCACCTGTGTTGGATGGCAGCATCTGTGTTTCCAGCCTATTCTTCCCAATACCCTGCTCTATGGATTTTGTATTTGCCTATCCATGCAGTAAATCTATTTGTTCTATACATATATATGTGTATATGTAATATATTTAAAATGTAATATATATACACATATATAACACTATATATATGTGTGTGTGTGTATATATATATCCTATATACTTACTATATCTATATGTAGATATATATAAATGTATATATATCTTCTACTGGCTCTGTTACTCTAGTAGACCCCTGACTGATACAGTCCATAAGGGTCTATTCCCATAACAGTATCAGTTTGGTATCAGTTTATCAAAGTCCAAAACCTCATCTAAATATTATTAACTTGAAAGTCCAAAATCTCATCATCTAAATCAGGTGCCAAGGAGGCTCCCAAAGCTGCTTCATCTGTTGACCCAAGAAACTAAAGATGGAGTTATGTGCTCCCAGTACTCCCAATATACAGTGGTGGTTCAGGCTTAGCAAAATAGTCATAGATATTCCAGTTCAAAAAGGAGGAAACTGAAAGGTTAAAAGGAGTCACCAGCCTCAAGTAGTTTTGAAATCCAGTCATCAAACTGCTTTAGGTTTCAGTGCCTGGTGTTAATTCTCTGTGGCTTTCATTTTCCCCTCTACATTCATGGACCATCCTCCAAAACCAATTTCTTGTTCCCATCCTCTCAGTCATCCTTTGCTGCTGAACAGGTTCATTGATCTACTTCCTATCAGAAGAACAGAAATTTAAAATAATTCTTTGCACATAGTACAAATAGATGTTTTACGATCTGTGTCTGATAAATACAATACGGGAAGTCTTTGTGATTGTCCCTGTTGGGTCTTGTTTGTGATGGTTTCCCTTGGGGTGTGTTGTTTCTGTGTCTGATCATTGCCATTGAATAATTATTTTTATTAATAATTTGAGGTCCATGATGATAGTATCTTCTTTCTTTCTTTTTTTTTTTTTAAAGATTTTATTTATTTATTTGAGAGAGAGAGAATGAGAGAGAGCAAGCACATGAGAGGGGGGAGGGTCAGAGGGAGAAGCAGGTTCCTTGCTGAGCAGGGAGCCCGATGCGGGACTCGATCCAGGGACTCCAGGATCATGACCTGAGCTGAAGGCAGTCGCTTAACCAACTGAGCCACCCAGGCACCCAGATAGTATCTTCTTTCTGAGAAGACTTTAATGGACTTTCCTTGGTACAAACAATCTGGAATGAGCTTAATCAAAATTCAAGCTTCAAGGTTCCATCTACCACTCATGCAAAGGCTTCTTATGATTACTTTAATTTGGGGTCACCTTTTCTTGGGGGTATTGACATTTAGGTCCGCATCTTATTAGTTGGGGTGAGCAAGGTTAAGACTGCCTAACTTGGACAGACTGCTCTACAACTTAGCTTTTTATGCATCCTTCTGGATTGACAATTTCCCTCAAAGCAAAAACAACTTTAAGTGTTGGGCTTTTCTCTCTGGGTCCTCACCTTCTCTTTGAATATTGGCCAAGTAATTTCTCACTGTCAGTAAGCTTTCTGAAGCTGGCAAAAATATTTTATAAAAATATTGCATACAGTCTTTTTAGTTGTTTTCAGTGAAAATGTTACTCAGCCTATCCTTACTCCAAGCTGAAGTTTCTGAAAAAAGCATTTTGAGTAACTATTTCACATGTGAAGAAAGCTTTTGAAGCTCTGGGCATTCTTCTAAGTCCAAGTCTAAGTCTAGGAAGGAGTAAGATAACATCCCTACTCCTACCTGGGTTCAAAATGCTTAACACCCGGAGCCCCTGGATGGCTCAGTCCATTAATCCTCTGACTCTTGATTTTGGCTCAGGTCATGATAGGGTCATGAGATTGAGCCCCATGTCGGGCTTGCTCTGAGTGTGGAGCCTGCTTGGGATTCTTTCTCTCCCTCTGCCCTCCCCACTTGGGCTCTCCCTCTCTCTCAAATAAATACATACATAAATAAATTAAATAATTAAAATACTTAAAACCCATCTAAGGTCCAGTATGATTCCACTCTCTTCTATTTTCTACTTAGACTTCGTGTTTACTCTTCGTTTCTGTCATATGGCATTTCCCCTCCCTGTTTTTGAGATAAATTAGATATTATTTATTTTCTACTTTCTTCTTCTTCTTTTTTTTTCCTTTCCTTTTTTGAAAGCCCCATGTGGGGCTTGAAGTCATGACCTCTGTGATCTTGACTGAACCAGCTGGGTGCCCCTAGTTTGTTCATTTTTAAATATTGCAGATGCAATTTTTATACAAATAAGGACGTTTAGCAATTTTTTTCTTGTTGTTGTTTTTTTTTTTCCCCCAAGATTTTTCTGCAGCTATATTAGGATAAAAGTTCTCTATATCAACTTCCTCGGTGCAATGTTGGAAGCACTCCTAACACACATACACATACTCTTCACTGTTTAGGCTTCTCTTCCTCAAGCAAAAGCATACCAAGTGCTACATGTCCTTTATAAGATATTTGTGTGGATCTCATTTACTTTTATCTTTGACTAATTTACAAAATTCTGTTTACCCTTTACTACATTTAATGGGGTTTAATGTTACCACACAGGAAAAAAGTGTTATCCACTTTCGATAGCAAAATTGACATTGTTACCTCATAACTTCAAAGAACACTTTTTGGCAACTTTCTAATATGAGACTATCAGTGATGTTGCCAAGATCTAAACTTAATTGCTATTGTAATTTTTTTAGTGGAAAAACATATGACTTTCTAAAATAGTCAGATGATCACAAAAGCAGAAAATTCTGCTAATCTGTAGAATTTTATACAACAGATTATCTCTAGGTGTCTATCTAGGTATAAGCTTAGCTATCCAAAGAATGAGCAGATAAAATCTCAATTTAATTGCAAGACTAGTCTTAGCTTGGGGAAGAAAAATCCAACCAAAGCCCATCTGGGGATAATTTTTCAGAAAAGCTAATAACTCACTTTTTTTCTGGTTTTCCCGCAAACCAAGCTCTCTCCTAACTATCTTGAGATAATACTGACAAACTTGGTGTTGACTATAAGAAGGTTGAAGAATTTTAGAGCTTTTAATTACTTAAAGATTCAAGAAAATGGCACCATAATGTCAGAGTAATTTATAGAAAAAGTGATGCTACCTTCCAACCTTAATGCTATAATACCACTGGGTGTTCTAGAATTCGTTTTAATTCTGGTACTACCTGGAGTTAGTGCAGACCTCACAATTTAAAAGCTTCATCTCACAAGACTCTCCCCACTTCAGATACCAGTCTCAAGTGTTGGGTTTCCCAAAGCACCCAAACTTCTGTTTGATTTAGATAAAAATTTGTGGGTTCCCACAACCCCTTCTTTAGCTGAGATAATTTGCTGGAGTGACTCACAAACTCACTGAAAACACTATACTTTTGACTACAGTTTTATTATGACAGATACAACTCAGGAATAGCCAAATTGAAAAACACATAAGGCAGGTCTGAAAGGGTCCCAAACAGAGGAGTTTCTGTCCCCATGGAGTTGAGGTGCATCACCCTCCCAGTCATTGATATATTCACAAACCTCACTGCTCAGCGTTTGTATCTGGAATTCCATTACATAGACATGATTAATTAAATCTTTGGCCAAATGATTGAACTCAATCTCCAGCTCCTTCCTCTCCAGGGAAGTCACAGAATGAAACTGAAAGTTCCAATCCTTTAATGAATGTTTGGTCTCTTTGGCATGGCCAACTTCTTCTCTGAAACTATTAGGGTCCCACCATGAATCACCTCATTAGCATTAACTCAGGTATGGTTGAGAGGAGCTTTCTATAAAAAAGCCAAAAAACCAAAAACCAAAAACAAACAAACAAAAAGACCACAAAGATTTCTTTTTTTTTTAATTAAAAAAATTTTTTTTAAGATTTCATTTATTTATTTGACAGAGAGAGAGCACAAGCCAGGGGGAGCACCAAGCAGAGGGAGAGGCAGGAGCAGGCTCCCCACCAAGCAGGGAGCCAAATGTGGGGCTCGATTCCAGGACCCTGGGATCATGACCTGAACCGAAGACAGACACTTAACTTACGGAGCCACCCAGGAGCCCCCACAAAGACTTTCTAATCATTCAGAAATTCTGGATATTTTCGAAGCTCTGTGTCAGGAAGTAAGGACAAAGACCAGATATATTCTTTATTATGGTACAGATACTTAACAAATTTTGTCATAAACTATACAAACAGAGTCTATGTTTTGGGAAGAACAATTAGAATCAGGGATAGGAAAAAACATAAATTATTCAATCTAAGACAACATGTGAAATGGGTGCATATCAGTGTAGCAAAGTATAAACACGAGTAGAAGAATTATATAATAGTAATTATCGGGGCGCCTGGGTGGCTCAGTTGGCTAAGCAACTGCCTTCGGCTCAGGTCATGATCCTGGAGTCCTGGGATCGAGTTCCGCATCAGGCTCCCCACTCAGCAGGGAGTCTGCTTCTCCCTCTGACCCTCCTCCCTCTCATGCTGTCTCTCATTCTCTCTCTCTCAAATAAATAAAATCTTTTTTTTTTTTTAAAGATTTTATTTATTTGACAGAGAGAGCACAAGCAGAGGTAGAGAGAGGGAGAAGCAGGTTCCCTGCTGAGCAAGGAGCCCGATGTGGGACTCGATCCCAGGACCCTGGGATCATGACCTGGGCCGAAGGCAGCCACTTAACCGACTGAGCCACCCAGGCGTCCCTCAAATAAATAAAATCTTAAAAAAAAAAAGAGTAATTATCAAAGAGGAGAAATGATATTATACATATTTCTAATAAGTTCTAGCTCATGAACAAATAAATTCAAGGGATTATTATCCAAATATGTTAACAACATGTCTGACTTGGTAGTAAAAATCTCCTTGGAATTATTCATCTCATCATGAAATCTTAGTTTATATAGCCTTGAAGAAAAAGATTTAATTTTAAGATGAAATGAGTTTAGTTTCTCTGAATTTTTTTTCTGGTAAGAACAGCTGTTCATATATATTTGCCTATTCCCCAAATTCCCCTTACCAGTGCCCCAGAGAAATCTCCTCTGTAAATTTAATAAGAATTATATTATTGAGAAACTCACCTATTCTCATTTTATTATTTGTAAGTGACAGTCAAGCAGTGTCAGTATGTTGTTATCTGTGATCATACAATTCTACCCTGAATAGAAAAGATGACAAGGAATAGTGAGAAAAAGACCATGTGAGGAGTCAAATGGTCAATGTCACGTTCCTGGACCTGACACTAATTTAATGCGTGATTATATGGCAACCATTTAACCTGTATGAACTCTAATTTATTCATTTGTTGAATAAATACACTTGTTAGATTCAAGATTTAATATTTTGTGGTTCTATTTCTATTGACTTCAAAAGCATCTGACCTATATACATGTATACACACACCAGTGCACAAACTTGCTTTATGCAAATTAGCAGTACTTCAGACTAAAACGAGGAATTGAAAATACAGATCCTTGTAAGAACATTAAAAAGAGGATATTCTCATTTTCCTTGATTAGCATAAGTATCCTTTAATAAATGTATATTTAAACATAAAACATAACTTTTTAATGGATCAGATATTATCTCTCATCCCCTTGACTTACTTTTTACTCCAAGCACTACTATGGCAAGCAGCATTTTATCACCCCACCTGAATTGTACTTCTTGCTTTCTGTACCAAGACTCCCCGATGTTGTGGCAGGGAATCACATAGAAAATCACTAAAATCATGCATGCACAAACTGGTTGTGATGGAGAGCTAACAGCCCATGGAGCAATCTTGAGCAATAGAAAAAGGGATCAGGAAGATAACTGTCCCTTCCCGCTATCCCTCAGGAACACAAAGCTGAGGATTATTCTGTGCATTTTCTCAGAGGGACCCAATTGGCTGAGTTTCAGTTGCCCTCCACAGTGATCAGATCAATAATGCACACTGTGTTGGATCCCCCTTCCCCATTTCAACCTCCTTGCTTCCATATTTAGTGCCCTGTGACCGCTTTCCAAACAAACCACCTGCACACAAGCTAATGTCTGAGCTCTGTTTTTGCTAAAAACATACCAAGACTAAGAATATTGGTACTAGAAATATCCTAGAAAACAGATCTTAAGGAGGAGATTCTGGTACTGGGCCACTCACTGGCTCTATGGAAATAAGAGCCAGGTGTAAGGTTGTAAGCCATGAGGCATTTAATAGCATTACAACTACTAGAACTCTCACCATTGTGGATTAGGATGAGTAGAAGTTGACTACTGACAGGTATTGAACAATTGAAGTCAATTGTAAGTATAGGCCAGTAGTCCATTACCTGTTTTAGAAGACTTGAGCAAAAATAAAATAACAGGTTTTTAGCTGATAATCATCAACTTCAAACATGCTGTGAAAGCCAGAGGCTTCCATGTGTAAAGAGTTACTATCTTCTGAGGCTGCAGGATAGACTGTGCTGTAAACCAGACATTTAAGTATGGGAGTTAGCAAAACTAATAAGGAGAATAAATGTCTCAATGGGGTCCTATGTTAAAGTGCCAGGATAATAGAGGACACATGACACCTAGGCATGAACATTTGGGAGAATGAGCCTGAGGATCTTGGATCCTTACATTGTCCGGAAACCTCCTTGCTAGAGAAGAATGGCATATTTGTCCCTAGAGTCCCTGTAAAGGTCTCCCCTGAGGTAAATGTGTCTCAAGTCCAGATTTACCTCCATTCTTTACCTCTAGTCTAATCACTAGAATCAGGTTTCATTATGGGTCATGTGGAAAAATATAATCATTGTTCTGGTAGGAAATATCAAAACACTAAAACAATTGTAAAATATGGCTACTATGTTCTAGCATTCCAGCATGTACTAGGGAGTGGATCTTGAGGTGAAATGGAGGAATGTGGAATATAAAAATGAGTAAAGAAGAATTTATTGTCATGTAAGCCTGCTCTGAGTTTGCTCTGGCACAACTTTGAGTTTAATTTCCCAGAAAGCACACTGGAAGCTGAGTACACTATAATCCTAGGAGGTCTCCTTGAGACGTGGACACACCAGCTCTAATAATTGGGATGGAGATATTGGAACAGTATTGCCATAGTATTGAGAAAAATTCAAGAAGCTCAGGAGGCAGGTAATGATTTATTTTGCAAGGCAAGAGAACCCACCATCTGACTATGTTCCCTTGGAGGACCTAAAGTACATGCCATCACTAAGAAAAGAATATTGAAAAGATTGGTGGTGGTTGTTCTTTACAGTTTGGAGTTGCCAATAGGAGACACTGCTGTGTGACTGGGCTCCCTAATACCACGAATGGCTCAGAAATGACAAAGGCCATTGGTGATATCTAATTCATAGAGTCAAAGTACACATAATGAATAAAATGGGCAGAAAGGCCCAAGGTGGCAACCAGACAGTCTTGATCCTTGATGTGTCATGATGGCTTTTAGTCCATGGTATTCCTAGGTGCAAGATAGATAGACAAATGTGATACATTTAGATCTTTTTAATCCTCTGCCCCACCCCCACAAAAAACCCAACAGCAACAACAACAACAAAGACAACAAATAAACGAAAGACTGAAATCAGATGGTGTGATGAAAAATTGAAAACCTTTACCCAATATTTCAACCTAAGCTATTTTTAATGCCCAAATCTCATTGGAAAAAAGTAACACTGGACCCTCTTGAAGTAGAACTCTTCAAACCATTCCAAAGGGGCGGGTAGCAGCTGTGCACTGGGGAGGTGGGAAAGCACAGATCTTCCTATGTCTGTTGGAAGCAGAGTGTGAGCTGAAGTGAACCTGAGTTACTGTAATGGTCCTCCAGTTAGAATGGGGCTCACAGAGGCCAGGTGATAAGGAGAGTACTCGCTCAAGTCTGTGTCACTGTGAGTCCACTTGTATATAGCAGTCATTCCCAAACCTTGCTACTCATTGAAATCATCTGGGGTGCTCTCAAAAATCCTGATTCCATCTACCAGCTAGATCTTCCAACTAGCATGAAAGCCAAAGATTAGCATTTGAAAATTTCCCCATGATCATTTCTTTGGTCTCTGAGAATATAGTGGGATAGATATACTGAGAAGCTAGCAGAACCCTCAAAATGGTTCTCTGAATTATAGACATAGGAGCCATGATGATAAAAAGGGCCAAGAAGAAGCCTTTGACATTAATCTTCCCATGTGATGGTGAGTAAAAATGGCACATACTTTGAATGACCTAGTAAAAGTCATTTGTGCCACAGGGTGAGAAAAACCAGACGAAGTTTCAGAGTCTGCAATATCACGTTTTTTAGGGATTAAATGGTGTTATGGATTGGATGTATGTGCCTCCCCAAAATTCATATGTTGAAGTTCTAATGCCCAGTGTGGCCATATTTGGAAAAGAAGTAGCTAAGTTTAAATGAGGTCATAAAAATGGGGCCCTGATCTAGTAAGATTAGTGTTTTAATAGGAAGAGATACCAGAGAGCCTACTTCCTCCTCACGCAAGGAGGAGAAAAGGCCAGGTGAGGATACAGTGGGAAGGAAGCTGTCTGCAAGCCAGGAAGAGAGTTCTCACCAGAAACCAAATTGGCCAGAATGTGCACCCTGATCATAGACATCTAGCTTCCAGAACTGTGAAAAAAAATTCTATCATTTAATCCACAGAGTCTATGGTATTCTGTTATGGCAGCCCCAGCAGACTAATATAAATAGTCTGGAAGTTATGCTAAGAAAACACATTCAGGGTAAAGGCCTAATTGTTACTCCTTGAAAGACGCACAGCATTTAGTGAGAGAAACTTTGAATCTTTTTCAAGCCTTTTATTGAAGTTTACTATACACATAAAAAAGACACATCATCAGTGGAAAATGGTTTTTGGTACGTTATTAAGTTCTAGTAGACACTGAGTATCTCACCATGGGTCATCAATTAACTATGCAATCAGAGCTTCCCACCATGAGTTGGGTATTATCCAATTAACTAAGTCAGGAACCACAGCAATCCTTTGTACACTGGAAATAGTACATTTAGGATCAGGCTGGAATAGCTTCAGAAAGCAAAAGAAAACCACAGGAACTGGTGGTACAGACTCCCAAAGCATCTGTATTTCTAAAATGATGTCTTTTGCTCAATTCAGACTTACTCATTCATTGAAAATATTGACCAAGAAGGAAAGATCTCAGACCAATTTCAAGGATAGGCTAGCTAGATATATGCATCCTTGTCCAAAATGGATTGCTGCAGCCTGCTGTCCCACTTGGGATGGACCTAATGGATGAGGGTGAAAAGAAATGCTCCCAGCGGGCAGAGCTTGCAAGAAATGTGGCTCAGGAGTAGGAGACCTAAATTTCGTCTGGTCCCAGAATTCAGCTAGATAGGGATCAAACCATTCTGAACACCTATGAACTCAACAGGAGATCAAAGAAAAGAATAGCAGCAACTCTCTGAACAGAAAAGCGACCACTTTCTGGGAGGTAAGATGTGCGGAGAAGTGAATCTGAGGGGATATTCGGGAGGATAGACGGCGGGGGAGGGGGCCTCCGTCGGCCGCTTCTGGCAAGTGATAGAGCAGCAGAGCCCAAAATCGGAACTTTTAGAAGTCTGCTCCGCTGAGGGACGTCGCTCCGGTGGCTAAGCGGGGGCTGGAACCCACGTGGGACAGTGTGGTCTCAGGACCCTCGGGGGCACAGAAAGACCAGGGGTGCCTGAGTGCGGCAGAGCTCCCAGGTATCGGAGCAGGGAAGCCGGCTGCAGAGTTGGAGCCGAGGAGCGGGCTCTCAGCTCGGGGTTGCCATAAACCGTGATCCACGGCACAGTCGGTCCACTGCTCCCCCAGCAGGGACCCAACAAGCAGCAGGTCCGGGGAGACTCACCTTCCTCCCCGGGGAGGAGTGGTGCAGGAGCGCACTGCAGGGATCTGCTGGGTTTGGAGACTCCACACGGGGTCGTGTGCCAGAGGTAGAAATGCTCAGTCACAGGCCGGGTGAGCACGGAGTGAGGCCGGAGACCGGGGAGACGAGAGCGACGGACTGCTTTTCTCTGGGGGCACACTGAGGAGCAGGGGCCCGAGTTCTCGGCTCCTCTGGGGTGGAGATTGAGAGGCCGCCATTTTCACTCTCGTCCTCCAAAGCTGTACCGAAAGCTTGCAGGGAACAAAAGCTCCTGAGAGCAAACCCGAGCAGATTACTTAGCCTGGCCCCCCAGCAAGGGCAGGGCAATTCCGCCTCCAGCAAAGACATTTGGGAACCACAGCAACAGGCCCCCCTCCCCAGAAGATCAGCAAGAACAGCCAGCCAAGACCAAGTTTACCGATCAATGAGAATGGCAGAACTCCAGCGCTAGGGGAATACTGCACATAGAATTCATGGCTTTTTTCCCCCTGATTCTTTAGTCTTTCAAAGTTAATTTTTTTAATTTTCTTTTTTTGTTTTCTATTTTTTTTTAATTTTTCTTTTTCAACAAACATCTTATCAATACCTTTTTTAAAAATCATTTTTATTTTTCATTTTTAGAGTCATATTCTGTCCCTTCATAGTAGTTAACCTTATTTTTGGTATATATATAAGTTGTCTCTTCAAAATTTTGGGATACAGTTTCTTCCAACAGACGAAAATATTCTCTAAATCTCTAGTGTATGGCTTTGTTCTAGTCTCCTGCCTGAACACATTCTCTTTTTTTTTTTAATTTCTCTTCTTTCTTTTTACAGCCAACTTCTTATCTTATTAATTCCTTTTATAAAATCTCTTATAATTTTCATCTTTACAGTCATATTCCATCCTTTCATCGTATTTACCCTTATTTTTGTACATATATAAGCTTTTCTTTCTTTAAAATTTTGGGAGGCAGTTTCTTCTAAAAGGCCAAAATACACCCAAAATCTAGTGTGTGGCACTGATCTATGCACCAGCCTGATCATATTTGATCATATTCTTTTTTTCTTTGTATCTTTTTCTTTTTTTTTTTTCTTTCTATGCCTTTCTTTTCCCCCAGGTTCAGGTGTCTCCTGATTTGTTTAATGTATACTTTTCTGGGGTCATTGTTACCTTGTT
>NC_138376.1:14950674-14977589 GCF_054177405.1 Leptonychotes weddellii
CACTTTTTTCAAAGAAATGGAACAAATAATCCTAAAATTTGTATGGAACCAGAAAAGACCCCGAATAGCCAGAGGAATGTTGAAAAACAAAAGCAAAGCTGGTGGCATCACAATTCTGGACTTCAAGGTTTATTACAAGGCTGTCATAATCAAGGCAGTATGGTACTGGCACAAAAACAGACACAGAGATCAATGGAACAGAATAGAGAGCCCAGAAATGGCTCCTCAAGTCTATGGTCAACTAATCTTCAACAAAGCAGGAAAGAATGTCCCATGGAAAAAAGACAGTCTCTTCAACAAATGGTGTTGGGAAAATTGGACAGCCACATGCAAAAGAATGAAACTGGACCATTTCCTTACACCACACACAAAAATAGACTCAAAATTTTGAAAGACCTAAATGTGAGACAGAAATCCCTCAAAATCCTAAAGGAAAACACAGGCAGCAACCTCTTCGACCTCAGCTGTAGTAACTTCTTCCTAGAAATATCGCCAAAGGCAAGGGAAGCAAGGGCAAAAATGAACTATTGGGGCTTCATCAAGGTAAAAAGCTTTTGCACAGCAAAAGAAGCAGTCAACAAAACTAAAAGACAACTGACAGAATGGAAGAAGATATTTGCAAATGACATATCAGATAAAGGACTAGTATCCAAAATCTATAAAGAACTTCTTAAACTCGACACCCAAAGAACAAATGATCTAATCAAGAAATGGGCAAAAGACATGAACAGAAATTTTTCCAAAGAAGACATCCAAATGGCCAATAGACACATGAAAAAGTGCTCAATATTGCTTGGCATCAGGGAAATCCAAATCAAAACCTCAATGAGATACCACCTCACACCAGTCAGAATGGCTAAAATTAACATGTCAGGAAATGACAGATGTTGGCGGGGATGTGGAGAAAGGGGAACCCTCCTACACTGTTGGTGGGAATGCAAGCTGGTGCAGCCACTCTGGAAAACAGTAAGGAGGTTCTTCAAAAAGTTGAAAATGGATCTACCATACAACCCAGCAATTGCACTACTGGGTATTTATCCCAAAGTTACAAATGTAGGGATCCAAAGGGGTAGGTGCACCCCAATGTTTATAGCAGCAATGTATAATGGAATATTATGCAGCCATCAAAAAGAATGAAATCTTACCATTTGCAATGACGTGGATGGAACTGGAGGGTATTATGCTGAGCGAAATAAGTCAATCAGAGAAAGACGTGTATCATATGACCTCACTGATGAGGAATTTTTTTTTTTTTTGAGGAATTCTTAATCTCAGGAAAGAAACTGAGTGTTGCTGGAGTGGTGGGGGTAGGAAGGTTGGGGTGGTTGGGTGATAGACATTGGGGAGGGTATGTGCTATGGTGAGTGCTGTGATTGTGTAGGACTGTTGAATAACAGACCTGTACCTCTGAAACAAGTAATAAATTATTTGTTAAAAAAAAGAAGAAGAAGAAGATAGCAGGAAGGGAAGAATGAAGGGGGGGTAATCGGAGGGGGAGACGAACCATGAGAGACTATGGACTCTGAGAAACAAACTGAGGGTTCTAGAGGGGAAGGGGTGGGGGGATGGGTTAGCCTGGTGATGGGTATTAAAGAGGGCACGTATTGAATGGAGCACTGGGTGTTATACGCAAACAATGAATCATGGAACACTGCATCAAAAACTAATGATGTAATGTATGGTGATTACCATAACATAAGAAAAAAAAAAAGAAAGAAATATGGCTCCGTTTTTCAGTGTGAATGGAGAGAGAAATATATCTGAGGTACATATATATATGAACTCTGAGCAACACAATGTCTTGGCTTGAAAGAGTAAGATTCGAAGATTAGAAATAAAGAATTTGAGGGAAGTCATGTGGATAGACCTATAGGACTAGTCCAAAGCTAATTCTTTCTCATTATATTCTCTGAAAAGATTTAAAATGAGGAGACACTCAACACAACACAAAATATGACGTCAGCTACTGCTATGCTAAAACAAAGGGCTCATGAACCCAAGCAACCATGGAGGCAGGCAGGGACATTTTACATGCATGAAAAATGGATGCCCTCTTGCCAATCATGTTCTAGCTAGATCCACTGCTGAATGACAAACCTGCTGACAGAGAAGGATGGTAAGCCTTCTAAATGACAGCATTCTTTGGAGAGAAGATGCAGTTACTCGATAGATTAGGGTGGAGCTGTACCTCCCTGGGAGGGTAGTGAATTATTCTTACCAGAATTGATAGCATCTCTGGTTATGGGATTGCCCCACTATCAGCAGACTTACAAAATGCCTGATTTCCCAGCATGATATCCCTTGCCACATTATCTTAAATAAAAAGATCCATTCTTATAGAGTGAGGTTATTAGCCATTACACAGCATCTTCTGACCCTAGCATATAACACATCACTTGGAAGCAGCCTGTCTAATAGAAGAGCAGAATGGCCAGTTAAAGGCTTAACTGAGATGTCTGTTTAGGAACCAAACTCTGGGATTTGAGTGTTATTCTCCAGGATGGGGTATGTATGTTGAGCTCACAGCTGACACATGGTACAGACTGCTAGATGATGCCCACTAAAACTATATGGGCTGTGGAATCAAAAAGTGAAACAGTGTAGCCTCTCTCACCATTATTTTCAATAAGCTCGGTTGTAGAACCTGATTTCCCATCTCTGGACATGTAGATTTTGCTAGACTAAATGTTCTAATCTCCAGGGGAATTATTTCCACCAGGGCACATCGTATGGCTTTTAATAGACTGAAAGCTCTGACCACCAGCTGGTCTTTCTGGGCTCCTCATACCCCTGGATCAACAGGCAAAGAGAGTTACCAGAATATTAAGGATCACTTACTCTAACTACCATGAAGAGCTAAGGTTGCTGCTACAAAATGCAGAGAGCAAAGAGTGCATCTGGAACCTGAGAAAGTCACAGAGGCAGCTTTGGACCCTCTATGCTCAGTAATTGAAGGTAGGCAATTGCAGCAATCATAATAACAAAAAATGAAAAGTAAGCTCTCAGTCCCTGGGGCTTAAAGCCTGGGTCACTCCACCAAGCAAGCCTCCTAAACCAGGTGAACACTGAGTGGAGGTAAGGGAAGTCAGATGGCGCAGAAAGGGCATGATGCAAATAAATTACTATCTCAGGAATGTGACAGCTTGAGGGACTGCAGCTTGCCCTACAAACCCGAAGTCATTTGCAGAGATTGCAATCTGCTACCACATAAGCAGGGAGGGCTTTGACTTAATGAAGGACATGAGAAAATCTGACTTGTGTAAGGGATGGGACCTCTCTTCTGCTCAAGCCGCTGATCTACAAACCAGCTTTGTGCGGGTGTAATCTGGCCACATTTTGCCTCAGCTGTCCTGTGTCCTTCTAGCTCTCTACCTAGGGGCTGCTCTGAAGCCAAGGCTGGGGAATGCTCCGAAAACCCACTCAACATTCACACTTGTGAATCCTGAAGACATGGGCTGGAAATGTCTCATGGTACCTCTTAACAATAGCGGGGTAGGAGGCAGTGAATGAATGTTCCCCACTCAGTCCTCAAGAGACACATTCTATATAGCTTCTCCGAAGGTTCTGATGAGTTTGATTCCCACCCCCCACCTGCCTCTGGTCCACACAGCATAACCATTTAGATGACATACGCTTTGCTTTAAATATTGGTTTTGTTTTTAATCAGGCACAGTGAGGCCAATAGATCAGGAGATGACTACTACTGAAAAGATAATTTGTTACAGTTCCCATGTCCTTCAGGGCCACACAGGGCAGTCCCAGGGTGGGTCAGGAGGCCAGAGACAGAGAGCAGGGGAAATGGGAGTGAGGGCCTTTATTATGGTGTTTGCAGGAAGGAATTGGAGAGGTGGGTAAGCAGACAAACAGGTTGGCCAGTTTGAATACTTTCAGCAGGTTCCAGGATGTAGGAGCTTCAGGTAGTTGCCTGGAGAGCAAGAACCTGATCAGTGAGGCTGTTGGGGGGATGTGGGTGGTTTGCACGTGAAAAGCATGCTCCCTGGAGACCCATGTATTAGCTCTAGGAATCAACTCACCCTGGGGGTGGAAGTCCTTCCAGGGTCAGCCCAGATATCGAAACCTCAGAAATACAGAAAACAAAACAACATGGGTAATATACCCTTGCTTTTGATTTCCTCCTTCCTTCCCTGCTATACTCTTTTCAGTTTTCACTCTATGCTCTAAAGTCACTTTACAAATAAATTACCTTTATGCAGATTATACTCTTATGCATCGCTTTCATGAAGGGGGGGAGTGGAGAGGGAAAGGGGTGAGTGACAGGGAGTGCAGACAAAAAAAGATTCATTCCAACACACTCATTCCCTTCTAGATTTCACTGAACTGTCTAGATTTTGACCCTATGCCTATTCAACAGATTCATTCTCCGTGACTATATGGCCTGCATGTTGCATTTCTAAATAAGGATTTGTGAAAATAAAGATGCCATATTAAGAAAAAAGTAGGACTCACCTGGAAGATGGATTAAGAGATTAAAGAATTGTGGGGTTTTTGTTTATTTTTAATTATTTTTTAAAAAATAAACATTGGCAACTGGAGTTTCTCCTTGATGATGAGTAAAGTTAAATTTAAAAGCCTATATTGTACTTCACAAGGAAAACGGGAGCTGAATCACACATAGAGTTTTATTAAAGAATAAGAAGTGGCATGAAAGGCAATAATCAAGAATGTAATCAAATAAATCCAACATTCTCTCAGACATCCCCGTAAGTTCTGTGCTATTTGTCTGCCTCAAGACCTAAAGGAGGGACGCCTGGGTGGCTCAGTGGGTTAAGTGTCTGCCTTCAGCTCAGGTAATGATCCCAGGATCTTGGGATCAAGTCTGACATAGGACTCCTTGCTCAGTGGGGAGCCTGCTTTTCTCTCTGCCCTGCTGCTCCCCCTGCTCATGCTCTCTCTCTCTCTTTCTCTCTCTGGCAAAGAAAAAAAAAAAAGGAATTTCTCAGGTCTTTGAACACTTGTGACCTGGGTGGTCACTTCATTCTTTCTCCTTCCTCAAGATCCTGTGATGGCAATCCCACTACAAGAAGGAAAAAGCAATCCCCATTTTACATTGCCCAATGTTGGGGATCATGAAAGCCTCCTATTCCCCCTGGAGCACAGCTTGGTTCTCTGTCTTCTGGCACATGTCCTTCTGTAGCATTTTCATAAACTGACCTCAACAATGGAAAACAATGAAGGAGTGCCTTTAAGAAGCTCATTACCATCATCAAATCACTACGTTGTACACTTGACACTAATGTGTGATGAACTTTGTGTGTCAACTATATGTAAATTTTTTTTAAAAAGCCCTTTAGATAGCATTTATTTTTTTTTAATTACTGAAAATGTTGGAGAATTAAATATAAAGAAATGCTAAATTATTTTGCTGGCTTAAACAAACGGGGGGAAGAAAAGATCTACACTAAATTAACTACCCTGGATTTCAAAATGGGAAATTCTTTGGCACGAGTCATAAATTTTCCCTTCTCTGAGATTTCCCTGTGTACTTTCTGAAGGGTCTGAATTTGGAAATCCAAATACAGCAGGGACTAAATTATTTAGAAATTACCCTGAATACCAGATTAGTGAGATTATCTAAAAATAACTGAGGTAATGTAATGCAGAAGGTAACTAATGACCTGTAAATGCAGGTTCTTCTACAACTTTCCCTTTAGGGAGTAGTTAATGTTTCTCAAATGGCTTCTGTGGGAACTGGGTGGTTCAGAGGAATTGGTAATAAGAGATGATACAGTGATTTTGCCATTACGTCTTGACTTGAGCAACCTATAAACAAACCATCTTTCCAAACAAATATATTCATAAATGCTTAAGGAATTCATCAAATGCTTATAACAGCCTGGAAACCTGCACTTCTAATCAGACCACAGGCTTCCTTGTCAGAATCCATTTTGCAGAGCAGACAGCATCATTCTTTTGCTTTTCTACAGCAATGGGCTACGCTATCACTCTAGTGTAAAACTTCCATTGCGAACAAAAGTTAATCAGAAGTTCTCTCTTCGTTTGTACCTATTTCAGTTGGCCTTTATATAGGTAATCAAGTAATTTAGGGACTAACACAGGGAACGGAAGACAAGAGGATAAGGAAGCATTTACTATCAGGTGCAATGATATAAGCACCAGAGGAGAGAAAAATGGAGCTGAAAAGGAATTTATAATTATGTAGAGCCAAGTTCTTGATTTCATAGATGTGTGCAAAATGAAACGAGATGGGTTAAACTGACTTGCTGTAGGTGAAGCTCTTAAGAAACACCACAGACTCAGGTCTTGCCCCCTTGCCTGCTGAAGGCTCTTTCCTCTGCCACACCCTGCCTCCCCTCCAAAGGCATTAGGAAACAGGCCATAGGATCTTGCTGCAAATTACCGAGACCTGGGCCACAATAATAGCAGGCAGACTAACCATTGCAAACCAGGTGGTAACCCAAGGTTTCTTTAAAAATGGGTCAAGGGCGTCTGGGTGGCTCAGTTGGTTAAGCGACTGCCTTCGGCTCAGGTCATGATCCTGGAGTCCCGGGATCGGGTCCCACATCAGGCTCCCTGTTCAGCAGGGAGTCTGCTTCTCCCTCTGACCCTCCTCCCTCTCATGCTCTGTCTCTCATTCTCTCTCTCGCAAATAAATAAAATCTTAAAAAAAAAATTTTTTTTTAAATAAAATAAAAATGGGTCAAGGTGGGCCCATTGTTTATACCCATCACTACATGACACTAGTTAAGAAGTGAAAAATTACAGTCAAGTAACATCACCCTCTTAATACTTTTTATTTTATCCGGCACCATACGGAAAAGAAAATTAAGGAAATGGGAAAATGGCAATTCTAGCTAACCATTTGATCACACTTGCTAAGCAAACTAGCTTCTCTGACGTTTTATAATGGCAGGAGTTTTAAGAGACATATCTGAAAGTATCATCAGACGGGTGAGTCGTATCCGTGAAGACAAACCAAAGGGTAATGTCAATGTGTATGAGTAGGAGAGGAAGATATCACTCTTCCAAAGAAATAGTCCTGAAATTATTCACAGTCCTTTGTAGTAGAAAGGATGCAGTCTTGAATGGAGCACTGGGCAAACAATGAATCATGGAACACTACATCAAAAACTAATGATGTAATGTATGGTGATTAACATAACATAATAAAATTAAAAAAAAAAGAAAAGAAAAGAAAGGATGCAGCCTTTGGAATCATATGGGCCTGGAGCTGCTATCCTTCCAGCTATGTACCTCATGTCTTTTGACATTAGCAAACTCAGGTATAATATGAAACTAATAATACCAATCTACTCGATGTCAGGATTAAATGGGAAAATATATTTAAAGTCGGTGACATGAAATAAATGCTCAATAAATGCCAATGGTTACCATTTTCACATGTTAGCAAGAAAAAATCAAAGATACATTTAAAATTATGTAATGTATCCCTATGAACCTATTACTCCGTTTTAATAGTAAAAAACTTATGGACAATCTTGTCTCATCTAAACCTGCATCCACTTCCACCCTTGTATTATTTGGAAGCAAATCCCAGGCATCATTTTTCATCTCCAAATAGTTCAATATGTATATACAAAAGATAAGGATTCTTTTATAATATAACCCTAAACCATTATCACACCCCCAAAATGGTAACTATTCTTATTACCAAGTATCTAGTCGGTATTCAAATTTCAAATAGTCTTGTGAATATTATGTGGGGGTTTTCCCCAGGGTAATTGAATCAGGATCTAATAAGATTGGTTGATATGTAATCACTGTGATGATGCTGATAAAGGTTGCTGGCATTGAGTGGTATACGCTGGGGATGCAAATAATCTCCATAAGTAATATAAACCTATTGCTACAGGAGTTTAAAGAAAGTACGAGAATATAACACATGACTCCTAGATTAAGCCAAGTCTCTCCTTTCTCTTCCACTCATTTCAAAGGGATGATTAACTCAGTTGCCCTGGCGAAAGTTCCCATTGTTGACCTGTGCCAGACTCACTTTGCTCTTTCTCTTTGTTTGCTGCATGAACAGGCACTTTAGGGTCACCAAGGAGAGAGGAGTGCTGAGTGAGGAGATCTAAGTACAGGAGAGGTGTAAGTCAGGGGTTTGGTGGCATGGCATTTTGAAGGAGCCTGCTGGTTTGTTTTGGTGCTCAGATTTTGAGGGTGTATATATGGCAGCACCACGGAGTTTCTCCTATAATTGTATTCAGCAACAAATGAGTTCCCACTAATAGTGTTTCATAAAGTCTAGTTTTCTCTAGAGGTCTACTTATTCATAAAGACAGCTAAACAAGGAAATGGCCCATTTCCTGCTCTTGGGTATGGGGAGCAGAATACTACAATGGACTAGTAGCTGCAAAGTAAATCAGAGGGCACACAATAAAGCTGGTAGAAGCAACCTCTTTTCTGCTTTTCTCTTTCCCTCCTCACCCTCCAAATAAAGGTGACCTACTTATGAATAAGAATGTAAGGATATATATCCTTGCTTTCAACTGGAGATGAGGTGACAGATAAGGAGAGAAGAGAGAGGACATACCTCCAGCTGGAGCAGCTTCCTAAAATCGACTGTGTCTAGGGTGATGTGGTTGAAAGGCCCAAGAAATCTGTCAAAGATTGAACCAAAGAAATGGATGGACAGAAAAACGCAATGCAAGACATGCCTTTGTTACTTCTACATGTTTCTGTAAGTCATTAATCTGAACTTGTCTTACAAATAGGATGCTTAAATATTTGTCATATATCATGGATTGAAACTTCAGTCCCTTTTGAATAATAACAAGTAGTAGATGTGTTTAAATAAACTAAACCACCATGCAATTATGTTCCAGTTTCACTGAAGTTGATCCAGACCCAGTTGAATTAGGCTATAAATAAGGCATTATTTAGGTCACGCAATTGTTCAAACAAAGCCTGAAAAGGGTGGTTGCTCTCTTAAATATTGTGGTAACTGCCTTAAATTATACACTTTTGAAAGGGAGGTGGATCCACTTTAGACACAAATTTATTACCATACAATAATTAAATCATGGGCTTAAATACTTTCTTTTTAAAAAATAAGAGGAGTATCAAATCTGAGGAAAGTCATATTAGAACAAAGATTTTCTTTTTTTTTAGCCTATAGAGCAGTTTCTGGTGTATGATGCTCAGTAAACATTTGGGCACAAACATATAAATTAACAAAGCCATGATTTGTCCTGACAGAGATGGAGTTCCACCCAGTGATTTCCTGGTACACGGCACAAACAGCCATCTGATTTGGCAAGACAGAACTGAGAAGTCATCTGTAAAGGCTCTTCTTTCTTTCTCTCTCTCTCTCTCTCCATCTCCCATTCATCACCAGGTTCTGTGGCGGGGGCATCCTGCATGTTTCTCAGTTATGCTCTCCTCCTTTCCACGGTTCATCTTGTCCAAGCTGTCAGTCTCACCACACTGCTCTGCTAGCTTAGCCGTGTAGATTCTCTACACTTGTGCAGAGAGAGCTCTTGAAAATGTGTCTCTAAATGTATTCTATCACTCATCCACCCACTCACTTAACATCTCTTCCTTTCCTTTAAACCTCTTAAAGGCTTCCTATTAGTTTTTTCAGTCTTAAGATAAAGACCTAAATACCTCAAATGACCCACAAAACCTTTCCTGTCTTCAGCCAAGCCTTTGCCTTGCTACCTCTTCCCTGCCCAGAGCACCACACTGATTTTCCTGCTGATCCTCCAACTAAACACAATTTCTCCACCACAAGGCCTTTGAATATACTGCTGCTTTAGCTATGACTACGTCCCCTCCCATTTTTGTCAGTTCATACTCCAGATCTCAGCTGAACCCTTACTTTTTCAGGGATGCCTTCTCTAATCTCCCAGAAGAGATGAATCTCTACTGTATATAAGCTCTGGCGATACCAACTAACTTATCATCATACCATTTGTAACCATTATATTTATCTGCATAGTGATTTAATTAATGACTGACCCCATCAAGAGATTCTCACTGCAGGGAAGGTAGAACGTACATCTATTTTTTGTTTTGTTTTGTTTTGTTTTTTTATCTTTATATCACAACACCTAAAAAAGTAACTGATATATAATTAAGTGCTTAGGTGGATGCATGTCTTCCTATAGTGAACATAAATGAACAAATAACTAGTACCTTTAGGATGTTGATGGGAATATTATAGATACAGCAAAGTCTCTAATATTTATTAAGGGTGGTTCCATGATTTATCAGAAGCAAACATATACAAAACAATTCAATCAGCTATGATTTATATAGAACCTCTATTTGTGCTCAGTACTCTGACAAACTTTTTTTTTCATTTTTTAATTTGATGTATGATTTCGATAGAGCAAAATCCACTCTTTGCTGTGTGCAGTTCAAGGAGTTTTGGCAAACACACATAACCATGTAATCACCAGCTCCATGACGATATAGATTAGCTCCATCACCTCTAGAATACCATCCCCACCCATTCCTGGTCATTTTTAGCCCCCTCAGACCAACAACCTATGTTCACCACTGATTTGTTTCCTCTCCCTTTAACTTTGCTTTTCCCAAAATATCAGATAAGGCATACAGTATATAGTCTTTTAAATCTGCTTTCTTTCACTTAAAATAATGCATTTTAGCTTCATCTATTTCGTTGCATCTGTCAAGAATTCATTCTTTTTATTGCTCAGGTTTATTTAATTGTATGATATAGTACAGTTTATCCATTCCTAAATTGAGTGACATAGTGACTATTTTTACTTTGTGGGAATTATGAATTAAGTTAACGATATGCTTTTTGTGTGAACATGGGTTATCATTTCACTTGGATAAATACCTAAAAGTGTGATTGCCAGGTCTTTCGAGAAGTATATGGTAAGTTTACTAGAAACTGCCACAGCAATTTCTGAAGTGTCTGAAACACTTTTTTTTCTTATTCTAACCAGAAATGTGTAAGAGTTTCAGTTGCTCCACATCCTTGGCAACACTTGGTGTTACCTATCTTTTAATTTTAACTGTTCTAGTGGGTGCTAGTGGTATTTTATCATGGCTTTAATTTGAATTCCTATAATAACAAATGACAATAAACATCTTTTTATGTGCTTATTTACTGTTTATATATCTCTGGTGAAGTGACTGATCAAGACTTTTGTCCATTTTTCTATGGGATTTTTTTTTTTATTGAGTTGCCAGAGTTTTTTTACATAGTCTAAATAAAAGTTCTTTCTCAGATATGTGATTTGCAAACATTTCCTCTCACTACATGCTTGTTTTCTCATTATATTTACAGTATTTTTAAGAGCAGAAATTTTTAATTTTGATGCAACAACTTGTCAAACTTTTAACAGATCATGTTTGTGGTGTCATATCTAAGATATATTTGGATAAGCGAAGGGTCATGCAGATATTCTCTAATGTTTTTTTCTACAAGATCTATAGTTGTACATTTTATAATTAGGTCTTATTTCCAATCTTTATTTGTATAAGTTTTGAGATACGTGTTCTAAGTCTCTCTTTTTTTGCATATGTATATAAAAAATTTCCAGCACCACCTGCTGCAAAGAATGTTCTTTTTCCATTAAATTGCTTTTGCAACATTCTTGAAAACCAATCAACTATGTATGCTAGTCATAGGTTTTTCATTGATTCCTTTTTATCAGATTAGAAGGTTCCTTCTATTCCTATTTTGCTGGGACATTTCATCAACGATGAACATTAAGTACAGTCTATTTAACCTAAATTGTGGAATTTATGGACATAGAGTGTTCTAGTATCTCCTTATTAGTTATTCCATTACTGTATAGTCTGTAATAAAATTCATTTTTTATTCCTAATGTTTGTGGGTTTTGTCTTATATTTTTATTTGTTGGCAATTCTAACTCTAGGTTTAGCATTTTTATTAAATTTTTCATGGAACAAACTTTTAATATTATTTTTTTCTTGCTTTTCTGCTTTCAGTTTGATTGATTTCTATGCCAATCTTCATTTTATTTTTCCTTCTACTTCTATTGGGTTTTAAAGACATTGTATGTTAATTAAAAATAAAAAATTAAAAAATTAATTAAAAAATAAATACTCCCCACTTTCAAGTTTGTTAAGGTAATGCCTACATCTGTGATTTGAATTTTTTTTTATTTTCTAATATAAACCCTTTATGCTATATATTTTCTTATAAGCACTGCTTTAATTGCCTCCCGTATGCACTGTGTTTTCTTCACATTCAATTCATTTTATTTAATCTTCACTGTGATATTTAATTTGATCTACAGTTTTAAAAACATTTTTTAAAATTTCCAAATATTTGGGAATTTCCCCAAATAGCTTCCTGTTGTGCATTTCTATTTCAATTATATTCTGATAAGAAAATACCTTTTGTATGAGTTAAGTTCCTTAAAAAAAAAAAAAAGTCTTGATTAGGCCAAGAATATGGTCTATCTTGATTAATAGTCCAAGTGTACTTGGAAAAAAATTTAAAAAGTATATTCCACTCCTGTTAGATTGAATGTCTTATAAATGATGATTAGGTTACTGGTAGTCATTGTTTGGGTCTTCTACTTACTAACTTTATATCTACTTATTTTAATGATTACTAAAGGATGAATGTTGGAAGCTGCAAATATTATTGTGTATTTGATTATTACTTCTTTTGAGTCTATGAATTGTTTAAACTGTTTTGAAACTGTGTTGTTAAATGTATATATAGTTACGATATTCATATTTTCTTGCTATTTGACATTTTCATCCTTATATTGTCCCTTCTTCTTCTGAGACCTACTTTATTTGATCTTAATATTAATATCAATTCAACACTATTCATTCACATTTACATGGTTTTATACTTTTCTTTTGCTTTTTACTTTTATACATCTATATCTCACATATATGTATAATTTTACATATATATGTAGATACATATATAAGTTGGTTTTCTTTTGGACAGCATACACTCACTGCTTTTTTTTTTCTTTATTTAACATGACAATCTCTGTCCTTAATTGGTTCTTTAGGCCATTTACATTTAAGGTAATTATTGAGATCATTGGAATAAAAAATATACTCTTGTTAGATATTTTCTGTTTGTTCCTTTGCATCTTTGTTTTTTTTTTTTGTTTTCTTCTGCTCCTTTTTAATTACTTAATTATTTTTTAATTCATTTTATCTTCAATGTTGACTTATGTATTTTAAATCTTTGAAATGTTTTTAGTAGTTTAAGCAGGGTTTGTAATATACATCTTTAATTAATCACAATCTACCTTAAAATAATATCACTTCATTTATAGTGTATGAGCCTTACAATAAAAGATTGTTTCCTATCCTTAGTGTCATTTTTAACATTCATTTCACTTCTACATATGCAATAAAGCCAAAGTGCATCAGTCCTATATTTGTTTGAGAAGTCAATTATCATTTATAGCAACTAAAATTAAGAAAAAATAAACTTTATATTTATCTTCGTTGTAACCTTTCCATGTCTTTTTATTGCTTTGTGTAGATTCATGTTTTTGCTTGCTGTCATATTCGTTCTGCCTGAAGAACTTCCTTTAACATTTCTTCAAAGTAGGCCCAGGGGTAATGTTATTTCTGTTTATTTTTCACTAATTGTTCTTTCACTAATTTTTGAAGATACTTGCCATTGTCTCTTCAAATATTAATTACTCTGCTATATTATTATTTGCATCTCCCTCAGGGATTCCACACAGACATATATTGGATGATTTGATATTGTCCCACATCTCATAGATGCTCTATTTTGTTTTGTTTTCAGTTTTTGTATGTGTTTTAGTTTGTGTCATTTTTTTTTAATTTTTTAATTTTTTTTATTAACATATAATGTATATTTATTTCAGGGGTACAGGTCTGTGATTCATTAGTCTTACACAATTCACAGTGCCCACCATAGCACATACCCTTCCCAGTGTCCATCATCAAGCCACACCATCCCTGCCACCGCCCTGCACTCCAGCAACCTTCAGTTTGTTTCCTGAGATTAAGAGTCTCTTATGGTTTTTGTTCCTCTCTGGTTTCGTCTTGTTTCATTTTTCCCTCCCTTCTCCTATGATCCTCTGCCTTGTTTCTCAAATTCCTCATATCAGTGAGATATATGATAATTGTCTTTCTCTGATTGACTTATTTCGCTTAGCATAATACCCTCTAGTTCCATGCACATCATTGCAAATGGCAAGATTTCTTTTTTTTTTTTTGATGGCTGCATAATAGTCCATTGTTTAATATACAACTTATTCTTTATCCATTCATCTATTGATGGACATCTAGGCTCTTCCACAGTTTGGCTACTGTGGACATTGCTGCTATAAACATTGGGGTGCATGTGCCCCTTAAGATCACAACATTTGTATCTTTGGGGTAAATACCCAATAGTGCAATTGCTGGGTTGTATGGTAGATCTATTTTCATCTTTTTGAGGAACCTTCATACCATTTTCCAGAGTGGCTGCACCAGCTTGCATTCCCACCAACAGTGTAGGAGGGTTTCCCTTTCTCCGCATCACCGCCAACATCTGTCATTTCCTGACTTCTTAACTTTAGCCATTCTGACTGGAGGGAGGTGGTATCTCATTGAGGTTTTGATTTGGATTTCCCTGATGCCGAGTGATGTTGAACACTTTTTCATGTGTCTGCTGGCCATTTGTATGTCTTCTTTGAAGAAATGTCTGTTCATGTCTTCTGCCCATTTCTTGATTGGATTCTTTGTTCTTTGGGTGTTGAGTTTAAGAAGTTCTTTATAGATTTTGGATACTAGCCCTTTATCTGATATGTCATTTGCAAATATCTTCTCCCATTCTGTCAGCTGTCTTTTGGTTTTGTTGACTGTTTCCTTTGCTGTGCAAAAGCTTTTTATCTTGATGAAGCCCCAACAGTTCATTTTTGCCCTTGCTTCCCTTGCTTTTGGCAATGTTTCAAGGAAAAAGTTGCTGCAGCTGAAGTCAAAGAGGTTGCTGCCTGTGTTCTCTTCAAGGATTTTGATGGACTCCTGTCTCACATTTAGGTCTTTCAAAATTTTGAATCTATTTTTGTGTGTGGTGTAAGGAAATGTTCCAGTTCCATTCTTCTGCATGTGGCTGTCCAATTTTCCCAACACCATTTGTTGAAGAGACTGTCTTTTTTCCATTGGACATTCCTTCCTGCTTTGTTGAAGATTAGTTGACCATAGAGTTGAGGGTCCATATCTCTGTTCCATTGATCTCTGTGTCTATTTTTGTGCCAGTACTATACTGTCTTGATGATTACAGCCTTGTAATACAGCTTGAAGTCCAGAATTGTGATCCCACCAGCTTTGCTTATCCTTTTCAATATTCCTCTGACTCTTCAGGGTCTTTTCTGGTTCCGTACAAATTTTAGGATTATTTGTTGCATTTCTTTGAAAAAAGTGGATGGTGTTTTGATAGCTATTGCATTAAATGTGTAGATTGCTCTAGGTAGCATAGACATTTTCACAATATTTGTTCTTCCAATCCATGAGCATGGAATGTTTTTCCATTTCTTTGCATCTTCCTCAGTTTCTTTCATGAGTATTCTATTGTCTTCTGAGTACAGATTCTTTGCCTCTTTGGTTAGATTTATTCCTAGGTATCTTATGATTTTGGGTGCAATTGTAAATGGGATCGACTCCTTAATTTCTCTTTCTTCTGTCTTGCTGTTGGTGTATAGGAATGCCACTGCTTTCTGTGCATTGATCTTAGTTTTGGGATGGAATTTTTGGGTTTTCCACATAAAGTATCATATCATCTGCAAACAGTGAGAGTTTGACTTCTTCTTTGCTGATTTGGATGTCTTTATTTCTTTTTGTTATCTCATTGCTGTGGCTAGGACTTCTAATACTATGTTGAATAACAGTGGTGATAGTGGACATCCCTACCATGTTCCTGACCTTAGGGGAAAGCTCTCAGTTTTTCCCCATTGAGAATGATATTCACTGTGTGTTTTTCATAGATGGCTTTTATGATAATGAGGTATGTACCCTCTATCCCTACACTGTAAAGAGTTTTAATCAAGAAAGGATGCTGTACTTTGTCAAATGTTTTTTCTGCATCTATTGAGAGGATCATATGGTTTCATTCTTTCTTTTATTAATGCATTGTATCACATTGATTGATTTGTGGATGTTGAACCTTAAATCCTACTTAGTCGTGGTGAATAATCCTTTTAATGTACTGTTGGATCCTATTGGCTAGTATTTTGGTGAGAATTTTTGCGTCCATATTCATCAGGGATATTGGTCTGTAATTCTTTTGTTGGGGTCTTTGTCTTTGCCTTGGGATCAAGGTAATGCTGGTCTCATAAAACGAGTTTGGAAGTTTTCCTTCCATTTCTATTTTTTGGAACAGTTTCAGAAGAATAGGTATTAATTCTTCCTTAAATGTTTGGTAGGATTCTCCTGGGAAGCCATCTGTCCCTGGGCTCTTGTTTGTTGGGAGATTTTTGATGACTGCTTCAATTTCCTTACTGGTTGTGGGTCTGTTCAGGTTTTCTATTTCTTCCTGGTTCAGTTTTGCTAGTTGATACATCTCTAGGAATGCATCCATTTCTTCCAGATTATCTAATTTGCTGGCATAGAGTTGCTCATAATATGTTCTTACAATTGTTTGTATTTCTTTGGTGTTGGTTGTGATCTCTCCTCTTCCATTCATGATTCTATTTATTTGAGTCCTTTCTCTTTTCTTTTGGTAAGTCTGCTCAGGGGTTTATCAATCTTATTAATTCTTTCAATGAACCAGCTCCTAGTTTCGTTAATCTGTTCTACTGTTCTTTTGGTTTCTATTTCATTGATTTCTGCTCTAATCTTTATTATTTCTCTTCTCCTGTGGGATTTAGGCTTTATTTGCTGTTCTTTCTCCAGTTCCTTTAGGTGTAGGGGTAGGTTGTGTACTTGAGACCTTTCTTGTTTCTTGAGAAAGGCTTGTATTGCTATATACTTTCCTCTTAGGACCGCTTTTGCTGCATCCCAAAGATTTTGAATAGTTGTGTTTTCATTTTCATTTGTCTCCATGAATTTTTTAAATTCTTCTTCAATTTCCTGGTTGACCCATTCATTCTTTAGTAGGATGCTTTTTAGCTTCCATGTATCAGTTTTTTCCGACTTTCCTCTTGTGATTGAGTTCTAGCTTCAAAGCATTGTGGTCTGAAAATAGGCAAGGAATGATCCCAATCTTTTGGTACCGGTTGAGACCTGATTTGTGACCTAGGAAGTGATTGATTCTGGAGAATGTTCCATGGGCACTAGAGAAGAATGTGTATTCTGTTGTTTTGAGATGGAATGTTCTGAATATATCTGTGAAGTCCATCTCATCCAGTGTGTCATTTAAATCCTTTATTTCCTTGTTGATCTTTTGCTTAGATGATCTGTCCATTTCAGTGAGGAGATGTTAAAATTCCCTACTATTACTGTATTATTGTTGATGTGTTTCTTTGATTTTGTTATTAAGTGGCTTATATAATTGGCTGCTCCTATGTTAGGGGCACAGATATTTAAATGTGACTGTTACTGTATACTGACTCTGTTCCTTTCTGGTCTATGTTACTTTTAGGTTCTCTCTTTGCTTAGAGGACCCCTTTCAAGATTTCTTGTAGGGCTGGTTTGGTGTTCACAAATTCTTTTAGTTCTTGTTTGTCCTGGAAGCTTTTTGTCTCTCCTTCATTTTCAATGACAGCCTAGCTGGATATAGCATTCTTGGCTGCATATTTTTTTCATTTAGTTCCCTGAATATATCCTGCCAGTCCTTTCATGCCTGCCAGGTCTCTGTGGATATGTCTGCTGCCAATCTAATGTTTCTACCATTGTAGGTTACAGATCTCTTGTCCCGAGCTGCTTTCAGGATTTTCTCTTTGTCTCTGAGACTCTTAAGTTTTACTATTAGATGTTGGGGTGTTGACCTATTTTTACTGATTTTGGGGGAGGTTCTCTGTGCCTCCTGGATCTTGATGCCTGTTTCCTTTCCCAAATTAGGGAAGTTCTCTGCTATAATTTGCTCCAATATACCTTCTACCCCTTTCTTTCTTTCTTCTTCTTCTGGGATTCCAATTATTCTAATATTGTTTTGTCTTATGGTATCACTTATTTCTTGAATTCTTCCCTCGTGATCCAGTAGTTGTTTATCTCTCTTTTTTCTCAACTTCTTTATTCTCCATCATTTGGTCTTCTAGATCACTAATTCTTGCTTCTGCTTCATTTATCTTAGCAGTTAGAGCCTCCATTTTTTATTGCACCTCATTAATAGCCCTTTTGATTTCTACTTGGTTAGATTTTAGTTCTTTTATTTCTTCAGAAAGGGATTCTCTGGTATCTTCTATGCTTTTTTCAAGCCCAGCTAGTATCTTTTTAATCATCATTCTGAACTCTAGTTCTGACATGTTACTAATGTCCATATTGATTAGGTCCCTGGCAATTGGTACTCTCTCTTGTTCTTTTTTTTTTTTTGAGTTGAGTTTTTCCGTTTTGTCATTTTGTGCAGAGAAGAATAGATGAATGAGAGAACCAAGTGCTAAAAGGGTATCAATGACCCCAGAAAACAAACCAAAAAAAAAAAATTAAACAAATCAGAAGAGACCCAAAACTGGGGGGAAAAGAAAGAAAAAAAATATATATATAATGAGGCTGGTGAATAGAACAGAGCCACACATTAGATTCTGGGTGTATTTTGGTCTGTTAGAAGAAACTGCTTCCCAAAACCTTAAAGAAAGAAAAACTTACATATACATATACTTACATGTACATATATATATATATATATATATATATATATATATATACACAAAAATAAGGGTAAATATGATTAAGGGATGGAATATGACTGTAAATATGAAAATTTAAAAATATTTTAAAAAAGGAATTGATAGATAAGAGGTTGGTTGAAAAAGAAAGAAGAAAATTAAAAAAAAAAAAAAGGAAAAAATGTGATCAGGCAGAGACTAGAACAAAGCCATACGATAGATTTAGGGTATATTTTGGTTTGTTGGAAGAAACTCTATCTAAAATTTTAAAGAAAGAAAACATATATATACATATATATGTGTATATATATATATATATATATATATACACAAAAATAAGGGTAAATAGGATGAAGGGATGGAATAGCAGTGTAAAAGGAAAATTAAAAAAGATTTTATAAAAGGAATTGATAAGAAGGTGGTTGAACAAAGAAAGAAGAAAATTATAAAAGAAAAAAAAGAAGAGAATGTGATCAGGCAGGAGACTAGAATAAAGCTATACACTAGATTTAGGGTTTATTTTGGTCAGTTAGAAGAAACCGTATCACAAAATTTAAAAGTAAGAAAAACTTATATATATACAAAAAATAAGGTTATAGACAATGAAGGGATAAAATATGACTATAGAAATGAAAATTAAATAGATTTTTAAAAAGGAATTAATAAGATGTTGGTTGAAAAAGGAAAGAAAAAAGTTAAAAAAAAAAGAAAAAGAAAAACAGAGAAAATTTAAAAAAATTAGCTTTTAAAGACTAAAGAACCATGGGAGAAAAGTCATGAATTCTATGTGCTGTATTCCCCTAGCGCTGGGGATTTTCAGTTCTCATTGATTGGTAAACTTGGTCTTTGCTGGCTGTTCTTGCTGATCTTCTGGGGGAGGGGCCTGTTGCAGGGATTTTCAAAAGTCTTTGACTGAGGTGGAATTGCCCCACCCTTGTCAGGGGCTGGGCTAAGTAATCTGCTCAGGTTTGCTTTCGAGAGCTTCTGTTCCCTGCAAGCTTTCTGTACAGCTTTGGATGAGAATGAAAATGGTGGCCTCCCAATCTCTGGCCCCAGAGGAGCTGAGAGCTCACAGCCCCACTCCTCAGTAAGCCCCCAGAGAAAGGCAGTCAATCACTCCTGTCTCCCCATTCTCCAGCTGCACTCCATGCTCACCCGGCCTGTGACTGAGCATTTCTATCTCTGGCACCCGACCCTGGGTGGAGTCTCCAAACCCAGCAGATTCTTGCAGTGTGCTCCTGCACCGCTCCTCCCGGGGGAGGAAGAGAAGTCTCCCTGGATCTGCTGTTTGTTGGGTCCCTGCTGGAAAAGCAGTGGCCCAACTGTGCCGCGGATCATGATTTATGGCAACCCCGAGCTGAGAGCCCACGCCTCGGCTCCACCTTTGCAGCCGGCTTCCCCACTCCAATACCTGGGAGCTCTGCTGCACTCAGGCACCCCCAGTCTTTCTGTGACCCCGAGGGTCCTGAGACCACACTGTCCCAGTGAGGGTTCCACTCCCGCTTAGCCATTGGAGCAATGTCCCTCAGCCGAGCAGCCTTCTAAAAGTTCTGATTTTGTGCTCCGCGTCTCTATCACTTCCACTTGCCGGTAGCTGTAGCCGGCTGAACGAGGCTCCCTCCCCCTGTGGTCTATTTTCCCAAATATTGCCTTGGATTCACTTCTCCCCCCGTCCTACCTTCCAGAAAGTGGTCACTTTTCTGTTCATAGAATTGTTGCTATTCTTTTCTTTGATCTCCTACTGAGTTTGTAGGTGTTCAGAATGGCTTGGTAACTATCTAGCTGAATTCCTGGGACCAGATGAAATTTAGGTCTCCTACTCCTCCCCCATCTTGCTCCTCCCCTTGTGTCATTTTATTGATCAGCCTTGAAGTTTATTAATTTTTTCCTTAGTTCTATTGAATCTATTATTTAGTCCACTGCAATCATTAATGTTATGATTTGCTCATTTCTAGCATTTCTATTATTTTCTTTCTTACAGTTTCCATCTCTCTGCTGAGATTCACCACCTAAACTGGCACATTGGCCACCTTTTCTACTCAAGACATTAACATATTAATTATTGTAATTTCAAATTCTTTCTCTGATATTTCCAACAACTGAGTCACATCTGAGGTTGATTCTATTGATTGTTTTATTTTTTGACAGTGTAATATTTTTCTTGGTTCTATGGGTATTTTATCATTTTTAATTAAAAAGTGGCATATTGTATAGAACAGTAGAAATGGAAGTAATTAACATATATGCCTGGAGTGAACACACATCTTTTTGGGGAGTAAGGGAGAGGGCTAGGTTTTTAGTATACTAGGTTGAGTCAATCCCACCAGGAAATAGATAGATTTAGTTTTTGCTGTTACTATTATGTCTCAGTGCACCCAGGTTTAAGATTCTTCTAGCATTAAATTGTAATTCAGGTAGGGCTGGTTTGCCAGAGGATTCTTCTCACTGTTCAGTTTTTGCTTTAAGTCTTCCTTTTGTACTTGCACCTCAGAGAAGGTTTCTCTCCATACTCTTGAGTTCCTCCAAGCTGTGATTGTTACTTCATTCTTGCTAGTCTGGGAAAAGGAGAAAAGAAGGATTATTTCACTATGTTTAATCACCAGTCTTATCCAAGCACTGTGTCCCTGAGTCCCTGAGACTGAGTAGTGGGGACCTCTCCATTGTATTGCACTGTCCCTAGTAATAGAGGATCTCTGATTGTGTGGGACCAAGACATATTCCTGCCCCTTTCCCAGAGGCAGCAACCTCTTTATCTAGGGATAAAGAGTGTTTGGGTTTTGATTTTTTTCCCTCTATTCCACATATGCAAAGAGTCTTCACCTATAGTCTTAGGGGACAGGATGTCTGCCTTTTTACAGGTAGCCTAAGTCTTTTGTTCCATAGAGGTGTTAGGGTAAAAGGATCTTGGTGGGCTTTTATGCCTTTTTTGTAGTGGGCACTTCCTTGTCTTCGTCTTATCAGGCTGCCATAACAAAATACCATGGACTTGGTGGCTTAAAAAACAGAAGTTTATTTTCCTACAGTTCTGGAGTCTTAAAGTCCAGGAATAGGGTACTAGTATGGTTGTGTTTATGTGAGGGCCTTCTTCTTGGCTTGTTGATGGCTACCTTCTTGCTAAGTCTTTATATGGCAGAGAGAGAGAGCAAGGGTAAGCTCTCTGGTGTTTCTTGTTATAAGGACACTGATCCCATCATGAAGACCCCACCCTCATGATATCATCTAAACCTGATGACCTTCTAAAGACCTCATCTCCAAATGCTATCACATTAGGGGTTAGGACCTCAATATATGAATATTGGAAAGACTCAGTTTGGTCCACATCAGTACTGTTCCCCTCTTCCATATCTGTATAGCAAAGTAGGTTTTCTGGAGACTCCCATTCTGCCACCATTCTTGCTCATGAGCTCTCAGTAAGTCTATGGTATGAATCCTCTTGGGTGAGAAGCTCTCAGAGATTCTAGCTTCGTACACTATTCCACACTTAGCTTCTAGTAATTCATTAGAAAATCTAGCTAAAATCATCTGTTTGGTTTGTATGTTGCTTAGAATCTGCCTCAGATAAGAAACTGTTCTCCCTCTCTCCTTGGAGATGCCCATTTTTCATTAGCTTTTAAGTTAGTTTTTTTGCCCTGTGATTCCAGCATTCTGATGGATTTTAAAAGGCTGTGATTTTGTAAATTTTCTGTCTTCTTATAATCTTGGGAACAAAGCTTTTACAGCTTTCTGCGTCATAAGCAGAAACTAAAAGTCCCCACATTTTTTACCAAGTACGATATATATATATAATATCTATATCTATATCTATATCTATATCTATATCTATATCTATATCTATATCTATATTATATATATATATCTCATTGAACAAAGTAAATAATATCAGAAAGCTTTATAAACAAGCACAAATATAAATTACTGATTAGAAATAAAATAGAAATTCAAAATAGAAATAAAATAGAAATTCAAAATTGAGGAACCAGGGAAAGGATGGGCTGGACTACTTTTGAAAAAGATACTCATTATTTAGGTAGGATCTGAGAATCCACATAAATGTATGAACAATTTATGTTTATCTCCTCAAGAACAGACATATTTTGTTAAAAATAGAACACACAGTAGTCTGTAGTTTAACTGTTAGGTTCAAGTCTTTAAGCATGTATGACTGATTGTAGCTAGCAACATTTTGTAAAACTAGGCCACATGTGTTTCTCCTTTCTTGGCCTTAAAAATAAAAGCAGTAGTGAAAGAATGAATAGTAAAACAGTCTGAATAAGATAGAACAAAAGGATTGTCATCCTCACAAATGTTGATTAATGAAGAATATGGCAGACATCAAGCTGTACTACTGAATGTAATTTTAGAAAGGGAATCTCAATAAGAAATATTGCTGCTGCTATTCAATTGTAGAAATTATAGTGAAAATTTCTAAACACCCCAATATTAGATACAAAATAACAACAGTTGTTATGGTAAGCAAAAATCTTGGTCTTTCTTAAAGGGTTTCAAAGTCCTAAGTCAAGACTGAACTATAATCATCATTCACTTCCAGCAACACAAAGTACTTGGAAGAGAGAGAGAAAGCGAGCAGGCAAGCTATCTAGCTTTCTATTCCTGTGAGTAAGGAGCCAGTTATCAGAAATTTCATATTGGTTAAATCTTCATTTCACTATAGGTCAATACAGAAGAAAGAAAACATTTTTCTACAAAGGTCTATGTTGCTGTCAGATGGCAGCACATTAAATTGTTTGAAAAATCCACATCCTGGCATGTGAGTATTTCTCAAAGCTAACTATTCATAAAATGTTGACATATCATTACTGTAACTGTCAACAGACATGGATACTGGTATGATCACATGAAATTCTATTCTCGAGGAGACCAGAAATCACAAGACTACACCGAGAATTTTTAGAATACTAGTACCCAAAACCAGAAAATGGTCAAATTTATCTAAATGTATAAGAAATATAGTTAAAAAGAACAGCTTCAAAATAAGAAATTCTGAAATAGTCATTAAGTCAGAGATTTAAATAGAATCACAAGTCATTAGAGAGGCCTATTAATTATATTTGCAAACTTAAGCATATAGCTTTGCAGGTCATTGTACATGGGAAAATTCATTTTTAAATATGGAAAGTCCATATAAACCTTTACTACATTAATCATGGTTCAAAAAAGTGATACACTTTGATGCTCTTGGGATAGGAAGCTTTGCCCAACTCTTTTATGCCACATTAAAGTGGAGATTTTAATATCTGTTTTCAGATATTCTCAGGGGAATTTAATTTGAGGAAGAGTATAAATTATATAAGTAGAATTCCCCTAATTAATGATATAGAAAAATATATTTAATTTAACAAATTTGAGGTGTTTTCTTAAATATCTCTGAATTAATAATAATACAAATTATTAAATCTTTAAAAAATAAATTCAATAATTTTCTTCCAAAATAGGTATTATTCTCTCTTTCAGTAGTTTATCCATTATCAATATTAATTAAAGCCACCATCCATTGACTCCTTATTTGGTGACAAGGAGAATAAGTGGAGTTTTTGCATATGTTATTTCACAATCAATAATGTACAACTAGGTAAGTTCCCCAAAATGGCACCAGAGAGAATGGATAATATTATCAGTCTACTCAGATCTTGGTGATCTCAGTGGGCAAGCTTTCTGGATCCCTTCTTGTTTTCCATTTTGCTTTTCTATTCAGCTTACTGTTGATTTCTGCAAATATTTTCATATTTCCTCCATGAAATAATTAAGCACTGATAATATAAGGCATCTTCTGTATGTAGCCATTTGACTTGTCTCTTACATTCAGAGTGGTTCTTGTTATATACCATTCCTGGGAAATAAATGAGAAAATAGTCATTAAAATCATGTTCTGTGTTATGGTTCATATGAGGAACCTGGTTGAGAAAAGCCATTGGAAAAAATAATGACATAGAAGTTGGACCATTTGATCTCTCTTGATTCCCACTTGCAACTGGTGAGAAGCCTAAGGCTAAATTCTCATGTATCATGCTATTTAATCCTGGTTTCCCTAGGCATTGTCATATGGGATTATTGAGAATGTCTAATTTTATTTTTTTTTTAATTTTTATTTATTTATTTTTTTAAAGATTTTATTTATTTGACAGAGAGACACAGCGAGAGAGAGAACACAAGCAGGGGGAGTGGGAGACGGAGAAGCGGGCTTCCCATGGAGCAGGGAGCCTGATGCGGGGTTCGATCCCAGGACCCTGGGATCATGACCTGAGCCGAAGGCAGACGTTTAACGACTGAGCCACCCAGGCGCCCCGAGAATGTCTAATTTTAAACTGGTAGGGAAGAGATTTAATATCACTATCTCATCTAGACTAGTATTATCATTACAGGTTAGTGTATTTGATGAGTTATTTCTCTTGTTGTCACAGAATTATAGTAAAATATCTGGGCAATATTTAGAGATTAAAATGGAATCAAGGAGAAAAGAACTGGAGAAAAATCCTATGTAAGTGTTACATAAAATAAGATTGCCAGATAATAAATTTCAAAAATGTTATTTTTCACAAAGATCACTTATGTTGGTATTAAAAATGCAGATTCCTCAGGTGGGGCCATGGGATCTGTATTTTAACAGGCATACATGTTTTTGCTCTTAAGAGATTTTGAACTCTTGGGTGCCTGGGTGGCTCAGTGGGTTAAGTATCTGCCTTCAGCTCAGGTCATGATCCCAGGGTCCTGGGATTAAGCTCTGCATCCAGCTCCCTGCTCAGCAGGGAGCCTGCTTCTGTCTCTCCTCCCTGCTCATGCTCTCCCATTATATTAGGAGCAGTAATTTTTATCTACCCAGTTATTCTGATATTCCTTTGAATCCAAGGGTACATAACTATAAGCCCATTTCCATTCAATTGGTGGTGTTAAACTATAAAATAGACAGGATTGTCCAAAACAATTCACATTTTTGTAACTGAAGTAAATGATCTTTTCAGTATGTCTCAGAACACTAATTGTACTGATTTTCTCTCCATACACTAAATATATGGTTGATAAATATTGCTGAATTCTAATTCTTAAGGTTAGAGGTAGCATCATTTATCATGCAACCAAATCCTTTCCAAGTAAAAAATTGAGGCAAAGAATAAGCAACTTGCCTAAGATGATCTCAGATTAACTAGTCAAAATATGCTATTCTGTCACCTGTTACTAGGTTTTGAAAGAGAACCACCTGAGTCCCAACTTACAGCCATGACAAAGTAACTGGTGTTAAAATTGCCCTCATACCAAAAACAACAGTAAACTACATAAAATATAAAGGCATCTCTTTTCATAGATTGGACAATAAGCATCTCAGGTCTGTGATTATTGAGAAGAGGATAAAAAAAGTGATTTGAATCCCACAGTAAACCCCAAATTACCCTGGATTCCTGTTTAGGATAATTATCCTGCCACAATTCACAGAAGAGGAATCCAAGATAGTGGCCTCCCTATTGCATTAAGGAGGTGGATATCTGAATCATGGGCTGCTGCAGTGGCTAGAACTTTCAGTATAAGGAAGTCAGAAAAGGGAGCTTTGCAGAGAGAAGCACCCAGAAATCTGCATGGTGATTCATATAGCTGTGGGCTTGACTGAACATATACAGCACAAGATCCCACAAGGCCTGGAAGAGATCATATGCAGGGCTGAGAATGATGGAAAAAATTATACAGAGCTGGGTGATTTTTAAGTTCTAGCCTTATCTGAACAGAGATCTCAACAAACACCATGGGTAATCAGTAAAAACTCATGACAGTCATGCGTAACAAGGGAAAACCATAGTTTATAAGGGGCATACTAGATAACTAAGTTCAAAAATAAATGAACCCATCAAAAAAATGAACAGAAACATAACAAGTCCAAAATGATTGTTTAATAATTTAACTACCTTCCAAAACAATATTCAAAATTCTTTAAAGGGATGCACCATAATCCAAACTTCTTAAAGTATTATAATTTCTAATATAAAATAAAAAATACTAGAGAATGAAGGAACATGAAATGTTATCTATAGTCAAGAAAAAAAAAGAGATAAATAGAAAAGACTACAAGATCTTATCAATTCCTTTTATAAAATTTTTTATAATTTCCATTTTTACAGTCATATTCCATCCCTTCATCATATCAACCCTTATTTTTGTACATATATAAGTTTTTCTTTCTTTAAAATTTTGGGAGGCACTTTCTTCTAA